>NC_080168.1:30145421-30745421 GCF_950295315.1 Erinaceus europaeus
GGGTTAAGATCAGGTGGCACATGTAAGGATCCCAGTTCGAGCCCCTGGCTCCCCACCTGCAGGGGAATCGCTTCACTAGCTGTGAAGCAGGTCTGCAGGTGTCTATCTTTCTCTCCCCCTCTCTGTCTTCCCCACCTCTCCCCATTTCTCTCTGTACTGTCTAAAAATGATGACAACAATATTAACTACAACAATAAAACAACAAGGGCAACAAAAGGGAATAAATAAATAAACTAAATATTAAAATAAGATCAGGTGGCACAAAGCACAAGGACCAGCAGAAGGATCCTGGTTCAAGCCCCCCGGCTCCCCACCTGCAGGGGAGTTGCTTCACAGGTGGTGAAGCAGGTCTGCAGGTATCTATCATTCTTTTCCCTTCTTTGTCTTCCCCTCCTCTCTACATTTCTCTCTGTCCTATCCAACAGCGATGACAACAATAACTACAACACTAAAACAACAAGGGAAACAAAAGGAAATAAATAAATAAATAATTTTTTAAAAAAGATTTATTTTGGAAGTCGGGCAGTAGTACAGCGGGTTAAGCACATGTGGCGCCAAGCACAAGGACCTGCATAAGGGTCCTGGTTCGAGCCCCAGCTCCCCACCTGCAGGGGAGTCGCTTTACAGGCAGTGAAGCCGGTCTGCAGGTGTCTTTCTCTCCCCCTCTGTCTTCCCCTTCTCTCTCAATTTCTTTCTGTCCTATTCAACGACAGCAACATCAATAATAACTATAACACTAAAACAACAAGGGCAGCAGAAGGGAATAAATAAATATTAAAAAATAAATATATATATAAAATAAATCTTAAAAAATATTTATTTTACACTTGACTTTTATTTTTATGTTCATTTATATAAAACTAAGTACAAATTTAAAAATATATTAATTCCATGATTACTATTTTGTAAATTTTTATTTATAAAAAGGAAACATTGACAAAAACCACAGGATAAGAAGAGTACAACTCCACATAATTCCTACCACCAGAATTCTGTATCTCATCCCCTCCCCTGATGCCTTTCCTATTCTTTACCCCTCTGGCAGTATGGACCCAGGGCTTTTATGAGGTGTAGAAGGTGAAAGGCCTGGCTTCTGTAATTGCTTCCCCACTGAACATGGGTGTTGGCAGGTCAATCCATACTCCCAGCCTGTCTCTCTCTTTCCCTAGTGGGATGGGGTTCTAGGGAAGTGGGGCTCCAAGACACATTGGTGGAGTCATCTTTCCAAGGAGGTCTGGTTGACATCATGTTAGCATCTGGAACCTGGTGGCTGGCCATGATTGCTATTTTTTAGTAGAAAAGTTTTTCATCATATTTTACTCCCTTTCTCCTTTTCTTTTTTTATTTTTCATTTTTACCAGAGCACTGCTCAACTCTGGTTTATGGTGGCATGATGGTGGCATGGGGGATTGAACCTGCAACTTTAGAGTCTCAGGCATGAGAATCTCTTTGCATAACTGCTATGTTTCTTTTCTTTTTAAAGATTATCTATTTATTTATTCATTAGAAAGGTAGGAGAAGAGAGGGAGAGAGAGAAAGAACCAGACATCACTCTGGTACATGTGCTGCCGGGGATCGAACTCAGGACCTCATGCTTGAGAGTCCAGTTCTTTATCCACTGTGCTACCTCCTGGGCCCCACCATTCTGTTTCTTCATAATGGCTTCACCAGTTTACAGTCCCACTGGCAGTGTGATAGAGTTTCTCTTTCTCTACATGTTTGCCAACACTTACCATTTCCTATCTTGTTGATGGTTTCACCTCAGTCTTTAATGACTAACAGAATGATGTTGTCATGGACAACTTTTTTGTCTGTTTGTGTTTTGTTTTAGTTTTAAAATTGTGACTGAACAGAGTCTTACAAAATATAGGCATAATTATAATTTCATACCCACACTTGGTCTCAGTGAGTCACCAAAATCCTGTATCTCCCTTCCTGATAACCACTATAAAGTCTAAGAGACAGTTTAGTTGTCATTATTATGTTTTAGTCATCTATGTGCCATATATAAATGAAACAATCTGATAGTTGTCCTACACCTCTGTACTTAGCATAATCACCTCTATTATAATCATCTTACTATTAAGTTATTAGTGGAGATCAGATAAAGATTACATAAAAATAAAAATTATTTTCCTTCAATACTCCCGTAGATCTTGTGCACTACCAGGGTGCGAGGTGGACGTGGGTGGAGGTATGTGTATATTTGTTTAGTTGCAACAAGAAGAAAACATTTCAGTTGACTGACTCCTTACTCTTTGAAGAAGGACCATGAAGATCTCAGTGTAAGTCATGCTGGATGAATAGCACCATCTAAATTAACTTCTTTCTGACTGCCCTTCTTCTACAGGTACTCTTCTTCTAGTCCACACCTTTCTTCCTGACTAGAGTTAAATGGACTGAGGGAGTGAGCCTGGAGACAGACTGACTGTTTAAGGTCATCTGCCTTACACTCAATACAAGAGAGCAGTAAGTCAGACGATTTGCATAAATGACTCAGGGTACAAGAATCAGTGAAAGTAAAGTTTAACCTATAAACTTTCTGGAAATGGGCCACAGACCTGTTGCTGTATTTTTTAATTTGCTTCCCCCCCTTTTGTTGCCCCCCTTTTTAAAATTATTGTTGTAGCTATTACTGTTGTTCTTATTGATGTCGTTGTTGGATAGGACATCTTATTGATGTCGTTGTTGGACAGAGAGAAATGGAGAAAGCAGGGGAAGTCGGAGAGAGGGAGAGAAAGACAGACACCTGCGGACCTGCTTCACCACCTGTGAAGTGACTCCCCTGCAGGTAGGGAGCTGGAGGCTCTAACAGGGATCCTTCCGCCAGCAGGCCACATGCACTTAACTTCCCGACCCCCCTTGCTGAGCTTTCTTGGAAATGAATGAAAACAAATTCAATTGCTTATAAACGTCACATTGGTCATGAGTTAAATATTAGTCTGTTGCTAGGAAATAACTCAAGCAGTCATATGATTTAGCCAGAGATGATTTTTATTTTCCCTTTTAGAGCTTGTCATGTTGCAGAGGAGTCATGTTCTTAGCAAAGAAGAGCGAGCTGACCTGGATCATTTGCTTGGTTCCTTCTAGCTCTTTGCACTTTGATATCTGACTTTTTAATTATAACTTTTTTTTTTGTTTTATAACTTCCCAAATGTAATTTGATAATACATAGGCTGTGAGTAAATTCTTCTGATTTTATTTTTTTGTTAGTGATTTAATAATGATCAACAAGATTGTGGGATAAGAGGGGTACAATTTCATACAATTCCCAACACCAGAGTTCTGTATCTCATCCTCCCTCCCCACACTGGAAGCCTCCCTATTCTTTATCCCTCTGGGAGCATAGACCCAGGGACATTATGGGGTGCAGAAGATGGAAGGTCTGGCTTCTGTAATTGCATTTCTGCTGGACATGAGCATTGACAGGTTGATCCATACCCCCAGCCTGCTTCTTTCTTACCTTAGTGGAGTAGGGCTCTAGGGAGGTGGGGTTTCTGGATACATTGGTGAGGTCCTCTGTCTAGGGAAGTTAGGTTGGTGTCATGGTAGCATCTGCAACTTGGTGGCTGAAAAGCATTAAGATATGTAACAGAACAAATTGTCTAATAATCAGAGACCAAAAGGTAAGAATATAGCAGTTGATATTTGGGGTCTTCATGCTAGAAGAAGCTAGGAAGTCTATTTTAGGTATATTCCAAGGGGCTTCACATGACTTTACCAATTTTTGCCTGAGCCTGACAGCTAACATGCAAGTGGGCTAAAGGTATTGTCTGGGGAGATGGTGACAGAGTTGGGAATAGGACTAGAATTTATGTAGAACTTGGCAGAGATAAAGGTAAAACACAACATGAGAATATCTCTTCTTAAAGATTGGTGCAAATCTGGGGGCCAGGCAGCTGTGTACCTGGTTAAGTGCATATAGTACTATGCACAGGACTGTGTAATGACCGGGTTCGAGAAGCAGGTCAGCAAGGGTCTACCTTTCTCTTTTCCTCTTTCTCTCCCTCTCCTCTCTCAATTTCTGTGTCTTAGCTAATAAAATGGAAAAAAATGGCCCCCATAAACTGTGGATTTGTAGTTTTGGCACAAAGCCCCAGAAATAACCCTGGAGGTAAAAAAAAAAAAAAGAAGAAGTATTTGGATATGTCTTTCCAATCAATAGATATTCTCTCTTTCAATAGTTTTAATTAATTAATTAATTAATTAATTAATAAGAGATGAGGTAAAACTGTCATTTTTTGCAGATAATATGACAGTATACACAGAAAGTTCTAAAGATTCCAACAGGAAACTCCTAACAAAACAAAACAAAAAGAGAAAGAAAGCAAAAATTGGTGTAAGTCTTTGTAAAGATTTTTTTTTTTCTACCAGGGTTATAACTGGGGATTGGTGCCTACATGATGATTCTACTGCTCCCAGGTGCTTATTTTTTGTTTTTGCTTGTTTCCCTTTTTCTAGTAGAGAAGGAGAGAAAAGTTTTCATGAAATGTTCTGAGAGATCAGACAAATTGGGCACGTGACACTCAGACCAATTATCACCTCTAGTCAGTGAACTCATATGCTCAATGAGTATATTTCTATGACTAATATGAATATTAATTCACTAAAAATTTACATATGAGTCCCTACTATGTGCAAGGCATTGGGTTAGCTGTAAGAATGAGACTAGTGATAGAGAGCAAGCAAATCAGATAATGGTGAGTGCACATAAACACAGTATTTTAGAACTCACAAGTCACTTTTCAATTAAGAAAGGTAAGGAAAGTCAATAGCGAATGAATAGCAGAGTCAAAAATAGAACTTACTGAGTTAATTAGTTCCTGACCTCCTTTTGTTTCCTCTTTTTAATAGTAAAAATATTTATTTATTTATGAGAAAGGAGAGAAGAAAGAAAACCAAAGTATCACTAGGATACATGTGATGTTGGGTATTGAACTTGGGACCTCATGCTTGGTCATTCTATTATTTATTCATTGCTCAGCCTCCCAGACTACTATTTGTTTTTTAAATTATGATAGAAACAGAGACAAACAGGAAGATGGGGAGAGAGAAGAAGAGATTCTTGAAGCCTCCTCCACTGCTTGTGAAGCTTCCTCTCCTGCAGGTGGAGACTGCGGGCTTGAACCCAGGTCATTGAACATGGTAACTTGGACACCTTACTGGTTGTACCACCTTCCAGCCCCTTTTTGTTTTTTCCTAAGAAGCATGGTATTGTTCTACTATATATAAGACATTCAAAACTTTAATTTGTGTCAACTGTATTCCTTGAAAGTATCAGGAAGGAGAAAGTTTAAGGCAATTTGCCTCTTATGAAATTCAAAGTATTATTTTCTGAAACATTCACACAACACAAACACACACACATGCACACACACGATTGTGTGTGTGCATGTGTGTGTGTGTGTGTGTGTGTGTGTGTGCACACATGCTCCTATAACAACCCTGAGAATATTTTTACTTCTCTCCCCACCCCCAACTTTGCTACAGATTAGAATTTCATTGCTGGAGTTAAAAGCATTGAGGACATGCTGAGTTGCTTTTCTGATTGTATCTTTAATTTTTCAACAACCAAGTATATTTTAGACATTAATCTTTGAGGCTGTCTCAAGAAAATACAAAAATAAAATGTTTTTCAAATAAAATGATCCTGTAAGGAGTTCTAAGGGTCACCTTTGTTCAAATCCGGCTCAGAAAAGACAGATGAATCGCAGAGCAATTGAACTGCATCTGGTAATTTTGACCAGATAATATATGTATCTCCTTCTCCTTATCTCTGAGTGATTTGTACCAATGCAAATTCTGACCTACCTCTATCATTCAGTTTAGGAAGAGAAAGTATAAAAGATATATTAGTGAACGGTGCTGGACCAGTCATTGCTCTGATATTATCTCGGTTTTTTTCATTCTTTTAAATTAGATTCCTCATTTTTATGTTTTTAATATTTATTTTATTATTATTTATTTATCCCCTTTTGTTATCCTTATTGTTTCATTGTTGTCATCGTTGTTGGACAGGACAGAGAGAAATGCAGAGAGGAGGGGGAAGACAGACGGGAGGAGAGAAAGATAGACACCTGCAGACCTGCTTCACTGTTTGTGAAGCGACTCCCCTGAAGGTGGGGAGCCAGGGCTCGAATCATGATCATTAAGCGGGTCCTTGTGCTTTGTGCCATGTGCGCTTAACCTGCTGCACTACAGCCCGACTCCTGGATTCCTAATTTTTCTTAAGGTTTCATGCTTCTTCGTTTTTATCATGCACTGCCAATAATGTCTCTGTATTTGCAGATAAGTCAGGTTGTAGAACTCATCAAGTATATTTTTAAAGATATACATAAAAATTACATCATACCCGGGTTCCCCACCTGCAGAAGAGTTGCTTCACAGGCGGTGAAGCAGGTCCGCAGGTGTCTTTCTCTTCCCTCTCTGTCTTCCCCTTCTCTCTCTATTTCTCTCTGTCCTATCTAACAATGACAACATCAATTACAACAACAACAATAAAGCAACTAGGGCAACAAAAGGGAATAAATAAACAAATATAAACAAATATAAAAAACAATTACATCATAATATCCCAAAAAGACACAAGACACAAGACTGATTGTATTAAGTTACAAACACACGTAGAACATTCAGGGATCCTGGAATTACAACAAGTGGCACATTGTCTAACATATGGTTCAGAATGTTTTCTCAATAGTTAAAAGATTGCTTTTATGGTCTGCACATCATAAAGGAGCTTTACGTTGTGTTTAAAGTAAGCTAAGAGAGTGGAACATACATTTGAAAGGATACATTACATAATGTACTAACCACTTTGTCAGAAGTTTTCTTTATTTGCAAATGCCCTGCTTCTGGAGATTTACATGAATCCATGGTCCATCTGAGTCACTATAGGAATGAGTTGCAAAGATGCCAAAGTAACTGCTTTTAAGTCCTTTGTGATTCATAATAGCAGTGTTTTCATATGATTATATCATTTTGATCCTGTTTATGACCAGACAAGGAATGTGATTCTCAGTATCTTACCTCTTAAGCATATATTATGCATATGGCCCTTTTGCCTCAGGGGACTTAAGTAGGAAGAAAACAGAGACTATGAAATGCCTACTGTGAGAGACATAAATGTTTCTCCTCAAAGGATCTTTTTTGCATATTTTGTTACCAGAAGATGTACATGTGAGTTCCGAGCATAAACTATTTCCCACTTTAATCAATACTAACCAATGAAAGTGAAAAAAGGTGAGAAAAGTGGTAGAGAGAAAATGAAACAAACTTCCAGCTACACTAAGAAAATAAAAACAAAGGGGGGGGCGGGTGGGGTGGTGGTGCATCTGGATAAGCGCACATGTTACAATGTGCAAGGACCCAGGTTTGAGTCTCCGGTCCCCACCTGCTGGGGGAAAGCTTCACGAATGGTGAAGTGGTGCTGAAGGTGTCACTCTGTCTCTCTTCTTCTCTATACCCCCTTCCATATTGATTTCTGGCTGTCTCTATCCAATAAATAAATGAAGGTAATAAAAAAATTTTAAAAAGAAAGAAAATGAAAACAAAGTAACTCCAATTGTGGGCAACATTTCTCTTTTTCTTAGCAGAAGCTGGGACAATGTCATTGTCCTAGATAGTTTATGCTTTTTGAGATAGACACCTGCAGACCTGCTTCACTGCTTGTGAAGCCACCACCCTGCAGGTGGGGAACCAGGGGCTGGAACCTGGATCCTTATGCCAGTCCTTGGTTAAGTGCCATGTGCGCTTAACCTGTTGTGCTACCACCCAGCACCTAGATTTTTATCTTTATTTATTTATTAAATAGAGACAGAAATCAAAAGGGAAGGAGAAGATGCAGAGGAAGAGAGATGGAGACACACCTATAGCACTGTTTCACCACTTGCAAAGCTTTCCCCCTGCAGGTAGGGATCTGGGTTCTTGTGCATGGTAACGTGTGTTCCACCAGGTGTGCCACCATTTGGCCCGTTCTCTTCCCTTTTTCTCTCCCTCTATGTCTAAGAAAAAAAAAAAAAAAAACTAGTAGAAATGGTGGAATTGTCATTCTGGCATCAAGCCCTAGTGGTAACCCTAGTTGGAAAAAAAAAGTCAACTCAATGAGAGTACATATGTTACAATATGCAAGAACCTGGGTTCAAGCCCCTAGTGTCTATTTGTAGGGGGTGATCTGGTGTAATAGTGAAGCAGATTTCTCTCTTTCTCTTTCCTTCTCTTTCTCTATTTCTGTCTCTATTAGTCAAGAAAGAGAAAGGAACAAAATGCTCCTAAGAAGCATTTTGCAGGCACTGAGCCTTAGTAATGACCCTAGATCTGGTGGTGAAAATAAAAAAGAGATAAATAGAGAAAGGCCAGCTCAAAATGAATAAAAGATTTGGATGTCAGATGTTACACTGGAAACTATAGAATATGAAGAAGGATACAACAAATCCTAACAATGGGATTTTCAAAGTTAACTCAATTGCCAAATGAATTGGTTACAGCAATAACTATTGCCTTTTTAAACCCTAAGACATCAGGAACCTTTCCCTTTCTCTATAAAGCCCATACATGTCCCAGTCCTGGAACCTCTAGGGTGGGGCTTACTTTCCTGCATGCTTCTCTCAATTCATACCAACTGATACTGCATCTGCTGATCCCAAACAGTACCACCTTGGCATGCTTCACTTCAGACTGTGTCCAGAGATGTCAGGCATGGAATGCGAACTCTTCAGCTTCATTACTCTGGTGAGACCTTTCCTAGCTCATAGGACTCCTTTATTCCATTTCGAGTGGCGCACTTCTTAAATAAACCTCAAAACCTAGATAAAGATCAGGACCCATGAGACAAGGTATATGTACATGTATCCATAAGTTAGGGGAAAATATATACCTTAAAGAAAAGTGCACAATAATTTGTAATGAGTCAAAAAATGAAGTAATAAAGTAGAAAGAACTAAAAAGACACCTTAAAATACCTAATGAAATAATACCTATTTAGACCTAGGTAACCTCCTCATCTACCTCCTATTACAAGTCCCCTAATCACTCCAAAGCTAATCTTGTCAAACAAAGTAAGGACTACAAAAGCTGAATAAGGGCAAGATATTGGCATACTTTAATAATGACTCTTCAGTCACAACCAGGCCACCCTGTCACCTGGGGCCCTGGTCAGTGAGCCCTGAGTTCCCACACAGACATGATGGGCCTAGACCTCTAATAGATGGCTCTCACCACTGTCACTGGATATCTCCATCAGGAACAACATAATAGGCCCCTCTGTGGGCTCCTATAAGACCTTGCCCTCAATGATCAACAATGGTAGGGACTGTTTCATTCTCTAAAGGGAGGTTGGATAACATACTTTACCTCCTATGTAAGGAAAATGGGTCCTGAAATTAGTGCAGCCTGGAATGTTCCTAGCTGTGACCATAGAATGTGAGCTCAGACCTACAGGGATGCAGAGGTTACACAGGCTCCTGTGCTGATTATGGGCCCCAGATCAAATCTATGGGGTTTACAGTTAATAGTATTTATATACTTTTTCCATATTTGGGAGCTGCTCTCTGGCCTGATCAAGCTTTCTAGTCCTTTTTCCAACTCTGACACCATCTCCCCAGACAATAATGTGGGTTCACCTGCATATTAGATGTCAGGCTCAGGCAAAAGCTAGTAATGCCATGGGCCCCTTGAAGTATACCTAAAATAGACCTACTAGCTTTTTCCAAAACAGAGACCCCAAATCTTCATCTGCAAATTTCCCATGCCCTTAGGTTCATGATTAGCCAACAATTTGTTCTGCATTATATCTTAACTCCTTTTCAGCCACCCGGTTCCAGATGATACCACGATGCCAACCTGATTTCCTTGGGCAAAAGAGTTCACCATGTGTTTTGGAGCCCCACCTTCCCAAATCCGAGGCTGGAAGTATGGATCGACCTGCCAATGCCCATGTTCATTAAAAAAACACTTAGAGAAGCCAGACCTCCCACCTTCTGCACCCCACAATAAGAATAGGGAAGCTATCAAGGGAGGGGATTGGATATGGAGCCCTGGGGGTGGGCAATGTGTGGAAATGTACTCCTGCTATACTATGGTCTTGTCAATGTTTCACTTTTATAAATAAAAAAATAATAAAAAACTAAACTCATCATATCAATATATATATATGTCAATATCTATATCTATCTATCTATGAAAACATCCACAGAATACTCCATAATGGTGGCTTCAGTATGTCCTAGGAGACACAACTTAGTTAACAAGGAAAACAAAAATAAACACAATAGGGACCAGCCAGGTGGTGGCATACTTGGTTAAGCACACATGCTACAATGCGCAGGGACCGAGGTTCAAGCCCCTGGTCCCCACCTACAGGGAGAAAGCTTTTCAAGTGGTGAAGCAGGGCTGCAGGTGTCTTTTTCTTTCCTTCTCTATCTCTCTCTACCCTCTCAATTTCTATCTCTATCCAGTAAATAAAGATAATTAAAAAAATTTAAAAAGAATTTTAATTAAATAAATGCAATGACAAACCAGCAAGATTACATTGTACTAAAAATTTTGTGCACAGCAGAATAAATCATCATAAGAACACAACAAAATCAAAATATATAAAGAATTCACAAAACTCATCAACACTAAATAAAACCATCAAAAAACAAAAAAAGACAATCTGAAGACACTTTACCAAAGAAACCATCTGCAGATGGATAATACATGCCTGAAACAGGCCCATAATCTCCTATTTTTCAGAGAAATGCAAATCAAGACAACAATGAGCCTACATTAGCAAGGATAGAAACTATTAATGCTGGTAAGGATATGGAGAATAAGGAAAAATTTTCACTGTTGAGAAAATAAAAATTGGCCCAACCCTATGCAATATATATATATATATATAATCCCTCAAGATATTAAAAATAGATGTATGATACAAGCTGGCAATTCCTACTTTAGCTATCTATCTGAATAATAAAACAAACAAAACACTTAACCAAAAGAGATAAATGTACAATGCACAGTAGCCAAGATTTGGAAACCACCCCAAGTGTCTAGTGGCAAAAGAATGGATGAGGAAGATCCAGTATACACATAGTAGAATATTACTCAGCTGTAAGAAAATAATGGGCTCTGGGGGGTCAGGCAGTAGCGCAGTGGGTTAAGTGTACGTGTTGCAAAGTGCAAGGACCAGAGTAAGGATCCTGGTTCGAGCCCCTGGCTCCCCACTTATAGAAAAGTCGTGTCACAGGAAGTGAAACACGTCTGCAAGTATCTGTCTTTCTCTCCTCTCTGTCTTCCCCTCCTCTCTCCATTTCTCTCTGTCTTATCCAACAACGAACGACATCAACAATAACAATAATAACCACAAGAAGGCTACAACAACAAGGGCAACAAAAGGGAGGAAAAATGGCCTCCAGGAGCAGTGGATTCATGGTGCAGGCACTGAACCCCAGCAATAACCCTGGAGGCAATAAAAAAAAAGAAAGAAAATAATGGGCTCTTGTCTCTTCTTACTACATGGAAGGAACTGGAGGGATTATGTTATGTGAAATACCACAGAAAGAGAACTCATGCATATATGGGAACTGAGAAATAAAGCATAAAAAAAAATGGATGAAACACTAATCAACTCAGCCTCTACCTGATGATCTGAGGATGTTTATAAAAGTGATTATGAGACAAGGTGGGAATTCAGAGTCCTACAATGGAGGGAATTAGTACTTGAGTGGTGGGTGAGATGTGTTTGCCACATGTCAGAGTACCACTCCAATACATGTGGTGTCAGGGATCAAACTGGGCCGCAGGCCTGCAAGTTCTGCACTCTACCAGCTGAGTTAATGTTCATGTTGAATGATCTCTGCATTTTATTATATTTTTAATCCCTGTACTTTGTTACACTTGCTGCCAGGGTGTAGTTTAAGATAAGGTAATAGCAGTAGTATCATGAAGGAATGTATAACCCACAGGGTGGAAAGTGGCACTGATCTTGTAGGGGATTCTGATGCATGCTAAAATTTGTGAACATGTGTTGTAGGGTAGATATGTATTTCATTACTATTATTCCTGCTCTATTTACTTTATGCCTCTTTCTGCAAATATATTAAATATTCCTTAAGAATGGTATAGAATCAGGTTCTTCAAGATTTCTTTTATTCTCTCTAGGCCACATTGTGGACTTCCAAAAAGCTCTTAGGAAGTCTAAAAGAAAATATCACCATTTGCTTACATGACGAAGGTTCAATTGTAGCCAGAAGATAAGATGCTAGATTAAGAACTTCCTGAGACACTCCTTGCATTCCTAACACCCTAATATCGCTCCTGTCTCTCCTTGTTTGTATTTGTGATAATCAGGAATTACACGAATATAAAATGAATACAGCATTTTGCTTGCATGTGTGATAGTCATTAAAAACACAGCATGAATCATAGCAACATATGGCATTTAAAAATAAGATATTCAATTATGCCAGGAGATGCAGAGCTTATTTTGTTTTGCCACAGAGTGCGTAATATTGGTAAGTAAAGGTCTGAAGAAAGTGACTTTCTTTAGAATACATTAGAATGATTTCTCATTTCCATGCAACAGCACTGGTACAGCATCTACCTCCCAGGTGCAGATCAACAAGACAATTCTCTAAACTACTTTTAAAGAAAAGAGCTTCTAGAAAGGCACCATGTTGACATTATTAGTGATATAGTAGAATAGAGAAACTTGCAGTCATTCAGCTCGATTACATTTTCATGTGATATATTCTAGATATCGCAAGTGACTGAGCACAAACTATATGCTTTAGAAAAATATCATGACTTGTAATTATAAAAAGATGTAAAGTGGCATGACTATTCTGCAGCTTCTTATCAAGAGTTTAATTGAAGACTTCCTTCACTTCTCTATTTCAAGGACGGCATTATATGCTCATCACTGAAAGGCAGAGATAAACAAATTTGGTGTTCATTTTTAATCTCTTAGGCAGTAACAGCATCTTTGCCTATCAGGCTAAGTTCTTATACAGAATTTGTTAGATTGCCGAGATTTAATAATATCTATTTACAGAGATCCAAAGGGTACTTTACTATTAATACTACACTCCCAGATGTTTTTACTATCTTAACTAAATGTAATTGGCAGTATACACTCAAACTGTTCTTCTCAGTTATGGTTTCTCTAATAAATTTTTCCTTTTGCAGAAGCTATTTCTATATGGAGTAATATGGTAAGATGAACGACGTTCATTGAAATTGCTGGTCATTTCAAGAAATTATAAATAAAATTAGTACTTTTGTCAGATAATGTTTATTTTATTTTCATGTCCTCAGCTTTTGAATGCAAATTGCAGATTCAGCTCTGTAGTTTCTGAGTTCTAGGAGATACTTATTCAGTTTAAACCAAAAGAAGGATTTTTTTTAAAAAAATTATTATTAGGTCTCTGAATCTTTCCCTAAGGAGACAGGCTTCACCAGTAGAAGAAAGACCAGAAGAAAGGCCTGAAGAAGTGAGGCAGACTTTCCTCAGACGCTCGAACTCTGTGCTTTGCTTTTGCTTTTGCTGCGAGTCTTTTTCATTCTTCCATCTCCTTACAGACTGGTTTTCTCAGGTTCCCTCTGTATATCACCAAATACGATTGCCTCCAGGGCTGCTACCAGCCCAGATGGCATGTTTGTGCCAATTAGAAATAGGCTTCTTTCCTCAATACACTTTAGTGCCATCCATCAGAAACTTGTCATAATATATTGATTGTGTAGTAGCAAGACTCTTTACTGCTGAAAGAAGTGTCAAATGAGCATGCAGTATTCTAACATCTAAGATGAGAATGGTGCTCCCTGAGAGAGGATGTCACCGCACATGCCCTACGTAATTGTACGTAAATGGCTCAACTGGGTGATGCTACATTTCAGCCCAGATTTGGGACAGAAAAGACTAAGGAGAAAAAAAAAGGATGCATATCCTTTTTTACTCAAGGAACAAGGCCATAGGAATGTGGACAGGCTGACCAGAACCAGAAGAAGGTCAAGCATGACAGTTTGCAAAGGACTGTGGGGGAAGGTGGTGGTGAGGAAGGGACTTCAGGGCAAAGGCAAGAGCTTAAAGTGGGGAAAGTTCAGGGCAAACCAGGACAAGTTGGTCACCTTACAATGAAAGTCTATTCTTCACAGTAGACAGGTAGTGGGGAAGACATCCCAAAAGGATGCACTGTACATACCAGTGTTACAGTTTGGAGTTGAATTATCACAGCTAGTTTGTTATTTTGACACCATGGAGGCTCAACCCTGAAGAAATTTTATTCTGTTTGGCCTTACAATGCTATCATAAAATATTGTGGTAATCTTTATTTGGATATACCAGGCTATATATCACAGTGCTATTTCTCTGCTGTTCAAATTCTATTCCAGCAAAGGAATTATTGTTCTATATTAAATTTGGGTTTTTTTTTCAGTCTTGACATTTTGCTTAAGTTAATGTTACCATTGTTTTTTCTTCAGAAGTTTTTGAGAGAAGTTCTATTTGAAAATATTCTTTCAAAGAAAAATGTATTTGTGAACCAGACTGCATGTTGTATCATAGCTTTCACAGAGGGTGGACATGTATACATGATACTTATGTAAATAGAAAAACATTTGGTTCTTTAAATTAATGTTTCCACCCAATCTGGTATTTGCATGTAGAAGATAAATTGCTCAGGTAAAATTTTTCTGTTGAAGAGCAAAGATAGACAAGATTAGTTTGTAGAGTCCTACTTCCTAACAAAAAGCGGTTTAATTTAGACACAAAATTTCTACATTTTGCATAAATACAAGCCATAGAAAAATGACAATTTTTTCAATTAAATTGCCTTCAAATGATATATATTAAATTATTATTTTATTTTATTTTAATGAGAGAGACAGAGAAAGAGAGAGATAAAGAGGCCATAGCAGTGCTCAGTCTGGCTTATAGTGGTGCTGAGGATTGAATCTGCGACCTGCGAGCCTCAACGATGAAAGTCTTTTGTATTCAAATTATATTTTAACCCATATACCACTTCAAGTTCTATTGGAAGAGAACTTAACAAAAGTCATAAGTCACCTAGAAAGGAATATAGTTAGCATTATACTGGATTTTAGAAAGTACATTCGGTACCAACTGGATAAATGGCTCAAAGGGTGGAGCATTGGGCTTACATGTCTGAAGTTTCCAGTTTGGTCCCCAGCAGTGTCTGTACCAGAGTGTGTTCTGGCTTCTCTTCTATTCTCTTTCCCATGTGAAGCTCTCTCTTATATGGAATCAACAAAATAAATCTTTAAAGATAAACAAATTTGAGAAAGTAAGGGTCCAAATATAGTGTAACTCCTATTTGGGGACAAGGTAAGTTACTAAGGAGGAAGAAAGGAAAGAGGAAGCAGATAAAGTATTTTTAGGGGGGGGGTTGGGCGGTGGCGCAGTGGGTTAAGCACATGTGGCGCAGAACGCAGGGACCTGCCTAGGGATCCTGGTTTGAGCCCCCGGCTCCCCACCTGCAGAGGAGTCGCTTCACGGGTGGTGAAGCAGGTCTGCAGGTGTCTATCTTTCTCTCCCCCCCTCTGTCTTCCCCTCCTCTCTCCATTTCTCTCTGTTCTATCCAACAATGAACAACATCAACAATGGCAATAATAATAACCACAATGAGGCTACAACAACCAGGGCAACAAAAAGGGGGAAAAATGGCCTCCAGGAGCGGTGGATTCATGGTGCAGGCACTGAGCTCAGCAATAACCCTGGAGGAAAAAAAAGAAAGAAAGTATTTTTAGGACAATTTTAGACTATCAGGTTCACTAGTAGAGTGGAAGAGATGGTTAGGGGCAGGTGGCTTTTGGAAGGCTTCTTTAAACTGAGGGAATACTTTTCAAATTTCAGTGAGCATACAAATCCCCTATGGATCTTTTTAAATGTTAACATTTACTTAGTATGTTTAAGGTAAATTCTGAATTTCTGGATTTTCAGCAAGCTCTAAGATGATGTCAAGTCTGCTGGTCAGTAGAATAAATTGAATAGCAAGTGAAGAAGTGGTTCTCAGCTAGCACATTACAAATCATCTGGGGAGCGTTTAGAACATTACTGATGCTCAGTTCCCATATCTGAAGGAGACTGATTTCATTGGTCTAGGGAATGGTCCAAACTTGCTTAGTTTTAACAGATTCCCCTGGTGATTCTAATGTGTAGCTAGGGATGAACTGCACCAGCAATTTGTGGTAAGGAGATTGCTTTGCAGACAGGAAGAACAGCATGTAGGAAAAGCATAAGTGTATAGACCCAGGTGGTATGTACAGTCAATTGCACATTGTAGTTTTCAGTTTGACCTGGAGTGAAGATGCCCGGTAGTACTGCTGGTGGGAATGCAAATCGATGCAGCCCCTTTGGATGATGGTAGGAAGAGTTCTTCAACAACAACAATAACAACAACAAGAAAATGGACTTGCTTTATAATCTAACAACACCACTCTCAGGCATTTATCCCGTAGACACTCAAACACTAATTTGAAGGAACATATGCTCCCCTATGTTCATAGCTGTATTATTCACAAAAGCCAAAGAGTAGAAGCAGCCAAAATATCCACTGACAAATGATTGGATACAGAAGTTATGGGATATATACTCCCAAGTATAGTGCTCTGTAATAAAAATAAAAAAAACACAGCATGATATTGTGCCCTTTGGGTGAAAATGGATAGAACTGGAGGCGGTTATGCTTAGCAAAATAAGTAAAGAGATAAAAGACAAGTACTGGATAGTTTTACTTAAATATGCAATCTAGAGAACTGATACGCAAGAAAGCATATAGATGAATAAATCAATCAGAAGTGAGACAACTTGTTTCTAAGACTTTGTGTGAGAACTATGGTGGCTATCTCTGGGTGGTGGGAGGGTGGAGACACAGAATTTTGGTGGTGGGTGTGGTATAGGAATACACTCTGTAATCTTTCAGTCTCGTAACCCATTATTAAACACACACACAAAGGGGTAGATAGCATAATATTTATGCAAACAGATTCTCATGCCTGAGGCTCTGAAGTCCCAGGTTCAATCCCCTGTACCACCATAAACCAGAGTTGAGAAGTACTCTGTTGAAAAAAAAAAAAAGACTAGGATGAACACACACACACACACACACACACACACACACACACACACACACACACACACACATCAATAAAAATCATTGCATAGGTCAGGGCCAAATCATGGAGAGCATTTTAGGCATTGCTAAGGACTTTACCTTGATTAATGACAACGAGGAATTGGCAAAGCACTGCAATACAATGACAATTTCAATTTTGTCTTTGGCAGATAGTTTGCTGCATCTAGAGCTGTTAGGTTAATTGAAGTTCTCAACCCTAGTTTCAAGCCTTAAAAAAAAAAATTAGTGCCAGAGAAAAAAATCTTTTTTTATTACTTTTATTTATTTATTGGATAAAAACAGTCAGAAATTGAGAGGGTTGGGGAGACAGAGAGGGAGAGAGACAGAGAGACACCTGCAGCCCTGCTTCATCACTCGCAAAGCTTTCCCCCTGCAGGTGGGGACCAGGGGCCTGAACCTTGGTCCTTGCACCTTGTAACATGTGAGCTCAATCAGGTGTGCCACAATCTGACTGCAGAAAGAATCTTATGTAAATGAACTCCTGGCACCAACTTTTAACATTTATTTACTTTTAAGATGTACTTAGAGAAAGTGTAGGAGGGAGAGAGATCAGAAAGACAGAGAGAAAAATAGGGAGGAAAGAAATTCCAGTAGTGTTCTGCCATCCATGGAGCTACCATGGTCCCAAAATTATGTTTATTGTGATAAAGTATCTATAACAGGAAGTATACAGTTGTAACAAATTTTAAATATACAGTTCAATGGTATTAAAGACACAGTTTTGTGTCTCCATCACCACTATGTGTCTCTAAGGATTTTTTTTTAATCAACTCACATCCTTGCCAGTACTTGTCTTTTCTAATGTCTGATGCTCTCATATGTATAAAATAGTATCTCTATTAGCTTTATTTCCATTTCTATACTAAGTAGGGACTTTGAGCATTTTTATATGTTTGTTGTCCATCTGGATACCTTCTTTAGTAAAAATTCTATGCATGCCCCCATTTATTAGTGGTTTGTTATTGTCACTGCTACATTTTATGAGTTCTTTACATTTTTAGTTATTAGTCTTTTTCTGATACATAGTATATAAAGATTTTCTCCCATTCTTTTGTGTGCTTTTTTGTTGGTTTGTTTTGGTGTAATTCCTTGGGTTGAGCAGAAGATTTTCAGTTTGAGGTAGTTCTCTTGGTTTATTTTTATTATGTATTTTTTCTTTTCTGTAGGAGTGTGATTCTGAAGTAAACTTTAGGCAGTGTTCTGCTAGTGTTTTCTTTTATCATGATTTCTGGCTTAATGTGCAAGTATTCAATCCATTTGGTGATGAACTTTGTGTGTGATGCTCTGTTGTTGGGGGCTGGACCCACTGTCCTGGAAAGTCCAGGCCATAGTTTCCATGAAATCTGAGAGGGTCTGACCCCACCAGCCCACACCCCCCCCCCCCAGCAGGTTGAGATATGGTTGGTTCCCCCTGACATCTGGGATTTATGATGGCTGGACCCCGGACATGGACGCCTTTCTACATATGCCACACCTCCTCCCTTTCCTTCTTTAATTAAATGCCATGGATTACTGTGTGTGATTAACTTAAAAACTGCCAGAAAACAGAAAACATCCTGATTGCTCAGGTGCCTCCCTTTCCCCCACTGCTGCCCAAAAGTGCCTGCAATCTACCTCCAGAAAAATGTACATTGTAAAGCTTGTGACCAAACCTTGTATAGTAACCTTTTACTTGTGATCAAACATTCTGTAGGTCAAAATGTGACTATGCATTGCGTTACTCTGTGTTTGGGTTAATGGTTACCTCAACTTTCCCCCCGAGTTATGGGTATATTTGCCTTCCTTTTCTTTCAGTAAGCGAGTTGCCCCACTGAGGCTCTCCCAGGGTTGACTGCTTGTCTCCCTGAGCACTTTGCCCTTGGCATGCTGAGCTACCTCAGGGCCCCCAGGGGGCCGCTTTGACCCTCACTTCTACTGGCCAGGGGGGCCTAGGGGACCCAGAGTGACTTGCACTCTGTAGAGGTCCAGTTTCATTCTTTTGTATGTTTTAATCCAATTTTACCAGAACCATTTGTTGAAAAGACTGTGCATCCTCCTTTTAATTTTTTGGAGCAATGTGTCCAAAATTAGTGGTCCTTAAGTATGGATCTTTCTGGTTTCTCAATCCTATTACATTTATTGACATGTATATATTTATTTTAGTACATGTATATAGCATTGTAGTTTAATTTGAGTTCAGAAGCATAATGTCTTTTTTTTTTTTTTTTTTTTTTTTTTACCAGAGCACTGCTCAGATCTGGCTTATGGTGGTGCAGGGGATTGAACCTGGGACTTTGGAGCCTCAGGCATGAAAGTCTCTTTGCATAACCATTATACTATCTACTGCCGCTCCAGATTCTGAAGTCACTAGCAATGGAGACTCACAGTTGCATTTAGTGTGTTTTAGGGAAGTCCTCCCTTCCCTTCAGCTGTCTTTTTGTTGGTGTAACAGACTGGAGGTGGTGTCTCAGCTGGTAAACTGCTGGACTGTTACCAGCCGCTTAATCTCTCCCTAGGTTCCTCTCTGTCCAGGAGCCACATTTGTTTGTACTCACTAGTGATTTGGTGGGTACCTGCAATCGTTCTAGACCTGCCTTATTGCAGTCCCAGGTGGTCTCCTTTGGTAGTCCTCTGAAATTTCTTTAAGTGACTCTGTTGAGCATTTAGTTTTTTTTTTAATTGCAAGCTTATATAAGACAGTTTAAGTCATTGGCCCAAGTGCCATTCTTTTAATAGTTGTTTATCAATACTTAGTATAGGGGAGCCTTGCCTAGAGGGATTTTTGAAGTAGTTTAGTCCCAACCTCCAGGGGTTAGAAGACTCATTCATGAGCTCCTCAGTGGAACCTAGGAGTCCTGTTTGTTAACAGGATTAACAAGATAAGATTAGATTAATAAAATAAGATATTATTCAAGGAATTCTAAATTGTGGTTCTGGAATCCTACCTGGAGAAACATTAACTTTAAAACCAGCTCACAGAAGAGACACTTACTTTCACATTCTGATAACTAAACCATCTTTACATCATGGGTTTCAAGAAGCCACTTGTAATGGGAGAAAGTCAGAAAAGTTGGAGCTCAAGTACTGAGGCTCAAGCTCCAAACCTCCACCTTAGAGGAAGCTACATGAGTTGTGCATTAGTACTCCAGGTGTCTCCCTTTCTCTCTTCCTCTCTCCTCTATCTCTGTTTCACACACACACACACACACACACACACACACACACACACACACTCTCTCTCTCTCTCTCTCTCTCACACACACACACACACTCACATACATACAACATTAACCAGGAATGTTGGGTTTGTGTAGGAACTCAACCGTAGCAATAACCCCAGTGGGGAGAGGATGGAAAAAGAAAATAAACTTAAAAATATATTTGCTGTTACAGAGAAATAATTTAGGACCATATGATACTTGATAGAAGGATAGCAAATCCATCAGAAAAGTAAAACTGACATATAGGTACTAAGGCTCCTTCCTCCCTTGATTGATTTCTGACCCTTTTTGTATTAATCACTAATTTATTAAAGGTTTTGTTTAGATGCCATCTGGCAATGACAACGATTAAGTTTCCATGTTTTATTTTTTCTGACCTCTCTTTTGTGTTTGTGTCATGAATGGATATAGTACAATGACTTTTGTCAAGTTGTGCCTTAATTCATTTAGCTGTGTTTTAACTTTATTAGATATCATGTAGAATATATATATATATAATTTTTTTTGCCTCTAGGGGGTTATCACTGGGGGTTGGTGCCTGCACTACAGAATCCACTGCTCCTGGTGGCCACTTTTCATTTTTACTGGATAGAACAGAGAGAAGGGGATATATAGAGGGAGAGAGACAAACATCTTTAAACCTACTTCACCACTTGTGAAGCATCCTCTCTGTAGGTGGGGAATCAGGGGCTGGAATCCGAATCCTTGAGCAGGTCCTTGCACTGTTACTATGTGCACTTAACCCAGTGCTCCACTGTCTTGCCCCACCACCCATCATAGTATTTTGATTTTAACAATTTATACATAGTGTTTTTAAAGCAAAGACACATATATTTTTTATACAGTTTGTCTCTGAACACACTTTCAGGAGTGTTGATCACAATGATTCCACACCTAATTGTCCACATAATAGAAAGACAAAGCATTTTCACATCCTAATCCATGCTGACATCACTAAACTTTCAAAGTCTTCTGGTTTACTTTTCTGCTCACTGCATGGCAAGGCTACTGGTATTTGATATGTCAGACATGAGGCAAATTCTGTCTTTACAAGCATGGACAGAAATGTACTTCATTTAAATGTAGAATTATGAAGGATGTAATTTTGTACTCAAATTTCAATTACAATAATTCTATCAATTAACATACCCTGTTCTTTGTTTTCCAGAGTTCTTAAACATGACAGACTTCTCTTTCTTTAAGAGAACAAACAGAATTTCGTCTAAATATACCTTGAAGAGTAAAGAGGAGTTGGCAGTTTTATTACTCCTCTTTTATTTTTATTATCCTTTAAGTCTGACTCCTACATTTTGACAGCTTGAAAAACAATACTCATGAGACTGCTCTGCCCTGGGGTTAAAAGCTTTGTAGTGATTTTTCTCCCCCGTTTTGTTAAAGTTGAGTCACACACACTACTGAGGACTTCCTGGGAAAAATAGAGAAATGATATGAGTACACTAATGGGTGTAAGTGGTAATGTCCTTTCCCTTTGGTGCCTGAAATTAGAATACCAGGTATTCTGGGTCTGAGAATCCATAGCAGCTCTTATGTGCTAGACTGAAGAAAGTATGAGAGAGTTGAAATATATGGGTAAGTGATCTTTAGGGTTGAAATCTATGGAGGATCTGGTCCTCTTACAGTTTCTTTTGGAGAAATTGTCTCAAGGTCAATATAAAAGCCATCTTTTTTGATATTGTATTTATTTATTGGATATAGACAGAAAAAAAAATCATGAGGGAAGGGGAAGATAGAAAAGGAGAGAGAAAAGAAATACCTTCTTGCTTCACCACTAGTGAAGCTTCCCTTCCTGGGTGGGGATTGAAGGGTTGGAGGTTGAATCTGGGTCTTTGGGAATGACAGCATGTATACTAAACCAAGTACATTACCTCCTGGCCCCTGATCTCCATTTTTTAAGAGGAAGAGAAAAAGAGAGAGAAAAAGAGAGAGAGAGGCTCAGTAGAGGACCCAGTGTTTGTCTTCAAGGATTATGAAGAATGACAGGTGTGCTTCCAAGGGCAGTGCATGGGGAGGCCAACATCATGGCCCTCTGGATGGTGATAGCATCTTCAGCACAGAGCTGATTTTTATTATTCAAAAATGAGCCTGATCCCTGGGGTTGAGGACCACGGCTACCATTCAGTCTTTTTTCTGGAGTTCAGCCAGCAGGTTTCACTTAGCTACAACAATATTGCCCTGGCCTTTGGATTCAAACAATAGCAAGCATTCTCTGAATGTATGATGGTATAAAGCAAGAGAGATTTTTACTTTTTATTTTTTTTCTAACATGAATAACTGTCAGTTCAGTAGCAACTGTAAAAAAAAAATGATGAACTTATAAGTTAATAAGACTATAGAAAATGTTTCTGCCCAGTGGGGGTTTCCAGCAATGGTTTTTATTCCAGCAAGTCTCTAGTGGACTCAATGACCTTTTCAGGACTTTGGGCAATCCATGGGAAGCTTGAAAAATATTTATACTACCGCATTTGTCAAATCGTTATCACTCAGTGAATACAAGGAATGACACAACAAAATAAATTATTTAAATTGTATGAATAGAACCCCAAAACACTTCCCATTTCTGTGGATAATACATCTTTGCTGGAATAAGCAATTCCTTGAGTAGTCACCAATGCGAAGAGAAAAACACTTGGGCCACATTTTTTTTAAATTTATTTTTTATTTAAGAAAATTAACAAAACCATAGGGTAGGAGGGGTACAACTTCACACAATTCCCAACACCCAATCTCCATATCCCATCCCCTCCCCTAATAGCTTTCCCATTCTCTATCCCTCTGGGAGCATGGACCCAGGGTTGTTGTGGGTTGCAAAAGGTGGAAGGTCTGGCTTCTTGGCTTCTGTAATTGCTTCCCCGCTGAACATGGGCGTTGACTGGTCGGTCGGTCCATTCTCCCAGTCTTCCTCTCTCTTTCCCTAGTAGGGTGGGTCTCTGGGGAAGCGGAGCTCCAGGACACATTGGTGGGGTCTTAAGTCCAGGGAAGCCTGGCCGGCATCCTGATGGCATCTGGAACCCGGTGGCTGAAAAGTGAGTTAACATACAAATTGGGCCACATTTTTATTTCTTTCTCCTGTTCAGCCTTACTGTGTACCTCAGAGGTATATGTGTTCATCAGTCACTTTGCCTTCTTGGGTCTGTTCAAACTTTTTCATACAAGCTCAACAAGTTTCATTTCTTGAGTATTTTCCTGCAGGGTTTGATTGTGACTTGCTGTAATCTTGTGACTCAAACAGAAGCCTGCAAAAGGACAGGAACGTTAGTGGGTTCACCTCTAACCAAAGTCAAAAATTCAGCACTGTAGATTCTATTTCTTCAGAAAGAGCAATACTCATCACACTTATAATGAAATGATGAACTAATCAGAATATTTCTATGGAAATTCAGGACAGCTCATTAGACAGATAGTCATTTCCTTAGATCAGCACATTCTATCCCAGTAGGCAAATCTATACTTGTGATACATAGCCAAAGGATCACTTTTGTGACTATGTCACCCAACAATAATAGTTACCATTTGTCATATGCTTACTAAAAACCAAGCTCATTCCAAAGACTTTCCTCTTTATCCTATCCTATAGTCCTGTGTCAGGCAGCAAGAAATGCTTTCACATACTAACTTACTTCACTGTTCCTGAAATATTACTATTATCTCCATTTTCCAGATGAATAAAGAAACTCAGAGGTCTTACTTCCTTTGCCATAACTCATTAATAAGTGATAAGTAGTAGGACTGGGATTCGAACATAGGTCTACCAAGGTGTTGTCTTTCTTTCTGTCTTTCTCTCTCCTTCTCTTTCACTCTTTCTTTTATTCATTCTTTCTTTTCTTACTACATTTATCTACTCCTTGAGAAACACCTGATATGCTTTCATACTTTGACCTATGGGCATCTCTTCCAGGTACCAACATACATTCTCTCTCTCTTTTTCTTTTTTCTTTTCTTAACTAGTTATTAAATAATGATTAACAAGATTGTAAGATAACAGGGGTATACAGTTACCACTACCAGAGTTCTGTGTCTTATCCCCTCCATTGGAAACTTCCTTATTCTTTTTTTTTATTTTATCAGTGATTTAATATTGATTTACAAAATTACATGTAAACATGTAAACCAGAATTCTGAACCTACAATCCCTTTATTGTAAGCTATAGCAGTTTTCCCAAGATCATAAATACGGGTTAACTGTTATTTCTATAACTGTCTGTCTGTATTTGTATATAATTGTCACCTCCCCCCTTTTAAGATCCCATCTTCTCTTTCTTTCTTTTCCTTCTAAAGTTTTCTTTTAATTATCTTTATTTATATATTGGGTAGAGACAGAGAGAAATTGAGAGGGGAGAAGGAGCTAGAGAGGAAGAGGGACAGACACCTGCAGCCCTGCTTTATCACTCGCAAAGCTTTTCCTCTGCAGGTAGGCATGGGGGGCTTGAACCCTGGTCCTTGTACATTGCAAGATGTACACTTAATCAGGTGTGCCACCTCCCAGCCCCCAAAGTTATTATTACTATTATTTATTTATTTACTATTGGATAGAGAAAGAAATTGAGAAGGGAGGAGGAGACAGAGGAAGAGACAGAGAGACACCTGCAGCAGTGCTTCACCTCTTGTGAAACTTTTTCCCTGCAGGTGGGGGACCAGGGGCTTGAACCCATGTCCTGTCCTTGCACACCGTAGTCTGTGTGCTTAACAAGGTGTGCCACTGACAGGTCCTCCAACTTCTTTATTTCCAAGCTAAACATAACCCTATTACTGCATCCAAATGGCCCACTGTTTTTCCTCTTCTTTCTCCAGGTCCTAATGGAGCTAGAGTTCAGAGACCTTGTATCTTCTTCATCCTATAACTTCTCCCTCTCTGAAAGTATTTTGGGGGTGTATAAGGTAGGAGTTCTGGCTTCTGTAATTGCTTCTCTGCTGGACATGGGCATTGGCAGGTTGATTCATACCCCATCCTCTTTCTATCTTTCCCTAGTGGAGCAGGGCTCTGAGGAGGCAAAATTTCAGGACATTTTGATGAGGTCATCTGTCCAGAGATGTCAGGATGGAATCATAATAGTGTCTGCAACTTGGTGGTAGGATATAAAGCGGGACAAAATGGTTAATGAACAAGAGCCAAGAAGTCGGTGCAGAACAGATGAGATTAAGGATCTCAGGGTGGAAGGAAGCTAGGAAGTCCATCCCAAGGCATGTTCCTAGGAGCTCACAACTTTGGTAGTTTTTTGCTTGAGTTTGATATCTAATATGAAGTTGGATAAAAATATTGTCTGAGGAAATAGTGTCAGCGTAGAAAAAAGGTCTAGAAAATTGGATTAGGGCAGAAAGTAGCTCCCATTCCTGAGAAAAAAAAAATCTATGAATAAAATTAACTGTTTACCCCCTTCCACCCGACCAGAGCATACACACACACACACACACACACACATAGCACAAGAGCCTGTGTAACCCCTGAGTCCCTATTGGTCTGAGCTCATAGCTCAAGGCCACAGCTGGGAACATTGCCTGTCGCACTCATTTCAGGACCCTTCTTCCTTCAGTGGCAGGGCAGGATGACCAGCCTCCCTTTGGAGACTGGGGCAGTCCCACCAATCAGTGCTTTATGGTGAGGGCTAGGTCTTGTGGGAAGGCCCACAAGAGGGCTTTTGGTAATGTTCATGATGGAAGTGACCAGTGGTGGTAGAGAGAGGGGCCCATTAGAGGTCTAGGATCATCATATGTGTGAAGGAATCCCTACTAGGGCCCCAGATGCTGAGGTGGTGTGATATTGACCAAAAGGACCATTATTAAGTGAGCCAGTCTTTCGCCTTCCAACACATTCTCAAATGTTTTTTGTCACACACTTTTTTATTCATTTTATTTATTTATTTTCCCTTTTCTTGCCCTTGTTGTCTTTTTATTGTTGTTGTAGTTATTATTGTTGTTGTTATTGATGTCATCCTTGTTAGATAGGACAGAGAGAAATGGAAAGAGGAGGAGAAGACAGAGAGGGGGAGAAAAAGACACCTGCAGACCTGCTTCACCACTTGTAAAGCGACTTCCCTGCAGGTGGGGAGCTGGGGGCTCTAACCAGGATCCTTATGCCGGTCCTTGTGCTTTCTGCCACATGTGCTTAACCTGCTGCGCTACCTCCCGACTCCACCACATACTTTTTATGGATTTTAAACTCATGATTCCACAATGATGTTTCATGCTCTATCAGCATGTATTAACTCCAGGGATTAGTCCAAGGTCATCCCTTTCTCTTTTTTTTTTTTTAACATGTTTTTAAAATTTATTTATAAAATTGAAACACTGACAAGACCATAGGATAAGAGGGGTACAAGTCCCACCACCTGAGTTCCATATGCCATCCCCTCCCCTGATAGCTTTCCTATTCTTTAACCCCTTGGGAGCATGGACCCAGGATCATTATGGGGTGCCGAAGGTGGAAGGTCTGGCTTCTGTAATTGCTTCCCCGCTGAACATGGGCATTGACAGTTTGAGTCATACTCCCAGCCTGTCTCTCTCTTTCCCTAGTGGAGCAGGGCTCTGAGGAAGTGGAACTCCAGGACACATTGGTGGGGTCGTCTGCCCAGGGAAGTCAGGTTGGCATCATGGTAGCATCTGGAACCTGATGGCTGGAAAAGTTAACATATAAAGCCAAACGAATTGTTGATTAATTATGAACCTAAAGGCTGGACTGTTTCAGATGAAGATTTGAGGTCTCTATTTTAGAAATAGCTAGTAGGGGGAGTCGGGCGGTGGCGCAGTGGGTTAAGCGCACGTGGCGCAAAGCGCAGGGACCGGCGTAAGGATCCCGGTTCAAGGCCCCGGCTCCCCACCTGCAGGGGAGTCGCTTCACGGGCGGTGAAGCAGGTCTGCAGGTGTCTATCTTTCTCTCCCCTCTCTCTCTGTCTTCCCCTCCTCTCTCCATTTCTCTCTGTCCTATCCAACAACAAAACAACGTCAACAATGGCAATAATAACCGCAACGAGGCTGCAACAACTAGGGCAACAAAAAGGGGGAAAAATGGCCTCCAGGAGCGGTGGATTCACGGTGCAGGCACCAAGCCCAGCAATAACCCTGGAGGGAAAAAAAAAAAAAAAGAAATAGCTAGTAGGTCTATTTTAGGTATATTCCAAAGGGCCCATGACTTTATTAGTGTTTTTCTGAGCCTGACATCTGACATGCAGGTGGGCCCAAGTTAATGTCTGGGGAGATGATGTCATGGCTGGAAAAAGGGCTAGAAAGCTGGATCAGGGAAAATAGTAGCTCCCAAATATTGACAAAATGTATAAATATTGTTGACTGTAAACCCCATCAATTTGATTTGGGGCCCATATTCAGCGTGGGAACCTATGTATTTTCTACATCCCTGTAGGTCTGAACTTGCATTCTGTGGTCATCAGTAGGAACATTCTGAGTTGCACCAATTGAAGGACCCATCTCCTTCAGGTGGTAGATAGAGCACGTTATCCAACCTCCCTTCGGAGGATGGAATATTCTCTACCGTTGTTGATCCACACTGAGGGCAAGGTCCTATGAGGCCCCCCAAAGGGGTCCATTATGTTCTTCCTCATGGAGCAGGGTCAACTCGCTTAAAGTGACTTCTGCCTGAATCTGACCTTCCCTATCAGATTCTGACTTTATTATATTGTTCTGTCTTTCAAAGTGTCAGGGATTCCCCTCTAATAGTCTGGCCCTCATTGTATTACTTACAGATATATTTAAAGATGTCAGGGAAATGTGCACACAACGGATCACTTCAGCTAAAATTCAAAAGACAGGGCTGCCAAACTAGCTCACTTGGATAGTGTACCTGCTTTGTCATACACATGACCAGGTTCTAGCCAGGCCTCCACTGCACTGAAGAAAGCTTCAGTGTTATGGCATATTTTCCTTATCCCCTCTCTCTTTCTCTTTCTGATAAAGTCAGCTTAAACAGTAAAACCTTGGGGATGAAGTCAGAAGCATTCAAGAGGCAAGAGGCTGAATAGAAAGAAGGAAATGTGATGAAAGAAAGTCAGAATATTCTTCATGATATGTAATCCTAGAGCTTTTGCTGATATCATTGTTAAATTCAGAGCTCTCCCTCTCTCTCTTTATCTTTTTCAGAACACCATGCCCAACAGCATGAAGTGACTAGGAAGAAGTTATTTAAATTTGAAATCTAGCTAAAATGTGGAAAAAGAAATGGAAGGGGGGGGGTTGTAAGCCATTCTGAAGCCAAAGAGATAGCTTGTGATTATTCTTTTATTTCCCTGAGAAAAATAAATAGCAAATATCAGTTTGTCACAGGCAGTGACAAAATTCAGTCAATACAAATGGAAAGAGCGTATTTCATTTGCTAGTCAGTGCATTTGCTCATATCCAGAGGCTGTGGCCTGTCCAGTGGCTTGTAAAAGGCTCATTCTAGCTGTCCAGGGCCTTTTAGACATCTCAATATTTATCATAACCTGTGAAAATTAGAATTGTTGTCAGTGTCTTTCTCACATCTCATCAACAGGTTTTAAAATGTCGACAACCATTTTTGAATCATATCCTGGATTTCAGTAACTCGTATATATCAGACATTTCATTGGAAACCTCCTTTACAAACTGAGTTTTGCAAACCTTGGCTGGCATTCTTTTGCAACTACTGGTGTGGTACTGATGTGACTGGCTGTAATGATATACTTTTTGATGCTTAAGTTGGAACCCAAAGTAGTTTCTTTTCTTGCTTTTTTTTAAAAAAAAAAGGAAAGAAAAAAACCACTTTATTAGAGGAAACATTGATTTAAAGGACTGGTATCACAGGAGTACAATTTCATACCTTCCCATCATGGCTGTCACTTTGTTAAACACTCCACCAACTTGTCATCTAGCTCCACCACAGAACACTGGGCTCCCAGCTCTCTTCTCCCTCTTCCCTTAGAGTTCTTGGATCTGCTGCAGTAGATCTAGAGCTAATCAGAGTTTCACTCTGTGTATTTCCTTTTTAAAATTTATTTTTTTATATTTTTAATTTTTTGCCTCCAAGCTTATCACTGGGGCTCAGTGCCAGCACTGGGAATTCACTTCTCCTGCTGGCTATTTTTTTTTTTTTTCATTTTATTGGATAGGACAGAGAGAAATTGAGAGGGGCAGGGGAGATAGAGAGGGAGAGAGAAAGAGAGACACCTGGAGACCTGCTCTGTGGCTTGTGAAACCCCAAAGGTGGGCAGCTGGGGGCTTGAACCTGTATCCTTGTGCAGGTCCTAGTATGTAATAATATGTGGGCTTAACCAGGTGTGGTACTGCCAGGCCCCCTACTCTGTATTTCCTCTCTTTAATTTTTTTTTCTTATTTGTTTACTATTGTATAGAGACAGAGAGATGTTGAAAGAGGGCAAATAGAAAGGGAGAGAGACAGAAAGATACCTGCAGCCCTGCTTCACCACTTGCAAAGCTTTCCCCCTGCAGGTGCAGACCAGGACCTTGAACCTAGGTCCTTGTGCACTTTAATGTATGTGCTTAACCAGGTGCTCCACCGCCTGGCTCCTCCTTCTTTGTTTTATTAAGTCCCACCTCTGAGTGTAGTCAGCCTTCTTCTGGCTTATTTCAAGTAACAAGATTAATTAACTGTGTTATAGCCAGATGTTTTAAATAATTAGAAGTCAATGGTAAAACACAGGCATTTTTAATACAATTAAACCACATAAATATTCTTATTGGAAGAAGAAATAACGAGGTGGCAAATCAGACTTAATATGTTTCAAAATGAACTTTCTATTAAATGTGCTTTAATAGAACAATTGGCTAATGACACAGAAAACAGATAACTGAAGACAAAAATCATATTTCATGAACATGTTCTTATTAGCTGCCATCTTGTGATATGTTGTCTCTATTCTGATTTGTGGATGTTTTGTTCTTCTTGATTGGTTCATATTAATTGTGAAGTGATTTGACTGGGTCCTGACAGAACTGTTTAACTTGGCTAAATGATGTTGACTATCAAATATTTAGATTGGCTTTTTGAAAAAATCACCACATCCTTCTTCTGAAGTCATACTGTAATACCACATAGTCAACACAATCCAAATTATCAAAGAGATACTATAAAACACTCCCTATCTATAAAATATTGTACTTGGGTACCCTAAAGCCATGTTTTTAGTCCCTTGGGTATATTAATCCATTAAATTTAGTAGCAGAATACTATCAAGAAAAAATATCTGAACGAGGATATGTTGAAAACTTAACAATCAAATGGTTATAATTACAAATAATCATAAATAATTGTATAGACTTACTAAGTGCTAGTTACTATACTAAAAATGTTATATAAAATGACTCATTTAATATTCACATTGAGGGTCAATGGAATATCTCATGTGGCTAATGCTTTGCTTTGCCACGTGTGTGACTCAAGTTCAAGCCTGGACCCAACTACATTGAAAGAAACTTCAGTGCTGTAGTTTCTTTTACTGTGTTTCCCTGACTTTCCTCTTCTCTGTCACTATCGAAAAAACAATAATTTTCACATTAACTCTATGAGACAGGGCTTATTGTGATCACCATTATACAGATAAAATATAAAGACGCAGAGTGATTGACATGTTCAAGTTTACTACTTATTAAGTGGCAGTGATTGAATTCAAACCCAGTATTTGTCCATGAAGCTCAAGTTTTATTTATTTACTTATTAGCTAGAGACAGAGAAATTTTAAGAGAAGGATAGGGATAGAGGGAAACAGAGAGACATAGCACTGCTTCATATCTCACAAAGCTTTCTCTGCAAATGGGGACTGGAGTTTGAACCTGGGTCCTTATGCTTGTAACATGTTTCTTCAACCAGGTACATCACTCTCTGACCCTAAAGCCATGCTTTTAGTCCCTTGTCTCTACTATCTTTTTTTATTAAAAATCTGAAAATAAATATACGTATATAAGTTGAGTAAATATTGAAAAGAGATGAACAGAATTTGTATATGAATAAGTAAATTCTATAATTACACTAGAATCACAAGTTTTTGAAATTAGAGGAATTGAATTTAAAGTCATTCAATGACTTTCTCAAATGAGCAAAACCAGTAAATGTGAGAAAGCTCAATTTTACAACTTTCAACAATTATTGGCACAATAAATTGAAGATTCCTGGAAGAAAGTTTGGAAGTAGGTTATGAGTGCTTCTTAGCCATAGTCTACTTTTTTTTTTTTTTTTTTTTTTTTTTTTTTGCCTCCAGGGCTGCTGGGGCTTGAGGCCTACACTACAAATTCACTGCTTTTGGTGGCTATTTTTTTATTTTATTGGACAGGACAGAGAGAAATTGAGAGGGCAGAGGGAGATAGAGATGGAGAAAGATAGACACCTGCAGACTTGCTTCACCCCTGCAGGTGGGGAGCCAGGGGCCCGAACTGGGACCCTTGCTCAGGTCCTTGTGCTTCTTATTATGTGTGCTTAACCAGGTACACTACAGCCTGGCCCCATATACTTTCTTTTTATGCAAGAATTCCAGTTTTTTTAAAAATAATCACTGTATATAATAACAAAAGTCTGATAATGACTTAGATGCAATACCAAAAGGAAATAACAAAGCAAAGCTGTAGCATTAAGGACATGAGACATCAAATAGGTGTTTTTGCTTTAGTTATTTTTCTTTTAAAATTTTATGTATTTATTCAGTTATATATTATTTTTATTGGATAGAGACAGAAATCAAGAGAGAAGGGAGAGATAGGAAGAGGGAAGAGAGATAGAACCCAGAACTTTTGCGCATTGTAACATGGGCTCTCGACCTGGTGCGCCACCCCCCGGCCCTCTATTGCTTTAGGTTTATCACTATATAAAATGTAAGTATTGAATTAATCTGAAAATGAAATAAACCCCCAAATTATGTATCTACAATTGAACTATGGAAAAAACACCTACATATGAAACTTGATTAAAGTCTGGGAAAAAGTGATACATATAAGTAATGAATCCATAATTGATTTTTATTTATTTATTTATTTTTGTTAATTAGAGCAATGTTCAACTCTGGTTTATGTTGGTGCAAGGGATTGAACCTGTGACTTTGGAGCCTCAGGGATTAGAGTCTGTCTGCATAGCCATTATGCTATTTACCCCAGGCCATGAGTCATAAATTGATAAGGACTGTCCCACTCTCCAAAGGGAGGCTGGGTCAACCTGCTCTCCCATTTGGGGAAGATGGATCCTGAAATGAGTGCAGCCTAGAATGTTCCCAGCTGTGACCATGGACTGTGGGCTCAGACTGACAGGGACTCAGATGTCACACAGGCTCCTGTGTTGAATATGAATAAATATAGGCCCAAGATTAAATCAATGGGGTTAAGAGCTAATGGTATTTATATAGTATTTATATAGTTTCCTTATTTTTGAGAGCTGCTCTCTACCCTAATCCAGCTTTCTAGGCCTATTCTCAACTCTGATGCCATCATTCCAGATAATACATTTAATTCACCTGCATGTTAACTATTAGGCTCAGGCAAAGATTACTAAAGTCATGGGATCTTGGAAAATACCTAAAATAGACTTCCTACCTTCTTCCCAACCGAAAGACCCCTAATTTTATCTGCTCTATTTCTACTGTTGAGTTCCTGTTTACTAAGCATTTTGCCCTGCTTTATATCTTACTGCCTTTCAGCCACCAAGTTGCAGATGCTACCATGATGCTATCCTGACATGTCTGCACAGATGACCTCACCAATGTGTCCCAGAACCTCACCTCCTCAGAGCCCTACCCCACTAGGGAAAAACAGAAACATGTCCAGCAGAGAAACAATTACAGAAGCCAGACCTTCCACCTTCCCCATCCCATAAAGAATTTTGCACCATACTCAGAGAGGGATAAAGAATAGGGAAGCTTCCAATGGAGGGAGTGGGACATGGAACTGTGGTGGAGGGAACTGTATGGAATTATACCCCTGTTATCTTACAATATTGTTAATCATTAAATAACTAAAAAAGAAAAAGAAAACAGCAGAAATGCTCACTAAAAAAAGATGTGAATCATTATTAGTCCTTGTCTATTTGTCAGTTTAATTAGTATTTTCTTTTTTTTAATCTTCTACTAATGAAATTCTCAATGACTCACTGTTTTGCATATGGTATGATAGAGGAAATCAGAGAATATATTTTGAAAATGAGTAGTCTTATATCTAAGTGGAAATACTCTGTACATCTCTGCTGTGATCCTTTGCTGAGCTGTATGAGAACCTCAGCTGATAGAAAACACTAGAAGAAAGAACACAAAGGAGGGGGAAAAAAAGAGAGGAAGAAATCCATGTAAGGTAGGAGAAATAGTCTGAGCATTCGTCATTCTTGACTGAAACATATACATGTGAACAACCACACCCTCACTAGTCACAAATGGCCTGCCAAAAAAAAAAAAAAAAGTAAAATAGCAGCATATGTTGGAAATTTTGCAGTTTTTATAATATGCAGAGAGACATTTTCTTTCATATATTCCCTTCTTTCACACTACTGACAATCCAGTCCTCCATTTGCTGTGATGTCTTTCAGACTTTTTCTGGGCAAATTGTTGACTCGTTCCTCACTCTGCATAGTGATCTTAAGCATCTAGGCTGAATATATTTGTCTGATATTTCAAAAATACACTTGGTTCAGTAGCACCTCTATTTCCATTTAACGCCCTCCCTCCACCTCCCCACCACCATTTATCTTTTAGCTCTACATAGAATCAGATTTGCTTCGACTGGTGTCATTATGAATATTAAAAATAGAATTTTAAATAAAAACATGTATACTTTTCTGTGCTGTACATTTCTCCAAGAAGCACAACACTGCATAATTTCTCAAATGCAGTCCCATTTTCATCTTGCCAGAAATTTGGCAGTTTGCAAAAGGTTACAGTTCTGAAATTTTTTTTATGTAATCTTGCTGTCCATTTGTTCTGCCTTAATGTTGAAAATCTATCTAAGATCATGACCTCCATATGCCAGATACTGATAGCTTTACCTTTTTCTTAAAATGTTTTTTTCTTCCATGCTAAAATGAGAATAAAATAAGCATTTTGTGGCTTGTTAAAATGACAGATGAACTAAAAGCTGAAGATTAAAATCAAAGAGAATCTCAAACCTTAGGCAAAGCTTAACTGTCTACTGTGCCACTAAGGCTTAATTTTTTGAGAGTAAGAATATCTGTCCAGATTTCTAGAACACATGTGGAAATTCTTATGCTTGAAAGGGATGCTGTAGTTCATCTACAAAGCTTATTTGGAACCTTGCCCTGAAGGTAATCCCACCTCTCTTTTAATGGCCACATAAAAGGGAATTATTACAGGATCATAAACCAAAACTATAAAAGTGAAAGTCAACCCTACAAACAAATTGGAAAAAGTTAAGTATTCAAGTGAACAGGAAACTTCTTCTCCTGTCTGGCTTTATTCCCTCTGCATTTACTAGACACTTGAATTTTCCCAGGTCTACAATGTGATCATGATATAGGTTCTATGGGCCAACGGGCTTATTAAGAGGACTTTCTAACCTGCAGTGATTTCTTTTAAATTAGAAGATGGAATTAGCATTCTTAAAATCATGGAAAAGCAATAATATGAAACCATGTGGACTCTGGTTGGTGCTTACAGAAAGGCGATGACTGCTGGGCTGGGGAAATAGGTGTGTTTTATGGAGGAAGTAGAGTGTGAGGTGAATATTAAAGACTAAGGGAGGAGAGAGACTGGGAAAGAGAACAAGATGGGTGATGCAGAGTGACAGGAGGAGAAGCTCATAGGAAAAAGTCCAGGAGAAAACTGAACTTGGTGGTTGTTGGGGGGAAAGGCTTATTTGGATGGAAGCCTGGGGTAGCAGGTAGAGTTAGATCAGGAAGATAGATGACAGATGATGAGGCCTTGACTTGATGTGCAAGGCACTAAAGATAGGGACTGGGTTTTGTTTTTTTTTAAATGTATATATTATTAATGAGAAGTACAGGAGGAGAGAGAGAGAGAGAAAGAAGCAGACATCACTTTGCTACATGTCCTACCAGGGATTGAACCAGGACCTCATGCTTGAGAGTTCAACACTTTATCCACTATGCCACCTCCCAGACTTCTTTCTTCTTCCCTTCCTTCTTTCCTTCCTTCCTTCCTTCCTTCCTTCCTTTCTTCCTTCCTTCCTTCCTTCCTTCCTTCATTTTTTTCATTTTTATTATCTTTATTTATCAGATAGGAACAGCCAGAAATCAAGAGGAATGAGAAGACAGAGAGGGAGAGAGACAGAGAGATACCTGCAGCCCTGCTGCTTCACTACTTGTGAAGCTTTCCCCCTGCAGATGGAGACTGGAAGCTTGAACCCAGGTCCTTGCATACTGTAACATATGTGCTCAATCAGGAGCGACACCCAGGATTGGGTTTTTCTAAGAGGACAGGACACTGTAGGAAGAACAGTCTAGGAATGGATACCAGATGCAGAGGCTGTGGCTGTGAATTGAGACCATGATTCCCTTATGAGCCTATAAATTCAAATATTGCTTTCTACCTGGAGAAAGAGCAGAGGGAAAGTTTGAGGAAAGCTTTAAAGAAGGTAATAGAACTTAATGGAAACTTTAGTCCATCTAGGTTACATCTAAAGGGTAGAATTAGACAGTTTTAATATGGGACTTGACTTTGATCTACCACAATACAACTCAGTATAATTGTGTTTGTGTGTGTGGGAGGGGCAGTGGCACACCTAGTTGAGTGCACGTATCACAATGTACAAGTATCCGGTTCAAGGCCCTGGTCCCCATACTGCATGGGAGAAGCTTCACAAATGGTGGCACAATGCTACAGGCATCTCTCTCTTCCTCTCTGTCTTCCTCTTCCTCCTCAGTTTTTCAATTTCTATCAAATAAATTAATAATAAAAATTGTTAAAGAGCTTAATTAATACCCCACTAGGGAAAGAGAGAGACAAGTTGAGAGTATGGATACACCTGCCAATACCCATGTTCAGCGGGGAAGCAATTACAGAAGCCAGACCTTCCACCTTCTGCAACCCCAGAATGACCCTGGGTCCATGCTCCCAGAGGGAGAAAGAACAGGAAAGCTATTGGGGGAGGGGAGGGGATATGGAGTTCTGGTGGTAGGAATGGTGTGGAGTTGTGCCCCTCTTATCCTTTGGTCTTGTCAATACTTCCATTTTTATTAAGAAAAAAAGCTTAATTAAGAAATTGCATGTAAATATGCTGTGAAAGCTGAATTTTATTTTATTTTATTTTTTGCGTCAAAGGTTACTGTTGTTGTGCGGGCCGCGGAGAAGAGAGAGAGGAGGTCCGGAGCGAAGAGGGAACACAAATCTTTATTTGCGCTGTCACCTCAGAATTGGGTGCTAGAGAAGCAGGTTGGGCCACATGGAGGTAGCGAAAATGGCCGCCTCACGCAGTAACCTTTCCTGCGTCTGAACACCGAAGTGAAGCGCTGGCAAGAGAACGAGGTGCAGAAGAAGAAGGGCTTTTATAGGAGCAGCTTTCGTGAGAATGGGAAGGGGGAGGAGTAACCATAGCACTCCAGGATAGGATAATAACTCTTGTGAGAATGGGAGGGGGGAGGAGTAACCAAAGCACTCCAAATATCGCGGGGATATAGACAATGCCCTGAGGGCACAACATGGCGGAAACAGGCACTCCAAGAATGTCCCGACTCTCGAGGGAACTAGCAGTAGCCTGAGGGGACAACATGGCAGATGTGACTGCATCTGCACAATTTCCCAACAGGTTATCACTGGGGCTTGGTGCTGGCAGTATGAATCCATTGCTCCTGGTGACTATCCCCCCCCACACACAACACCATTTTATTGGATAGGAGAGAGAGAAACTGAGAGAGGAGAGGGAGAGAGAAAGATAAATAACTGCAGAGCTGCTTCACCACTTGGGAAACATCCTGCTGCAGGTGGGGTGCCAGGGGCTTGAAGGGATCCTTGCTCTTAGTCCTATGTGTGCTTCGCTGGGTGTGCCATTGCCTGGCCCCTGCTGTAATCATTGTATAGAACATTTTAAAATAGAATTCTAATACTTATAGGGGGTTTGAAAAATTGATGACATTATGAATAAATGAGGTAACTGGAAGGAAGCTGGTTTCATTTCTGGCATGTGTATATATGTACACACACACAACACCTCCACCACCGTCACTCCCCCCAACCTCTAGGTCTGATATGTACAGTTTCATGCCCTTAAACAGCTAGTTTCTGTCTCCTAGATCCTTAATATTCACAGGCCTGGAGCTGCCTTGCCTCCCGTCCTTCCTCTCTTCCTTGTCAAGGTGTCTCTGCCATTCTATCTCTGATTCCTCTGTGCCAGAAAGATCTGGCTTTTGTTGCTGCCTCTCAGTTGTCATGGCTGACTTGAAGATATTCTGCTACGTCTTTCTCAAATTTCTTCAGTCTAAAGTCACCACTGTCCTTTGCATCTTGGCAGGGCCAGCTGAGTTGCTCTGCGATCCATCTTCCACACTTGTCCAACTTGGTGAACCTGACTTGCAGTCAAAATGCTCGGAGTGCTGGTGGGTTGGCTGGCCGCCAAGACTTTGTTGACTGCAGCTCAGTGTGTAGATTAATGGTCACAGAGCACATTGACTAACAGGCAATCAGGCTTTCCACCTGATTTCATAATTTATAGAAGAGATGGGCCTGCCCCTATAATATACAACATGACGTTATATGTATGAATCAAGAGACTGCAATAAATAAATCAAGCCGCAAAACCCTTAGAAGCTACTGTGTGCCAGCTGGTTGGGGGGAGCTTTGTGATGCAGACAATAAACAGTGACTAGGCAAAGATTGATTTATTTGAACTCTAACGTGCATGCATGACTCTGGACCCAGAAAGGTATGGGGAGAGTACACTGCATTTAAGGGGCCAGAGAGGTGGAGTATCAAGTGCTTGGAGACGGTGATCAGTGACAATCACGTGAGAGTAATAGTTTCTTTAAAACAATGTCAGAGATCTAGAGTGTGTCTAGTGCAGGTGTCACTCACCTGTGTCACTACTCCCAAATTTGCTTTAGGTTCTGTCAGCTTTACTTATTTTTAAATTTGTTTGTATTATCTTTACTTATTTATTGGCTAGAGACAGCCAGAAATTGAGAGGGGAGGGGGTAATAGAGCTGGGAGAGAGACAGAGAGACACCTGCTGCATTGCCTCACCACTCACAAAGCAGGTGGGGACTGGCGGCTTGAACCTGGGTCCTTGTGAGTTGTGATATGTGCGCTCAACCAGGTGCACCACTACCTGGCTTTGGTTCTGTCCTCTATACAAACTCTGAACGGATTCTGTTCTGTAAATGCTGAGATTGTCAGAGAAACAATATTATGCTTATAACACAACAGTATTTTACTCAGTGCCAAGAATGAAACCTGCAAATTAATTATATATGAAAAGTATAAAATGTTTTAAAATTAAAAAAAATTTTTTAAAAATGTATTTATTTGGAAAGAGACAGAGATGGGGAGGGGGAGGGGAAGATAGAAAGGAAGAAAGACAGAAGGGAGGTGGGGGTAGATAGCATAATGGTTATGCAAAGAGACTCTCCTGCCTGAGGCTCCATAGTCCTGGGTTCATAGCTCTTTAAGCTTCCCCTCCTCCAGGTGGGGACCAGGTGCCTGAACCTGAATCCCTGTACATTATAGCTTATGAATTCAACCAAGTGCATCACCCCACAGCCCCAAATTAAAAAATCTATATGAAGTTGTAGGACAAGTCAAATTTAGGATTTTTCAAATATAAAACTTTATTTTTTACCAGAGCACTGCTCAGCTCTGACTGATGGTGGGGGTGGAGAAGTGAACCTGGGACTTCCCAGGAGGAGCCTGAGGCATGAAAGTCTCTTTGCATAACCATTATGCTATCTACCTACCACCTCAAAAGTGGAACGTTTTAACAACTTGTTTTATTTATTTCATATAAGACAGAGAAAGAAAGAGTGAGAGAAGCCACTCTAGTACATGTAGCACAGGGTTTGAGCCAAGAGTCACAGGCTCAGTCAGTTGAGAGGTTTTCCTAACTACAAAAACAAACAGGGCTGGGTAGTGGCACACCTAGTTGAGTGCACATGTTACAATGTGCAAGGACCTGGGTTCAACCCCCCAGCCCCCCACCTGCAGGGGGAAAGCTTCACAAGCAGTGAAGCAGCAGGGCTACAGGTATCTTTTTGTCTCTCTCCCTATCACCCCCTTCCCTCTTGATTTCTGGGTGCCTCTATCCAGTAAATAAATAATGATAATAAAACACAAACAACAACAACAATCAATTTTGTTTTATAGTAAATATATTTAATTTGTTTTATTTTAGTGAGAGATGGATACAGAGATAAAGAGTGAGACCAGAGCACTTGCTCAGCTTTGGCTTACAGTGGTGAATGGGGAGGGGTTGAAACTGGGACTTTGGAGCCTCAGGCATTAAAAGTCTTTTTTGCATAACCATTATGTTACCCCCCACACACACTTCTACACCTCCAAAATTACCTCTAATAAAGTAAAATTGATGACTTGGGGTGGGGCAGTGGAGGACCTATTAGAGAACACATGTTATCATATATAAGGATCCTGGTTCAAGCTCCTGGTTCCCACACTTGCAGGGGAAGCTTTGTGAGTGGTGCAGAAGGAGTGCTGCATGTGTCTCTTTTCTCTCTCTCCCCTTTCCTTTTCAATTTTTCTCTATCTCTGTAAAAAAAAAGCGAACAAAAACAAAAAGGCCACTGGGACTTGTGGGTTTGTCCTATAGTCTCAGGAACAATGCCAGTAGCAATAAAAATAATACAAAAAAAAATTAAAAATTGGTTAACTTTGAATGAACAAATGTATCAAGCATATTTTGTTACTTCAATATTAAATATTTTCTTAACTTAAGATCTAAAATAGTAGGGTGAAACTCTATACTGTTTGTGAAATTTTTTTTTTTGGTAAAACCAGTACATTTGACCAAATTATTTTAGTAAACTTAGTTTAGGAAGTGATTTTGTCTTCAAGGAATCATTGAGATTCCAGGTAGTGTTCCAAAGCTTGGACACTAATGTGGATCAACTGGTTCTGCTCTCCTAGAGTTTATGGTTCCTGGGGAAGAGAGAAGTGAATGGATAAACTGACACATAAGATAATGACAGTGTAATGTCTCACATGAAGGCAGTAACCATTTGTGAGAAAGTTCAGGGAGGAGAGGCAGTGATCCAAGAAGAGCTCTTTGAGGTAGTGACATTGGTGCTGGACCAACATTCCAGGGAGAAGGAATGATGAGAGGCCAGTGTCTGGAATCAGAGTTAAGAGACCTAAACTGTTCTTAGGGTGTTTCTTTCTTTCTTTCTTTTTTTATTTTTTAAACTTTATTTCTTGGATAGAGACAGCCAGAAATCGAGAGGGAAGTGGGAGATAGAGAGGGAGAGAGACATCTGCATCCCTGCTTCACCACTCACAAAGCTTTCCTCCTGCAGGTGGAGACCAGGGACTCAAACCTGGGTCTTTGTGCATTATAACATGTGCACTCAACCAGGCGCACCACCACCCAACCCACGGTGTTTCTTTTTTTCAATCTGGCTACCATAAGGAATTTGCATTTTTCTTTTCTAGATGTAAAAGGAAATCATTGGAAAGCTGAGGTCAGGAAAGTGGTCTAGTCGGCTCTACTTGATTATATCTATATATTGAGGAGATTGCTTTAATGACTTGATGAGAATGGATTTGAGAGAGCAAGAGCAGGACTAGAGAGGCCCCTGGTTATTGGGGGAAGTTCAAGGGAAAGGGGGAAGTAGTTTGATGTAGTGGTGATAGAACGATGGAGAGAAGTAGATAATGGTTGAGCATATTCATAGCCAAATCTAACAGAACTTGGATATGTGTGAATATCTAGTAGTGAAGACATAATAATGACTCCTCTACTTTGACTCTAATAGTAGCGGAGAGTCCTTTTATGAGGATGGAATGATAAATGGAAGGAAAATCTTGGGGAGAAAAAGATGCTCAAGAGCTCTGTTTTGGTCTAGGGTAAGATTCTTATTTTAGATCCAAGCAATGATATTAGATAGGTAGGCAGCTGTGGATTTCAGAGCAGTTTGAAATATAAATGGAGGTCATTGGCCAATTTAAAGCTAGAGGTAAGAATGATTCACTGAGGTACAGTGGGTATGCAGATAGTAAGATCCAAATATACCCTGGCAAATGAACAATGGTAGGTAAAATCCCAAATGAAAATCGTAAACTGAAAGATGTAAAACTATGAGTATATCACATTTTGTGTGTGTGTGTGTGTGTGTGTGTGTGTGTGTGTGTGTGTGTGGGTGTGTGTGTGAAAGTGATGAATTTTTCAGAAAGATCAAACTAGAGAACTTGTCAGTGAATTTCCTAAACTGGAAAAGCACAGTTTTAGTGAAGAACTTAGTCAGATTGAAGTTAGGTGAAGAGTGTGAGAGACTGGGTGGTAATTCCCTATCTGGGGAGAGAGAAGGAAATACTTGGGTGTTGGATAGAGAATGTGAGATCACAGAAGGCAGTAGTTTTGTTTATTTAAAAAAGATGTTCAGGAGTCCGGTGGTAGTGCAGCGGGTTAAGCACATGTGGCGCAAAGCACAAGGACTGGCATAAGGATCCCAGTTCAAGCCCCCAGCTCCCCACCTGCAGGGAAATCGCTTCACAGGTGGTGAAGCAGGTCTGCAGGTGTCTGTCTTTCTCTCCCCCTCTCTGTCTTCCCCTCTTCTCTCCATTTCTCTCTGTCCTATCCAACAATGACAACATCAACAACAATAATAACTACAACAACAATAAAAACAACAAGGGCAACAAAAAGGAAATAAAATAAATGTTCAACAATGAACTGGTTAAGGAATGTATGCTACATCTACACAAACAAAGTGAATGAGGAAACTACAGGAATTGAGATGGAAAGATCTCCAGCACATACTGTTCTGTATAAAGCTAATTGCAGGAAGTATTGTGTAGTATGCCACCTTTGTCTGTAAAGGGGAGGAAAGAAAACACACATGTGCATGCAGCGCCACGTATGAATTAAATATTCCAGGAAGGAGATCCCAGAAGCTACAATGACTATAGGGAGAAGAATGAGATAATGTGAACACAAAGGAAACGGGGAAATTTAGTTTGTAAATCTTTTTGTGACTCAAAATATATGAGTAATATGAATGCATCAACTCTCTAAAATATAATAAATGAATATCCTTCACTTTATCAATCAGTTAGAGAGAAAACCTATTTGATGGTGTAGGAAATAGAGGTGATTACAGTGGAGTGATGTATGGTGAAAATGAGATGAAGTAGGTATCAGAGTTCCACCCACCTGACTAAAAGTGAGGACATTTTCCTTTAGATGGGAGAATGCAGGGTGTCTACTGTGTCTCATAGAAAGAGGAGGAGGGCATTTTGCTTAAATGGTACTGATTTTGTGGTTGAAAAAATGGGCTTTAGGCAAGAGTGCTAAGAAATGAACAAAGTGGAAGAAGGTTCAATGATCTCAAAAGATGGGCTATACTCTCTAAGGAAAACTAATTTCTGGGTAAAACTGGAAGGTTACAGATTTAAAAAGGTAATAGTAAGGCAGTTGACTGATTTTTCTCAGTCACTGAGATGACTAGGTGTACATCTTAGGAAGAGAGATGGCTGAAATGTTACCACCCTAGTATAACTGTGACCAGAGCACATCAAACTGAAGGGATGCCTGAGGCAGACTGATGAAAGCGGTAGAGAAAAGGAGAACCAAACACCTGCTGACTGGATGAGACCTTGGGATGCAACCACGACTTGTGTGGAGTCGGGTGCAATGCAATACGTGAGATGAGTGGTAAAGTACTCGAAGACTGGAGGGGGTGGGGTGGTAGGTGATTGCTGAATAGCTAAAGAGGTCTGAGATTAATCTGAGCTGGGGTTTTTGAAGATGGCAAAGAGAAATGTGTTGGAAACCGTATTGTGCCTCAGAGAGGAGGGATTAAAAGAGGGACGTGTGAGAAACGAAGAAACTCCACCTGAGGGGACTGTAAGAACCACACTAGCCTCCCTGAGCGGGCAGGTATTCCTGAGGGCTCCGAGATATGTAACTGACATACCTTCTTTGACCTCATTGCTACTTCATCCAGCCAAACATCCACACCCTTCTGCCTGGAGTTAAGGCAAGAGCCTGGAAGCCTTTTGACCTGAATCACCCTAGCTCACTACAAATTCAGAAGGGTGCCAGGTGGAAGCCAGTCATGACTGCCTCTGGGTTTCTGTGGGTGTGAGGAAATTTCCTAGCAACTCTGAATTTCCTGGGTAGGCATAGAGTATAGCCTGAGGGTAAAAAGATTCCATGCTAGCCAGTAAGTTAAGGGTTATACTAACAAATATAATCAAAGATTGAACATATTGTTTCCACTTGCAAGCAGGCACTAGAGAATTTATCTGTTCACACAGGCCTTTGCACAATAGAAACCCAGGCCTGGGTCTTTGCTCTGAGGAAACACCTTGCTTGCTTAGGCTGAATTTTTATGACTGAAGACAGCATGTGGAAGTGGAATTGGGAAGCTTCCCTGACTGTAAGCGGGAAGCTTCACACATGGTGGAGTAAGTGCTGGAAGCCTCTCTCTTTCTCCCTTTCTCATCTATTTCTCTCATTTTCTACGTCTATCATAAAAATAAAGAAAAAAAGGGCCACCTGAAATGGTGGATCTATCACCATTGGATCTCGGCAATAATTCTGGTAGAAACAAAACAGACACAACAATAACTCCCTCTTCTTCCTTCTCAGAACCAATAAATCCCAAACTTTAACACCAAGTCATCATTTGTTTTCTCATTCACTCTACTACTTTACGTGTCTTTTTAATCTGAGTAGTTTAAAACAATCTGCTCATTCCTCCACAGCTTCTAGTTATAGAGTAAGCTATTTGAATATCCAAGGCCCCAAGTTCAGTCTCTTTCTGGATCACAGATTTATCTTTTGTTGTGGCCAAGCTAGATAACTCTAAAGTTCTAGTAGAACCAGATCAATAAGTCTAGTTTAGAGTAGGCTTTTTTTTTTTCTTCTTCTTCCTCCATCATATCCTCACTAGTTGTGGGGTTTTCATATGAGCACAGAATCTTGGCATTTCTTTACCTCTTAGTCCTTCTGATCCTATGTTGCTAACAAGATGGATAAAAGTGATAATCATTTTCTTCCTTTTTTTTTTTTTTTACAATTAAAGAGGTGAAACTAGAGGGGTCAGAAACTAGAATTCACTATGACAATTCAGTATAAAAATCAAAATGGGAGAGAAGGTCAGGGATGAGTGACTGACTCACAATTACAAGTTAGAACTGAAAATATTTAAGCAATTTTTGAGCGAGACCTTATTAAGGGTAAAATTGTAGACAACATTTGCCACCAAATGATATGGCACTAGCTTTTGAGAGTTTGGGGGGAAAAATTAGATCTCTACATGAGTAAACATGAGAGGGGTGAAAACAAAACAAACAAACAAAAACAATGACAAACAAAGCACCAACACCATGCAGGATTGGACTCTTACCATAGACTAAAAAAAGACATGGGGACATGACTGACTGGTCTTGGGATACTGAGACACAAGTTTACTTTGTGCTGTCCTGGTTTCTTTAGGCAACTCTCTCATCTCATAATGATAGCATTTGGTAAGACTGTTTATAAAGAATTGGAAGAAAGAATCCCAGTTCACTGCTAAAGATTGGTTAGATCAATTTTTCTCACCTGTGATGCATGGAAATATGGCCATGGGCAAGAGAGTGAAATGGCTAGTCTAAGGAAGTGTACATCTTCCAAGGTACAAAGCACTTTGTTCCTTAGTTCTAGCACTTCAGACAATTTTAAATAAAATAAAGCATGATTTAATAGGAAGAAACTGAGCCTTTTATCATTATGAGGTTCTCATCCAGTTAATACAATGCTTGTCGAACAAATACCTGGACATTCTGGGGTGATGAACATTTTTAAGGATAATAACAATCCCCACTGATCACATCTACCAGACTATTTAGTCCTGGCCCAGCAGAAGACTGCTTTGAATAAGCATAACCAGAAAAACACTTTCCTGAGATTCTACCTGCATATATGTTAAAGTCCTAATCACTCACCATTCATTTTCTGTAAGTTCATCCTCTCTGATTTGGCAAAACTGAAATGCTATTGAATCAAACATGATTTGTCACTGGAAAGATATGTGGAAAGAAGGTATGTGTATGGATTTCAATTTGGAGTATGCAATAAGCAGAGTTCCTATCACAAGGACTCTAAATTAGGGCTTTGAATCTAAAAAATCAAGTGAATCGTCTCACAATTAGCTGGAGTCCTACTTACCCATTTATAACCAGGTAATGGATTCCAGAATTACTCACTAAGCAGCTACTGTGGAATCTCTGATGTCCTGTTCAATATTTCTCCCAGAAATGTTAAGATAGTGCAGTGGATAAAATCAAGATTTATTTCACGTTGCAAAAAACAAAAGGAAGAAAGAAAGAAAGAAATAGACCACCACTACCATCAAGGTAATAAAAGAGAGAGAGAGAGAGAGAGAGAGAAAGCAAAAACAAAAAGCCCCCATCCAAATCCAACTCAACCCAACTCAACCCAACTCAACCCAACTCAACCCAACCCAACCCTTGAAAACATAGTTTACTCAATCTTTAAGCACTTTAATTTTCCTCATAAGGAAATCCCAGTGCAGTTTTGGGGAACATAACAGCTACAGAGCATATTTATCTATTCTGAGAGCTAGATGCATCAAGTACACAAGCAAGGAAATTAAATCTTTATTAAAAGTTAGCACGTGTGAGGGGGGTTGGGCAGTAGCGCAGTGGGTTAAGTGCACATGCCTGGAAGCTCAAGGACCAGCAGTTCAAGGACCCGTGTAAGGATCCTGGTTGGAACCCTGGGGTTGCTTCACGAGCGGTGAAGCAGGTCTGCAGGTGTCTGTCTTTCTCTCCCTTTCTCTGTCTTCCCTCCTCTTTCGATTTCTCTCTGCACTAACAAGAACAACAGCAATGACAAGAATAATAATATCGGCAACAAGGGGTACAAAATGGGAGAAATGGCTTCCAGGAGCAGTGGATTTGCAGTGTAGGCACCGAGCACCAGCGATAACCCTGGAGGCAAAATAAAATAAAATAAAATAAAATAAAATAAAATAAAATAAAATAAAATAGTTAGCACAACCAAGCCAATGTTTTCCTCTAGATTGAAAAAAAAAGGAACCACTTAATAATACATGACATAACTCCCACCCTTTGGCAAAGCAATATTTTAAAACGAAAATTATATTGTAATTAGCCTTTCAAAAATGTGAACACTTCAATATCAGAGTCAGTTAATAATCTAACTGCTGCTGCAAAGCTATTTCTCCCACACGTGTAACTTAATTAAAGGAAGAGCTTCTCATTCCAACAGCCAGACAGTCATGATGATCAGGTGGCCCCCAACTTCCTGATAATGAAAAGATGGCTCTTACCATGACTTCACGTCCTGATGAAAGTATTTAAGTGTCTTTCTCGTGCTTCTGGAAATTTCTGTTTCTAATACAGAATTGCTTCACCTTTGTAGGATTTAAAGTTCAAGTACTTCCTAGGAAAATTCTAAGGAAAATTAAAGGTACGTTTTTATAATGGTCTGTGACATTGTCCTACAAAGATCTCAAAAACAAACAAACAGGAACATACACACACACACACACACACACACACACACACACGCACGCACACGCACGCACACACACACTGCTTACTTTAAAAAAATATAGTCAGCAGGTTATGGAATCTAAAAAATTACACACTATGGTATGATTTCTTTCTTTTATTTATTTTTTTATTAGTGACAATATTGATTTACAAAGTGGAAAGATAACAGGGGTACATCTCCACACCACGTGCATCACCAGAGTTCTGAATCTCCTGTCTCTCCATCGTAAGCTACAGCACTTCTCCCAAGGTTGCAGATATGGGTTAACTATTATTTCTATAGCTGTCTATATATTTGTACATATTTGCCCCTGCCCTTTTAAGGTCCCCTCTTCTCTTCCTTTCTAAGCCATAATACTTACACTTATTACTACATCCAAATGTCCCTCCTGTTTTCCTCTTCTCTCTCTGGGTCCTTATGGAGTTGCAGTTCAGAGCCCTCTGGTCATCTCCCTCTCTCACTTCTCCCCCACTGGGAGTATGGACCAAAAATATTTTGTGGGTGCAGTGGTGGGTTTTCTGGTTTCTGTAATTGTTTCTCCACTGGGCATTAATAAATTTTTACTTTAATTTATAGTATTAATAAATAGATAAATCTTTCTAAAAAATGGAGTGACAGGCTATATTGCTCAGAAAAGCTAAGGTCCTCCTATCCACTCTTCTTGCACATGTCTTCTCTGTGTTATTGTTGCATTTTAGTAGATGTGTTGCTACAGTGAGTGCTGTCTCTGCATTCTCACTGAGTAGGCTGGTCACTGATGTGCCATAATTGACAATGGTCATTTGAAGGTTGAAGGAACCCTTTGTGAAATCATGTTTTAATTGGTTTGTTTTCATGTCTTACAGTAAGAAACTGTAACTCTGGGATTTCTCCCTTAGGCTGGACAGAATGCCAGATAATGAGCCTTCAGGTGGACCTGACTTGAAGTCTGAATGTTAATACAACACTTTCCCCAAGCTCAGGAATAAATCCCCTTGTTCTGCTTTATATCTTAATGCTTCTCACCTACCAGGTTGCAGATGCTACCGTGACACTAACCTGACTTCTATGGGCAGATGACCTCACCAATGTGTCCTGGAACTTTACCTCCCTGGTATCCTGCCCCACTAGGGAAAGATAGAAACAGGCTGGTTGTATGGGTTGACCTGTCAATATTCATGTCAAGTGGAGAAGCTATTACAGTAACCAGACCTCCCACTTTCTGCACCCCATTAAGAATTCTGTCCATACTCCCAGAGGGATAAACAATAGGAAAGCTTCCAATGGAGGGGATGGAATGTGGAACTCTGGTGGGAGGAACTGTGTGGAATTGTACTCCTCTTATCCAATGGACTTGTTGTTCATAGTTAAATTAAAAAAAAAGTAAAAGAAGCAGGTTTCAAAGAAGAAGGAGGAGGAGAAGAAGCAGAAGAAGAAGAAGCAGAAGCAGAAGCAGAAGAAGAAGAGGAGGAGGAGGAGGAGGAGGAGGAAGAGGAAGGAAAAAGAAAAAAATTCCCAGCTTTGCAAGTGGTGAAGCAGGGCTGCAGGTGTCTGTCTGTCTCTCTCGCTCTCTATCACCTCCTTCCCTCTTGATTTCTGACTGTTTCTATCCACTAAATAAATAAAGATAATAAAAACATTAAAAAAAAAAGAAAAAAAGTTCCCCTATGGCATTCCTTTTTAGGACTGAGTTCCAAGTCCTGTGAGGTGAATATGCTCAAATACCTTGTATTGTCTCCCCTCGTGTCCTATTTGCCTTTATCTTTGTGGTCCATGGTATTTTGTGGGATCGTCTCCCAAACAACTTACACTCAAATCTGAGTTTCAGGAAGACCCCAAGTTAAGACCAGTCAGGACTTTGAGAGTTGTCCTATAGGTTTTGCTGATCTGCTGGAAGCCTTCCTGGAGAATTCTAGAGTAGCCTCCATAATTCTTTGTTCTCTTCTCTACCAAGTTGCATTCATTTCACAAGACCTGTCACTTGGGACTGAAAGCACAGTCACAAGGACCCAATGAGATAATGTACATAAAGATACTCCAGATGTAAGAAAGTGTTGGACAGATCTTGCTTTTATAACTTCCTGTTGGTAAGACCCAGGAATGAGATGTCTCCAGAAGAAAACATGGGTGTGATGGTGGGGGAGTCACAGGCAAGGTGAGGTGCATTACTGATCTGCCTGGTAAGTCTCAGACTAAAAATGCCTGACTGCCTGTGACAGCTTTTACTAGATTCTTTCAAATTTATGACACTGCAAAAAGGTCAATCAGTCCGTCAAGGTGATGTTGTGGAGGCATGCACTATTCATAGCAAATTTAATGTGTATGGAAACTGAGTTATTGTTCCCAGGACATGGAGAAGATAGGAATGGTTGACAGAAAGCATAATACCACAGATTCAGAAAATAAATTTATTCGTGTAAAGTATAGCAGCTAATTCAACAATGAAGTATTTAGTGTTCTTGTGACTATTTATAGTATAAAATCAATGGGTCTTTTATACCTGGTTTAATAATCTTTTAAAAACAGTACCAACAATCATAGAATAGTCAGTGGAGTGAGTGATATTGATACCTTGAATGATGATTAACTACAGAGAGAGGGAGACAATTTTCTCTAGTACTTTTGACAGTTGAGGTAGCCTTGATCTGTAGCTAGAAATAAAGATCTTGTTCTGGAGCGTGTGTGTGTGTGTGTGTGTGTGTGTGTGTGTGTGTAAAGCCAAATTCCTCAAGCACAGCAAGCAGTGGCTATGCACTGTTTGCCACTTAGAGCAGCTGGGCAGATTTTTAGGATTTTCTTTCGCAGACTAGGATTTCAGGTGATTCTGCTTTCTCCATGTTCTTGGGTATGCTTAACCCCACCTCTTTTTTTTTTTTAATTGACATAGGTATTCTTTTTTTTTTCTCAAGAGGAAAATAACAGACATTCTAATACTAATATTTTTGTTGATTCTACATATCTTTTGCTTTGAAGATATGCAGCAAAAAAATTTATGCAAGGGAAACTTTTTGAAATATGTAAGTGAAAACCTGTCTATAAGAAACAGTCCTAAGTCAGTGTTTCTCAACCTTACCACTGTGGAAATTTGGGGATAATTTCTTATCAGAGGGTAGAGGTGGGATGTAGTATGCATTACCAGGTGTTTTGCAATATGATTGACCTCTTCCCACTAGATGCCCATAGGAATGTCTCCATTATGGCAACTGAAAGCGTCTCCAGACACTGCCAAGTGTGTGTGTGTGTGTGTGTGTGTGTGTCTATAAAACATTCTGGTTAAAAGTCTCAACAGTATGCATGAGATGGTAGTTGCAAATTAAGTGTAATGTCCTTTCTCTGCAGGCTCATGAGGGAATATTGAGCACTTGCTTGAGAAAGAGGACTTTATGCGAGTTCTGACTCTGCCATGATGTTGTTTGGTTTCTGAACCATACTAATTTCTCACCTGCCATGTAACTCTCTTATAGTGCTGAATGAGAATTAATATAGAAAAATAATATTGACTATTTACCATATCTACCCCAGGATCTTGGAGGATTTTTTTTTCTTCCAGGGTTACCGCTGGGGCACTGTGCCTACACTACAAATCCACAGCTCCTGGAGGCCATTTTTTCCCCCATTTTGTTGACCTTATTGTTATTGTTGCAATTACTGCTGTTGATAGGATAGAGAGAAATCGAGAGAGGAAAGAAAGATAGAAAGGAAAAAAGAGAGATAGCTGCAGACCTGCTTCACTGCTTGTGAGGTGACCCCTTGCAGGTGGGGAGCTGGGTGCTCAAACTGGGATCCTTATGCATGTTCTTGAACCTCTGCCATGTGTGCTTAACCCACTGTGCTATGTCCGATCCCCAGATCTTGGAGTTTAAAAACAACCAATGTATTTAATTCCCATTATAACCTATGGATAGTTAGTATAATTAACCCTGTTTTAAAGATGAGGTGCTGAGATTATGTGTCCAAGGTCATATAAGCTTGTAAGTGACAGAATTTGAACATCAATCCAGCCATAGTGGCTTCTGAATCTCCCTTTTTCCATCCCACATAGTTCCTCTGTGATTGAGTGTACATAAGCTCTTTGTAAATGTTAAAACAAAAAAAAAAATCTATTGTAAATAACCTTTCAGGTTATGTCTAGAATATTCTTCTAGTGCTAAAACATCCCAAACATCTTAGCAAGGAGTCTGTCTTGATATTTTCCAACATTATTTATTTTCTATTTTACAGGTTTAAATTCTACACATTCATTGGGACCTAGCTCTAAAGCTACCACCTCCAAGGAGCACTTCCTCTTTTTTGTGAGTTCTTAATTTCTTTATTGGGGGGCTTAATGGTTTATAGCCAACAGTAAATAGTTTGTACATGCATAACATTTCCACATAACAATACAACCCCCACTAGGTCCTCCTCTGTCATCATGTTCCAGGAAGCAGTTCTCTGCAGGTGGTGACAGTGGGCTTCAACCTGGGTCCTTGCACACTGTAATGTGTGCACTTAACCACGTGTGTCACCACCTGTCCCCCATCCCCCTGGCTTCTCTCTCTAGTGCTATCTACCGCTCTCATCTTTCTCTACCTCTCTATCTCATTCATAACAAACAGATCTTAAACAGAAAAACTTTTTAAAAAAAAAATCTTTATTTGTTTATTGGACAGAGACAGCCAGAAATTGAAAGGGAAGGGGGAGGTAGAGAGGAAGAGAGACACCTGCAGCCCTGCTTCCCAATTCAGATTCATAAAGCTTTCCCCCTGCAGGTAGGGACTGGGGGCTTGAACCCAGGCCCTTGTGCTTTGTGACATGTGCGCTCAACCAGGTACATCACCACCCAGCCCCCAGAAAGGCTCTTAAAGCTGTATAGTAGTGACCTATGCATGGCTTATCTCCCTTTGGAGAAAACCCTGAACTCACCAGGTCACAATCAACAACTGTTTACAATGGCCAACACTGAGTCTGGCTGATATATATGTCCAATTCAAGGTATCTACATTAATTAATGGATTAACTGGATCATTTTGTTGAATGACAGTAAATTCTGCCTGTAACAATTTACTTTTGTTTATAGGTAAACCACTGGAGTGAGCGCAATCACCCAAAGAAGACCCTTTCGACTTTTCCACACCCAGAAGCAGCCTGGACATGTACAGATTCCAGAAGCATCTGCATTACACAGACATTAGCTGAGCATAAAATAGTGACTGGATTCTGGTGGATTAAATTTTTAAAAATCTTTTTAAAATAATATTTATTTATTCCCTATTGTTACCCTTGTTTTTTTATTGTTGTAGTTATTATTGTTGTTGATGTCATCATTGTTGAATAGGACAGGGAGAAATGAAGAGAGGAGGGGATGACAGAGAGGGGGAAAGAAAGACACCTGCAGACCTGCTTCACTGACTGTGAAGCGACTCCCCTGCAGGTGGGGAGCCGGGGGCTGGAACCAGGATCCTTATGCCAGTCCTTGCACTTTGCACCACCTGCGCTTAACCCGCTGCCCTACTCCCTGGATTAAAAATTTATGACAAAATGGTCCTGAAAGTCATAATTTACTATATACAACTTTCTTCTCAAACCAGGGGCCATTTTCTCGCTTCTTTTTTTTTTTTTCCATTTAGGTCACTGTTGTTGAGCACCACATTGCACTGATTGATGATTTGCCATCGATGTTGAAAAATACCTCATTGATCAGATTTTACCAACTGTTCAGGCAAGAGATCATGAGAGGAGAGACCAGCTGACATGGGTCTGATTACTTTGCTTACAAAAGCTTTTTGTAGCTGTCATTATCTGGGCTTGGCTCCTGTACTCTACTGTGTCAATTTCTTAGAGAAATTGAACCAGGCTGCCAAAGGCATTCTTCTTTGTCAAATGTTGCACTTATTATTGAGTCTGTACCCAGGGAAACATTTATCTCTTGTGGCAGCATTGCTGGCATGCTTGCTTCTCTGATGCCGGATTTGGTCCCAGTGAAGTTTAAGGAGGTCTTGTTAAAGCAGAAGAGATGGGTGCTGAGGGAATGAGAGTAATTAGCTTGAAGACTTGTGATCAGGGTGTCAGCAAGGCAAATTGCATCAAGGATTCAGTTAGAGATACTCAGAGCTAACTTACATGAGTTTATTACAAGTTTCTTAGACACACCTTCGATTGACCTTTATTCCAGGATATATTTTTAAAGGAGGTAGTTTCAAAAGTATTATTTAATAAGAAGAAGCAATGAATGAATTATTGGTGTTTATATCAGTGTATCTCACAGTATCACTACATTCTAACCCAAAATCTATTAATATCATAACATAAAGTAAAGTTGAAGAGATTATACTTGGAATGGTTTATATCTCATGGACTTTTTCTTTCTATTTCTATCTACTTTTACAACAACCATGGGACTAGTGCATCCCCGACAGAAGAAGCCATTTCTATCAGTTGTATTATCAATTGCTAACTAAGTACTGCATGAGACCATATTTTATGATGCAAGGGGGAGAAAGAATGCAATTTCTGCTTCTGATGCAAGAGGCAGAAATAGCCCAGCTTTGATGAATGATCCATATTTGAACATGCAATTAGAAAATCCTTTTTTTTTTCATTTTTAAGATGAGAAAATGTGATTGAAAGAAAATAAAAACCTAACTCTTAAGTTTCTTGATCTAAGGAACCCTGATTCATTTTCTTCTCTTCCACATCTCCCTCAGGCATATCAGTATTGGGAAAAATAACTCAGAAACTTGACATTTTTTTAAAGTTTTATTTGTTGCAAGAAACAAACTTTTCTTTTATCTCTGACTCCACATCAAATGAATTCAGCACATGGCCTCTACTTAAAAATAATAGTTCTTCAGAATAGAAATTTAAAACTTATCTATACAGGGGATGTTTCTACGGAGAGAACATGACCAAACAGGTTTTTAATTTCAGGTGGAAAGTAGACTCTTTGGCCTAAATTTAATTGCAGATTAGAAACTCATATCTCAGATTTAATGAGCTACCACACAACGATCACTTTCTCTATTATTTACTTATTGATTCACTTATTTGTTTTAGACCCAGACAGAGAGGCAGAGATACAGAGAAAGAGAGAAAGGGAAGGAGAAAGAGAACATAGCTCTCGAGTTTTATTCACTGTTGTGGGGACTAAGCTTGAACTTGGATTGTGCACATGGCAAAGTGAACTATTTCACTGTTCGCCAGTGACCACTTATTTTAAATACATGAATTATAAACAAATTATTTATGCAGCAAGGAAGTAGATAATTAACCATATACAACACACAACTACACTTAGAGATCCTTTTACAAGAAATCAAGTTGCTGAAGAAGTTGTCATTATCTTATGTTGTGCGACCATGCTCCAAATAACTTTTTTTTAAGCAGGCATGTTTTTTATTAAAATTATTTACAAAATGGAAATATTGACAAGACTATAGGATATCAGGGGTACATTTCCACACAATGCCCACCCCCGGAGCTCCATATCCAGTCCCCTCCTTTGATAGCTCCCTATTCTTTATCCCTCTGGAAGCCTGTACCCAGCATCATTATGGGGTGCAAAAGGTGGACGGTCTGGCTTCTGTAACTGCTTCTCTGCTGAACATGGGTGTTGGCAGGTCAATCCATACTCCCAGCCTGTCTTGCTTTCCCTAGTGGCGCAGGGCTCTGGGAGGCAGGGCTCCAAGACACATAGTGGGGTCCTCTGCCCAAGGAAGTTGGGTTGGCATCATGGTATCATCTGGAACCTGGTGGCAGAGTAATGAAGCTGATTTGTTTGCCATGTAAATATCAACAAGCTGAAGAGTTATACCTTACAGTACTGAGTAGAAAGAGTTTGCATGACAGCTGTCAACCTCTGTGAGACTTTTAATCCCTGTGAATTGTATCTTTACCCAAGAGCAACAGTCTGACTTCTTCTGTTTTATACTCTGCTGGGTTTTGAAAATTGGAAGCACATTGTTCAATTAAGAACCAATTAATGTGACATTCTAGCATGAAAGAAGTGTTAAGGCAAGAGGAACTCACTGCAAACTAATCAGTTTAAAGTTTCATTGACTCACAGTCTGTGCTCTCTAAAAGACCTAAGAGTGTGTTGCTTTTCTGCAATGTCAGACTCTCGAAATTTGACTGAGTTCACAAACTGTGTAGGGTCAAGTTGAGTCAGGATAACATGGTGACCTTCCCAGAGTAGCAGGATTTCTGCAAAAGTACGCATGCCATGCAGATACTCATTTTCTAAGCACCTTGCTACTAAATCATCCCTTAGTTGATGTTTCTATCTGGCACTCACTCAAACGATGAATAGCAAACCAGAAACTCAATGTTGTTCTTTCCATCATAACTTGAGGCCATCTATGAAAGTCAATTTCTTCATCTTTTAAATGGAAGCAACAGAATGAAACTAGGTTTTTGTGCAACTCAACATAGAGAAGAGTAAACCCAGTTTTTTTTTTCTTTCTTAAGTGCCAGCTTCAGCAATTAGTCCATCAACTTAAGTTCTTGCAGTTTCAATTAGATTGAAAACCCTTCCCTGGTTTCCACTCAGGCTTCTGTGCAACATTTCTGCAAGGCTAACAGCTGTCTTATTCCACCCCAGAGAGAGCTCTATTTCAGCTGCTTCTGTATTCCTAGTTCATAAAGCTCTCCAGGAGCCAGTGGGTGAAAGACACTCTTTAGCATTGCAAGATGATATTTGTTAGTAGTAAATAAGCTACAGTAAAGAGGCAGGCAGTGATTAAACTCTTGTTAACAAGTCACTCAACACTCCAGTTGTGTTCACTGTACCAAGAATTGGTTGAGTATCACAGGATTTGGAGTGGCAGATTCCATAGAGGATTTTTTTTTAATAACCAAGGATTTCACAAGAAGAAAAAATTACCAAAGAAGGACCTTCACAATCACTCTGCATCATTTCCCACTGCAAAACAAATGTTCTAGGAGATATTCTATATAGTGTTTGACATGCTTATTTATTTCAACTTCGTTTTAAGGCAGCTTTCCATATAGTAACCTTAAAGAAAAAGCATCACTGGGGGTCTGGTGATTGTGCACCTGGTTAAGTGCACATAGTATGAAGCTCAAGAATCCTGCACATGGATCTTGTTCAAACCCCCAGCTCCCCACCTGCAGGGGGGCTGCTTTGCAAGTGGTGAAGCAGGTCTACAGGTGTCTCTCTTTCTCTTTTCCTCTTTGTCTCCTCTTTATATCTCAATTTCTCTCTGTCCTGTCCAATAAAATGAAAAAAAAAATGGCTGCCAGGAGCAGTGGATTCATAGTGCAGGCACTGAGCCCCAGAGATAGCCTTGGAGGCGAAAGAAAGAAAGAAAAAGAAAGAAAGAAAGAAAGAAAGAAAGAAAGAAAGAAAGAAAGAAAGAAAGAAGTAGCATCACAAACATTTTATTCAGACACACTGAACTATATCAGATGTTCTCTCTGTTCATTCGTCTTGGAGCTCCAATTTGTCTCCAGCCATATTCTCACCTCACTTCACTGTGCTTCTTTTAGCAATGTTAGCAGACCTCAGATAATTGCCTTTAGTAAATCTCCCTCATTTCCTCAGCACCTCTGTTGCTTATTTGCTATTGGTGGCCCTGCCCATGCTGTTCTAGTTAGATCTTAACACTGCTGTCTCCCTCATCCAGGCTTCCTTATGTTTAAGTTTGCTTAACGGTACTCGGTAAGAAAAAGATCAGGGTATCTTTTGCCTTCTTTCTCTTAGTTGTACATATCTGACCAAAATGAACTTCTGTGGTTGCTGGTCTCTGACTGCCTCTACCTTGGTGGTTCCTCACTTATGTTCACTGCCATTAGTCTTTTCAGTTAAACGATCGGAGTTGAATTCTGAGCCCTTTGAGAACTCTGGTTCTCCTTCCAATCTTACATACACACAAAAGGAAACACAGAGAAGGCCACAAAAGTATGTTGCATGGATATGAGGTTTACTATCTAATTTGAACTGCTTTACTTACTTACTGCCTATATTCTCTCAGAGCCTGAACAGACAGCCCTTCTGTTCTTGTTAGTCACATAATACAACTTGTCACATGAAAGAATTAAACATAAAGAAATACAAGTTTATTTGGGATTATTTTGATGCAGTGATAGTAGTAGAGTAGGCATTTAGAACATAAGAAATTGTCATTAATCATTGTCAAATGTTTTGAAGTGAAATACTACCCACAACAACATGTCTAATTGTTTATTTTAAATAACGAGTATCTTCTATATTTATTTATTGTAACCTAGTGATACAAGCAGGTCTCTTGGGGGTTAAGTCCGTTTTTGGTATCCTCCCAAAGGAACCCAATTAATTTAAAAGGCAGTAGGTATTTGACAAGACAGATGCATACACATTTACTCTCATTACATTATGAAGGATATACAATATTTTTAAACTGATAACCAAATACTTGTGACTTATATGCTTCCTTTCTCATTACAATGTTTGTTGCAAAGATGAATTAATGTTGTGCCATTTTCTGTTCTCATTATAATCTTGGTCCTGAAATAAAATATTGGATGTTTAATGTCTTTATGAATTATAGCAGAAAACTGTATGATGTTGACCTTTTTAATATTCTGGCTTCTGACTGGCTGGCATTTCTGTTCCTCCTCCTGCTGCAACAATCCCTACTAATATGGAAGAAAGGTTTGGGTTAGGTAGCCAATGAGAAAGCATAATATTGAAAAGGTCACAGAGTACAGTCTTTTCTGTAAAATTAAAAATATTTATTAAGACATTGAAAGTCAAATACTATAGCTCATACTTATGAACAAAATATGCACTTCATATTTGTGAAACTAGCTCAGTAAAAACTTTCTTATTACAGTGATAAAGTCACAACGTAATTACAACATAAAAACAAGATAATGGGGAGTCCCGCAGTAGCACAGTGGGTTAAGCGCACGTTGGCGCAAAGCGCAGGGAGAGCTACAGGGATTCCGGTTCGAACCCCCAGCTCCCTACCTGCAGGGGAGTCACTTCACAAGCAGTGAAGCAGGTCTGCAGGTGTCTATCTTTCTCTTCTGCTTTCTGTCTTCCTCTCCTCTCTTTCTCTCTATCCTATCCAACACCTAAATCAATAATAACTATAACAACAAAACAACAAGGACAGCAAAAGGGGATAAATAAATAAAATAAAAAATAACAAGATAATCCCCTCAATAGTTTATATTATAATGGACTAAGACTTTTTTTTTTTTTTAGAGACTGCAAAGTGGAAACAACAAATACAGGATAAGAAAAAAAAAAAAGAATAGGAAGCTATCAGTGGAGGGGATGCTGTAGGGAGGTCTGGTGGTAGGAACTGTGCAAAGCTGTATCCCTCTTATCCTATGGTTTTGTCAATGTTTCCTTTTTTGCTACGTGTGCTTAACCCGCTGCGCTACCGCCCAACTCCCTAATGTTTCCTTTTTATAAATAAAAAAATAAAAAAAGAATGCTAAGGAAAGTAAAGAAATCAAAACAAACTAGAAAAAGATGAGATAAGCAAGAAAAAGAAGGATGAATATGGGATGAACTTAGTTTCCACTAATACATATACCTTCCAAAAATAATGTGACCTGCATTATAATTCTACTGTTTGTTTTATTTTTTCTTCACATACATTTATTCAAACAATATTTATTGAATAATTAAAATGTTCCCTGTAAAGCAGTAAATCTGAATCTAAAATGTTTTTGGTTTTTATTTGTCAAACTCTAAGTTAAGAATTCTTTAAACTATTCATAACATGATAGTATCCACAATAAAAATCTAGGTCTACAGTTAACTGTTGATATTAAGACCATTATGAGAAAGATAACACAGTTTTGTACTAACCAGGAAAAGAAAAAAAAATGATTGATTTTTAGTAGCTTTGTAATCTCACAGAATTTGGCAACTAAACAACATACTCCTTAAGAACCACTGGGTCAGAAATTCACTCAAGCAGGATATTCAAATGTTCCTGGAAACAAATGAAAATGAAGACACAACCTATCAAAATATTTGGGACACAGCTAAAGCAGTACTGAGAGGGAAACTTATAGCCATACAATCACATATTAAACACCAAGAAGAAGCTCAAATGAACGACCTTACTGCACACCTCAAGGACATAGAGGAAGAGGAACAAAGGAACCTTAAGAATCCAGAAGGACAGAAATCACTAAAGTTAGAGCAGAAATAAACAACATCGAAAATAAAAGAACCATACAAAAGATCAATGAAGCCAAATGTTGGTTCTTTGAAAGATTAAACAAAATTGACAGACCCCTAGCCAGACTCACCAAACAAAAAAGAGAGAAGACTTAAATTAATAGAATTGTAAACAATGGAGGAGATATCACAACTGACACCACAGAAATCCAGAGAATCCTGCGAAACTTCTATAAAGAACTATACGCCACGAAGCTAGAGAATCTGGAAGAAATGGAACGATTCCTAGAAGCATATGCCCTTCCAAAAGAGAACTAAGAAGAAATACAAAATCTAAATGCACCAATCACAGAAAAAGAAATTGAAACCGTTATTAAGAACCTCCCCAACAACAAAAGTCCTGGACCAGATGGTTTCACAAATGAATTCTACAAAACTTTCAGGAAACAGTTAGTACATATACTTCTTAAGCTTTTCCATAAGATTGAAGAAACAGGAATACTCCCTTCCAACTTCTATGAAGCCAACATCACCCTGATACCAAAAGCTGATAGGGACAGAACAAAAAAGGAAAACTACAGACCAATATCTCTGATGAACATAGATGCCAAAATATTAAACAAGATCTTGGCCAACCGGATATAGCAACATATCAAAAAGATTGTTCATCACAACCAAGTGGGATTCATCCCAGGAATGCAAGACTGGTTCAACATCCATAAGTCAATCAATGTCATTCACCACATCAATAAAAGCAAAGCCAAAAACCACATGATTATCTCAATAGATGCAGAGAAAGCCTTTGACAAAATCTAACACCCATTCATGCTCAAAACTCTACAAAAAATGGGAATAGATGGGAAATTCCTCAAGATAGTGGAGTCTATATATAGCAAACCTACAGCCAGCATCATACTCAATGGATAGAAGCTGAAAGCATTCCCCCTCAGATCGGGGACTAAACAGGGCTGTCCACTGTCACCGTTACTCTTCAACATAGTATTGGAAGTTCTTGGCATAGCAATCAGGCAAGAGAAAGAAATCAAAGGAATACAGATTGGAAGGGAAGAAGTCAAGCTCTCACTATTTGCAGATGATATGACAGTATACATAGAAAGACCTAAAGAATCCAGTAGAAAATTACTGGAAGTTATTAGGCAATATAGCAAGGTATCAGGGTACAAAATCAATGTACAAAAATCAGTGGCATTTCTTTATGCAAACACTAAATCTGAAGAAGAAGACATCCAGAGATAACTCCCATTTACTGTTTAAGCAAAATCAATCAAGTACTTAGGAATGAAGTTGACCAAAGAAGTGAAAGACTTATATATTGAAAACTATGAGTCGCTACTCAAGGAAATAGAAACTGATACCAAGAAATGGAAAGATATGCCATACTCATGGATTGGAAGAATAAATATCATCAAAATGAATATTCTCCCCAGAGCCATATACAAATTTAATTCAATACCCATCAAAGTTCCACCAAGCTTCTTTAAGAGAATAGAACAAACACTACAATCATTTATCTGGAACCTGAAAACACCTAGAATTGCCAAAACCATCTTAAGGAAAAGAAACAGAAATGGAGGCATCACATTCCCAGACCTTAAACTATATTATAAAGCCATCATCATCAAAACAGCATGGTACTGGAACAAAAATAGGCACATAGACCAGTGGAACAGAATTGAAAGCCCGGAAATAAATCCCCACACCTATGGACATCTAATCTTTGATAAGGGGGCCCAAAGGATTAAATGGAAAAAGGAGGCTCTCTTCAATAAATGGTGCTGGGGAAACTGGGTTTTAACATGCAGAAGAATGAAATTGAACCACTTTATCTCACCAGGAACAAAAATCAACTCCAAATGGATCAAAGACCTAGATGTCAGACCAGAAACAATCAAATTCTTAGAGGAAAACATTGGTAAAACAGTTTCCCACCTACATCTCAAGGACATCTTTGATGAATCAAACCCAATTGCAAGGAAGACTAAAGCAGAAACAAACCAATGGGACTACATCAAATTGAAAAGCTTCTGCACTGACAAAGAAACTATTAAACTAACAAAGAGACCCCTCACAGAATGGGAGAAGATCTTCACATGCCATACATCAGACAAGAAACTAATCACCAAAATATATAAAGAGCTCAGCAAACTTAGCACCAAAAAAGCAAATGACCCCATCCAAAAATGGGCAGAGGCTATGAACAAAACATTCACTACAGAGGAGATCCAAAAGGCTAACAAACATATGAAAAACTGCACTAGGTCACTGATTATCAGAGAAATGCATATTAATACAACACTAAGATACCACCTCACTCCTGTAAGAATGGCATACATCAAAAAGGACAGCAGCAACAAATGTTGGAGAGGTTGTGGAGACAGAGGAACCCTTTTACATTGCTGGTGGGAATGTAAATTGGTACAGCCTCTGTGGAGAGCAGTCTGGAAAACTCTCAGAAGGCTAGACATGGACCTTCCATATGATCCAGTAATTCCTCTCCTGGGGTTATACCCCAAGGACTCCATAACAGCCAACCAAAAAGAGGTGTGTACTCCTATGTTCATAGCAGCACAATTCATAATAGCTAAAACCTGGAAGCAACCCAGGTGCCCAACAACAGATGAGTGGCTGAGAAAGCTGTGGTATATATACACAATGGAATACTATGGAGCTATCAAGAACAATGAACCCACCTTCTCTGACCCATCTTGGACAGAACTAGAAGGAATTATGTTAAGTGAGCTAAGTCAGAAAGATAAAGATGAGTATGGGATGATCCCACTCATCAACAGAAGTTGAGTAAGAAGATCTGAAAGGGAAAATAAAAGCAGGACCTGACCAAATTGTCAGTAGGGCACCAAAGTAAAAACCCTGTGGTGAGGGGTAGACATGCAGCTTCCTGGGCCAGTGGGGGGTGGGAGTGGGTGGGAGGGATGGGTCACAGTCTTTTGGTGGTGGGAATGGTGTTTATGTACACTCCTACTAAAATGTAGTCATATAAATCACTAGTTAATTAATACGAGAGGGGGAAAATTAATTGCATGTCTCGAAGTTTTTCAAAACACAAACTGAATCTTTTAATATATAGGCTGTGTAATTGATATACAGACTCTCAAAAGCCTAGACCAAGTAGATCAGAAGCAACCAATAGCACAGCTATATACAAGATACTGGGTACTGTACAGCAAACCCTAACAAAAGGACTTTTCAAAGTTAACCCAATTACCAAATAATGTGATGATAACATTAACTATCGATTGTCTTTTTGAACCCTAAGACAGCAGGAACCTCACATCTCCACTATAGAGCCTCTACTTCCCCCAGTCCTGGAACCCTTGTATAGGGCCCACTTTCCCGTATGCCTCTCCCAATCCATATCAAATAATATTGCATCTGCCGATCACAACTTAACCAACACGATTGCCACGTCAACATGCTTCACTTCAGACTGTGTCCAGAGACTTCACGTGTGGAATGACAACCTTCAGCTTCATTACTCAGGTGATTCCTTTCCTTTCATAGTATACTCTAATTCCATCTCAGGTGGTTCACTTTCTAACAAAGTCCCAAAACACCAGTTTCTGTGAGAGAGAGCATATGCTCACACGTATCTATAAACTACTGCAAAATATATACCTGAAAGCAGAAGTACACTAGAGTTTGCAGTGAGTCCCCCCTAACACTTCCTCTCCCCTATTCCAACCTTTGGGTCCATGATTGCTCAACAATTTGTTTGGCTTCGTATGTTAACTCTCTTTTCAGTTACCAGGTTCCAGATGTCATCAGGATGCCGGCCAGGCTTCCCTGCACTGAAGACCCCACCAATGTGTCCTGGAGCTCTGCTTCCCCAGAGACCCACCCTACTAGGGAAAGAGAGAGGCAGACTAGGAGTATGGACCGACCAGGCAACGCCCATGTTGAACGGGGAAGCAATTATAGAAGCCAGACCTTCTACCTTCTGCACCCCACAATAACCCTGGGTCCATGCTCCCAGAGGGATAGAGAATGGGAAAGCTATCAGGGGGAGGGGGTGGGGAAAAAAGATAAAGAAAATAAAATATAATCCTTATTATTACTTGACCCTTACATTCTCCTTCATATAACTCCTAAATGTATGATTTATCTCCTTCTAATTACACTACCAGCATAGTACCTGAGAACTCAGTCATAATTCCTTGATAACAACTAACATGTGTTGATACCATTAGTTTGTAAGGCAGACTCTGAGAACCAGGATGTGTTTGACCCCTAGAGATGCTTTGGTCTAATCTCAATTTTATCTGGCTTACAGCATTTTTTTTTTAATGTCAATAACTGTCAGTTTCTACTGCAGCAATGGTGATCATCAGATTTAAGCTTGCACATATCTGAGAGTTAAGCTGTAAAGGGAGTTCTTTCTGGGCATCTCTGAAAACATGTTGTTGGAGATGAGGCTCTGGATTGCTGGAGACAGGAGGAGGTAGGTTTTTCAGTAGGTGGAAATTGCACTTCTCTTATTTTTCTTTTTCCCATCACTTCTCTGGAATATCTTACTTTCTTTCTCTGGGACAGAATGTGAGCTCAGACCAATAGGGATGCAGAGGTTACATAAGCTCCCAAGCTGAATATGGGCCCCAGATCAAATCAAAAGGATTTATACACCTTTCCCATATTAGGGAGCTACTCTCTTCCCTGATCCAGCTTTCTAGCCCTTTATCCAGCCATGACATCATCTCTCCAGACAATAACTTGGGTCCAACTGCATATCAGAGGTCAGGCTCAAGAAAAAAAACAAACAAAAAAAACTAGTATAGCCATGGGGCCTTTGGAATATAACTAAAATAGGCCTACTAACTATCTACAAAACAGAGACCCTAAAATCTTCATCTGCAGTATTCCAGCCTTTAGTTCATGATTAGTCAACAACTTGTTTGGCTTTATATGTTAACTCTCTTCTCAGCCACCAGGTTCCAGATGCTGCTATGATGCCAACCAGACCTTCTTGGGCAGACAACCATACCAGTGTGTCCTGGAGCCCCGCTTCCCCAGAGCTCTGCCCCACTAGGGAAAGAGAGAGGCAGGCTGGGAGTATGGATCAACCTGTCAATGTACATGTTCAGCAGGAAGCAATTACAGAAGCCAGACCTTCCACCTTCTGCACCCCAGAATGACCCTGGACCCTGGGTCCATACTCCCAGACGGATAAAGAACAGGAAAGCTATCAGGGGAGGGGGTAGGATATGGAGTTCTGGTGGTGGGAATTGTGTGGAGTTGTACCCCACTTATCCTATGGTTTTGTCAGCATTTCCTTTTTATAACCAAAAAATATTTAAAAAGAATTTATTTCTATCCTTTCTATAAGAAATCTGAGGTAAACATTTATGGAAGAAGTCCTTCTTGTGGAATTTCTAAAGTAAATCTAGCAGTTCCACAACCCTTGTAGAGTCCTTCCTGGCCTACCCTTTCTATCTCCAGTGTGACAGTGCTGGAATATATTCTTTAATTTATTATGACAGTTAAAATTCTAGATCCCTCATCATTAGTTATAAAAAAATCAAGTGAAGCTTCTTACCTGAGAATATTAAAGTTTTACTCACTTTTTCCCCTCCCAGTTTGATTTTAAAAAATCAAAATAAACAACTAGTTCATTAAAGTAACAGGGTAAGTGCCATAAAGTTTGAGGGTTAATTGGTGAATACTGAATTAGCACCAAGATAAGTGCATGGTCTTAGAGAACCTCCATTATGTTAGGATCAGATGAAGGGCCAAACACACCAGAGGAATGGGCAGTGCTCTCTCCATCTCTCTTTAGCAGTGAGTGGTCTCTGCTTCTTGTGCGGTTCCGGGTCTGAGTCTACCTCCATAAGAACCCTAGCCCATTCAGCAGAACCACAGAGCTAGTTGCTCTTCAACTAGCTCCTCCCAACTTCTCTCCAGCTTTCTTCTATTAACAACTTCAGTTACTGAAGACAGGTGGTAGTGACTCATACATTACCATGCCTCAAGAGCCAGATTCAAGCCCCTGATCCGCACTTGCAGTGGGAAGTTTCATAAGCAGTGGAGGAATCCTACAGGTGTCTCTCTTTCTCTCTTGGCCCCTCATCCTTTATAAAAATGATTACTGGGAACAGAAACAATAAAGTTATCTCATAGGCAGTTCTTCTTCTAGCATTTGCTCTTCTTCCGTAGCCAGTTAACAACGTCAGGTTGAGCCTGATGTAAAGTTTCGAGACCTCCTTTGAATCTGGAGAGGTGGCAGTCGTTGACTATGTGGGTCATAGTCTGTCTGCCTGATGCTGTATTGCCAATTGACCATAAGAACGCGTTTGACAAAGGACAGTCCCTCAACATTAAGTTGGAGGACTCAAAGAGCAGGACCAACAGTTTGAAAGCTGTCAGGAGCTGCTTGTTGCTGGCTTTGAAAGTGACTGGGATCCATGTGGATTCAGTTGGCTAGGAAGGATTGTCAGTTTCCCCAATGAATGGGTACTCACGGGATGCACCACGGGGAGGTTAATCCAATGCACCCCTCATAGGCAGTGAGTCCCTGCAACAACCTTTGTACTCCAAAAAAACAACAAAAAATAAGAATTTCTGTCAATTACCTCACCATGTCTATATTTTATAGTCCCCCATAACATATAGCTAATTTTCTACATTATATATATTACTACAATATATTTTTATAAAAATGCAAAGTAGTTTGTTTCCTTGGTTGGACCCTAACTTACCTGTCTTTATAATATGATGTACCTATGGTCAGGACAAATTCAAAAATAAATGTGAGTTCTCTTGCAAATATATTAATGGCTATATGGTATAGATTTGGGTCCAGGCACAGTGGAAGTAAAAAAAAGATTAGAAAATTTTCTATTTTAAAGAGTTCCCAAATTCAGTGGTAGGAAATAGAATGTCACAATTTTAATGAATAATGGTAAATGCTATATGGACACAAAAAGTGCATTAAAATACCTTCATGGTTTTGTTTTATTGTTCACTGGTTAACTTTGCTGATGTGTGATAGTTTAATAAGAACTTGTTAGGAGCTCTGAGAATTCGCTCTGGATTCTGTTAGTTGTGTGGCATCGAGCTATTTCTTCATTTGTAAGAATTTTCTTCCAGAATGCTAGCATTATTACGGTGACCTTTTCAATGCTTTCATCAACAGTGCTAAAAGCCTACCATGTTTGGGGCACTTAAAATTTTTTTTAAATCATTTATTTTCCCTTTTGTTGCCCTTGTTATTTTATTGTTGATGTAGTTATTATTGCTGTTGTTGTAATGTCATTGTTGGATAGGACAGAGAGAAATGTAGAGGAGGGGAAGACAGACAGGGGGAGAGAAAGACAGACACCTACAGACCTGCTTCACTGCCTGTGAAGCGACTCCCTTGCAGGTGGGGAGCCAGGGGGCTCGAACTGGGATCCTTCTGCCGGTCCTTGTGCTTTGTGCCACCTGCACCAACTGAGATCCTAACAGGGCTCCAACTAAGATCCTAACACAGTCCTTGTGCTTCAGGCCACATGCGCTTAACCAGCTGTGCTATAGCCCAACCCCCTAACCCCCAACCTCCAGCACTTTTTTAAAAAGTTCTTTCCAAAAAAGCAGGAGAGAGGCTTGACTTAGCGAGAGAGAGAGAGAGAATATCTGCTCCCTACCATCTCTAAGTCCCAGACATCTAAAGTCCAGTTGCAAGAAAACATGATACAATCAACAAAGCAAGATCATCATTTGAGCATCTGCTCAGAATCAGGGAAAAATGATGGAGGGTTGCCCTGTCAGTTTTAAACTCTGCACATCTTGGTGAGATACCTCTAACTTGGACAAGAACAGGGCTCTCTGGCTGGGTATTTTCATGGCCCTTAAATGGTGGTTCTGTCAGTTGGGCAAAAGCAGCAATCTGACTGGGAAGTTGTAGAGGAAACAACTCACTCATCAAATAGATATTTAAAGTAAGTTACATGTATATTTTTAAAAATACATGTTCTTTTCTCACTCTCTCCTATTTCTTTCTTTTTTTTTTTTGTCACCAGTGTTATCACTGGGGCTTGATGCCTGCAACTTCACTATTCCCAGTGAAACAGAGGGAGAGAAGAGGGTGAGAGAGACCTAGAGAAGGAGAGATACCTGAATCACTACCTTAATGCTCATGAATCTTCCCCTCTGCAGATGGGGACAGAGGATTTCACCCTAGTTCCTTGAGCATGGTAATATGTATACACAGTCAGATGAGTTACCACCTAGCCCACTTCACATGCTACATAATTTGAAAAGAGAATCTCGCTCAACAAAATTTATCAATCTTTAGTATTTAATCCCAGTCAGTGTACAATTTAAATGATTTCCTTCCAAATAAAATGCATATGACCACCAGAGTTACTAAAATTTCACATAACTGTGGTGGTGGGGTGGTAGTGCAATGGGTTAAGCACACACGGCACAAAGCACAAGGACTGGCGTTAGGACCCCAGTTCAAGCCCCTGGCTCCCCACCTGCAGGAGGGTCACTTCACAGGCCGTGAAGCAGGTCTGTAGTATCTTATCTTTCTCTCTCCTCTGTCTTCCCCTCCTCTCTTGATTTCTCTCTGTCCTATTCAACAACAACGACTGCTGTTGCTATGCTTCACATTGGTTTGGACACACACACATACACACACACACACACACACACACACACACACACACACACACCACCACCCCCCCCCCCCCCAGCCTCTGGGAGATTGTGGTTTAGCCCTTGCTAGTTTCGCGTTTCTCCTTCTCCCCGCCCCCTACCCTATGTACTTCCGGAGTTCCTGATGCTGCTGCGGGAGGAGAAACATGCAGGACAGATCTGTGTGGTGATTAGTTTTAGGTCAGTTTTTGAATCGTTGCTCCTGAATAAAGAAATACAGCTTCTCTACCCAGCCGTGTGTCCTCGAGTCTCTGTCTACCGCCACAAAGCTAGCCCCGTCTATTAGAGCCCCGAACTCTAACGACAGACTGCAATGATAATAACAACAATAACAAGTACAAAAATGATAAACAATAAGGGCTACCAAAAGGGAAAAAATAGCCTCCCAGAGCAGTGGATTCATAGTGCAGGCAAAACCCTGGAGGCAAAAAAAAAAGAAAATAAATAAATAAATAAATAAAATTCACATAACTGGTCTCTTGCTGAGGCATAGCAACCCCTTGTGCTGATGGTAGAGGGTCAGAGAGGGATAACTGCAGCACTGCCCAATGCAACATCTCTGTATGCATTGAAGGTACAGTAGTAAACACAGCTCACAGGGGTTTACAACAACACAAAGAAAAGAAGAAATGTCTAGGCTGGAGAAAAATATGGTGATTTTAAGATAGGCTTCAGAAAAAGAAAAAACACATCTGCTGTATGATTTTTAAGAGTTAGGGTGTTTTTTTTTTTTAAAAAAAAAGGAAACACTGACAAAACCATAGGCTAAGAGGGATACAACTCCATACAATTTTCACCACCAGAACTCCATATCCCTTCCGCTCCTCTGATAACTTTCCTATTCTTTAACCCTCTGGGAGTATGGATCCACGGTCATTTTGGGGTGCAGAAGGTGGAAGGTCTGGCTTCTGTAATTGCTTCCCTGCTGAACATGAGCATTGACAGGTCGATCCATACTCCCAGCCTCTCTCTCTCTTTCCCTACTGGGGTGGGGTTCTGGGGAACCAGGTCTCCAGGACACATTGGTGGGGTCCTCTGCCCAGGGAGGTTGGCATCATGCTAGCATCTGGAACCTGGTGGCTGAAGAAAGAATTAACATATAAAGCCAAACAAGTTGTTGACTAACCATGAACCTAAAGGCTGGAGTAGTGCAGATGAAGAGTTGTGATTTTTAAATGCGTTACTCAAAACAGTCTTGGAAAGAGAACAAAAAAGAAAAGCTTATCTTCTACTGAATGTTCAACAAAAACGAGGTTTAGCTTCTAGCAGCAAATTGAAGCTCAGAAACAATGGGTTTCAGCCCAATGCCTTGTAGAGAAATTTAGCCATTTGCTGATGTCTTTTGTCACAAAGGGGAATTGCATGTTCTTTATTTGACAGACCAGATTCTTCCTTTGGGTACAGAAAGTGAGTTTCACATCACAAGAAGCTTTGGCTATTCTTATCCTCAAAAGTTTCTTAGGGTTGTGCTTTGCCTGGTCTCTGGGTCCCCCTTTCCCACGGCCCTAGAATCTGTGGCTTTTACTTCCAGTCACTGACCAGCTGCTGGGCGTCCTGCATGCCTTTTGTGAAGGCTGGAAAACACAGAGGAGGTGCCTTGGAGACCAAGAGCTGCCTTCCCGGTGGTGTGGCCTCTGTCCCACCCCAGCAGGCCCTATGCCACAGGCACTGAGACAGCAGTGACCAAAGTTGGTCTTTAGTCACACAGAAATCTCTGGCCTCCACCCTGGCTAAACCAGTACTAAGCTGCTGGATGTTGTTCTGCTCCTTTTAGACTAGACATGGATTTAGAACTAACTAGATGAAGGGCTTTGGCACAGTCAACAATTAGACATTTGTGTTATGAAAAAGAGACTAGATTGCACGCTTTTCTCTGCCTTGTCTAAACAAATACTTTCAGTCAAGAGAGGTTCACAAAAAACATCTTTGGCTTTTAATTCCATTGTGTTCTTAGCCAGGGTCTCAAATGAAATAATAGAAAGTTTGCATGTATCTGTTGCAAATTTGTGTGGTACAACTATAACAGAAATATTTCCGATGACAGCAGCTAACATATAACAGAAATTTATATTTTGCTCACATACAAGGAAGCTGATATGATCACAGGGTCTCTATAACTCCTCTCTGCCAATCTTAGAGTGAGGTACTACACCAATTTTCAGATTTCTTGATCCTATGACCTTATACTCTGAAAAATTATTGCTGTTCCCACTAGGACTTTTCTTTCTATGGGTTGTATCATATTAAGAGTTAGAACTGGAATATTTTTACACATTTATTCAAAATAAACAACAAACTCATTGCATATAACTATTAATAACACAGATTTAAGAAACAAATAAGTATATTTTCTTTTTTAACTTAATTTAAAAAAATCTCTATTTGTTTATTGAAGAGGCACAGCCAGAAATTGAGAGTGACGGAAGTGATAGAGACAGAAAGACACCTATAGCCCTGCTTCACCACTTACAAAACTTACCCCCTGTAGGTGGGGACTGGGGGCTCGAATATGAGTCCTTGCACTTTGTAACATGTGTGCTCAGCCCAGTGTGCCACCACCTGGCCCCAATATTATATTTTCTAAAATAAGACAAACAAAAAAATAGTGGACTGCTCTATACTTCTGCAAATTCCCATCCAGATAATAGAAGAAAACTTGGATCTTTTGCCTGCTACTGAATGTAATCTGATGAACTTTATTATTTTTGTTGAAGTATATTAAAAATACTCTAGGATTCATGTAGGTTAAATGACTGGAAAGGGAAAGTTAAACTCGTGAGCAATGGGTTTGGGGACTATGTAATTTTCGGTTTCTGGTTTGGGAATTATTAAATACTTCCTAGTAAAAAGTATCAGCTAGAGCTTGAGCCATGACACAAAAGTATCAGGGATAGAAAAAAAGGTTAAAGGAATCATCGGTACTCTCCCTTTAAGGATTCCTGGAAGGCTCACAGCATTCCTACTCGCATCTCTTGGCCAAAACTTTCACTTGGCAACATTAAGCTGCAATAGAAATATTTTTGTGGGGCAGCCATGTGCTCAGCTAAAATTTTCTTTAAAAGAAGGGAAGAAAAGCTACTGAGAAGCAATTAGTAGTCTTTGCCACAGGAAGTATGAGTTAAAAGCATTCCAATGACCCAAACACTTCATTTGCTGTTTCCATGGCTGCAGATTATCAAAACACCAGGATCCCCTAGGAGTCCCTGTGAAGAAATTATTGTTTACCTTGCTAACTGATTGGACTATGGTGTTCAAGTGCATTTTAAAATATGTGCAAAGGGGTGGGGTGTGGTATAGTTGTCTCTGGCTGAGTAAAGGAAACAAGTTTTGGGTTTGCTCAGAAGTACGGACCACCGGAGCCATGTTGTGCAATGCTAATGAATATCCCAGCTGAAGAAAGACCATCGCAGTGGGATTTGACTGCAACTTTCCAGACAGTTATCTATTTTGAAGACTTTGAATAACACTCAAATAATAGCTGTCAAAGACAGAGGTTGGTGAAAAAAAAAAGTTAAGTAGTTTTCTTTCAACTAAAGAGTGACAATACAGGAGTTTCTCAGCATTAATAAGACCATGATAAAAAAAAAAAAAACACCTAATTTTAAAATCTTTTACTGAGTGTTTACTTTGTGCCAGCCAAACCTATGAGTCAGTTAGACATGGACCATCAACTCATTGGATCCTTAGTGACATTAGGATAAATGTACTTATATTAATTACCCCACATCTTTCTGACAATGAAATTGAGGCTCATGACCACAAAGCTGATGGAGTCGAATTTGGCTTCACATTCAATATTGTGAAACCTCTAAGAAATACTATTGATAGGGGCGGGGTGGTGGTGAACCTGGTCAAACAAACATGTTACAATGCATAAGAAGCCAGGTTTGAGCCCCCAGTCTCTACCTGCGGGGGAAAAGGCTCACGAGTGGTAAAGCAGGGCTGCAGGTGTCTCTCCTTTCCTCTCTATCCCTGCCCCTCTCATTTTCTGACCCTTTCTACAATAAATAAAGTCATAAAAAATTTAAAAAAGAAGTGACTACAACTGACACTATTTTTTTTTTAAAGAAATACCATTGACATACTCTGAGAAAGAACTTGGAACTGAGGTTAGCATGAGACAAAGTTTACTGGTGAGATATAAATCTATCAGCATAGAATTTATCACTGTTGGGAGTTGGGCAGTAGCCCAGCGGCTTAAGCTCAAGTGGCGCAAAGCTCAAGGACTGGTGTAAGGATCATGGTTCAAGCCCCTGGCTCCTGCAGGGGAGCCACTTCACAGGCGGTGAAGTGAATAAATAAATAAATAAATAAATAAAAAGAATTTATCAGTATTAAATTTAGTGATAAGCCATGCATATCTTAAAACTGGATGCTGTTATATAGCTGTAAACACGTATTTCTATACTCCTTGTGTCCTACAGGAAATAATAATCATGTCTTTAAGCTATCATTTTTTTTTGGCTCCAGGGTTATCGCTGGGACTTGGTGTCAGCACTAAGAATCCACTGGTCCTGTGGCCACTTTCTTTCTTCCTTTCTCTCTCTCTTTCTGGCTCTCTCTCTCTCCCTTCCTTCCTTCCTTGGATTTTTCGGATAGGACAGAGAGAAATTGAGAGGCGAGGGGAAGATAGAGAGGGATAAAGATAGACACCTGCAGACCTGCTTCACCACTTGTGAAGCAACCCCCATGAACTGTAATCCTTGCACGGGTTCTTGCAGTTTGTACTATGTGCGCTTAACCCGGTGGGCCACCCAGCCTTCTTTAAAGTATCCTTTAAAGTCACTAGTGATAGATCTTCCCCATTCTTCATTTTATTGTTTAAGTTTATTATTATTTTCTTAATTTTATTTATTTATTTTCCCTTTTATTGCCGTCGTTTTTATTGTTGTTTAGTTATTATTGTTGTCATCCTTAGATAGGACAGAGAGAAATGGAGAGAGGAGGGGAAGACAGAGGAGGAGAGAAAGGTAGACACCTACAGATCTGCTTCACCTCCTGTGAAGCGACTCTCCTGCAGGTGGGGTGCTGGGGGCTTGAACTGGGGTCCTTATGCTGGTCCATGCGCTTTGCCGCCACGTGCGCTTAACCGACTGCGCTACAGCTCAACTCCCTAAGTTTATTTTTTATGGAGGTAATGTTTTACCAGTATGTTGTTAGAGAACAGGGGGCAATTTCATACCTCCCTGATATATGTGTCAGCACACTTCATCCACTGAAAAAGTGTCATTACCTTCTACATTGGGGCAGCAACTTTTAACCATACAGTCTAGTATCCATCTGGGACTGTCCGTTCATTAAGGTAAATTTGTTGTACTCACAGCCATGATTAATCCAGTGACAAGCAAATACAGACTGAACTCATAACAGGAAGTGGAACCTACGGGAAAGTCACTAGACTGATAGGACATACATTAATAATTTAAAGCTTCTCATCAGAAAGTGCACATTGTAGCCTGCAGGTGAAATTTTGCTTTATTTAGTTCTTAGATTGTATCAGTTATTTTCCCCCTATCTCTTGGGTTTCACTGTCCAGGCTGACTTTTTTAGATGGTGAGCAAGAGAGAGATGGGGAGAGTGGGAGAGACACCACAGCACTGAAACGTCCCCCAGTGCAGTCGGGACTGAGTTCAAATTGGAGTGTGAGTTTTGAATATCCTAAAGCAAGATTTCACAAGCTAGACCTTATGTTCTGTCCATCCAGATTACCTCTCACTATGCCTGTCCTCTTACACTTTATCTCTTGATGCACTCATTTCTCCTGCTTTTCCTGGGCAGACATTTGAGTTTGCAACCATGTCTTTGCAGATATTAAACTTCAAATAGTATTAAACCCCATATTCTATTGTAGCATGACCTGTTCTGAACTGACTTTACCTGCAATTTTCAGTTGAACTGATTAGTTAGTCACAGTTCATCCACACAGTGGGATTTGCAATCCAGGGAGACATAGAAGTTATGATTTCAAATTGCCTGCTGGTAGATAAATGATGGGCTGAAAATGACAAGAAAGGGCAGACCACAAAATAATGGGGCAAATAAATGCCTGGGAGTACAGGAATGGATAGCCCGACACAGAGGAAGAGCTTCAAAATTTATTGAGAGGTGGTTGAGGATATTTGACTGGGGTTTCCTAAAGGTGACAAAATTTCTCTTCTGCCTTCACTGACACTATTTTTGTTGTGAAAGTCATGAATTCTGTTCACCACACTTTTTTCTGACTCTCTTAAGTTGAGTACATGGTCTGACTGTAAGTAGATTCTATACCCCTTGAGGTTGGCTGGAGTCATGAGGCAAGTTCTATTGAATGACTTGTGAGTGGAGGGGAACCATGCCATTTTTTTTAGTGACTTAATATTTATTCACAAAATCTTGAGACCACAAGGGTATAATTCTGTACCACTTCCATCATCAGAGGTCAGTGTCTCCACTCCCTTTATTGGAGGTTACAGTAGTTCTCCCAAGGTCACAAATATGGGTTGATTATTATTTCTATAACTGTCTATATTTATTTTATTTTTTATTTAAAAAAATTTTTACCAGAGCACTGATCAGCTCTGGTTTATGGTGGTGCAATGGATTGAACATGGGACTTCATAGCCTCAGGCATGAGAGTTTCTCTGCATAACCATTATGCTATCTACCCCCAACCTCTGTCTATATTTATATATAATTTTTCTCATTTTTTCTGTGGTTCTGCATTCTTTTCCATTTTAATTCAATCCAACACCTACTACTACTTCCAAGTGTCTTTCCTAAGATTGCATCATGCTAACTGTCAAAGTTGATCTCTTTCCTGGTGTGGTGACCAGTAGTGTTTGAGGTGGCTGCTCCCTACTAGCTTAGAAGTCTTAATGACTATACTGGGCTGAGGGTCCACTACACCAACCTGTGGTGGACATATGGCATAAATAAGAACTAAAAACACCTTACTTTCAACATCCAGTAGGACATTAGAGGCTGTTTGCTTTTGTCCTGCAGCATAGCCTACCCCGTTCTTATCAAAAATGACAAAATGTTCATTGACAAGGTCTAAGTTCAAACTTTAATCTCCCCAACATTTTTATAGATTTGACATGAATTTATAATACCACACAATGTCAAGGGTGTAGATTTATATACCCTCAAAGGATTCATAGTATTTATTACTAACAGTTAAGTGTCAATTTATGGTCAAAAAGACTCCTATATTCTCTCTCCAATCCCTATCCCTCCCCCTTTAATCATCAACATAATTTTTTTCTTTCCAAGTCTAAGGACTTTCTTCCTAGCCATTTTGTTTTCTTTAGTCATTTATAGTCCACATATGAATGAAGCTTTTACTTTCTTATTTCACTCAGTATAATCACCTCAATTTCCATTTTTTAATCCCAAAGTCATTTTACCATATCTTGAAGTGGGCAGTCTATTAAACTAAGTATATGCCCCCAAACTCCTTTATCTGGTTATCTGTCCACAGGCATTTAGGTTGATTCCATGTTTTAGCTGTTGTGCTTGGTGATACAATTTCTATCTATGTGATAAGCATAGAGGTGTGTCTATATTTGCAAATGAGTGCTTTCATATAATACAGGTAAGTGCCTGTCGGAACTATTGCAACATTTTATGGAGTTTACATTTAATTATTAAAATGTATAATTTATGTAATCAAACAGATACACAAAGTGGAAGATGAAGAGAGAGACCGTAACATTACTAAACTCTGTTTGTGGTAGTGCTGGGGATTGAATTTAGAACCTCAGAGTCTTCCCATTTCATTTTTTAAAGCCCCTGTTTCATTTTTTAAAATATTTACTATAATTTTTATTAGTGATTTAATATTGGTTTACAAAATTACAAGATACAATTTCACACTGTTCCCAGAGTTCTGTGTCCCCATCCCCTCCACTGAAAACTGCAGTGGTTCTCCCAAATCAGATACGGATTGACTAATATATATATATATATATATAGATAGATAGATAGATAGATAGATATAGATATAGATATAGATATAGATATAGATATAGATATAGATATAGATATAGATATATCTTTTCCTATGGCACTCCCTTCTTTTCTAAGCCACACTTACACCTATTACTACTTCTGAATGTCTTTCTTTTTTCACCTTTTCTTTCTCTTGAGTCCTGATGGAATTGGGATTCAGAGCCCTCTAGTCCTCTTCCCCCACCCCCCGCCCCTGGGAGTATGAACCAAAATTCTTTATGGGGTGCAGAAAATGAAAGTTCTGGACTCTGTAATTGTTTCTCTGCTTGACATAGACATTGGAAGGTCATTTCTATCTTTCCCTAGTGGCCCCATTTCATTTTTAATGGTTTTAGTAATGATTTCATAATGGCTTATAAAGTTTCAAGGTATAGTTTTAAATCCCACTAAAAGTTGTAAGTGCTCTGTGCCCTGGCCCACACCAACCTCCATGGTTCTCATATAGTCTGAGATAGTTTGGTTACCTTTCAAATTTTTGATTTTTGATTTTGAAATTTGTATGCTGTCGCTATCTATATTCCACAAGAGTGAAACCATCTATAATTGTCTTTTACTTTTACTTATTTCACTAAAGAACCTCCCTGCCTGTTTCTATCTTTCCTTAGTGGGACAGGGCTCTGGAGAGGGGGTTCTAGGACACATTGGTGAGGTCATCTACCCAGAGAGGTCACATTGATATCATGGTAGCACCTGCAACTTGGTGTCTGAAAAGCATTAGCATATAAAGCAGAACAAATTGTTCAATAATTAGGAAACGAAAGATAAGAATATAACAGATAATATTTGGGGTCTACAGTTTAGAAAAACTAGGAAGGTATAGGTATATTCCAAGGGGCTCATGACTACCAATTTTTGCCTGAGCTTGACAGCAAACATACAGTTGGGCTAAAGGTATTGTCTGGAGAGATAGTGTTGGAGTTGGAAATAGGACTAAAAAGCTGGATCAGGGCAAAGAGCAGCTCTCAAATATGAGAAAAATATATAAATATTGTTAACTGGAAACCCCATCGATTTGAGCTGAGGCCCATATTCAGTGCAGGAGCCTATGTAACCTCTGCAACCCTGTAGGTCTGAGCTTGCATTCTATGGTCATAGGGGCATTCTAGGCTGCGCTCATTACAGAACATGTCTCACTGGATGGCAGAGTATGTTGACCCAGGCTCCCTTCGAAGGATGGGGCAATCCCTAACAATGTTGACCCACATTGAGGGCAAGGTCCAGTAGAGGCCCGTGAGAGGGTCCACTGTGTTGTTCCTGATGAAGATGACCAGTGACAGTGGAGAGAGGGATCTGTTAAGAGATCTAGGCCCATCATGTCTATATGGAAATTCCAGGATTTCCTAACTAGGGTCCAGGATGATGGGGGGGGGGATGGTAGTGACCAAAGAGCCATCATTAAAGTATGCCAGTCTCTTGCCCTTATCCACCTTTTGTAGTCCTTACCTTGTCTCAAGGTTAGCCTTGGAGTGATTGAGGGAAGTGAAATAGGAAGTAGGTTGAGGAGGGTATCTAGGTCTAAGTAGAAACTGTTTGATTAAGTACTTTATGACACTTAAATTTTTTTTTAAAAAATGTCCTTTTTAGTTCTTTCTACTTGCTTGTTGCACTTATTGAGTCACTGAAAACTATTGTGCACTTTTATTTTAAGGTATATATATATATATATTTTCCCCCTAACTTACGGATACATGTGCCCTATCTCATGGGCCCTGCTCTGTATCTAGGTTCTGTGGCTTTATTAGAAAGTACACCACCCAAAATGGAATTAAAGAGTCCTATGAGTTAGATCTCTCCTGAGTAATGGAGCTGAAGGGTTGACGTGCTCCTCTTGGCATCTCTAAGCACAGTCGAAGTGAAACATGTCCAGGCAGTACTGGTTACATTGATTTGGTTGAGCTCAGCAGATGCAGTATCAAATGGTACTGATGGAGTGAAGCATGCAGGAAGAGGAGCCAGGCCCCAGAGGTGAGGGACATATTATAATCTTTCTTACTTATGTTACTTTCCTGAACTGACCAACTGATTAAGCTGAATTTCAAGAGATAGAGGTAAAGGAAAAATATGATTCCTTCTCCTTTCAGTTGTTCCGTACTCACCATAAATTAGATGGAGATAATTTTGTTTGAATATGCATATATCAAAAGTGACACAAAAAGTAATATAAACGAATTTGTAAGGTGTTAGCAGAACTTTGGTGGTGGGAGTGGTATGGATTTATACCTCTATTATCTTACAGTCTTGTAATTATGATTAAATCTTTAAAAGCCTATACAAACAAACAATAAAAAGTAGCACAATAAATTTTCCAATTACACTTCATTAAGAAGATATAGGTTCAAGTTGTAATGCTTGGCAAAATTGAAACATCTAAAATAAAGAATCTGAAAAAAAATTGTAAGGCATTTCCATTGTTTCAATAAGAATAAAACAAATGGTGGGGGGGAGGGTTCAGGTCCTGGAACATGATGGCAGAGGAGGACCTAGTGGGGTTTGAATTGTTAGGTAGAAAACTGAGAAATGTTATGCATGTACAAACTATTGTATTTTACTGTCAACTGTAAACCATTAATCCCCCAATAAATAAATTAAAAGCGTAAAACATATATGCTTGTAAGGCTGTGGTGTACAACTCATACAGTTGCAGTAGTTGTGTATAGAGTTTATATGTAGACTTTGAGGATGCCAAGACTATTTAGAGGATCCAAGACAATGCTAATGACCTCTGTTGAATTGGTAGTGACTTCATCAGTAATCAAGCAGAGCGCTCAATGGCCACACATGAGAAAACAACTACAAAATTTAATAATTAGTTCAGAAAATTGACTAAACAAGACTGACTTTAATTAAGAAAAAGCTTTACAGGTGGCATTGGAGTAAGAACCATTTTGGATCACACTCCTGATAAACTTAAACAAGCAAACAAAGAAACACCTGAACACTCAATGAAATACAACCAGGATCTCTCCAGAAAGTCAGTAAGCCACAGGTGAGTACAGACGCGACATGTGTGGCCGGTAGGTGGAAGAGGGGTGAAGAACAAATTCTAATAACTCAAAAGCTGTACTTGGCTCAGAACTGGAAGTGAAGCAGCCGAGCACATTACCTGGGGCAGGAGTCTACCAAGGACCACACTCTTGTTCCTTGGAAGATGAGAGATGGGAGTTCATCTCTCTGAGACCACTGGCTGTCAACCCTCTAACAGATTCTTCTCTACACCATCACCGATCACCTCTATCAGGAGGCTCAGGTCAGATAAAAAGTGGGTGGGACTGTTTCCAAGTCCATTTATTTTCACTACAGACTATTTCATATTCGCTCAGGTTCCTGTGCATTTCTTTATTGTCTAATTGCCACCTATATAATTGTTTCCAGTGATGATGCAATATGACAGGCTGAGTCAGGATTGCAGCTTTAATCCCTAAACAACACACTAGCATTGCTCGAAGTTTTTTTTTTTTTTTTTTTTGTGGTAATCAGTATCTCTTTTTGTTGTCCACTCCAAAGACCTAAAACAGAAATACCAAGTCCCTTATCAGGAAACATATTGAAAGACCACAGCTAAGCTCGTTATTTAATAGTTTAGAATTTTGACTTAATAGACTGAAGTTGAACTTAGAATGGTTCTGAAAGAATGGCAGTCAAAAAAAAACAAAAAAAAACCCACTCTACATTCCTTACTCACATGCCCACGTCCCTAGGAAATGAGTCTTGTACAGTGTTAAATTTGTTTAGCACTCCCTTCTCAATGTCTTCTTCATCTCAATGTACGAAAATGTACACGCCTGAATGAGCTGTTGTTCAGATTTTGAACTTATCATAACAGCTGAATTGCATATCATGTATCTACCTTCAGATCTAGAATATTTTTGTCTTTCCAACCTAAAAGAGTAGGAAGGGAGACATAGAGAGAGTAGAAGCCTACTTTTCCAAACAGAGTAATTTCTGGTGGGAAAAATAATGGTTGTTGCTTATCTAGGCTAACTTTTTCAGAGAGAAAGAGAGACAGATACAGAAAGACTGAAGAAGAGATATTAAAGCGCCATTGGAAGTAAGCTTATACTGGGTTGTACACATGACAAAGCAAGTGCACTCCCAGCTGAGCTACTCACTGTCCCTTGTTGAAGTCTTCCCTGAAAGTCTTTGAAGTTATCTCTGAGGGAAAAGTGACAGTAGAATCAAGAGGCCCATATTCAATCCAGGCTCTACTACTTTCTGTCGGTGCCACTCCCATAACTCATTCTCAAATGTTTCAAGTCAAGGTTTCCTCTCAGGAATGTTATGACCATGAGATAAGGTTGACAACAACAACAACAATAAATGTAAACTGTTAATAGCCAGGCAGATATGAGTTGTTTGTAATTTCAGGATGTTGAATACTTCATTTGCCCACCACAAAACACTTGGGAATATTTAACCCAATGGGAAACAAAATTCTAAAATGGCCCCAGTATGTGAGAAACTCATACTTAAGCATACTGAAAATAATTTTATAAAATTATAGTAAATTCAAGAGTTCAAGATAAAATAGCGATGACATTGATGAGACTGCTAAAAAAAAAGTCAATATATAAATGCAAAGTAGTTAGCATTATTTTGATGTTGAAAGTAGTGACTTAGCACTCTAAAAATAAATAAATAGCTAAATAGATAAAACGACATAACTGACAACTTGATTGCATCAAATGCACAGAATTACTCTGCTTCTAAGAAGCCACCTACCTGGGACCTGGTACCTGGTACCTGGTACCTATGGTTGGTTAGATTCTGTTTTTGTGAGTAGTAGACATGGGTTTCCAGACAGAACAACTATCATTCTCACTGCATTCATTTTCTATTGCTTTTGTAACAAAATACAAAAAAAAATTATATATATATATATATATATATATATATATATATATATATACAGGTTAAAATACAAAATTCTTAGTTTATTTTTCTGAAGGTCAAAATGGGTGAGCAGGAATCTATTTTTATCTTTGTAAGCTCTAAAAGAAAGTCTGTTTCTTGCCTTTTCTAACATCTAGACTGCTAGTGTTCCTTGATTCATGCCCCTGCATCTCTCTGACCTTGATTTCAATCCTCACATCACCCTTTCTGACTTCACTCCTCCTGCTTCTGTCTAACAAGGAGTCTTGTTTTCACACTGGACAGACTTACATAATGCGAGCTACTCTTTCCTCATATCAACATCCTTACTCATTTCTATCAAGGCCCTTTTGCAATGTAAGGTAACATTCACAGACAGATCAGAGGATCTTTGGGGGGAGGGTGTTACTCAGTGCACCCTTCAGAAGCCATTTTGTGTTAAGCACTGTTCTATACATTTTAGAAAAATATTTATTTATTTATTCCCCTTTGTTGCCCTTGTTGTTTTATTGTTGTAGTTATTATTGTTGTTATTGATGTCATCGTTGATGGATAGAACAGAGAGAAATGGAGAGAGGAGGGGAAGATAGAAAAGTGAGGAAAAAGATAGACACCTGCAGACCTGCTTCACCAAAGCGACTCCCCTGCAGGTGGGGAGCTGGGCACTCGAACCAGGATCCTTGTGCTTTGTGCCACCTGAGCTTAACCCACTGTGCTACCTCCTGACTCCCATGTTCTATGCATTTTGTGAACATTAAATCCCAAAAACCTTATAGAGAAAGATATCATTTGTTCCACTTTAAGAAGCTAACATTGAGCCACAGCAAAATTGAGTAATTTGTGGTCACTTAGCTAAGGTGTTAGCCCAAGAGAGCTTCCTCCACAACCCAAACACCTCTTCAGTATGCTAATGTAAGAAGTAAACAAACCAGGAGAAGAGAAAGTAGAGGCTCCTAAACATACCTTTTGAAAAAGTGATCCTTTTACAACAACAATGTTAATGTATTTTATTATATGGTGATTTATAATTTATTTTTGTCTTTTTGTTTTAATCACTGGAATTATTGCTGGGGTACTGAGACTGCAGGATGAAGTCATTGCTCCTGGGAGCCATTTTTCTTCTTCTTTTTATAGAAACAGAAAGAAACTGAGAGGGAAGGGGGATAGAGAGGGAGAGAAAGAGTGAGACACTTTCAACACTACTTCACCACATACGAAGCTTCTCATCTTCAGGTGGAGACTGGGAGTTTGAACCCAGTTCCTAGTGAATAGTAATGTGTGCTCTCCCCCGTGTGCAACCCTCCACCTGGCACCATGGCCTATCATTTCTAAAGCACATTGTTATGGAATTTTCACAAAAGTTTCCCTAAATATTGTATCTTGAAATAAAAATTTGTCTCTAAGTCTGCTTCTTATTTAAGTAACAAGTATTATCTTTATGCTTTCCATTGGAATGCATGTACCTGTTTGTTTAAATGTGAATCCTTTATTTAAAGGTAGAAGCAAGTCATTTTCAACAAAAAATAACTTGGCATAGTGACTTGAATGCTGAAAATATTCAGTGAATATGTACTCAATTGAATTGGTGAGTATGTACTCAACTGCATAGTGTTTAAGTAGCAAAGTGTTACTCTGAAAGTGCTGTTAGATGCTACAAAATCGATGTGGTGGTCTATTTCTTTGATGCTTCTTGATGAGCCTTGCCATTCTATATTCATGCCTGTGTGTGTGTGTGTGTGTGTGTGTGTGTGTGTGTGTGTGTGTGTGTTGCCCACCCGCCCCTCTCATCTGACTCTAGGCTGAGTCTATAACTATTTGAGCCAGTTGAGTATGGTAGAAGTGGTACCCTTTCAGTTTTAGAACTAACCCTGGCTTGACTGAGAAGTTTCACTTTTTCCTTCTTGAAAAATCCCTTTTAGGACCCAACTGGGGGTAGTACAAGCTGCCATATGGAGAGGCCTAAATGGAAGAAGGTAAAATTCCTCACCAACAGGTCAGACTCAGATCCAATAATGTCTCTAGATGAAGGCAACTTGTGCCCCTGTTGATACCACAGGGGTTACAATTGTCCAGAAATTCTGCAGAATTAGATGGGATGATAACTTATTGTATTTGAGTGGCTAGATTTTTGAGGTGGTGTGTTATGCAGAGACAGAAGATTTAAATACTAGGAGAACCTTACTCCCTGCAAACAGGGGCAGCGTGCTGCTGCTCTTTTTTCTGATGAAGAACTGTCTGTTGGTGGGATCACAGTTTCGGGGTCAGGAGGCAGAGACATCACTGAAAGGACATTAAAGTGTCTTATAGGCCAGAAACTGAGGAAGAAAGACTGAAAGCAGCTTTCGGAGTCTGGGGACAATGGGTAGGTGAAGAAGATATTGCTGAGATCTTGTGCTGATTGGAACATCTTCTCAGGACCTGAGTCAAGGTGTACTCTCACTCACTCTTTGCCTGTTTTCCACCCTATTTGTGGGTGACAGATACATTTTTTTTTCTTTTCTTTTTTTTCTAGTGGTTTCACCTGATACTTCTAAGCTGGTGAATTGTTTTAAAGTTGGTGCCAACTTTGTTCACTTCCTGTCTTTGATCGAGACCATTTTTTGAGCTCTATTCCTCCACTGTGACTAAAAAATAACAATTCTTGAACAAATTCAATTCTATCCCTAAAACCAGGCACCTGGAGAAATATCCCTCTTGGGCTTCTTGTTTGGATCTAGAGGTTTTACAGCAGATCTCTGAGCTGGATTCACAACAGAATCCTGTATCAGTCACACGTTAGAGTCAAAAAACAATGGCAAGACTTGAAGAAATGTGTCTCAGCACTATCTTCAGAATACAGAATGTACCTTTGCCATTTCATAATTCCTTAACAGCAGCTCATCTCTGTCCCCTTTCTCAGACCTTGAACAAGATGATAGTAAACAAATAAACATCACCCCCCAAAAACAAACAACTGATTAAACTTTAACTATGCTGTGCCAATATTCTTAGGGAGAAGGTGAGATAAGTATGTTAAATGAGTTCTGAGATTATGAGAGAGTACGGTAATGGTGACAAGGTGAGAGGGATGCAGTGTGTGTGTGTGTGTGTGTGTGTGTGTGTGTGTGTATGGGGGGAGCTACACAGTCTCTCATCCCCTTTGGTTCCCACCTGCCTGTATAGACTCTGTTCTGTACTGATGTTGGACAGTAGGATGGAGAGGAATGGTATGGGGTATAAGTAACTGTCTATATCAGCTCTAAGGATTACTACGGTAAAAGACACAGTCTGAATGGATTCTTGAAATTACTGTATTGGAGAGAATCCAGTCCTTCACTCTCTAAACTTTTTCAGACACTGTGTTGTTGTAGAATAAAGTATAGCTGTTTGCTTAAAGAATGTATAGACTGCTTTCCAAAAGATGGTTAGATAGTTTATTTTGCTAGCAATTCTTTGTTAGTTTACATTGTCTGCCCAAGTTCTGTTCTAAGTACTTTGACAATACTAGCTCATTGTAGGGCAGGAGCAGTAGCATCACACCTTTGTGAAAACCTGGGTTTGATGTTCGGCAATGCAGACAGAATATGGCAGAGTGAGCCACTGGTCTCTTTCTCTCTCAATAAATAAACTTAAGAAAATGAACTCGTTAAGTGTTCCTAACAGCTCTGAGGCTGGTACTTAGAGGGTGAAATTATTTGCATTTATAATGTGTAGGGGAGTAAATAAAAGTTCAAAGAGGTCAAGGGCCTTGTCCAACATAGAGCTGCCAGACTTAGCAATGAAAAACAGGACACTTTGTTCACTTAGAATTTCAGAATAAGATGATAACCCTTGAGGATAAACATGTGTCATGACTTCTTTTTTTTTTTTAAAAAACTAACAAACCCAATATTGTGTGACAGAGTGTGTTATATGCAATATACTCACATACTAAAAGTTAGTGTACCTTGGGCATTCAAATTTGACCGGACTTCCTGCACGTGACAGCAACCAAGTGCAGAACTAGAATTAGAATCTAGAAAAGTGCAACTCTCTCTACTACAGGCTGTAAGTACTTCACAAAGTTGAGAGCCCAAGACAGGGATGTTAATAAAATGTACTAAGAAATGAAAGGGTGATTTGGATTGAGTGCTCATTGGCTATGCTTCCTTGCATGGAGACAATGGAGAAGCTTTCATTTTCCAAAGTTCAGCCTCCCTGAAGCAACCAGGCTGGTTTGCCTGAAGGTGTTTTACAGCCTCAAGGCTGCCCCATCAATCCAAAGGTGAAGAGAAAGCTAGATGGTTTCAGGTTCTGGGATGCTCAGAGTCCTGTATCAAGGTGGGAGAGACTCAAGGATGAAGGCTCTCCCTGGCCCTGGAGAAGCTTGGAATACTAGCAGGGGTACTGGGACCCTACTCTAATTTTTCTGAACTGCTTACACCATGAGATCATGCATGCCTTTGAAAGGAAAAATTATCATCTGTCCATAGTATATGGTAAGGGGAGATCCGTCTTGATATTGCTAAAAATTAATGTGTTTAATGATTAGTTATCGTGTGCCAGGAAATTGGATATGTTTTCTCATCCCTCTAACATTCTTATTGTCATTTTGTTCAGGCCACAGAGCTGGAAGGTGTTTGTTACTTCACAACAAACATAGATCTACTCTGGCTTAATGCTGGGTCTCTTCGCTTCCCCATTCAATTCTTCTAAACCCAATTATAAAATGGAGTGAAATTTAGCAATTTAATCCCCTCATGCTGGAGGTGTCATTCAAAAACCAGGTTCAGGAAGATTTTTCTCCCTTAGACTTTGCAGAGAGAAAAGCCTCCATATATATCAAATGCTGCTGGATTAAGGAGACTACGTACATTTCAAATAGAGTTATTATTTTCAGGATTTCATGCTTTCCTTTTCTAAGTCCTAGGTTTGAATTTTTAAATGTTGACACCCAGTTTGGTGGAGTCTTAAAGGAGAATGGACTTGTCTTTACAACACAGTCTAGTGTGATGTGACCCTGGTCTTAGACAGACATCCTTAAGTTTCAATTGCTTTACCACAGTCACGCCTGAGTCACCATTCCTTGACAGTCAGAGCTTGGTAGACATTATGAAAGGCCTTGTGGGGACTGGAAACTCAAAGGAGTCCAAGATGTTTATAACGTGAATCAGCAATTAAAAGCAACACTTCCCTCCTCAAAAGTCACATATTTCATGCAAGCAATACTAATTATGCTGTTTAGTTTTGTTCAAGACAAATGACAAGAAAAATGTATAACGAAGGGAAGGGTTGACAGAAGTGAAGAAATATGAGACAACTAAAACAGAGAGTGAAAAATAATGAGAAAAATGATTAAAAGAACTGAATTGTGTGGCTTGATCTACTGGTAATGAGCCTGAACTAAATGAAGAAGCCGCATGTATTTATGGAATCTACAGGGATGATGGGAAAATTTTGCTCTCAGTCACTAAGTGGATTTTCTTTTAAAACTGGGTAGATAAAATTATATATATCATGAGAAAACTGCTGTTCGACCCTATGATCCTATGACTCTGTAAGAGACGTCAGCCGTACAAATGTTTCCTGCTTTTCTCCCTTTAGGAATTAGTAGTAATCATTCTGGATATACCTGGGTCTTCACACCCATTCACACCCACTTCAGTCACTGCCTCCCTCCAGCTCATCCTCAGATCTACTGAAAAAGAGTCTTTTTTTTTTCCAGTTTTTAGGCACATATTTATTAGAATGCTATTCTGCAATTAAAAACGTTGCAGTATAGAACTTTGATGCCGGGTGCAATGTGGAACTATGCCCCATGCAATCTTATAATCTTGTAGGCCAACGTTAATCTCTAATAATAGAATCAAATCATCTTCTTTGTACTCTGTCTTAGTTTCCTCCAGCTGTGTGGGGGAAAAAGTCATCCCATATTGGGGAGGGGTGGGGGAGAGATGTGTGTTAAAGCGACATGGATGGAGGCCATAGCTGCGATATCAAGGCATTGGGAGGACTAGTCTCTCTCTGAAGGGTCTGAGGGAGGACTCGTTTATTCTTCTGACTTCTGGTGCTTCTGGGTGTCCCATGACTTGCGGTCAGAAAATTCTAATTGCATCCTTGATTTTCACACTGTCTTTCTCATGTGAGAGCGCTTAGCTTATCATGAAATCTAGGGTGACCTAGGAAATTGAGGATGATTTCATCTTATGGTCCTGACTTAACTGTATCTACAAAGATCCCTTTTCCAAAAAAAAAAAATTGCACCCACAGGTTTTAGGTGTATATATTTTGTAGGAGGGGTTCATAAATGAGGAGACATTACTGAGTCTCTTGACTTAAATATAAGGACTTCCTTACTCCCTAGGTAAGAAATTAGGCAAAAAAATAAAAACTCACTTAGAATCCACCAAGGTGTACATATACACACGTCATCATTCACATTTCACCACTTCAGGTTGAATTATACACACACACACACACACACACACACACACACACACACACACACACACACACGATGCCACAGTGCTAAAGTGCCCTCCAGTGCAACAGGAGCTGGACATGAACCTTGGTCTTGGGTATGGCAAAGTAGTCACCCTATCTGGGTAACCTATTTTAGCAGATCACACCAAAGCATTTTCTTTTCTATTAGTGGTTTAATAATAGTTTATAAGACTACAAAATTGCATACAGTTCCACACTGTGCCCTCTACCAAAGTTCTGTGACTTCCCCCATCCACTAATCACCATAATTCTCACCAAGTTTTAGAGACAGTTTGGCCATTTTTAAAAAAATATAAATCCATGTGTTTTCATTCCCTATATTTCATGTATGAGTGAAACCATCTGGTAGTTGTGTTTCATTTCACTAAGCATAAGCACCTCCAGTTGCACTCATTTTGTCCTGAAAGACACAAAATCATCAGTTTTAATTGCAGAGTAGTATTCCATTGAATATGTACCCCCCCCCCCAACTTCTTTATTTAGTTATTTGTCAGTGTGTATTTAGGCTGCTTCTACTCCTTGGCAATTGTAAATAAGGCAGCTATGAACACAAGGGTACCCATGTCTCTTCACATAAGTGTTTTCATGTCCTTTGGATATATCAATCAAGGCATTTTTAAAAAACATACCATTTCATTATCTTTCCAATTTTTAACAAGCTAAAGCTGTTCAAGAGCATTTTCTTGTAAGTGCAAGACTCCCTTGAAACTCACAGTCTACTTGATTTTTAGAGTTCCACATATTCAGCTTTCCTTCTGTATTTTCACCTTTAAAGTCCTCCCTGTATTGTTTTAATGTGTAAATCAAATTTACCTTTCAACTTAAGCCAGAGAAGAGAAGAACAGCCTTTTTTTTTTTTTTTTTCTTTTTCTGAGAGTTCTGGTATAAGCCTGTTTTTCTTAACTCTTTAATTTCTGGCTTGGATTGAGTCTCTAGCTAGAAACTTTTTTTCTTTTTGGAGGCAGAACTTGGGGGACAATTACCAGAAAGGTTTCTATTTGGTGAATGATGAGGAAGGAGCCATCTTGCAAATTTAGAGGCTGAATTGAGAGTGGAGTAATATTTGAAAGAAATAGTTGGTTAAGAATAGGACACAGATTTCTATTTTACTGAGGAAGGGGAGCTTGTACTACTTCTTTTTTTTAAAATTTATTTCTTTATTGGGGAATTAATGTTTTACATTCAACAGTAAATACAATAGTTTGTACATGCATAACATTCCCCAGTTTCCCATTTAACAATACAACCCCCACTATGTCATTTATCGTCCTTCATAAAGCCTTTTATATTATAGGAACAATTTTAAAGTGCAGTTTTAAAGTTATTCAATTTGGTGAAATCTACAAGTTTGCAAGTAAAATACTTCCCAGAAAGATTTGCTTGCTTTAGTTGTGTTTAATCCACATATGAGCAAAACCATCTAGCAGTTGTACTTGAAATCTTCACAAGTTCCACTTAACACAATAACCACTTGTTCCATCCACTTCATCCTGAATAAAGCAATATTATTTTATTTGCAGAATAGCATCCCTTTGGATATATATTCCAGAACTTCTCTATCCAGAGTGTGACAATCTCACAAAAAGCTAAACAAACACACCCCCATGACCCAACAATTTTTCTCTTTGGAATTTTCCCAAGAGAAATACAGCTTGTAACAAGGAGTGGCAAATGAGCTTATTTGGATAGTGTGCTGCTTTGCCATGTGTGCAATCCAGATCTGAGTACAACTCCATTTCATTGAAGGAAGCTTTGGTGCTGTGGTCTTTTTCACATATACATACTCTTTCTTTGCCTCATTATCTTTACCTGAAAAAAAAAGTTCATAATAAAAGTTGTATAGGAATGTCGATAACACTAACAGAATAAACCAAGTCTTTACCCGTTCTGAATGTTCCTCAACAGAAGAATCAATAAATCTGTTGAAATATCATTGTAAAATGGAATATTAATCAGCAACTAAAAAGAATCAATGACTAAATAAATGAATTAATCATCAAGCAATACAATCATAAAAGTTTGGTGTTAGCTTCTGTCATATGAAAAACCTCCCAGTCAAGGAGAGGAAGAGATGAAGTGTGTGTGTGTGTGTGTGTGTGTGTGTGTGTGTGTGTTTAAAGTAAAGACACACCACTATCACAAACAACCTATGTCAAAATGAAAACTTTCTTAGCTAAATGAATTCTTCCAGTCAACTACAATAAATCCAGAGGATATTGGATCAAACAAGCTAAGTCCTTGATATCATGTGGTCAGAAAGGAAATGTTGGATACTATTTGACAGTGGTTTTGATCTTTTGTAGATAAGAGCCTGAATGTAAAACAATAGTCAAATGGATTTAGGGGTCTGCAAATCCAATGTTGCTTATGAACACCTTGTTGTGTCACTTGGTCTGAAATTATGCCTTAGGTAGCTTCACAAGGACCTTATGGAGCATCCCGCCTAACTCCACAGTGTTAATTCCAAGCCATGTGTGAATTCCATTGTATCCACCTATTCTCCTCTGGACTTAAAGCATTATGCCTGGATGTCTGAAACTATGGAGCATGACTCATTGCCATGGAGAGGTCAAGTAAATCAGGATTAGTTTAACAATGCCCTTCTGCTATTTAGCCAGGAGCAGAGTTCTTGTCCAACACAATGTGCAAGTTCAACTTATTGCTTGTCTGTGCACATTCCCATGTTAGAACCCCAAAGTGACAACTCTGTGTCCTGTGGCTCTATTCCTATCAGGGGCAAGAAAAAAAAAAAAGCCTACTCAGTCCTATGCATTTTTATCTTCTGGGCTAAAAATCCTCTAATGCAATTATCAGTCCTTTGGATTTTTTTTTCACAAACAACTTATACTGAGTATTAAAGAATTTTTATTAATAGAAAAGCATTTTAACTTAACCTCAGGTGGATACTAAAGTGCCAAGTTATCTTATTAAGTGTTCCAGTAGATAAATACTAGGAAAGACTTTCAAGACAAAGGAAATTAAGCTGAAAAGCACTATGGCCCTTCTTCTCTTTGGGGATATTTAGGTCTATTTTTCTGAACCTAAGAAGGAAGTTCAAAGAATAAACTTAAGTATTACAAAGTGAAGGTGTTCCATTTAGAGTGCTCAAAATGTAAAATTTCTCATTTCAGACCTTGGAAAGCTATCGTTTCCATTTAGTCCTTGTATAACATGATTCTCTGTGAAAACGGAGAACTCTTGATTCACAGGAAGCAGGGTTGTAACAAGAATGTTCCCAGAACCACTTTTTTAAATTAAATCTTTAAAAATTTTTTTATTATCTTTATTTATTGATTGGATAGAGACAGTCAGAAATCGAGAGGGAAGGGAGGGATAGAGAGGGTGAGAGACAGGGAGACACCTTCAGAACTGCTTCACCACTTGTGAAGCTTTCCCCCTGCAGGTGGGGACTGGGGGCTTGAACCCAGGTCCTTACATATTGTAACATGTGGGCTCAACCAGGTGTGCCACCACCTGGCCCCCAGAACCACTTTTTGCACCATAAATTCACTGCTTCCCGTGGACATTTTTTCCCCATTCCTTCCCCCCTTCCTTTTCTATTTTTATTTGATAGGACAGAGAGAAATTTAGAGGGGAAAGGAGATAGGGAGAGAGAGATAAACAACTGCAGACCTGCTTCACTGTTCCTGAAACAGACCCACTACAGGTGGGGAGTGTGGACTTGAACCCCAGTCCTTGTGCATGGTGACAGGTGTGCTTAACTGGTTCCAGTTCCGCTAACCCTTCCCCACCTATGAATCATTTTGAATTCAAATACTTATCCCAGTAATTTAGTTGTTCACACACTAGGAAGTAAACAATGATCATTGCAGTAGTCAGAAAATATTATGTGCAAAGTTTACTTCATTAACAACTTCATTGTAAGAACTGGAGCAAAAAGCAATTCTACTCAATACTTGGATTTCTTTCTCACTACTGCTATGACAGATTACCAGAAATATGGTGGTCTAAAGCAGAACAAATTTATCACCTTACAGTTCTGAAGTCCAGAATACATTGCACTTGGCTCAAATTAAGATCTTGGCAGAGATATGTTCCTTCTGGATAATCTAGGGGAAAAATCTGTTACCTCCCCCACTTTTTTCCCCCCAGTTTCTGAGGTTATCTTCAACCTTCAACTCACCATCCCTTTCTGCCATCCCATACTTCTCTCAGTAATGCCATATCATTTCTCTTTCTGACTCTCTTCTGGTAAAAAGTCTGTGATTTACAGAGACCTCACAAACTCAGCAATGAAAGACAACCCCATTAAAAAATGAGGAGAGGACATGGGCAGAGTTGTCACCAAAGAAGAAAAGCAGAGGGCGAACAGACGGGAAGAAAAATGCTCAAAGTCACTGTTTGTCAGAGAAGTGCAAATTAAGACAATCTCACACTTGATAGTTTCATAATGTCATACTTTAGAAAGAGCAAAAATCACAAGTGTTGGCTGGTGTATGGGGTGGGGGGAAGGAATGCTTCTACACTGTTGATGGGGGTGCAAGTTTGTCTAGCACCTGTGAAAAAACAGTCTGGAGATTCCTCAGAACATTAGAAATGGATCTTTCATATAAACTTGCAATTTTATATCTAGAAAACTAAAAAAAAAAAAAAGTACATGTCTGAAGAGATCTATGTACACCTATGTTCACAGTACTAGTACTGGTAAGAGCTCAAACTTGGGAAAACCCCAGATGCCCAATGACAAGTTAGTGGCTGAAAGCACTGTTATATATATTGTGTCATTTTCTACGGTAAGGTTTTCTTTTTATTCTCATCTTGACCGATCCTTCTTTTATCCCAAATGTATTATTTATAACTTGTTATTATTTTATAAGATTAAGAAGTTCTTGGAAAAGCAGATGTTTTATGTTATTCATTACTGTATTTTACACAGTCTTTAGCACAGTGTCTTATATAGTATATGTGTTCAATTATTTTTGTGATTTAAGAAAATAGAACAAAATTACAATTCCTCTGGAAAAACAGACTTTTGAGTTCAATGTGGAGGAGGCATTGTGGTAATATAGGAGTGAACAGATAACTTCACTTCAAGCATGGAAAAAGGCAATGTTAGAATGATTCACTGAAGGAAAGAATGACCTTTTTAACAAAAGGTACTAGAACAATTGAATATCCACAGGAAAAAAATCTTAAACTTTGCCTCATAACATACACAGAAAATAATTTTAAGATGCAGAGTTCCAGAAAATGAAATTAGAAACTTTCATAAGTTTGGGCTAAGAAATACTTCTTAAAACTACACAGAAAGAACCAGTGCTATAAGTGAAAAAAGTCATTAAAATAGAACAAAAATTCCTTAGACTAAAGACTACTCTGATGTAAAATAACAAAGTTCAAAAGCAAGTTTTTTGAGGATCAAATGATTAAACTGCATCCCAGAAAAAACAAAAAACAAAACAAAAACAAAAAACCTCAGGAATAAGTATGGAAAAGTATCTAACATCCAAATAAAGAAAATTTACAGTGTCTGACATTTATTCAGAAATTAAGACAATTAAAATTCTGAGTTAACATTTGGAAGAAGGAAATTATGAGCTGTAACAAGGACAAAAAATATAACAATCAATTGAAACATATAAGAATTGTAAATATAACAAAATTGTTATAGGAGACATTAAAACAGTTACTGTAACAGCTTTCATATGTTCAAAGGGCTAGAATAAAGATTACATGTAAAAACTAGAGACATACGGACATAAAAAGACTCAAGGGGCAGGGAGATAGCACTTAAGGTTATGCAAAAAAAGACTTTTTTTCCTGAGGCTTCCAGGTCTCAGGTTCAATCCCTAGCACCACCACAAACTAGAGCTGAGCAGTGCTCTGGTTGTAAACAAAGCAAAACAAAAGTATAATTGACTTTGTAAAGATGAGAACTATGATATATGAGATAAAGTATATTTGATTAAACATTGAAGAAAAGAATATAAATGAACTTGAAGATACAGCAATAGGAGCTATCCAAATTGAAACTTAGAAGACTTCAAAACTGAAAAATAGAATAAAGAGTATTTGAGCTGAGGGAGAATTTTCCACATCAAATATACATGTAATTAAGAGTCTTTAGAGCAAAGGAGGATTTTTTAAAAAATTTATTTATTTAAGAAAGGAGACACTGGATTCGACTTCCGGAGGCGGAGCTACGAGCAGCAGATCGCTTTCTCTCCTCTCCTCTCCTCTCCCGGATCAACTAGGAATACCAAAGGAGACCATCTGGACCGAAACAAGACAGGACTAGAATGACCACAGAAACCCAGTAAATCACCTGTGAGTACAAACACGTGTGGCTGGTGACAGAGAGGAGAGAGGGGCCTAAGGAGAGATTAAGTGACTGCTAACAGTTCGACAGTTTGTCAGTGGAGATACCACCTCCAGTCTGCTCCACCAACAAGGGGACAGCTGAAGGGAGGAAAGGACTCCCCAGAGACTCACCAAGTGCAACTCTGAGTCTCCATTACTACTACCCTCAGAATCTGGAGCAGCAACAGGGAGGGACACCAGGGTACAGAGATCTAACCGGGAAACTCAGGAGAAGACCTATACCTCGGTGGCATAGCTGAGGGGCTGTGAAAGTCTCTTTGCATAACCACTGGATTATCTCTGCCACACCCTGCTTTATCTCTTGGTCAGGAGTCAGTGATTAAGCCAAGAAGCCTATTGATAGTTTAAAAGCCCTCAGGCTCCCATAGCCTACAGGGAAAAAAAAAAAAGGCTTTTACACCACTGAACTCCAACTCAGGGATTGAAAAAACTGTTAACTTATATAAAATGGTTAAAACAACAAGAAAAAATATTGGAGACTCGAACCAGGACAAGAGTCCAGCTAAAAGTCCTCCAGAGGGTGAAGCACAAAACAACGAGTTCAACATCCAAACATTAGCTAAGGAAATAATAACAGGAGTGAGTAAAGAATTTGAAAAAATTGTAATCAGAACTGCAGGAACAACAAATGAGAATATGGAAGAAAATTCTAATAATCTCATGGTTATTAGAGAGCTGAAAGCTGAAATCACTGAGCTAAGAAGGCAACTAGCTGAACAAGCTAAAACAGTATCAGAGCAGGGCAACAAAATCGATGAACTCCAGAAAACAGTAGAGGGCAGAGAGAATAGAATCAATGAGGCTGAAGACAGAATTAGCAAGATTGAGGATGAATTAGAGACAACTAAAAAAGAAGTAAGAGATCTCAAAAAGAGATTAAGAGATACTGAAAACAGAAAAAGAGTCCTATGGGATGACTTCAAAAGAAACAATATATGCATTATTGGCTTACCAGAGGAAGAAAGAGAAGGGGAGGAAGAAAGCATTCTCCAGGCCATAATAGCTGAAAATTTCTCTAGTCTAGACAACACCAAAGACATAAAGATTCAAGAAGCCCAGAGGGTCCCAAACAGAATTAACCCAGACCTAAAGACACCAAGACATGTCATACTTAGATTGGAAAGGAATAAGGATAAAGAAAGGATCCTCAAGGCTGCAAGAGAAAAACAAAGAGTCACCTACAAAGGAAAACCCATAAGATTAGCAGCAGACTTCTCCATACAAACACTACAGGCCAGAAGAGAATGGCAAGATATCTATCGAGTGCTCAATGAGAAAGGCTTTCAGCCAAGAATACTATATCCTGCTAGATTGTCATTCAGACTAGATGGAAGCATCAAAACCTTCTCAGACAAGCAACAGTTGAAGGAAGCAACCATCACCAAGCCTGCCCTGAAAGAAGTTCTGAAAGGTCTCCTATAAACAACCAGACCACCACAAATAGGATATATATCAAAACACTCTAAAACTCTACAAGAATGGCGTTAAAATATCTTCAATCTTTGATATCAATAAATGTCAATGGCCTGAATTCACCTATTAAAAGACACAGAGTAGGAAGATGGATCAGAAAACACAACCCAACAATATGTTGTCTACAGGAAACTCACCTAACGCAACAAGACAAACACAGACTTAAAGTGAAAGGATGAAAACTATCATTCAAGCCAATGGCCCACAAAAAAGGGCAGGAACAGCTATTCTCATATCTGACATGATAGACTTTAAAATAGATAAGATTAAAAAAGATAGGAATGGACACTACTTAATGCTCAGAGGATCAGTCAATCAAGAGGACTTAACAATTATTAATATCTATGCACCCAACGAGAAGCCATCTAAATACATCAAACTTCTACTGAAAGAGCTACAGCAATATATTAACAGTAACACAATCATAGTAGGGGACTTCAACATCCCACTATCTCAACTTGACAGATCATCCAGGAAGAAAATCAGTAAAGAGATAAGGGAGCTAAATGAAGAGATAGATAAACTAGAACTATTGGACATTTTCAGAGTCATTCATCCCAAGAAACTGGAATACACATTTTACTCAAATCCACATGGATCATTCTCAAGGATAGACCATATGTTAGGCCACAAAGACAACATCAGCCTATTCAAGAGCACTGAAATCATCCCAAGCATCTTCTCAGACCACAGTGGAATTAAACTAACACTTAACAATCAACCAAAGATTAGTAACAGTGCCAAAATGTGGAAGCTCAACAGTACACTTCTTAACAACTTCTGGGTCAAAGAGGAAATCAAGGAAGAAATCAAAATGTTTCGAGAGTTCAATGAAAATGAAGACACAAGCTATCAAAATATTTGGGACACAGCTAAAGCAGTCCTAAGAGGGAAGTTCATAGCTATACAAGCACACAGGAAACAAGAAAAGGCACAAATAAACAGCCTGATTGCACATCTTAAAGACCTAGAAGAAGAACAACAAAGGAACCCTAAAGCAACCAGAAGGACAGAAATTACTAAAGTTAGGGCAGAAATAAATAACATTGAGAATAGGAAAACCATACAAAAGATCAATGAAAGTAAATGTTGGTTCTTCAAAAGAGTAAACAAAATCGACAAACCTTTAGCCAGACTCACAAAACAAAAAAGGGAGAAGACCCAAATAAATCGGATAGCAAATGAAAGAGGAGAAATCACAACAGACACTGCAGAAATTCAACATATCATGCGAGGCTTCTATGAACAACTATATGCCACCAAGCTAGAGAACCTGGAAGAAATGAATGATTTCCTAGATACCTACCAACTTCCAAAACTAAGTAAAGAGGAAGTGGATAACATGAACAGGCCCATCACAGCTAATGAAATTGAAACAGATATCAAAAATCTTCCCAAAAATAAAAGTCCTGGAACAGATGGTTTTACAAATGAATTCTACAAAACTTTCAAAGAAGAACTAATACCTCTACTTTTAAAAGTCTTCCAGAAGATTGAAGACACTGGAATACTCCCTGCCAGCTTCTATGAAGCCAACATCACCCTGATACCAAAAGCAGACAGGGACACAACCAAAAAAGAAAACTACAGACCAATATCTCTGATGAATATAGATGTGAAAATATTGAACAAAATTCTATCCAACTGGATACAGCAGTATATCAAAAAGATTGTTCATCATGACCAAGTGGGGTTTATCCCAGGCATGCAAGGTTGGTTTAATATACGTAAATCAATCAATGTGATCCACCACATCAACAAAATCAAGACCAAAAACCACATGGTCATATCAATAGATGCAGAGAAAGCCTTTGACAAAATACAACATCCCTTTATGATCAAAACACTACAAAAATAGGAATAGATGGGAAATTCCTGAAGATAGTGGAGTCTATATATAGCAAACCTACAGCCAACATCATACTCAATGGTGAAAAACTGGAAGCATTTCCCCTCAGATCAGGTACTAGACAGGGCTGCCCACTATCACCATTACTATTCAACATAGTGTTGGAAGTTGTTGCCATAGCAATCAGGCAGGAGCAAGGAATTAAAGGCATACAGACTGGAAGAGAAGAAGTCAAACTCTCCTTATTTGCAGATGGCATGATAGTATACATGGAAAAACCTAAGGAATCCAGCAAGAAGCTTTTGGAAATCATCAGGCAATACAGTAATGTGTCAGGCTATAAAATTAACATTCAAAAGTCAGTGGCATTCCTCTATGCAAACACTAAATTAGAAGAAATTGAAATCCAGAAATCAGTTCCTTTTTCTATAGCAACAAAAACAATAAAATATCTAGGAATAAACCTAACCAAAGAAGTGAAAGACTTGTATACTGAAAATTATGAGTCATTACTCAAAGAAATTGAAAAAGACACAATGAAGTGGAAAGATATTCCATGTTCATGGGTTGGAAGAATTAACATCATCAAAATGAATATATTACCCAGAGCCATCTACAAATTTAATGCTATCCCCATCAAGATCCCAAGCACATTTTTTAGGAGAATAGAAAAAATGCTACAAATATTTATCTGGAACCAGAAAAGACCTAGAATTGCCAAAACAATCTTGAGAAAAAAGAACAGAACCGGAGGCATCACACTGCCAGATCTCAAACTATATTATAGGGCCATTGTCATCAAAACTGCTTGGTACTGGAACATGAACAGACACACTGACCAGTGGAATAGAATTGAGAGCCCAGAAATGAGGCCCCACACGTATGGACATCTAATCTTTGACAAAGGGGCCCAGACTATTATATGGGGGAAGCAGAGTCTCTTCAACAAATGGTGTTGGAAGCAATGGGTTGAAACATGCAGAAGAATGAAACTGAATCACTGTATTTCACCAAATACAAAAGTAAATTCCAAGTGGATCAAGGACTTGGATGTTAGACCAGAAACTATCAGATACTTAGAGGAAAATATTGGAAGAACTTTTTTCCGCATAAATTTTAAAGACATTTTCAATGAAACGAATCCAATTACAAGGAAGACTAAGGCAAGTATAAACCTATGGGACTACATCAAATTAAAAAGCTTCTCCACAGCAAAAGAAACCACTACCCAAATCAAGAGACCCCTCACAGAATGGGAGAAGATCTTTACATGCCATACATCAGATAAGAGTTTAATAACCAACATATATAAAGAGCTTGCCAGACTCAACAACAAGACAACAAATAACCCCATCCAAAAATGGGGGGAGGACTTGGACAGAATATTCACCACAGAAGAGATCCAAAAGGCCGAGAAACACATGAAAAAATGCTCCAAGTCTCTGATTGTCAGAGAAATGCAAATCAAGACAACAATGAGATATCACTTCACTCCTGTGAGAATGTCACACATCAGAAAAGGTAACAGCAGCAAATGCTGGAGAGGGTGTGGGGTCAAAGGAACCCTCCTGCACTGCTGGTGGGAATGTCAGTTGGTCCAACCTCTGTGGAGAACAGTCTGGAGAACTCTCAGAAGGCTAGAAATGGACCTACCCTATCACCCTGCAATTCCCCTCCTGGGGATATATCCTAAGGAACCCAACACATCCATCCAAAAAGATCTGTGTACACATACGTTCTTGGCAGCACAATTTGTAATAGCCAAAACCTGGAAGCAACCCAGGTGTCCAACAACAGATTAATGGCTGAGCAAGTTGTGGTATATATACACAATGGAATACTACTCAGCTGTAAAAAATGGTGACTTCACCGTTTTCAGCCGATCTTGGATGGACCTTGAAAAATCATGTTGAGTGAAATAAGTCAAAAACAGAAGGATGAATACGGGATGATCTCACTCTCAGGCCGAAGTTGAAAAACAAGATTAGAAAAGAAAACACAAGTCGAACCTGAAATGGAATTGGAGTATTACACCAAAGTAAAAGACTCAGGGGTGGGTGGGTGGGTGGGGAGAATACAGGTCCATGAAAAATGATGAATGAAATAGTGGGGGTTGTATTGTTAAATGGGAATCTGGGGAATGTTATGCATGTTAAAAAAAAAAAAAAAAGAAGTAGAATTGCAAAGCAGAAATTGACTGAGTTTGGAGTATGGCACCAAAGTAAGAAAGCAGAAGTACACTAGAGTTTGCAGTGAGTACCTCCCTAATACTTCCTCTCCACTTTTCCAAGCTTTGGGTCCATGATTGCTCAACAATTTGTTTGGCTTTGTATGTTAACTCTCTTTTCAGTCACCAGGTTCCAGGTGTCATCAGGATGCCGACCAGACTTCCCTGGATTGAAGACCCCACCAATATGTCCTGGAGCTCAGCTTCCCCAGAGACCCACCCTACTAGGGAAAGAGAGAGACAGACTGGGAGTATGGACCGACCAGTCAACGCCCATGTTCTGGGGGGAAGCAATTACAGAAGCCAGACCTTCTACCTTCTGCAACCCACAATGACCCTGGGTCCATGCTCCCAGAGGGATAGAGAATGGGAAAGCTATCGGGGGAGGGGGTGGGATATGGAGATTGGGCGGTGGGAATTGTGTGGAGTTGTACCCCTCCTACCCTAAAAAAAAAAAAAAAAAAGGAGACACTAACAAAACCGTAGGATAGGAGGGGTACAGCTCCACGTAGTTCCCATCACCCGATCTCCATATCCCATCCCCTCCCCTGATAGCTTTCCCATTCTCTATCCCTCTGGGAGTATGGACCCGGGGTCCTTGTGGGTTGCAGAAGGTGGAAGGTCTGGCTTCTGTAATTGCTTCCCTGCTGAACATGGGCATTGACTGGTCGATCCATATTCCCAGTCTGCCTCTCTCTTTCCCTAGTAGGGTGGAGCTCTGGGGAAGCGGAGCTCCAGGACACATTGGTGGAGTCCTCAGTACAAGGATTATTTCTGGTCCGAAACAATTTTGAATAAAGTTGCTATGGGTAGGCATATAACATATGGACATAAGATTTCTTTCATTCCTCCCTCCCTTCCTCCCTTCCTCCCTCCCTCCCTTCCTTCCTTCCTTCCTTCCTTCCTTCCTTCCTTCCTTCCTTCCTTCCTTCCTTCCTTCCTTCCTCCCTTCTCTGTAATCATGAAGGTTATTGCTGGAGTTTGGTTGCTATATAGGTCCACTGCTCCTGGAGGCCTTTTCTTGTTGTCTCACTTTTTCTTTTTGATGGGGTTTGTGGTGAGGGAGGGAGGGAGAAAGGGAGAGAAAGAGAGAAAAAGACCTGTAGCACAGTTCTACCACTCACCATTTGTGAAGCTTCTCCCCTGCAGGTGGGGACTGGGACCTGAAACCTGGGTCTTCAAGCATGGTTACTTGTGTGTTCTACCTGTTAAGCCATACACTCCCCCAAGGTGCCCACCCCCACCCCTTGTTCCCTGGGACAAAGTTTTCATTTCCATCAGGTGCATGAAGACTCATTACTGGGTCTTAGAGATCATAAATGCCTAATGTCTTAAAGAATTTGTCAGATAACTTCCCAAAATAATTTTGCCATTTTACACTTAACAGCAGTGTATTACATGCCAACTCTTTCATACCCTCACTATTATTTTATCACTGTTTTTAAATTTTAGCCATCCTGGTGGGTGTGTAGTGGTATATTGCCTTGTGGTTTCATTTATATTTCTCTCTGACTGATTTTGCAGTTTCTTTTCATGGGCTTATTGGCTATACATGTATATTTCTGTATGCTATATCTGTTGAAATCTTTCCTTATTCCTTTATTAGATAATTTTGTCCTTGTTATTCATCTTCATAACTTTTTAAATTAAAACATATTTTAAATACACACCAAAGATATTATTGCAAATGCCTTTTTCTCTACTGTGACCTTTGTTGTTTTCCTAATGCCTTTTGTAAGAGTTTTGTTGAAATAAATTGCACATACTTAAAATATACAACTTGACCAGTTTTAACATGTGCATGCAAATGAACCATTCATTACAATTATGTTCATAAAGATTTCTTTTTGTTGTTCATAAACATTTCTATAGGTGTCAAAACTTCCCTGGTGTTCCTTCTGAAGCTCTCCTATTACTCACCCATGCCCATCCCTGGGGCTTTCATTCTGGTTGTTTCAGTAGCTCACGTGAAATTTTCTATAACTTTCTCTCTATATAAAATAAATAAAATTTTTATTAGCTTGGTCACTTTCATGTTTGTTTGTAATGCATTATTATTTTTGCATACTTATTAAATATTGACTCTTAATAACTCACCTACATTTGGCATATTATTTCACCTGGTCTGCCTCAGTCATTCATAATGATCTCGAGTTCATCTTTTTTTGTGGAGTAATTATCAACAAGTATATGCTCCTTTTGGAGTCTTCAAGATAAAAGTTTCATCAGAATCTGAATCAGAGTCATATATCAAACCTGAAAACAAATCCCATGCCTGTTTCCTTTGTGTAGCCTTCTCTGTGGACATGCGCAGTTGCTAGGTTTCCAGATCAGCAAATATACTGTGAGAAGCATATTGGGTCGAGCCTCTGTCATGAGATGAGGGAAAATCAGTTTTCTTTCCAGTAAAAACCAAGCAGCTTGTTTTCAGATCTTGCAGCTTCCCTTGAATTCTCCTGCTAGTATGACAGCCTTTGTCATCTAAGTCTCAACAGCACAAAGACCAAAGGAGAGATCAGTAAAAAGGGCCTGGTATCTTTCCTCACAGTGTGTGTGTGTGTGTGTGTGTGGGGGGTAATACCTCTGATTCCACAGTTAAAAAAAAAAAGAAAAAGCTGATTGTTGCAGTCCCTTTTGTTCCCTTTCTCCAAGTTTCACAGTCCTTCGAATCTGTAAATAAATAAAAAAAAAAAAAAGTGGAGCATACATTTTCAAAATGTGCTGCATAATACAACTTCATACATTTAGGAAGCTGACAGTGGCCCTCTGAGGTATAACCCGACAGGCTAAAATCCAGAAATCAATCATTTAGATATAGTGATGCTATGCTATTGCCCCCGGTATGCATTGCGGCACCCAGGAACCACTTATTTGAGATATGCCATCGTAACTCTGATAGATTAAAACACCACATCCAGGAAACAATTGTGTGCGTGGGGAAATGCTATCATAGATCTGCCGTGTTACAGCCCAGAATCCAGCAGCCAGCCAGGCAAGTCTCTGCCCAATCTGAACTTCCAGAAACCTGTGAAGCAGCAGGATGACAGTTCTGTTCTTCAACACCCCATTATGAACTAATTAGCATACATGAATTGCAGATTTGAAGCATTAAAGTGATGTACAAATCATTAATTTTTTGTCAAATCCATGTCATCCTTGTGTATGCCTCCCTACTTTAATGTTGCATGACAGTGAAAAGAGGTACAATCCTCTGTATATAAAGAGAGATTTGGTGTAGTTGATATAATGAGATCTCTTCAAACACTATGTATTTTTCAGCTTTGAATATATCTACTTGGAAAAAAGGCTACACTTGTCCCACTAGGGTTAATTGTGAAAGGATGTTAATATATTCAAAACCCCAGGGGTAGGTCTACATGTTGTCTGAATGAAAGAGAGGATGTTAAGACCAACTTCACATTTGAGCTTTCTTTTTGAAAAGTCATCTTTTTGATTAATAAAAAGATCCAGAAAATCTTTCTCTCTTACTGTGGGAGGAGTAACCATTTAGAAGGAGAGCGCCGAGCCTTTTAGGTATTGTGCAGGCTCTAATGCGGCAGATCTATTCTTGTTAACCCAATGCTGAACTTAATTTATAAAGATGTATAATGCAGTGCAGTGGAAAATGGAAACAATATCAAAGCTGATTTTTATACTGGAAAAGACTTCTAAATATTAATTTGTGGCTTTCTGTATTGTCTGTGTATTTAATTACTAAAGCTATTTGTGCTTAAACAAATGTTTGGTGTTTCATTTGAATTTCTTTTTCCTTATTACAGTACAGTCACAATGCTTAATTTGTTAGTATTGTAATAGTTTCCATGGCAACAGATCCTAATGTTATATATAAATATGTATGCGATCTGTACATATGTGTGTATCATGACTATGTACTATAGATGATTATGACTTCATTTCAAGAAGGAGACATTCAGGAGACTTAGCTCTCAAGGAAAACCTTAATTAAAAATGCACATAGACTTGGTGAACCTAGAGATATATTTCCAGACTCAATTCTCTTTTTCTTAGGAAAAAGGGGAATTCCTAGGACAGGGAGATGAATGTTCTGATTTTATAAGTTCTCATCCCCCTGAGGGCAGAATGATCCATGTCTATGTACCTTTATCTCCTCCCATACTTTCTTTCCTACCAACAGTTTTGCCCACACAACCTAGGTGACATGAAACTCAGACCAAAACACAGGGCCAGGTGGTTTTTTTCAAAGGACATTATCATCAGATAACCGAGAGACTGCATTAAGAAAGAAGTAGGAAAGGGTGAACACTCTGTGCCATTTCTATTGTTGAAGAGGAAATTCATAATAAGAAAACAATGGCAATAGAGTTGGGAATCTCATACACTCGCAGTAGTTCTGTCTTCATTTTGACACAACGAAACAGAGATTCAAAGTGGATGAGTATAAAAGTCATGAAGGTTAGAACCTATGCTCTTGGGGGTCGGCGATAGCCCAGTGGGGTAAGTGTACATGGTGCAAAGTGCAAGGACCGGCATAAGGATCCCAGTTTGAGCCCCTGGCTCCCCACCTGTAGGGGGTTCCCTTCACAGGTGGTGAAGCAGGTCTGCAGGTGTCTGTCTTTCTCTCCCACTCTCTGTCTCCCCTCTTCTCTTCATTTCTCTCTGTCCTATCCAGCAACAACAACAGCAATGACAACAATAATAATAATGACAACAACAAGGGCAACAAAATAGGAAAAATGTACTCTAAGAGCAGTGGATTCATAGTGCAGGCACTGAGCCCCAGCAATAACCTTGGAGGCAAAAAAACCCAAAACAAACAAACAAAAAAACCCAAGATCTTGGTCCAATATCACCATGCTTTTTGAGGTTTTCTTTAGTGCACTGTAGCAGAAACATGCTCTATCATGCTCTATCCTCCCACTAGTTAACACCGCACCTAGTCCTCAATAGTGGAGTCTGGGGGCAATGACAATGGCATGCCTTCTGTTGGAGGTGACTGCAGTAGTATATTAAGAACAACCTATTTTCATTAGTAGGCATTATTTTCAGCTTTATGTAGCAATAACAGTAAAGCAGTATGCTTCAGATTCCTAAAATGCTTGCTTCCCAACTCACTGGGCATTACCACTGCATCCCACGTTGAAAGAAGAAAAATGAATGCATGAATGAATGAATGGCAAATGCATAAACTTATTAGTGCCCTCTCCATTATACTTATACCAGTCACTTCCCACCCCCAGAAAATCAGAATTTCATTGTCAGTGTTATACAGTGTGCTTTGACTAATATCATTTCCTTGGTATTAACCAGGAAGTGTCAAATGACACGTGAGAACTTTACAAATTATAGAATGCTTCACAAATAGGTGGACTAGCCCTGTGCAAGACTGTAGTAATCTCTGCATTACTGGTTTTAGTGTACCTACTGTCAAAGAAGCACTTTCTTTTAAGTAATGAGCAATAACTTTTTAGGAAATCCTAACCTTACTTATCGTATATCCTATGTATCGTAAGATATCTGCGGAATTGGGAGTCTGGCGGTAGCTCAGTGGGTTAAGCACACGTGGCGCAAAGCGCAAGGGCTGGCATAAGGATCCAGGTTCAAGCCCTCGGCTCCCCACCTGCAGGGGAGCAGCTTCACAAACGGTGAAGCAGGTCTGCTTTCTCTTCCCCTCTCTGTCTTCCTCTCCTCTCTCCATTTCTCTCTGTCCTATCCAACAATGACAACAGTAAAACAACAAGGGCAACAAAAGGGAATAGATAAATAATTAAATATTTAAAAAAAATCTGTGGAATCAAGTCATTTTAACTCTTAGTAAATAGGGGTTCTGTAAGTAAAATATGCAAGATGTTTATTGGGTAAACAGTGATCAAGATTATCTTCTGGGATAGAGATTTCCTTGAAATGTACAGGGATATAGGGTAGGTGAGTAGTTCTTTGTATCAGGAAAGAAAATTAAGTGCAAATTCTAAGACGCACTTCAATGCCAGTTTGGTCTTTACCTATTTTCTTACTATTTCTGCATTCTCTGGTTCTGAGGCCCCTCCTCTGCTTAATATCTGTAAGTTGGATTTCTATTCAGCTGCCATGTTACTCTTTGACCTTCGTTTTTATTTGACCAACAGTATTCTTCCCCTTTCCTCCTTACTACCAGAGTTTCATATTTTGTATTGTGATTATGGCCTTCCAAAATCCTCCCTTGCGTTCATTTGTCTTCTCCAGTGTATGTAGATACATGCTGCAAACATCTTAAAATCATGAAAACAGGAACCAAAATATGATGACAGAGCATGCAGAGAAACTTCATTCCTCTATTTTCTTTGAGGTTCTGCACCAGCTACAGAGAGATTGACTAGATGTATGAAATGAATAAGAAAAATGCCTCTTCATTGTTCAAACCTTGAGTTTAACAATCTTGAGTTCCAAGCTGGCCACATGTGTAAAATGCTCTTCGGAAGGATTTGTCCAAGTATCTAGCGGAAGGAACTTAGTGTAACCTGTAGAAGACATTCAATAGAACTACTCCATTGTATTCAGTTTTGTGGAGTAAGGCAAATTCTGGAACTTTCAACTGCCTTTAGATCTTGGAATCAAGGATAGCCAGACCAAGATATAGAATTCTGAAGTGACTGCTGACTTGGGAGAGTCGTGTGTAAGCACTGAATCCAGTTGAATCCCTCTGAGGATGTACTCTGGAGATCTATGAGTTTGTTTTCCCTTAATTGTCTATAGGTATATGAATGACATTAAGAATACATGGGATGGAGTTAGATAAGAGATCAATACTGAGTGAAGGGTAGTGTAGATAATGGTATTAGAAGTGGGTGAGAAACAGTTATGTTTTTTTTTAAAACTTCCTCACTAGTGCATATTGGAATTAAATCTGAGCAAATAGGTCACATGCAAAGAGGTATATTAAAAACTTAAAGGAAACATACAAGAAATATTTCTTCTTTTTTTAAAAGAATTCATTTATTTATTCATGAGAAAGATAAGAGGAGAGAAAGAAGCAGACATCACTCTGATACATGTGCTGCCAGGGATCGAACTCAGGACCTCATGGTTGACAATCCAATGCTTTATCCACTGCTCTACCTCCTGGACCACTTAAAAAAATTTTTTATTATCTTTATAGATAATAAAGATAATAGATAATAGAGACAGTCATAAATCAAAAAAGGGAAGGGAGGCATAGAGAGGGTGAGAGACAGAGAAAGACCTGTAGCATTGCTTCACCACTTGTGAAGCTTATCCCCCCTGCAGGTGGAGACCATGGGCTCGAACCTGGGTCCTTGCGTATTGTAACATGTACGTTCAACCAGGTGCACCAACACTGACCCCCCCCCAACATTTCAATAGAACCTTTAATGTTTTTCCCCTCCAGGGTTATCACTGGGGCTTGGTGCCTACAATGCAAACCTACTGTTCCTGATGGCCATTCCCGCCCCCCCCCCCATTTTATTGGGTAGGACAGAGAGAAATTGAAAGAGGAGGGGAAGATATAGAAGGAAAGAGAAAGATAAACATCTGCGGACCTGCTTAACTGCTTGTGAAGCATCCTGCTCCCTTGCAGGTGGAGAGCTGGGGACTCAAGCCTGAATCCTTGTGGGGATCCTTGCACGTAGTACTATGTGTGTGCAATCAGGTACACCACTGCCTGCCCCTCCCAACTTTTTTTTTAACCAGAGCACTGTTTATATCTGACTTATGGTGCTGCAAGGATTGAACCTGGGACTCTGGAACCTCAGGCATAAGAGTCTCTTTGAATGACCATTATACTATCTACCCCTGCCCTGGAACCCCCCCTTTTTTCCCCCAAATTACTTTATTGGGAGGTTAATGAGTTACAGTAAATTTGTTTTCTCATCTTCATGTAATATCGCTCTACAAAACACTCCTACCCATATCTTAAGTTCTTTTCTACCGTCATGCACCAGGATCCCAAGGGACCCACTATCCCCAGAGTTCATAGCTTTGGTGTAATATAGCACTTCCAGTCTGAGTTTTACTGTCTGTTTATCATCTGCTTTGCCTCATCTTGGATGGAATTTTAAGTAGTCATATTAAATGAGATAAGCTAAAAAGAGAAGGACAGACACTGGGTGATCTCACTTGAAAAACAGAAAGGGAAAACACAAAGTAGAACCTATTATATATGCTGATGATGTTCTTGATCTTGACCAAGGGTGTTGGCCAGTCAGTCCATAGCCCTAGAAGCTTAGGGCTCTGAAGGGTTGAAGTTTCAGGACATGTTGGTGAGGTCATCTACCTAGAGGGGTCAGGATGGAATCATAGTAGCATCAGCAACATAGTGGCTGAAAGGCTTGAAGATATCAAGCAGGACAAAATGATACACAGGATTCAAAGAATAGGAATAAAGCCAATGAGAATAAGGGCCCTGTGGTGAAAAGAATCTAGGATGTCTATTTTAGCTGTGTTGCTAGGAGGCCAGGGCTTTAGAGACCTTTGTTTGAGTTTGATAGCTAACTACGAGATGGACTAGAAATATTGTCTGGGAGGATGGTGTTAAAATGGAGAATAAAACCTGAAAGTTGGGTAAGGATAGAGATTGGCCCCCAAACTATACATACATACATATACATATACATCATACACATACACATATATATACAATTATGTTTATCACATCAATCTGGCCCAGGCCCATGTCCATTGATATTTATCACAGGAGCCTGTATAACCTCTGAGTCCATGGTCAGAGCTGGGGACATTCTAGATGGGACTCATTTCATGACCAGTCTTCCTCAAGTGGCAGAGTAGGCTGACCTAGTCTCCCTTCAGAGAGTGGGGCTGTCCTTACCATTGCTATTTTATAGTGAGGGTAAGGTGGTGGACAGGCTCACAAAAGGGCTAATGATGACATTCCTGATGGAAGTGACCAGGGATGGCAAAGGGAAAGATCTGTTCCTATTTGTAGTAATTCTAGTTGTGTGAGAGCTGTTTTCTTCTGCGTGTTCAAAGAGGCAGAGATTATTGTTTTAGCCAATGCCAGGGTTATGTTTAAACTTCATGAATGGATCTTAAGACAGGAATAGACCACATAATTTTTCAACCAGGCTCTTTCCCTGCCAATCTAGTGAGTCTTTACAAGTAGTTCTGTGCCTGATGCCCTTAAAGTCATGGGTTAAGAGTTCAGAGTTGTCCTGCTCGTCTACCAGGCTCTGCATTCCACTGCCTGGATGTAAGAGCACTACGTGCTGGCATTACTCTGTACTAGCATTCTCTCTCTTATCGCTTCTTTCTCCCTGGTCACATAAGCAAGCATCTGACTGAAAATAAGTATGTTTCTTTGAAAGACCCAGCAATAGTTTGATGATATTTGATATATTCTTTTAAAATTTTTTAAATTATCTTTATTTCAGCTAGAAATCAAGAGGGAAGGGGTGATAGAGAGGGAGAGAAACAGAGAGACACATGCAGGCCTGCTTTACCACTCGTAAAGCTTTCCCCCTGCAGGTGGGGACCGGGGACTCAAACCCAGGTCCTTGCACATTGCAATACATGCACTTAACCAGGTGTGCTATCACCCGGACCCTATTTGATATATTCTTTTGAAGAACAAGTGCATGACCAGTATTAATCCATAACCAGGCCTCTAAGTCTCTCGAGGAGGTTCGCTTGTTAACGCAAGCAGGGGAGGTGTCTGTATAACATTTTATTCAATTCACATGTCCTGCACATCACTTTTTTCACCAGTTACAACTCACTGCCAGTATCTCTAATTCCGACTGACAAATCACTAATTTCGCCAGTGAAAATCCATTTTTGACATGCAGTGTGCTAATTCAGAATGTTCTGTTGCAGCTGCTGGAAGATTGAGATAATTCTCCTTACTAGAAATCCCCTCTGGTGGGTGGGTTTTCTGACTGGGCTACCTGATAACACCTAGAACAGACAGAAATATTTGGTCAGAGTAAGTGGCCACACTCATGGTTAGTTTAAGATAACACACATAATTTTATACACCCTATAAAGTACAGGGGAAAATTTTAGAGGCATTTTCTTTTTCATAATTTAAAAAAATTATTTATTTATTAGATAGTAACAGCCAGAAATTGAGAGGGAAGGGGGTGATAGAGACGGAGAGAGATAGGGAGACACCTCCAACACTACTTCACCACCAGCAAGGCTTTCAACCTGCATGTGAGGACTGGGGGTTTGAACCTGGGTCCTTGCACATTGTAACATGTGCATGTGTTCCCAACCAGGTGTACCACCACCTGGCCCCAAGACATTTTCCTTTTTTTTTTTCTGGGTTGTGTATAGTCCCAAGACATTTTCTAAAGCTGTCTTTGCCATTAATAAGGGGCAAAATCAGAACCAGATCTTGTATGCACTAATGTCCTAATCTGAACCTTACTATTATAGTGTCCCAACCTGATGTTAATCTTGCAAGCAGTTCAAATTCCTCTTCTTGAGATATCACCATTTCTAAATTAGCCTTTTGATATCACTAAGTTTTCCTATTATAGTGAAAATAGTACATTTAGTTGCTGATATTTATCGTGGTGCAGAATTTAAAAAGTAAGGAATAATAATAATAACAAATGCAGAACACCAAATGGTAAAATCTTGGATTTTTAAGATGTACCCAAATGCAAAACTAATTGCTGATTATTCAAAACTTAAAAAAAAAAGAAAAAAAGTGATAAATATTGACTGAGAAGTTCAAAGCAAGCCTTGTTTGTTATCCTTTCCCCTCTGTTTTGACCTTATAATCTCTGTATTTTGCAGACCTCCTCTGATTTCATAATCACTTATGTTCATGTCTTTGATAATTTCTTCTTTTTGTTAATAAGCATCCGCTCTATGACTTCTAATTTATTTTACACAGGAAATTATGAGAAAACTATTAAAGAGATCCTGAATGTGATAACTGGTTTCTTGTAGCATTGTTTATACAGTCAAAGAAACCAAGACAGCTTCTGCTGTGTAACTTCAGTGCTAATCTGAAGTAACAAAGAGTTCTACACATGAAGTAACATGAGTTCTCCCACATCTTCAGAAAGCCAGTATCACAGCCTCCTCACATACAGAGGGGAAACCTTCTGACTCCTGTGCTTGCTTCCTAGCTGTATGTAAATGTGCTGAGTACTCTCTGGTTGTTCTTCTGAAGAATCTGCCTCACCTGAACTCTTTTGTTTCGTCAATTATTGTAGAGGTGAAGGCTGAGACTGCCAACATAGCATATCAGGAAGATCTTATTACAGTACAGTGTGGTTCACTAAGAGTGAACACACCAAATGAGCACAAAGCTATGATGATGTTTGTGGACTTCTTGAGGGAGTGAATTAATTACTATCTAAAGAATAGGGGCCAGGTGGTGGCACACCTGATTGAACAGACAGGTCACAATATTTAAGAACTGGGGTTCAGGCCCCAAGTCCCCACCTGCAGGGGAAAAGCTTTGTGAGTGGTGAAGCATTACTGCAGGTATCTGTCTCTCTCCCTCACTAGCACCTTCGTCCCTCGTGATTTCTGGCTGTCTCTATCCAATAAATTAAAATAATTTTTAAAAAAGTTAAAAAAAAAGAATTACTACCTAAAGAAGCTGGTAATTCCTCCACCAATACCAAACAATGCTATATTGCTATCTTACTTTCTCCATCTGTAAAACAAAGAACTCTGAGCTTGTTTCACAGAAATACCATAATCAAAGCTCCTATACAAGGCTGAATTAGACACCAAACATTAAGCCCTTTCTTAATGATAGTCTACTGAAGTTCATATTTTATTTATTTACTTACTTACTTATTTATTTACTTGATCTCCTGGGAGTTAAAAATCACTGGGTCTTCCCTGAACCCTCTACCAGGAATAAGATATGGCTCCTAATTTCTATACGATTAACTTCCTGGAAAGGAGAATTCTAGAAAATTGTAGGTCATTCAATCAATAGATTATATAGCAGAAAGCCAAACAAAAGGAAACACCACTAACGGAAATGGGTTAAATTGCTAAGTGGTGATCCATCTGAGCACTGAACTTTATTAAGCCTAGTATCATAGGACGAATGTCATGATAAGGAGTTCAAAAGTACCCTAAGCTTGAAACAGCTTTGAAAAAAATCAAGTTCATTTAACTGATATAATTATTGTGGATTCACTGAAGTCTCAACAGCAAAGTATTTAAAGCACTGTTAGGAAATATTAAATCTCCCTTCTGAGACAAGGATTGAAAGAATATAGGACAGTTCAGTTTTTATATTAAAGCAGGATTGGGTCTGATTAGTATTTGAAATATTTCACCCCCAGTTTTGGGTCCTGGTAGATTCTGGCTAGTGAGATATAAATGAACATCAACTATATATGGAAACTACACATCCAGGCCACTTAACATTCCCTGAATGTCTTTTACTCTCTGAAACTGGCTGCCATGGTCTCATCATCAAAGCCAGTAGCTGACCAAAGACAGCACTTGTGGTGAGGGCCTTACCTAATCTGTGAAGGGCTGGATAGCTGTTTGTTTTGTGAGTGCATGAATTATTATTAGGGCCACTACATTTCAAGCTAGGTCACTGTACTTCAAGTCATTCTGCATGTTAGTGGCCAGGGAGCTCAGAAACTTGTTATTGCCTTTTCTATTTCAGTGGAAATTAAATTCACTCACTCACAATTTCCTTCTTCTTCAGGTGGCAAATAAAGAATTGAAAAGAGGCACATGCAAGCGTCAAATACTTCAAATACTAAAGTCATCATAATAAAATTGGCTAATCTGACTCATACATTTTTCTGTTCATGATTTGGAAAACAGTTGAAGGCTAATATTAACCATACTTTGATTTGTACTTGGAGGGAAATTTAATCATGGCTAATCCTTGGCCATCGTAATGGTTTTACTGAAACAGCTTCCTAGCCAAAATAAACAGCTTTAATATAAGAGAGACAGTTTATTTGGCTCCTTGATAATTAAGCTTCTTATCTTTCCATTAGTCTGGTTTAAAAATATGGTAACAAAATTCATTTAAGATTCCAAGCTCTCTCCAATACTCTTCTGTCCTACACATCTAGACTTGATTTCAAGATCTTATCAAAAGATCTACTAGAAGAAAGAGCCCACTAATTAAACAGCTAACCCCAAGACTAAGCTGTTAGCCTGGGGGACTTGTTTTATTTCATTAATTCCTGAGCTGCTACTTTATCTCCAGTGGTAACTGGTGTGTTAAATCTCCCTCTACCCACTTGTATGGGAGGAGATACCACAATTTCCTTTTATTTGAACTCAATTTTATACTACTGTTTAGATTGGCTAGTTCCACAATTTTCCTTGTTAGTGATCTCAGAGAAGCATCTTTTATTGTGTTTTGGAAGACTGTTCCATCTTTATCTATTACCCATGCAAATTTTTTTGTGTTTAACTAAGACTAACTGATAAAACCAAATGCTTAGCAGATTTGGGATTGATTCTGCTCTCTAAAGCCAACTCTGTTATTTGCTATATGAATTGAGCACAAAAGGTCACAGTGAATCAATTCTGCCCTGGGTTTGCAAAAATGTGAATAGAAGGTAGTCAGTCATGGTAGCTCCCTTTTGTGAGAAGGTTATTAAAGTTCACTGGAAAACAATTTCCCCAATCTCACATTTATAATTGAATACTGCTGTTGTGGATGATGTATGTGGAAGTGCTTTGTAAAATCTGTAAAATAAAATTCTGAGCAAAGAGCCATATAACTATTAGCAGTGGTTCATGTTAAACAGTGAGGTGATGGAGGAAATCATCACAGTATCATTTATACACTTCAATATTCTTACCAATTTTAAAGCACAGATATTAAGAGCTTGTATGATCAAGAAAAATACATAAATATATTCCATTTTAAAGTGTTTCCCACAGAAAGGGATGCAAAATTAATTATTTTTGCCATTAACCGTAGATTTCTAATAAAAATAGATAATCAATGATATTTTCAAGAAAAATATGACATAACATATAGTCAAGTATACCAATAAAATCTAGATTTTTTTTCCCTCTAGAAAAATAACTGATGGGGATAGTTTGAAGAATTTTTTTTAAGAAAAATTAGTATATATTTTTGTAAAATATATATTAATATATATGTATGTAAAATTGTGAGGAATGATGTTTAATAATTGAATATCAAGCTGTTTCAGGTCACTCAAACCTTTGTTCCATAGTTAACCATAAATAAGTAAATAAGATGAATTCTGAGAATTACAGAAATTTCAGGAGACTTCTGGAGGTGGGGCTATGGAGCAGCAGCAGCTGTGTTTCTCTCTTCTCCTCTTCCAGGTCAACTAGGAATACCAAAGGAGACCACTTGGGACCGCAACAAGACAGGACTGGAACGACTTCAGGAACCAAATCACTGGTGACTGCAAACACGTGTGGCTCATGGACAGAGAGGAGCCTAGGGAGAGATTAAGTGGCTGGTAACAGTCTGGTAGTTTACCAGTTGGGACATGACCTCCAGTCTGTTTCACCAACAAGAGGATGGCTGAAGGGAGGAGAGGACTCCCCTGAGATTCACCAAATGCATCTATGAGTCTCCATTTCTACTGCCCTCAGAATGTGGAGCAGCAGCTGTGAGAGTCTCTTTGAATAACCACTGGATTATCTCTGCCCCACCTGCTTTATCTTTTGGTCAGGAGTCAGTGATTAAGCTAAGAAGCCTACTTATAGTTTAAAAGCCCTCAGGCTCCCATACCCTACAGGAAAGAAAAAGAGGCTTTTAAGCCACTGTGCTCCAACTCAGGGATTAAAATAATATTGAAACAAATGTCAAATTCCACAACTGCGAACCCTTTAATTACCTTATTTAGACAAAAGTCAATCTAGGCAAGAGTGATCAGTAATTTGAAAAGTACTGAGAGAGGGAACTCATAACACACTATATAAAATGGTTAAACTAACAAAAAGAAATATTGGAGAAATAAACTAGGACAAGAGACCAGCTAAAAGTCCCCCAAAGGTTGAAGCACAACATAGTGAGGTCAAAATCCAAATGCTTCTTAAGCAAATAGTCACAGAAGTGAGTAAAGAGTTTGAAAGAATTGTCATCAGAAATGCAGAAACAACAAATGAGACTCTAGAAGAAAACACTAATCATCCCAAGCTTATTAGAGAGCTGAAAGCTGAAAAAGCTGAGCAAAGAACACAACTAGTTGAACAAGCTAAAACAGTATCAGAACAGGGTAACAAAATAGATGAACTCCAGAAAACAGTAGAGGGGAAAGAGAATAGAATCAATGAGGCTGAAAACAGAATTAGCAAGATCAAGGACGATTAGAGACAACTAAAAAAAGAAATAAGAGATCTCAAAAAATGATTAAGAGATATTGAAAAGAACAACAGAAACCTATGGGATGACTTCAAAAGAAATAATATATGCATTATTGGCTTACCGGAGGAAGAAAGAGAGGGAGGGGAAGCAAGCATTCTTCAGGACATAATAGCTAAGAATTTCTCTAGTCTAGACAATATAGGAGATAAAGGTTCAATAAGCCCAGAGGGTGCCAAACAGAATTAACCCAGACTTAAGGACACCAAGACACATCACATTTAGAATGGAAAGGAATATGGTTAAAGAAAGGATCCTGAAGGCTGCAAGAGAAAAACAGAGTCACCTACAGAGGAAAACCCCTAAGATTAGCAGAGCCTTCTCCACACAAACACTACAGGCCAGAAGAGAATGGCAAGATATCTATTGAGTGCTCAATGAGAAAGGCTTTCAACCAAGACTACTGTATCCTGCTAGACTGTCATTCAGACTAGATCGAGGCATAAAAACCTTCTCAAACAAGCAACAGTTGAAAAACTCAACTATCACCAAGCCTGCCCTGAAAGAAGTTCTGAAAGGTCTTCTATAAACAGTCAGACCACCATAAATAGGCCATACATCAGAACACTCTAAAACTCTACAAGAATGTGGTTAAAATGTCTTCAATCTTTGATATCACTAAAGGTCAGTGGTCTGAATCAATCCAGTAAAATACACAGAATAGGAAGATGGATCAGAAAACACAACCCAACAATATGCTGTCTGGAGTCTATATATAGCAAACCTACAGCCAACATCATACTCAATGGTGAAAAACTGGAAGCATTTCCACTCAGATCAAGTAGTAGACAGGGCCCACTATCACTGTTATTACTCACCATAGTGTTGGAAGTTCTTGCCATAGCAATCAGGCAGGAGCAAGGAATTGAAGGGATATAGACTGGAAGAGAAGAAGTCAAACTCTCCCTATTTGCAGATTACATGATAGTATACATAGAAATACCTAAGGACTCCAGCAAGAAGCATCTGGAAATCATCAGGCATTACAGTAAGGTGTCAGGCTACAAAATTAGCATTCAAAAGTCAGTGGCATTCCTCTATGTAAACACTAAGTTAGAAGAAGTTGAAATCCAGAAATCAATTCCTTTTACTACAGCAACAAAAACAATAAAATATCTAGGAGTAAACCTAACCAAAGAAGTGAAAGACTTGTATACTGAAAATTATGAGTCACTATTCAAGGAAATTCAAAAAGACACAAAGAAGAGGATACATATTCCATGTTCACAGTTTTGAAGAATTAACATCATCAAAATGAATATACTACCCAGAGCCATATGCAAATTTAATGCTATCCCCATCAAGATCCCAACCACATTTTTAGGAGAATAGAACAAATGCTACAAATGTTAATCTGGAATCAGAAAGGACCTGGAATTGCCAAAATAATGTTGAGAAGAAAGAACAGAACAGGAGGCATCACACTCCCAGATCTCAAATTGTATTATAGGGTCATTGTCATCAAAACTGCTTGGTACTGGAACATGAATGGACACACTGACCAGTGGAATAGAACTGAGAGCCCAAAAGTAAGCTGCCACACCTATGGACATCTAATCTTTCACAAAGGTGTCCAGACAGGTAAATGGGAAAAGCAGAGTCTCTTGAACAAATGATGTTGGGAAAAATGGGTTGAAACATGCAGATGAATGAAACTGAACCACTGTATTTCACCAAATACATAAGTAAATTCCAAGGGGATCAAGGACGTGGATGTTAGACTACAAACTATCAGATACTTAGAGGAAAATGTTGGCAGAACTCTTTTCCGCATAAATTTTAAAGACATCTTCAATTAGACAAATCCAATTACAAAGAAGACTAAGGCAAGCATAAACCTATGGGACTACATCAAATTAAAAAGCTTCTGCATAGCAAAAGAAACCACTACCCAAACCAAGAGACTCCTCACAGAATGGGAGAAGATCTTTACATACCATACATCAGACAAGAGGCTAATAACCAAAATATAGAAGAGCTTGTCACATCTCAACAACAAGACAACAAATAACCCCATCCAAAAATGGGGATAGGATATGGACAGAATATTCACCACAGAAGAGATTTAAAAGGCTGTTAAACACATGAAAAAATGCTCGAAGTCTTTGATTGTCAGAGAAATGCAAATAAAGACAACAATGAGATACCACTTCACTCCTGTGAGAATTTCATACATCAGAAAAGGTAACAGCAACAAATACTGGGGAGGTTGTGGGATCAAAAGGACACTCCTGCACTGCTGGTAGGAATGTAAATTGTAGAGAACTGTCTGGAGAACTCTCAGAAGGCTAGAAATGAACCTACCCTATGATCCTGCAATTCCTCTCCTGAGGATATATCCTAAGGAACCCAACACACCCATCCAAAAAGATCTGTGTACACATATGTTCTTAGCAGCACAATTTGTAATAGCCAAAACCTGGAAGCAACCCAGGTGTCCAACTGCTGGTGCTCACGTGGGTGGCCACACATATGAGGTAAGCCACTGGCCTTCCCATCACCTGTTCTAGTGACCACATGATGCAGAAAGAAGTGCCAGGGGAAACTCAGGCATGAACTTCCACCTTTATTTTGAAAAGGGACAACTTATATAGCAAGTGGAATAAAGAACATTTTTCACATATGTCAGTAATCACAGGGTTTCAAAGTTCAGATACCTCTATGGTGGGGAGGGGTAGGAATGACAAGAATTGATGAGACACCAAAAGGTTAAATAAATTACTTTACATCATGCAAAACATGTTAATTATCTAAAGGCATTAAGAAAAACATAGTGGTTAAACCAGCAAAGTGAGATGAAGCAGTGAAGGGCAGAGATTGATGTAAATCATAGATATCAAAGTACAAGGAAATAAGGTGTGGGGGTCTCATTGTCAGGGTAGTGGTAAGGCTGTGATGGAGTATGTTTATGTGTGTGATCAAAAGGTGGTGAACTTATGGTGAACGTAATGAACTCTAAGAGAACTTACAAGCATTCAGCCATTTGGTCTGCTAGCAGGGGAATAAGGTAACTGTCAGAAGTTTCAGACATCTGTGAAGCTTGGGAGACCAACAAGTGTAAACTGAGTCAGGAAAGCGTTTCCTTCTACGCTCTATCCCTGAAATGGAGAGACTGACAAGTAGGGTGTTTTTCCAGACCTCCATCCCTAGGATGGGGAGAGTTCCTCTAAGCTCTACCATGCTTTCACATAATCCCACATCTAACAACAGATGAGTGGCTGAACAAGTTGTGGTATATATACACCGTGTAATACTACTCAGTTATTAAAAATGGTGATTTCACTGTTTTCAGCTGATCTTGGATGGACCTTGAAAAATTCATGTTAAGTGAATAACAGTCAGAAACAGAAGGATGAATATGGTATGATCTCACTCTCAGGCAGAATTTGAAAACAAGATCAGAAGAGAAAACACAAGTAGAACCTGAACTAGAATTGGCTTATTGCAGCAAAGTAAAAGACTCTGAGGTTGGTTGGGGTTGGAGAATACAGGTCCAAAAAGGATGACAGAGGACCTAGTGGGAGCTGTATTGTTATATGGAAAACTGGGAAGTGTTATGCATGTACAAACTATTGTGTTTATTGTTGATTGTAAAACATTAATTACCCAATAAAGAAATTTAAAAAATAAGTAAATAAGATAAGGACTGGTAAAGAAATTAAAATACTACAATCCCAGATATGAACCCAGGGATGGTGTTTTCATATAATGTGTTTTTCTAATCTTGTTTTAAAGGGTCAGCACCCCACCAGCTGGCCCTTTCCTTCTTTGATATGTACACCCATGGTTGCTATCAAACTCAAGCAAAGATTATTAAGACATAGATTCCTATGAACATTACTAAATAGACTTCCTAGCTTCCTTCTGCCCTAAGATCCTAACTTTCATCTGCTCTATTCCTACTTCATGATTGCTCTTTATTAAATGTTTTGTAATATATGACTGTTGTTCACCTATACACAAAAAAAAAGGAAAGAAAATGTTCAGGTTAAAAAAAAAAATCTATCAACTAGGCATGCTAATCCTTTAGTGAGTGTCTAAAGAGCCTTTATCTCCTATCTCCAGAAAGGTGCTAAGATTTGTATGTAAGAGAAATAGAACTTCAAAGATGATGATGTTCAGATCCAGTGGCCCTACCATTCAAATCTAGGGACCCTGGGATAATTATTTTCTTGTAAATCAGCTTGTTTACTGTCAACCCCCAAACTCCCTTGAGTCATTGGCCAACTGGGCTAAGCATCAACCCTTGGTTAGAAGGAAGCAGCCTTGCATCTTTTTTGAAGATGATTTAAAATCCTTTGAGAGAGATGACTTCAAGACATACTTTTCTTCCTCAATAACCATTACCACTCCCCAGAATCTCTCATTGTTTCTCAGGCTGTGTTGTTCTGAGTTGTTCATCTCAATATACTCTGGTCATGTGCAACTATAAACAAACTAAAGTGAAATAAAATAGTCTCCTTTGAGTATTTAATATTCAGCTAATGAATGTGTTTGATGGCTACCATGTTGAATAATGACAGATGAGAAGACATTTCCATCGTCATACAACGGTCTATTATATAGTACTGAACTAGACAGGGATTGGCAAATTTTCTTTTAAAGCGTCAGATAGTAGATGTTAAATGTTTTGTAATATATGACTGTTGTTCACCTATACAAAAAAAAAAAAAGAAAGAAAATGTTCAGGTTAAAAAAAAAATCTATCAACTAGGCATGATAATCCTTTAGTAGAATCCTATACTTTTAGGAATCATTTGTATAGTTTGTTTAATGGTCAGATAGTACATATTTTAGGCTTTGTTGACCATATGTTCACTCCCTTTACTATTTAACTCTAGCATTAAGCATGAAAGTGGCTTCTCAATACATAAATGGGCATGGCTGTGTTCAGTTTTACAGTAGTTGTAGATGTCAATCACATGGTTTCTGGTTTCCTCAATCCTTGGTCCACAACAAAAACTAGACAAGACCTTAGCATGGTACAAATAGGAGGTCCCCTCTATGATATAATAAGGAAGCACGTATTCATCAAGCACTTATATTAACATTGCATTTCAGTACAACACCCCTGGAAATGTAATTTAAGTCTTCTTGGAAAGGAAGAATATAAAGTTCAGCAGGGAAGAGCATATAAACATGTGTGCAGGCAAGATTTAACATGTTGGCAAAGGACTTCAGGATCCAAACCTAGAAGACTGTAGGAATGACAGCCTAACTCTTAAGACTTCCATTTTCTGGAGACTTTAGAGTAAACAAAATGAAGAAGCCAGAAATATCTTGACAAACTATTAAGAAGAGTCATAAGAATCAGAGATGTGGACATGCTTGAATGAATTTCTTACATAATGTAACAAGAAAAAGAACCCAGATGTCTATGTTCCCTAGAGGATTGGGCAGATACTCCTACACAAAAGCAATAAAGAATGAAAGATGGTAATGGATATTGTCACTTGAAGATAGGAGATTGTTTAGTATCAATGAACTATTATTTATAATTTTCCCAAACTATCTTGGCTATGACAACATTTATATAATTGATATCACATTGTCTCAGAACCTTGTTTTCTTTGGTTAGTCTGATAAAGTAAAAGTTGCTTTCCCAGTTAGGAGGACATACTTAGGGTATTATTTTCAGAGTTGGTAGTTCATTTCATTTTTATATTTAATAATATTCCCTTATCTGGGTGTACCACAGTTTATACATTAATCGACTAAGAAGACATTTTGGCAGCTTCTAAGTTTTAGCAATAATGAATAAAGCTGCTATAAACATCATTGTGTAGGTTTTTGTGTAAATATGAGTTTTCAACTCATTTGGGTAAATACCAAAGAACACAATTGCTGGATCATGTGTTAAGATTATGTTTAGCTTTGTAGGGAGCTGCCAAAATGGCTTCCATAGTTGCGCCATTTACATCCCCCCCCTAGCAAACAGTAAGCATTCCTGTCGTTTTATATCCTCATCCACATTTGGTATTGTCAGTGTTTTGGATTTGGGCTATTACAGTAGGTGTGCAGCAGTATCTCACTATTTTGATTTGCATTTCTCAGATGACATATGATGTTGGGTCACTTTTCATGTACTTACCTGCCATCTTTATTTCACCTCTAGTGGGGCGACTGTTCAGGAATTGTGCCCAATTTTTAAATTATGCTCTTTTCTTTCTTTCAAGTTCTAAGAGTTCTTTGTATATTTTGGGTGACAGTCCTTATTAGATATTTTCTCCCAATCTATGACTTTTTTTCTCATTCTCTTGACAGTCTTCTTGTCTTTTTAAATATTTATTTATTCTCTTTTGTAGCCCTTGTTGTTTTATTGTTGTAGTTATTGATGTCATCATTGTTGGATAGTACAGAGAGAAATGGAGAGAGGAGGGGAAGACAGAGAGGGGGAGAGAAAGATAGACACCTGCAGACCTGCTTCACCACTTGTGAAGCGACTCCCCTGCAGGTGGGGAGCCGGGGGCTTGAACCGGGATACCTGCCCTGGTCCTTGTGCTTTGCGCCACCTGCGCTTAACCGGCTGTGCTACCGCCCGGCTCCCTCTTGACAGTCTTCTAAAGAATGGAAGTTCTGGGGCCAGGTGGTGGTGCACCCAGTTGAGTGCACATGTTACAGTGCGCAAGTACCCAGGTTCGAGTACATTCCACCTGCAGGAGGAAAGCTTTGCAAGTGGTGAAGAAGGGATGCAGGTATCACTCTGTCTCTCTCCTTTTCTATCTCCTCTTTCCTTCTCATTTTCTGGCTGTCTCTAACCAATAAATAAATAAAGATAACAAAAAATTTAAAAAAATAATTTAAAAAAGAATGGAAGTTTTGATTTTAGTGACATATAGTTTATCAACGGTATCTCCAATGAAATTACCTAGATTTACCCAATGCTTAAAGCCTTAGAGGTTTTTTTTTTAGGTATGTGACTAATTTTGAGTTAATTTTTAAATTATTTTAAAATATTTATTTATTTATTCCCTTTTGTTGCCCTTGTTATTTTATTGTTGTTGTAGTTATTATTGATGTTGTTGTTGGATAGGATGGAGAGAAGAGGGGAAGATAGAGAAGGGGAGAGAAAGAGAGACAACTGCAGACCTGCTTCACTGCCTGTGAAGTGACTCCTCTGCAGATGAGGAGCTGGGAGCTCGAACAGGCATCCATCCTTATGCTGGTCCTTGCTCTTTGTGCCACATGCACTTAACCCGTAGCACTACCGTCTGACTCCCTTGAGTTAACTTTTTTGAGGAATGTAAGGTTTCTGACAAATTTGATGTTTCCACATGAATGCCCAGTTGCTCTAGCATCATTTGTTGAAAAGACCATCTTTGCTTCAAAATAAAAATATTAACAAAAAAAGACATTGAAGCACTGTGGATATAGAGAAGCCTTTCAGCAGCATCCTGTTGATATTGGGGGAAAGAAGAACCTATCTTTTAAGATGATTTCCAAAATCCAGTCAGCAGCTAGCCTTAGATTCATTTCTCTCACATCACTCAAGGTTTCATTTGCATTTTTCTAGAGAAGATTTGCTTTCTCTTTTACCTAAGAATTTTACCTAAGAAACAGTACAGTTTCTTCCTGGGGATTAGATGACCTCCATGAAGGTCTCGTCATTCCTTATGCTATTTATGATGCTTTCCATGAATTACATATGTTTACTTCTGTCCTTTCCTGTTACGCTGTGGAGAGTCAGTTAATTTTAGCATTTTCAGCTCTGGGTAGTTTCATTGGCATCTAATTTAATGAGTGGACAGGTATCACTCCTTGTCTAAAATCAAAGTTTAAGCTTTGATTTTTTATGCTATTTTCTAGGTGTTTTTATGTCTCAATATGATACCAGTTCTTCCCTAGTCATCCATAGCCTGCCTGGTTTGACCAGTCTTGCTCTTGAACTTATCTGATATTCTGCTATGACCTCAACAGTGATAACAGACTATCTATGAAGATGTAGACATTGTCTTTGGGCTACTTTGTAGATAGCACTACTTTGTAGATAGCATTCCAAACCCTTTAGTCTAAGCTCTTTCTCCACTTTTTTGGGGGGTGGGGGTGGGGGGCTGTTTTAGCCCCAAGCTGTAAGCCTTAGGTAATTTATGCTCAAAGAACCATTCTCTACTGCTCCCCTCTTCACATCTTAAGGGCTCCAATTGCTTAGAAACAGAATAGCGCCTATTATTATGCCAAGAGTTTGAAATAGCTGGTAGATAGTGTAAAAAGGAAAAGAAAATGACTTTCTATTTAGCAAATGGGAAAGCTGAATCTTCCATGTTACTTTGATAACATGATAACAAGAAGAGGGGGCCAGAAATGAAGAAGCAATGGTGGTCCGGTCCGGGAGGTGGTACAGTAGATAGGGCATTGGATTCTCAATCATGAGGTCCCAAGGTTGTTTTTTTTTTAACTTTATCATTTTTTATTTAATTTTTTATTTATAAAAAGGAAACATTAACTAAGCCATAGGATAAGAGGGTACAACTTCACACAATTCCCACCACCAGAACTCTGTATCCCATTCCCTCTCCTGATAGCTTTCCAATTATTTTTTTTGTTGTTACATTTTACATTAAACAGTAAATACAATAGTTTGTACATGCATAACATTTCCCAGTTTTCCATATAACAATACAACCCCCACTAGGTTGTCTGTCATCCTTCTTGGATCTGTATTCTCCCCACCCGCCCACCCCAAAGTCTTTTTCTTTGGTGTAATACGCCAATTCCAGTTCAGGTTATACTTGTGTTTTCTTTTCTGATCCTGTTTTTCAACTTCTGCCTGAGAGTGAGATAATCCCATACTCAGCCTTCTGTTTCTGACTTATTTCACTTAACGTGAATTTTTCAAGGTCCATCCAAGATCAGCTGAAAACGGTTAAGTCGTCATTTTTTATAGCTGAATAGTATCCCATTTTATATATATATATATACCACAACTTGCTCAGCCACTCATCTGTTGTTGGATACCTGGGTTGCTTCCAGGTTTTGGCTATTACAAATTGTGCTGCCAAGAACATATGTGTACACAGATCTTTTTGGATGGGTGTGTTGGGTTCCTTAGGATATATCCCCAGGAGAAGAATTGCAGGATCATAGGGTAGGTCCATTTCTAGCCTTCTGAGAGTTCTCTAGACTATTCTCCACAGGGGTTGGACCAATTTACATTCCTACCAGCAGTGCAGGAGGGTTTCTTTGACCCCACAACCTCTCCAGCATTTGTTGCTGTTACCTTTTCTGATTTATGACATTCTCACAGGAGTGAAGTGGTATCTCATTGTTTCTTTATTTGCATTTCTCTGACAATCAGAGACTTGGAGCATTTTTTCATGTGTTAAATGGCCTTTTGGATCTCTTCTGTGGTGAATATTCTGTCCATATCCTATCCCCATTTTTAGATGGGGTTATTTGTTGTCTTGTTGTTGAGATTTGCAACAACAAATCATTTATATTCTGATTATTAGCTTCTTGGCTGATGTATGGCATGTATATTCTGATTATTAGTCTCTTGTCTGATGTATGGCATGTAAAGATCTCCCATTCTGTGAGGGGTCTCTTGGCTTGGGTAGTGGTTTCTTTTGCTGTGCAGAAGCTTTTTAATTTGATGTAGTCCCATAGGTTTATACTTGCCTTAGTCTTCTTTGTAATTGGATTAATTTCATTGAAGATGTCTTTAAAATTTATGTGGGAAAGAGTTCTGCCAACATTTTCCTCTAAGTATCTGATAGTTTGTGGTCTAACATACAAGTCCTTGATTCCCTTGAAATTTATTTCTGTATTTGGTGAAATATAGTGGTTCAGTTTCATTCATCTGCATGTTTTAACCCATTTTTCCCAACACTATTTGTTGAAGAGACTCTGCTTTCCCCATTTAATAGTCTGGGCACCTTTGTTAAAGATTAGATGTCCATAGGTGTGGGGTGTTACTTCTGGGCTCTCAATTCTATTCCACTGGTCAATATGTTTATTCATGTTCCAGTACCAAGCAGTTTTTTTTTTTAATTTCTATTTTCTTTTTTTTTTTTATTTAAGAAAGGAGACATTAACAAAACCATAGGATAGCACCAAGCAGTTTTGATGACAATGGCCCTATAATTCAATTTGAGATCTGGGAGTGTGATGCCTCCTGTTCTGTTCTTTCTTCTCAACATTATTTTGGCAATTCCAGGTCTTTTCTGATTCCAGATTAACATTTGTAGCATTTTTTCTATTCTCCTAAAAATGTGGTTGGGATCTTGATGGGGACAGCATTAAATTTGCATATGGCTCTGGGTAGTATATTCATTTTGATGATGTTAATTCTTTAAAACCGTGAACATGGAATATGTATCTACTTCTTTGTGTCTTTTTCAATTTCCTTGAATAGTGACTCATAATTTCAGTATACAAGTCTTTCACTTCTTTGGTTAGGTTTACTCCTAGATATTTTACTGTTTTTGTTGCTGTAGTAAAAGGAATTGATTTCTGGATTTCAACTTCTTCTAACTTAGTGTTTACATAGAGGAATGCCACTGACTTTTGAATGTTAATTTTGTAGCCTGACACCTTACTGTAATGCCTGATGATTTCCAGATGCTTCTTGCTGGAGTCCTTAGGTATTTCTATGTATACTATCATGTAATCTGCAAATAGGGAGAGTTTGACTTCTTCTCTTCCAGTCTGTATCCCTTCAATTCCTTGCTCCTGCCTGATTGCTATGGCAAGAACTTCCAACATTATGTTGAATAGTAATGGTGATAGTGGACAGCCCTGTCTAGTACCTGATCTGACTGGAAATGCTTCCAGTTTTTCACCATTGAGTATGATGTTGGCTGTAGGTTTGCTATATATAGATTCCACTATTTTCAGGAATTTTCCATCTATTCCCATATTTTGTAGTTTTTTGATCATAAAGGGATGTTGTATTTTATCAAAGGCTTTCTCTGCATCTATTGATATGACCATGTGGGTTTTGGTCTTTCTTTTGTTGATGTGGTGGATCACATTGATTGATTTACGTATATTATTAGACTGACGTGCTGCCTACTGCGTTAAGGAGGCGATTTACATATATTAAACCATCCTTCCATGCCTGGGATAAACCCCACTTGGTCATGATGAACAATATTTTTAATATACTGCTGTATCAGGTTGGCTAGAATTTTGTTCAATATTTTTGCATCTATGCTTATTAGAGATATTGGTCTGTAGTTTTCTTTTTTGGTTGTGTCCCTGTCTGCTTTGGTATCAAAGTGATGCTGGCTTCATAGAAGTTGGAAGGGAGTGTCTTCAATTCCGGTGTCTTCAATCTTCTGGAAGACTTTTAAAAGTAGAGGTGTTAGTTCTTCTTTGAAGGTTTTGTAGAATTCATTTGTAAAACAATCTGGGCCAGGACTTTTATTTTTGGGAAGATTTTTGATAACTGTTTCAACTTCATTAGCTGTGATGGGCCTGTTCATGTAATCTTCTTCCTCTTTACTTAGTTTTGGAAGTTGGTAGGTATCTAACAAATCATCCATTTTTTCCAGGTTCTCAGGCTTGGTGGCATATAGTTATTCATAGAAGCCTCACATGATATGTCGAATTTCTGTGGTGTCTGTTGTGATATCTCCTCTTTCATTTAGTGTCCAATATATTTGGGTCTTTTTTGTTTTGTGAGTCTGGCTGAAGGTTTGTTGATTTGTTCAGTCTTTTGAAGAACCAATATTTCCTTTTATTGATCTTTTGTATTTTTTTTTTTTTAATTTTCAATGTTATTGATTTCTAACCTAACTTTAGTTATTTCTGTCCTTCTGGTTGCTTTAGGTTTCCTTTGTTCTCCTTCTAGGTCTTTAAGATGTGCAACCAGGTTGTTTATCTGTGCTTTTTCTTGTTTCCTAATGTGTGCTTGTATGGCTATTAACTTCCCTGTCAGTACTGTCTTAGCTGTGTCCCAAATATTTTGATAGCTTGTGTCTTCATTTTCATTGAACTCTCAAAACATTTTGATCTCTTACTTTATTTCCTCTTTGACCCAGAAGTTGTTAAGAAGTGTACTGTTGAGCTTCCACATTTTGGGACTATTACAAATCTTTTGTTGATTGTTAAGTGTTAGTATAACTCCTGTGAGCATTAAGTAGTGTCCATTTCTATCTTTTTAAATCTTATCTATTTTAAAGTCTATTGTGTCAGATATGAGAATAGCTGTTCCTGCCCTTTTTTGTGGGTCATTGGATTGTATGATAGTTTTCCATCCTTTCACTTTAAGTCTGTGTTTGTCTTGTTGAGTTAGGTGGGTTTCCTGTAGACAGTATATTGTTGGGTTGTATATTCTGATCCATCTTCCTACTCTGTGTCTTTTAATAGGTGAATTCAGGCCATTGACATTTATTGATATCAAAGATTGAAGACATTTTAACCCCATTCTTGTAGAGTTTTAGAGTGTTCTGATATATGGCCTATTTATGGTCGTCTTACTGTTTATAGAATACCTTTCAGAACTTCTTTCGGGGCAGGCTTGATGATAGTTGATTTTTTTCAACTGTTGCTTGTTTGAGAAGCTTTTTATGCCTCGATCTAGTCTGAATGACAGTCTAGCAGGATACAGTAGTCTTGGTTGAAAGCCTTTCTCATTGAGCACTCGGTAGATATCTTCCCATTCTCTTCTGGCCTATAGTGTTTGTGTGGAGAAGGCTGCTGCTAATCTTAGGGGTTTTCCTCTGTAGGTGACTCTTTGTTTTTCTCTTGCAGTCTTCAGGATCCTTTCTTTATCCTCATTCCTTTCCATTTTAAATATGATGTGTCTTGGTGTCTTTAAGTCTGGGTTAATTCTGTTTGGCACCCTCTGGGCTTCTTGAATCTTTATGTCTTTGATGTTGTCTAGACTAGAGAAGTTTTCAGCTATTATGGCCTGAAGAATGCTTTCTTCCTCTCCCTCTCTTTCTTCCTCTGTTAAGCCAATAATGTGTATATTGTTTCTTTTGAAGTCATCCCATAGGACTCTTTTTCTGTTTTCAGTATCTCTTAATCTCTTTTTGAGATCTCTTACTTCTTTTTTACTTGTCTCCAATTCATCTTCAATATTGTTAGTTCTGTCTTCAGCCTCATTGATTCTATTCTCTCTCTCCTCTACTGTTTTCTGGAGTTCATCTATTTTGTTACTCTGTTCGAGGTCCTGAGTTGATCCCCGGCAGCACATGTACCAGAGTGAGGTCTGATTTATTCTCTCGTCCTATCTTTCTCATGAATAAAGAAAGAAAGAAAGAAAGAAATGAAGAAGCAATGAGGACATCATAAACAAGGACGAAATAGAGGAGCTGAGAAATAGTATGTCATCTGAGGACATTCTTAGAAGTTATTTTGGGCACTGGGGAGGCAGTATAATGGTTATGCAAAAGACTTCATGCCTCAGGATCAAAGGTTCTGGGTTCAATCCCTACTACCACCATTGGCCAGAGAGCTGTATAGTGCTTCTCCTCCTCCTCCTCCTCCTCCTCTTCCTCCTCCTCCTTCTCCTCCTTCTCCTTCTTCTCCTATTTCTCCTTCTTCTTTTCTTTTCTTACTAAGGCACTGAGCATCTCTGGTTTATGTTTGTGCAGGAGATTGAACCTGGTATTTTGAAGCCTCAGGCATGGGGGTGTCTCTTTGCATAACCAGTATGCTATCTAACTCCACAGCCAAAGAAGTTATTTTTGAGGTAATTGTTCAGAGTAGGGCTCAGAAGGGGCTGGCAGACTTCATCATACAAATATTAAGTCTTAGCATGAAAAGTGTAGTTACATTTCCAGGAGTGAGCCCACCATGAGTGGCAACACAGGGAAGCAGTGGGGGTAGGTAAGTGGAGAACAGGTTCTGCAGTTGTACTCTGCTTGTGTGTGGGCACAGGCTCCTCTGCTGACTAGGACATATTTCTGGCTTCTCTGTGTGTCTGTTTTCTCATATCCTCAGTGGGGACAAATGAGTCTATCAGAAGATAGTGAAGATTATATGAAATAGCTGGTAAGGAGAGCCCAGCACAGCCTTTAGTGAATATAGAAGGGTGGTGCTATGATAGCTATTGTTCTTTTAAATGTGCCAATATTTTAAACACTATGCTAATTCAAGAAAATGTCATGACAATTTGGATGTACCTACTTTAGATTGCAGGATAAGGTGGCTATTAATTCCTCCTTCTCTCTGCAAGACAAATCTCTTATAGTCAACCTTTGTTTTGCTTTGTATTCTTGGGACCTCACCCTTGAGGTTAGGATCCTAGGTTCTTTTCTATTACCAAACTTTTCATTCAGTGTCTACAGCAGGATGGGAAAGATGGAAGTAAGGATGCCCCCCTTCCTTGTTAGCCTCTGGATACATCTTAGGCAGTTGCTAAGTCTACACAGCTCAGGACAGCTCCAGATTCTGGTTTATAAGATTTTTAGTTCTCTCATGATGTGTGAAATCAATAATTTCTATTAAATACCCTCCTTTAAAAAACAGAATGGTTTCTATTTAGTTTGCATTCTCAATTATTTTTTATTTTATTTTTAATGTTTTTATTTATAAGATAGAGACAGAGACAAATTGAGAGGGGGGGGAGATAGAGAGGAAGAGACAGACACCTCCCTACAGCTCTGCTTCACCACTCGTGAAGTTTTCCCCTTGTAGGTGGGGGTCAGGGGCCTGGACACAGGTCCTTTTGCACTATAATGTGTGCATTTAACCAAGTGTGGCACCACTTAGCCTCCAAAAGCTTTTCTTTTAAATTTTTTTCATATTTACTTATTTATTTATTTATTTATTTATTTTCCCTTTTGTTGCCCTTGTTGTTTAACATTGTTGTGGTTATTGATGTCGTTATTGTTGGATAGAACAGAGAGAAATGGAGAGAGTAGGGGAAGATAGAGAGGGGGAGAAAAAGACAGACACCTGCAGACCTGCTTCACTGCTTGTGAAGTGACTCCCCTGCAGTTGGGGAGCCAGTGGCTCGAACCTGGATCCTTATTTATGTTGGTCCTTGCGCTTTGAGCCACATGTGCTTAGCCTGCTGAGCCACTGCCCAACTCTCCCCCCCCTTTTTTTTTAAATCAGAGCATAGCTCTGCTGTGGCTTATGATGGTACTGTGGATTGAACCTGGGACTTTGAAGCCTCAGGCCTGAGAGTTTCTTCGCATGACCTTTATGCTTTCTCCTCTGTTTTAGTTTGCATTCTCTAATAGGACTTTATACTGGTTTAGATTCTAACCTCTAGCCTCCACATTTCTGTTGTGGTTACCCCTCCATGGGCTTTTGTGTTTGCTACCTGAAGTTGAGGCAACCAGCTGTGGTTCCAGCTGCTTTAAGAATGGGACATGTTCAGACTGCCTTTACCCCCTTCCAACTCTGAAAATTCCCAGACTCAGGGTTGGTTGGGAAGTCCCTCAACAAAGCACAAAGGCAGCTAGGCAGCAGTGTTCCCTAGTCAGAGCTGTGTGGGATGATTCCCCAACAGTCCCAAACATTGCTGCTATCTATATGACAGCAAAGCAATGTTTTGGCAGAAGCCAGTCTGGGCATCAAAATGCTGAGGCCCATATGTTCCTGCTAACTTTCTGCCAAAATGTTGTTGTTTGAGTGATGAAGTGCATAACTTTAAAAATCTAGAATAAAAAAGGGAGCCTAATCTAAGGATACATTTTTTTTTAAATTGCCAAGGCTTCATCACTGTCACTCCAGGCTGACTTTTTTACTTAGAGAGAGCTGTAGAGAAAAAGAGATAGTACAGTCCTGAAGCTTCCCAGTAAGACCTGCAGTGCTGCGAGTGTCAGACTTCACCGATGAGCCACGCACCCACCAAAGCAGTCAGCCTGGAGGTAAGCTATCATGGAAACCCAGATGACTGAATTTTGTCACTTTCTTTTGTTTTTCTTGTAGTAGTGGTCTCACTACTCCAGGTCAACTTTTTCAGATAGAAAGAGACAGACAGAAAGAGAAGAAAAGGAGAGACACCCGACTAGGGGCCATGCTTGAACCTGGATGATAAGCATAAGTAGGCATTCTTCCGTTTGAGTTGTTTTGCTGAGGTTTGGCACATTTCTTTTTAACTGGATAGAGAGAGAGAGAGAGAGTGCCCAAATATAGACAGTGGGTGAAATATATATGTATATTTACATATAGAAGTGTGGAGCTCTATTCCTAAAACAGAATTGCAAACCTATAATAAATCGATACCTTGTTAATTGAAATGATGATTGATAATAACTAAGACTGAAAAATGAGGGCCAGGGAGCTAGACGATGGCACAGCAGGATACATGCACGTGGCACAAAGCGCAAGGACCAGCATCAGGATCCCAGTTTGAGTCCCCAGCTCCCTACATGCAAGGGGGTCGCTTCACAAGTGGTGAAGCAGGTCTGGAGGTGATTTTCTTTCCCCTTCTCTGTCTTCCCTTCCTCTCTCAATTTCTCTCTGTCCTATCCAACAGCGACAGCAAACCAACAACAATAACAACAGAGACGATGAACAAGGGCAACAAAAGGGAAAAAAAATAATAAAGTTTCTTTATAAAATTTTTTTAAAAAAGCGCAAGGACCGGCTTAAGGATCCCGGTTCGAGCCCCGGCTCCCCACCTGCAGGGGAGTCGCTTCACAGGCGGTGAAGCAGGTCTGCAGGTGTCTATCTTTCTCTCTTCCTCTCTGTCTTCCCCTCCTCTCTCCATTTCTCTCTGTCCTATCCAACAATGACGACATCAATAACAATAATAACCACAACAATGTTAAACAACAAGGGCAACAAAAGGGAAAATAAATAAATAAATAAATAAATGTAAAAAAAGGAACTTAGTAAAAAAATTTTTTTTTAAATGAGGGCCACAAAATCTAAGAAATGTACGAAAGTTTAGAGGTTTATGCTGTCTGCCTCATCCTAGACTTTTTTTTTTTTCTCCAGGGTGATAGCTGAGACTCGGTGGCCACTGCTCCTGGTGGCCATTTTCCCCACTTTACTGGATAGGACAGAGATAAATTGAGAGGGGAAGGGAGATAGAGAGACACCTGCAAACCTGCTTCACTGCTTGTGAAGTGTCCCCCAGCAGGTGAGGAGCCAAGGGCTTGAACCTGGATCCTTATGTGGGTTCTTGCACTTAGGTCTATGTGCGCTTAATGATTGATGTGTGTTACTGCCCAGCCCTCTCCACCTAGACTTTTGACCTCAGGAGCTTACCTGTGTTCGGAGACTTGCAGACTCTTAAATGAGCGCTGAAGAAGTAAGTGTTCTGTGTCCTTTATCTTCCCACTTACACCCTGCCAACATGTTCTCGTCTCTCAGACTTCTAGAATCTGGACTTTCTAGTACATATTTGTTTCTGTCTCCTAACCAGTCACTCCAGCGCCCTTGTTTCTAGTAGAATTTGATTTGACTCTACTTCCAGTTTTGCTTGCTAGCTTGTTTGAAGTCACCGTATCACTCTCCCTGGAAATATCCTCCCATCAGTTAAGAAACCTGATGGTTGTATAGACCTGAGTCATTTCACATTGTTCTGGCAAACAAAGGAGGAGAAATTGTGAAGTAAAAATGAACAAAAAGAAGAGAGACAAAAATCTAGTAGAAAATGTCAAAACAGAAAGACTGGGACATAAGCAAATGTTCCAAAGTATGTTTAACTTTTCATTGTTTGTTAAAAATTATAATCTGCTACTTTAAGAAATGTATATTTTCAAGTTTCAGATAGATAGATGATAGAGTTGCTACAGACAGCACTGCTCCACCACCTGTGGAGTTTCCCTCTACGCCGTGGTGCTCTGCCTCATGGTACTGGAGCTTGGACTCAGTGCTTCACACACAGTAAGGCATGTGCCCTTCCAAGTGAGCAATTTCCTGGCCACATAATTTGCAAATTTTAAGATATGCCCAAGAACTAGCAACCATTTTCAAAAGAGATAATGCTGGTAAGGAAGTGTGGCTATGTGACTCAGTAATTCAGAATTATACAAGAAGAATGATTTTAAGCACAGGGTCTGTGCTGCTGGTGTCTGACTTGAATCCTAGCCTTATTCCTGAAGCTACCCACTGATAGGAATTACAGCATCCCCGATATGCCACGAGTGTCTTGTCTCTGCCTGTGGGAGTTCTCTGGCAGACAGAAGGAACATGCTCACTTTTACACAAAACAGATTGGAAGTGATGAAGACTGAAGCCAGGAAGGAACACTAAGCAATGAGAGAGTTAAGAACCGATGGATTAATGCTCAATTTCTACCAGATTATTGCTCCTAGAACCCAAAGGGCAGGAGATAGAATTAAAATTTTTTTAAAAGTTTTTGAATAGCAATTATACTGTAAAATGTGAATAAAGTGCTTGTAGCACAACAGATTAAAGAAATGAACTTGCTCTCCAAATTTGAAATATCAGAGGAGTTACTTTTAAGTTGGAAGAACCAAGAAAACAAATAGAGTAAGTTTTATAACTGTGTTTAAAAGATCATATATCCCTGTCCAGATCACGTACTCATGTCTACAAATAATAAACCAGAACAAAAAAAACCCCAAAAAAGTCTACACATTTCTTGAGGTATCACATTTCCCCCCCAAAAAATCAGAGGTGGAATATAAAAGACCTTTGATAGTTTCTACACAACAACTTTTAGTCTTCAACCTTCTGTGAGAATAAATAAATGTTAAAGGCTACACTATAGAATAGAGGGTCAGTTCTCACAACCATTTCTTGTGTAGACAGGGGAGACTATAAACAAACAAACAATGACAACAACAACAACAAAACCCCGCACCCACCAGAGGGTAGAATCAGGGCTCATCTAGGAAATTTCTCTCTCAAGACCAAGGGATTTCCAAACTGTAAGCAGAGAGATGCCAGGACATCAAGTGTGTGATTGCTTTATGTTTCCCTTTCCTTTTATAAAGAAGATATTTCCTTGTGGTAATTCTGGAAGAAAGCATGCAGAGACAACATCAGTAGGGCAGGCAAGAGCAAGAGTCTGTTATCATGTCGGCTCATTCCATCTGTTTAGACATAGGCAGTAATCAGCCCAGTCTTTACATGAGAAGTGCAGTGTCACATTACATCACTAGTGCTAGGCATAAAAGGTACTGGGTGCAGAAAGTACCAAGGGCAACATGTGCTTTGAGCCAGCAAATCACAAGTCTTGAGCTGAGGCTACATAGGAAACAAAAGCTATCATCTGGGCTTTGCACAAGAGTGTGGGTCAGCCTACACTTGGTAGTTCAGCCCTCATCTGCCTCCATCTCACAATCATACACTGCCTGGGACAGATGGGTAATATTTTAAGAACTCATTGCTTTTCAGACTAGGAAAAAGTCACTTTCAGACTGTACAGACTTAAGAAATTTCCAGAAATCCTTGACTTGTTGGGGTCATGTGACTAGCTTCTGCCTCTAGGTGTAGATAGAACTATTCTACATAATTTTTCTTTCTCTCTTGCTTTGCCCTGGTGACCGTGGAAGGAGCACATAGCTGGTGGCATGTTTGAGAAGAATAAAGACCTCCTCACACACACTTTGTGTGAGCTATAAATAAGAATTTATGGAATTCAGCCACTGATATTACGGATTTATTTGTAATACTATCATAAAAATCTGTCCTGAGTAATATCTTATATCTGAGAATATTATCAGTAGGAAGAGTTTTGAGATTTTTTTTTTTTAGGACTAGGGAAAAGGAAACTTTTGAAACAATGTTTTAAACAAATATAAGATGCAAGTAGGACGATTTCTCTCTCTTTTTTTTTTTTACTCCAAATTTGAAATTATATGTAAGGTGAAATAAAATTTTAGCTTCATGAGATGACATTGTGTATAAACTAAAAATTAATTCCAAAGACCATAGTATTTTCAGACAATTTTTGGAGAAAAGTTTGATTGAAAAAGTGTCCTACTCTATCAGTGCTGGAAGTAATGGTTTAGCCACTCTATTAAATCTCTCTTGCCTCTTCTGTATAGTGTCTTTACACTCAATATAAGTTTTGTCTTCTTTTTTCTATTGCACAAACCTGTAAGTTTACTCAAGAGGTAATCTGAGCCATGTTCTTTTAACTTCTGGGTCAAGAAGGAGACTGATTCAAGAGGAATTACAGCATCTTGTTGAACAAAAATGAGCAGTGTAGGGTTCTGTAAACTCTAAATATCTTCAAAATATTTGACAGTGCTCAACACTGATCTTCTACTTGGAATTCTGGGATTTTATGCTGTAATTATGTAAAGTCAATACACTGTGGCAGAATTCCCTACTCAATATTTTTGCATAACAGTGATGTTTCAGATATTAAGGTTTTTTCTATCAAACTCTTTGGTCTTTGTTGATTCAAAACTAAAAACAAGACCATCAAGAGAGTGTTATGGGGCTTGGAAAATGGTGCACCAAGTCAAGAGCACATGCTATCATGCCTGAGACCACGTTTTCAAGCTCCCAGCCCCACCTGTATGGTGGGAGGAGCTTCATAAGCAGTGAAGCAGGGCTGCAGAAGTTTCTCTGTCTCTCTCCTTCTCTCTCTCTCTCTCCATTCCTTCTCCATTTCTCTCTGTCTCTGTGAAGTAAATAAGTAAAAAAAAAAAAAAAAGAAACAAACAAAAGAATGCTATGGTTCTTGCCCTTTAAAGACATTTGGAACAATGTATATTTACTGTTGTCATATTTGGAACTTGGCGTTTGCCAAGTGGATAAAACTTGAAATGACTTCACAGCTTTCTGATAAAAATTTTGAGATATTATATTGTTTGCCATTGTGTCACTTGCTCTTATGGCCATTGCTGTACAGACAAGGAAGAACAGTTACTGGTTTTCTTATTAAAAGAGAGCAGTGAGATCACAAATTATTTCCTCCTACTGCAACTATTGGCTTGGTATCTGTTTTCTAATCACAAAGAACAATAAGGGGAGAAACAGTTCCTGTTTTGCTCAAACTAAGATTCTTTTATTGTGGGTGGAGGGTAGATAGCATAATGGTTATGCAAACAGACTCTCATGCCTGAGGCTCCAAAGTCCCAGGTTCAGTGCCCCGCATCACCAAAAGCCAGAGCTGAACAGTGTTCTGGTTAAAAAAAAAACAAAGCCACTTATATTGTATTCCTTCCCATCTTCTCTGTCAGTCTTATTAACTCCTTTTGATACCTCAAATTTTCCACTTATTCACCTTATCTTGAATCTTTTTTGAGTAATTAGCTCCTACCCAGCAAATATACATTCTCTCTCTTAGGATCTTTCTAGGTATCTACCCATGCTAACACACTAGGCTTTCCCCTAGTTTATCATTGATTTTACTGTCTTTATTCCAGTGTTTACAGACATAGATTTATATCCTATACCTACAGGAGCCATCTGCTCTGACAACAAAGCTGCTGTTTTCTCAAAGATTGATTTATTTGCCTAACAATAAAAGAGGATTAACTCTGGCATTTACAATGCTGGAAGGCTTGGGTATCAAACTCAGAACCTCATGCACTCAAATCCTCTGCTGCATCATCTGCTTGCCCACAAAATTAAAGATCTTTTGATTTTTAAAGCCTTATATGTATTTTGAAAGCACATGTTGCCATGTGTAAACACCTGGATTTGAACCTTTAGCAAGCACATGGAAGTGTCTACAGGTGAGAACCTTCTCAAAATGTCGGGGTAAAGCTGCAGCATCTTTCCCTCCTCTCTGTCTCTCTCTACCTCTTCATCTAAAGGGGGGCGGGATAAAGAGGGGTCAGGTTGTGGCATAACTGGTTGATCAAGAGCATGTATTACAGTGCTTAAGTATATAAGTTCTCCTCCTTTTTTCAATTTATCTCTATCCAAAATAAATAAAAATACTTTCTGAAAAGGAAAGACACTGTTGCTAAGAGAAGTAGAATTGTGTGGGCACCAAAATGCAGTGATAATCTTGTTGGAGGGAATATATAATAAATGAGGGAGGGAGGAGATAGATAGGTAGGTAGGGATAGTGTGAGAGGGAGAAAGAGAGAGATAGAAAGAACCAGAGCTTCACTCTGGCATATGTGGTACAGCCCAAGATCACACTCAAGATGCAGGCATGTAAGCCTTATACTCTACCACTGATATTCCACCCCAGTGCAGCTACTATTTCTCAAAGGTCTGCTTTGTAATGGTAGTTTGTTTCTGGGCTTCTCACACTTGCTGCTGCCCTAACAGGGCATAAGTTCCTTCCAGGGGGCCCATCTCTCATTCTTTTAGGTCTTTGCTCAATTTCCCTTTCTTGATGAGGCCTTCCCTGACAACCCCATTTAAAGTTTCAATTCCAAGCTCCATCCGTAGCACCCCTTATGACACTCTCTCCTCTTTTCTAGTGAATCTGATGCACTCTTTTTAGGACAGAGAGAAATGGAGAGAGGAAGGGAAGACAGAGAGGGGGAGAGAAAGACAGGCACCTGCAGACCTACTTCACGGCTTGTGAAGCAGTGAGGAGCCGGGGGCTGGAACCAGGATCCTTACGCTGGTCCTAGCGCTTCGCGCCACATGCTCTTAACCTGCTGCACTACCTCCCGACTCCCGCACTCTGTCTTTTTTCTTTTATTTATTTCTTAATTGCATGTTTTCCCCACTTTCATACAAATACAGTGGAGGCCAGGGTTTTATTTGGTAATTCACAGCAATATCTCAGCACCTAGAATACTACCTGGTATGCTCTGAGTCATTGAATAAATAAGTAAATGGAGCTGATTTTGTGATTTCACAATCACAAAGGAATGGTGAAGAGTCAACACATCTTTGATATTTATGCAAAGGAGGGTGAGGGGACCAAAAAGATTAGGCCGGGGAGAGGCAAAGGAAAAATCAGTAACACCAATCTTTTTTTTTTATTTCACATTTTGATATCCTAGTCACAATAAACAGACTTTTTTTCATGTTTTTTGGAGAAGCTTTCAAAATGTTACCATGTTTATTGTTTTAAAATTAATTTTATAAGTGATTTAATATTGATTTGATAAATTATGAGATAAGGGTATAGTTCCACACTTTTCCATTTTTTAAAGATTATCTTTATTTATTGGATAGATACAGCCAGAAATTGAGGGCAAAAGGGGTAGCAGAAGAGAGGGAGACAGAGAAACACCTGCAACCCTATTTCACCACTTGCAAAGTTTTTCCCCTGTAGGGAAAAACCCCATCAGAGTTCTGTATCCTCATTCCCTCTATGGAAACTGCAGTAGTTGTATAGGTCACAGATATGGGTTGACTTTTATTTCTATAACTATCTATATATATTTATATGGATTTGTCCAGTTTTTCTCTGGTCCAGATTCAATAACCCAATCCCCACCAGAAGAGGGGAAGTTTCATGAACAGTGAAGTAGTACTGCAGGTATTTCTCTTAGTCTCTCCCCTTCCCTCTGTCTCACTCCCTCTCAATTTCTCTCTATTTCTATCATCAATAAGTAAATTAAAAAAGAATCACATGTGTATAATAACATTCACCACTAAAAATTCAGTTCTATTGTTCCTGATACAATTGTCCCCTTTGTCCTGGTTACCCCCCACACACACACAAACACCCACCACCACTACTTGGTAATCACTGATTTCACTCATACATGGTATCTGGAGTCAACTAATAAATGAACTAAATAAAATAAAAGTAAACTTTTAGACTACAAGACAAAAGAAAAAAATCAATGTTGTGCTGCCTTAAGATACTATTCATATACCTACTGAGGTTTTTTTATGCCCCCTTATACCTTTGTACCTGAGACAAATTCCTCACTGTCTCCTCTAGTCCCAACTCTGGAGGGGGTCATAGGACTCTGGAAATAATCATCAAGTGTTGCTGATTGATTGACTGAAAGGACTCAGAATCATCTTTAAGATGACTCAGACTATACAGTATGAAGAAGAGAGACTCTCTTAAGTGTTATCTTTGGAGGGGAACTCTGATTATAATACCAAAAAGGAGATTTTTTTTTAGCTTGACAGTAGGAATATGTGACAGGCTGTTAGTGATGATAACTATCACCATAATGATATTTAAAATGCCAGTAAGACTGATGAAGGAGTAAGAGCATCAAGCCACAGCCTAATGTACAAGGGACATTTCGTCAAAATTTTCCTTTAAGGAGTGAAGCTAGAGAAAACACACACACACACACACACACACACACACACACACACACACACACACACAGCCCACACACACACATACACACACACATACACACACACACACACATACACACACACACACACACACACACACACACACACACTACAGAACTCTGAATTAGCCCAAGACATCAGGTTATTCTTCCATTCAAAGTAGGTTATTGCCTCACCATTTGTGGATCAGCTGAATTAGTGACCTTATATTAAAAGTTATGTTTATAAGAAATAGTTCAAAGGTCAGAGGTCTCCTGAGGTAGGGAGATACTCATGATAGAGACACACAGGAGCTGAGACTAACTGGAATACACAGTGCAAAATACAAAGGATACTTGAATACAGATGACTGACATTCTTCCATTGGTTTTACCAGTGTCTTCATTTTAGTTTTAAGCAAAAACTGAATTAAGTTAAAGACTAGACTTCTCAAAGACTGACTTTAGTCAATTGTAAAACAAGGCTTGAGATGAGATTATCTTTCACAGCACCTTTGTTCTAATAGCTCACATTTTTCATGATCCCAAGATCTAATGTATTTGTTGAAAAAGACATATGGCAACACACGCATTCTTAAAGACGCTATTTGTGGGTATGTATGTTCCCCCAACCAATAATGGCTGTATTCCTCTCTTCACAAAAGCAAGATACATGTTTTGAAAAGGTATATTTTCTACCACTTGGTTTGTATTAAAAACCACTATGCATAAACTGGTCACTGATGGTCAACAGAGGTCAAATTTCTGAACTCTGCAGCTTTGAGAAGGAAAACCTGAAGTTTATGGTCAGATTACACATGTATTCAGACAGAATGACTGAAAAGTCATTTGACATAAACACTGAAGCAGCAGTGCAAAGACAGGCTCTTCAAGGAAGGAAATTGGACTGAAAATATAAAACTATGGAGTGACTGTGATTATGACCTGACACCATCATATCAACCAATAGCCCTACATGATATACTAAGCAGAGCAACCATATTTTTATATTAGTGATTTAATATTGATTTACAAAATTATAAGATAACAGGGACATATATAATCCTACACTTTTCCCACCACCAGAGTTCTGTGTCCCCATTCTTTCCACTGGAAACTGCATTAGTTCTCCCAAGATCATAGATATAGGTTGACTAGTATTTCTATAACTATATGTCTATATTTATATACTTGCCTATTTTTCCCTATGATCCTGCCTTCTCTTCCTTTCTAAGCCACACCTACTACTTTCAAGTGTCACCTCCTCCTCCTCCTTTCTCTTTTCTCCCTTTGATTCTGATGGAATTGGAGTATTGGAGTTCAGAGCCTTCTGGTCATCTTCCCCTAACATTTCTCCCTCTGAGAGTATGGATCAAAACTCTTTATAGGATGCAGAAGGTGGAAGGTCTGGCTTCTATAATTGCTTTTGCACTGGACATGGGCGTTGTTATGTTGATCCATGCCCTCAGCCTGTTTCTATCTTTCCCTAGTGGGGTAGGGCTCTGGAGAGGTGAGCTTCTAGGACACACTCGTGAGGTCATCATTTTAAGACCACATTTTATATTATTTATTATTTACTAAGTATATTTACACATCACTTCAGTTTTTTATAAAGTATTCAGTTTTATTTCAAAATATATTTACATAAGAATAATTAGCTACGACAAAGTTCTGATATTTACAGTGTACGATTCGGTAACTTGTGACATGTATTCACACAAGAAACTATCATCACAATCAAGATAGTTCACGTATCATTCATCTCTTTTATAAGTTTTCTTTACTTTGAAAATTTAAAGAAAATATTCATTATTGGATAGAAATAGAGAGAAATTGAGAGGGGAGGGGTGGTAGAGGGGGAGAGAGATACCTGCAGCCCTACTTCACCACTCATGAAACTCCCCCTGCAGGTGGAAACTTTTATAAGTTTACTCAGGTCTCTTGATAATCTTGTCCATGGTTGCCTATTTACTTTTTCTGAGACAACAGAACTTCTTTCTGTTACAATAGATTAGTTTGAACTTCTATAAATTTTTCTGACTGAAATCATGCAATATCTACTTTCCTTTCTGTCTCCTTTTACTCAACAAAATGCCTTTTTAATTGTTTTAATAGTGAAATAAAGACAACCTGACACAATTTCAGTTAATTTCTTTCCAAGTTTACTGATCACAACAAGACAGTTGTAGTCATTATGAGTATAATTTCTCATCTTTGTGAGATAGTTATTGGTGTAACATTCCCAGCACTGGGGCTGGGGAGACAGCATAATGGTTATGCAAAAAACTTTCTTGCCTGAGGCTCCCAAGTCCCAGGTTTAGTTCCCAGCATCACCATAAACCAGAGCTGAGCAGTGCTCTGTGTGTTATCTTTCTTTCTGCGTCTCTCTGTCATTGAAAATAAATAGATTAAATAAAATATTAACAAAAAATTTTCACCACTTGCCTAGTTCCTTCTCCAAAACCTTCTACACTTCCTATATCCCTCTACCCCCCAGTTCTTGCTCTCATCATGATAGACCATGAACTGCAGTTTGTTTTATGTCTTTCATTTTAAAAGATGAATTCAGTTGTCAAGTAATTTTTAAATTCCTTTAAAGTCCTTTCTCTCTCTCTCTTTTTTTTTTTGAGAAAAAGAGAACAAAGTACTTATTGATTGCCTTGATTATATTCAGATCCAGACATAAAACAAGAAACATGAAACCGATATTATTATTTCTATTTCTTAGAGTTTGTAGACTGCTGTGCCAGTTCAAAACCTCTTTCAGTCATACTCAGGAGGCCTATATGCACCAAGGGAAATATATGACGCTTACATTCACTGTCATGGTTCCCAGGACTGGTGGGAACTCCTTGTACAGAAATGTTCCTGCAGAGCAACATAAGTCCTAATAGCGCTCCTGTACCAAATATCTACTTAACCTCCTGCGGAAACAGCAGGCAACTTAGTTAAAATACAAGAAGTTTCAATAGTCATTTACACTAAGGTAAGGGGTGATTTGAGATCAAGTACAGCTTGCATAGATGACGGCTCAACACAATATCAGGTCACTTTTTCTTTCTTTTTTCTTTATTAGTGATTTAATAATGATCAACAAGAGGGGTACAACTCCAGATAATTTATCATCAGAGTTCCGCATCCCATTCTCTCAACTGGAAGCTTTCCTGTTCTTTATCCCTATGAGAGCATGGAAACCCAGGATCATTATGGGGAGCAGAAGGTGGGAGGTCTAGTTTCTGTATTTACTTCTCCTCTAAACATGGGCTTTGGCAGGTTGATTCATACCCCCAGCCTGTTTCTGTCTTTCCTGAGTGGAGTAGGGCTCTGGGGAGGTGGGGTTTCAGGTCTCACTGGTGAGGTCTCTGCCCAGGGAAGTCAAGTTGGAGTCATGGTAGCATCTGCCACTTGGTGTTTGAAAAGCATTAAGATATAAAGCAGTATAAATTGTTTAATAATCAGGAACCTGAAGGAAGACTATAGCAGATGAGATTTGGGGTCTTCATGTTGGAAGAAGCTAGGAAGTCTATTTTATGTATATTTCAAGGGGCACATGACTTAACTTTTACCTGAGCCTGAGAGCTAACATGAAGGTGGGCTGAAAGTTTTGTCTGGGAAGATGTTGTCATATCATTTCTTTCCATATCCAGAGATGCTAGCTACCAGAGTATCTACTATAGATTGAGCATCTGTTAACTATAAGTTCCTGAGACTTTAAAAATGATTAAGACTTAGCTCCCACCATAACATCCTTCACCACTGAACTGGCAAGATAACACTTAGAGAAAACATTCCAGTGGAGTAGGATAGAAGATAGTAATGATCAAATTGATAAGGTACTGGAGTCCTTTGATTAAAAGAAGAAGAAGAAGAAGGAGGAGGAGGTGGAGGAGGAGGAGAAGGAGAAGAAGAAGAAGAAGAAGAAGGAGAAGAAGAAGAAGAAGAAGAAGAAGAAGAAGAAGAAGAAGAAGAAGAAGAAGAAGAAGAAGGAGAAGGAGAAGGAGAAGGAGAAGGAGAAGAAGAAGAAGAAGTAGAAGAAAATTTAGTCTGGAGTACAGAAAAGGACAAAGAAAGGATTCCAAGAGTAGAATTTTTAATTTTTTAAATTATCTTTATTTTATTTACTGGTTAGAGATAGCCAGAAATCGAAAGGGTAGGGGATGACAGAGGAGAGACAGAGAGATACCTGCAACATTGCTTCACCACTTGCAAAGCATTCCCCCTGCAGGTGGGGACTGGGGGCTTGAACGTGGGTCCTTGTGCACTGTAACATGTGCACTGTGACATGTGCACTCAACCAGGGGCACCACCACCCAGCCCCCCCAAGAGTAGAATTTTGACAAGTGTCTGAAAAGTTGAGCAGGAATGTTTTAGATCAAAGGAGGAGGGACTGAGATGGAGTTGGAAGAGGCATGTGTGAAGAACATGCCAAGTTGAGGGAACCGCAGGTACATAAAACATGGGATATGCAGTGGGGAAATTCTATGTTTCTGTATCAGACAGCATGAGATGTGAGAAACTGAAGGATGAGAAAAGTTCTACAGGCCCCTGGTATTCTCTGCAAACTGCTGTTGGCATATGTTAGAGTCACAGCAGAACCAGATGATAGAGTCCAGGGTCTGGTCCTTATCTCACCTCATTTTCCTTCCTTTTTAACTTTTTCCCTTCCCCTTCCCTCCCCTCCCTACCCTTTCTTCTCCTCTCTCCTTTCCCCTCTCCTCTCCTCTCCTCTCCTCTCCTCTCCTCTCCTCTCCTCTCCTCTCCTCTCCTCTCCTCTCCTCTCCTCTCCTCTCCTCTCCTCTCCTCTTTCTCTCTTCTTATTTATTAGATTTCAGTAATGGTTAGCAAGATTATAGGGGCTAGTTTCAAATCACCACCCCACCAGAGTTTTTATGCCTCCTCCACCCACCCCCCAACCACCATTTTTCTTCTTCTTCTAGCGTTTGCCCTTCTTCCGTAGCCAGTCAACAGGTCAGGTTAAAAGCTGTCAGGAGCAGCTTGTTGCTGGCTTTGAAAGTGACTGGGATCCATGTGGATTCAGTCAGCTAGGAAGGATCGTCAGTTTCCCCAATGAATGGGTACTCACGGGATGCACCAGGAGAAGGTCGATACAATGCATCCCACCATAATTTTCATAAAGTCTGGGAGACAGTTTGAGTCTTTATTTATTTATATATTTATTTTTCTTTTAAATTCCCGGAATATTGCTCAACTCTGGCTTACAGTGGTGTTAGTACTTGAACTTTTGGTGCTTGCCTTTAGGCATGAAAGTCTTTTCTCATAACCATTATGCTAATTTCCCCCATCGGAGTCTGTTTACTTGTTTCTTGTTGTTGCCATTGTTTTTGTTAGAAATTTGTATGTTTTAATAATCTACATTCTACAGATGAGCAAAATCATCTAGTAGTTGTCCTTCATCTTTTGTATCACTGAGCATAATGTCTTCCAGTTCCATCCATTTATCATAAAAGATAGAACATCATCTTTTTTCAAGACATTTTTTAATTTAATTGTAAGATTGTGGGATGTGGTTCCACTGGAGGGGAGGGGGCATAGAATTCCGGTGGTAGAAATTGTATGGAATTGTACCCCTGCTATCTTACAATCTAATAAGACTAGTGACCATTATGTAAGATTAGTGATCATTAATCATTATTAAATCACTAATAAAAATTTCAAAAAGACTATACTATTATCTTATTACTATTACAATTCAAATATTTAAACATCGGTTAGCTACATAAAGAATTATCTATATCTGTCAATTCATTCTTCTTATACTGCTAAACATTCTCATACTTTTGGTAGTACACTGATATCTGTGGCTAAAAGGAAGGCAAGGGGTTAATAAAATATACACTGAGATCCCAAGGTGTGAAAACTGAAAAGAAAGGAAACAGACAATATGCATTAATGCCATTTCAAACTCGTTCATAATTTAGGAGCCTCTGTGGGCAGATTGAGTTTAGATCAGTGGTCCTCCACATGGCTGCATCCATATATCCTTAGATTATAAATCTACTTATTAATTTTATGCCAGAAAGTCTTCTGGAGGCTATTTCTAGTCAGAGTTCTTCAGACAGATGATAATAGTCGATAATGTCATCTAAAATTCTTCTGATTTCCTTTAGTCTAACAAGCCATTTCTTTCCATCACATATTTAGAAACCCTCAAGCAAGAGGGTAAAGTGGGATTTTTTTTTTTAAAGGGACAAGACAAAAACTCCATTCTATGCTTATTCCCATCAGAAAGAAAAATGTGCAAATCTCCTATTGGAGTACAGCTGAGGGATACATAGACAGTTGATGAAAAGTCATCCATTTGAAATGCAATTTCTCTACAGTTGTTGCATCCTCCTCCCCACTCACTTCCTCAACTGTCTGGACTAGATGGGGGAGAGGTAGGTTACTGAGCTATAAACGTATTTCCCATACTGGATGGGAAACAGGAGTGGAGCTAATGTACTGTGTATTCACATGAGGCTCTTTAAATTGAACTCAGATGCAAATCACGGTGGCAGGAGCACTTTCTGCTGCCCTTTGTCCCTTCTGCCAGTGTCCTTAAGCACATAGTCAAGGACTACCAGCCCATATGCTTACCCTTCTTAGAAAAACAATTGTGTCCTCCCCAACTCCCCCTTAACACAGACAGCTCCGTGATATGTGATATGCCCTGCCTCCTGAGACCATGACAGCAAGAAAATCTCCTCTGAGAGGGGCTGCGTTTGGGAGATGTCTTTTTAAGACTGGAAATCCAAAATAAAAGCACAACTTTTGTTTGGGACAGAGAAGCACTGGGAATGAAGGGAAGAAAGGAATGGAAAGGGAAATATCTGAAATTCATCAGAGAGAGAGAGAAGAGGTGTAAAAGGAAGAACAAAAAGTTTTCTTTAAGTATATGAAAGAGATGTTGCACTGTATGTGTTAACTACCGAGAATTTTCCTACACCCGGCAGCTGAAAGATGGAAGGCTGGAGGGCAAAGTGACCATGTCAGTGAGAAGAATCATTTCTCACCTGGGAGGATCTGAGAAATAAATAAAATAAGATAAAGAACATTTACCTTTTTCTCCTCCACCTCCAAGATAGTGAGATATGTGTTTATGCATATGCATTTTACGGAGGTGATACATTTAATTTCAATGTTATTATTGCAGAGAAAATGCTAACACCTGAGCCCCCTCCCACTAAAGCTTCTTCCTGAAAGAACTTCAGCTGCCAAGGCTTCCCCATCCTACATGTCATTACTACTCCACAAAGGAAAAAGAGGGCCGCGCTCACTCACCAGAAATCATCATACTCAATCAATAATGGCAAAATCAAATGAAAGTTACACATTCCAAGCACTTCTTCCACCCCATATCTCTCCGTCCCCTTCTATCAACTCCTCTCCCCTTTCTTGCCGAGTAATGTATAGCACTGAGAGAGAACTGTCCAGATCATTTGACTAGAAACAAAGCTGGGACTCCAAACATTTTTTAATATTCTTTTGATTAGTGTTTTTTATTTATTTAAGAAAGAAGACATTAACAAAACCATAGGATAAGAGGGGTACAGCTCCACACAATTCCCACAACCCGATCTCCCTGATTAGTGTTTTAATAATGATTAACAAGATTGTGGGATAAGAGGGGTACAAACCCACACAATTCCCACCACCAGAGTTTCACATCCCATCCCCTCTATTGGAAGCTTCCCTATTCTTTATCCTTCTGGGAGTATGGACCCAGGGTTATTATGGGGTGCAGAAGGTGGGAGGTCTGGCTTCTGTAATTGCTCTCCTGCTGGATATGGATGTTAACAGGTCATACCCGCAGCCTTCAAACAGTTTTTGAGGAGTGGTGGTAGGTCTCTGTGTACTGTATTAGTGGCTAGGCGAATATAAGACTAAAACTACATGTGAACTTCTTTAAAACTGAAGAATAAAATCCAGCAGACTAAATTTATGAGCTAATTATCTGTTGCAAATGAAATAAAAATATGGAAAGTTTCACAAAACATATTGGGTTTTTTAAAATAATTTTATTTCTGCTACCAAAATGTCAGCTTCAGTTGCAAGATCCAGTCATATTCTTTTTAGTTTTTATGACTGGATTTATTATTCATAAGAAGAAAAAGAATCTAATTTCATAATTCCATGAAAAGAAATGCCATGCTCAGGGTAGGCATTCAAAGAACAATTTTGGAAGTGTGGACCCATGTTGGCTATTCTGATCTATTTCAGTTGCTGCAACATGGCATGTTGTGTGCATGCAATGTGATCTGGGTTAATTAGTGAGTGTATAGAATTGGTATACATTGAATACACCAAAGACACAGTAATAATGGAATTTAGTCTATAGAAAACAAGATTTAATTTTTTTTTATAATTGTGATGAATTTTGGTTATGGTTTCAATCCCACTACAGGATGGAAAAATATATATTATTAGAGTACACAGAATTAAAAGGACCCATAATGTTGGTACTACCTTCCTTATTTTTCTCCATTATAGGCAGAATTGTACTTCATTGAAAAAGACATCAGTTCTTGGAAGAGTTGAGGCTGAATTCTTTAAGCCCTATAAATTATTTTACTCACCCTCCTCCTGTCTAGTGGCATCTATATCACTTCAATTATTTTATCAAATGGAAACCAGGGTAGCAAAATCACTAATGACGCACTGCAGCAAAGAGGCCTTCCGCACTCAAAAGCCTGTGTGTTTTTATACTTGAGATGGAGGATGAGAGGGAAGGCTATCCGTTTGAGAAGACAGGTGTCTGGCTGCCAAAGGCAGGCAGCAACACAACATCACCTTCAGAACGTCAGCTGTGGCTGATTTACAGCGTCAGCAAAGGCCAAGGGTCATCACCAGCCTGTTCAGCCAAAGATAAGTGACACCTGTCAAGCAGTCCCATGCATTTGTTTAGGGGAAAAATAAAAGTGATAAGAGGTGTGAATTTTAACATGCAGCACATAGGGGTGGGATACTCTTATCTTTCTGCAAAGAGGTTTCCTGCTGAAGCAGTACCTGGCTCCTTCAGGGCTTCATGGAAGGGAAGTCGCACCGAGTTCAAGAAACAGAGTCTGAACAGTTGTGATAGACTCCACACGTCTCAGGACATTGTATTTCTCCTTATTCCTCAATTAATAATTTCTTCTCAGAATCCTTCATGGGTGAGTAAAGAATGTAGTAACATAGTTTGTAGGGCTACCAGGAGATCAGAAGGGGGGGTGTAGAAATAATGCTGAAAAATAATTAATTCACTGCCGTGCCCCAGAACACTCTCTTTGGGAAAAGGCTGCAAAGCTATAGAAGGATAAGCAAAAAGGAAGCAGGAAAAGAGAAAGGGACAAGGATGAAGGTGTACAAAAATAATTTTTTAAAAAAGATTGCATGTCTACCCTTTAAGGAGCATTTTAAATGAGATGGTCCTCCAACCTGTTCCATAATATCCCCATTGTGTCAGTGCTAGGAAGATGAGTGTATTTTTTTTCCAGTCAATAAACAGCAAACTGTTTCTTCAGAAGTAAATTGTATTTACTGCATACACAATTAACCGTAGTGCTTACATGTCTTAGGAGTTGTTTGCATTGTTTGCAGGAGTCTGTTTGTGTGAAGAAACTTGGAGATACACAACTCATCAAAACTGATACATTTCCTTCCCCACCTACCCAAAAAGTCCAGTTTATGCTCAGGATGCCAAGCACACCTTTAACCCTGTAATGTAAATCAAAGGCCAAACAACCAATTATCTATCTGATTTTCTGAGACTTTTCCTTTAATTTTTGGACTGTGATCTTCAAAGACAAATGATACGTGATTTGACTTTTGTGTGTGTGTTGATTCAATAATGATTATCAAGTTCACTGTATAAGAGAGGTACAATTCCATACAATTCCCACCACCAGAGTTCCACATCCCATCCCATCCATTGGAAGCTTTCCTATTCTTTATCCCTCTATTATGGATCTAGGATCATGCAGGGGTGCAGAAGGTGGAAGATCTGGCTCCTGTAATTGCTTCTCCACTGGACATGGGTGTGACAGGTCAATCCATATCCCAGCCTGTTTCTATCTTTCCCTAGTAGGGTAATGTTCTGGAGAGGTGAGGTTCCAGGACACATTGGTGAGTTTCATATTCCCAGGGAAGTCAGGTTGTTGTCATGGTAGCATCTGGAACCTGGTGGTTGAAAAAGAGTTAAGATATAAAGCAGAACAAATTGTTGACTAATCATGAACCTAAAGGCAAGAATATTGCAGATGAGATTTGGGATCTCCAGTTTGGAAAAAGCTAGGAAGTTTATTTTAGGTATATCTCAAGGAGCCAATGACTTTACTCACTTTAGCCTCAGCCAGACAGCTAATATCCAATAGGCTAAAGGTATTGTCTCGGGAGACGGTGTCAGAGCTGGAAATAGGATTTGACTTTTGATGTTTCAATGGTTCCCCCTACTTGATTATATACTGTAAAGATGGCTATGTGGCTAGAGAACAAGGTACAGTTTGGGGAATTAGATGCTCCAGGCTTTCAATTAATTTTAATTCTTAAACAATGAAATGCCAGTAGTCAGTATGTTGTGGCTCACCTCTATTGTGTGATTTCCAGCCCATGCAGAAAACAATATGCTTTTGAAAATTGTTCCTGGAAAAAAAAGAAAAAAAAAACCCAAAAACTGAGAAATGGGAAAATAATTATCCATATGTGGGAACTGACTATGTATATGGCTAAATATTTTAACTGATAGAGTAACAATAAGGGATGATGGCCTAAGTAGCAACGGCTTTTCACATCTGGAAGAAGTGAGAACTAGAGGTTAAAAGATGACACAACGCAGGAAAAATTGTTTAATAATTGCAGTAATTTGTTTTGTTATGTTTCATGTTCACCTTCTCAGAGCTCATCATTTTTTTCTGGTTTGGGATATGATACAAATGCTCAAATCTGAATGATTTCTAGGCCATGAGAAATTAAATATTTAGAGAGAACACAATAATTTAGCTGTAGTGTGGGGTCCAAAATTGAGGTTCAATTAAAAAGTAATAAACAATAATGGTAAAAATAACATTTGATATGACTCAAGTGCTATTTGGAATGTTTTAAAAAGTGTAATGGAGCCAGGTGGTGGAGTAGCAGGTAATTGCACAAATCCCCAAGCCAGTGGGCGTGGATCCAAGCCCCTACTGCACCCAGCCCCACCTATGGGTGGTAGCTTCATGAGCGAAAGCTATGCAATAATGCTCTATGTGCTCTCTCCCTCACTCTCCTTCTCTTTTCTCTCCCTGTTGCTCTTAGGCCCTATCAGAATAAAATAAAAGAATAAAGAAAAAAATTTAAAAAACTAGTATAGCCATAGGCCCTTTGGAATATAACTAAAATATGCCTACTAGCTATCTACAAAATGGAGACCCCCCCCCAACTCTTCATCTGCACTATTCCAGCCTTTAGGTTCATGATTAGTCAACAATTTGTTTGGCTTTATATGTTAACTCTCTTTTCAGCCACCGGTTCCAGATGCCAGCATGATGCCAACCAGACTTCCCTGGGCAGACAAACCCACAAATGTGTCCTGGAGCTCTGCTTCACCAGAGCCCTGTCCCACTAGGGAAAGAGAGAGACAGGCTGGGAGTATGGATCGACCTGTCAACGCCCATGTTCAGTGGGGAAGCAATTACAGAAGCCAGACCTTCCACCTTCTGCATCCCACAATGACCTTGGGTCCATACTCCCAGAGGGTTAAAGAATGAATAGGAAAGCTATCAGGAGAGGGGATGGGATACAGAGTTCTGGTGATGAGAACTGTGGGGAGTTGTACCCCTCTTATCCTATGGTTTTGTCAATGTTTCCTTTTTATAAATTAAAAAAAAAGTACATTTAATCATTTCATCCTCACAATTACCTTGTGAAGAAAGTAGTCGTGTTATTGCCATTACATAGATGAGGTGACCATATGGCTCAGAGAGTTTATGTAAATTGACTTCTCGAACCAGTGAGCGGTAAGACAGATGTGAACCCAGGAAGGTTGACTGCAGAGCACTGATCAGGGCTGCTACGCGAGTCAACTCAGTTATAGGTGAGAGCGTTCTCATTATGGGGGATCTACAATTACTTTTAGTGCTTAGCATGCTCTGAGATGGGAAGATAGTTGTGACACATTCACTGCCAAGTTGTGAATATTCAATGACAGGAACATGTTATCAAATAAAATGTTAAAAGATGATTTTTTTTTCTTTCCAGAATCCTCAGTGGAGCTTCTAGTTCTCTGGGAATAAACTTCCAAGTCTCTTGTTATTCAAAATAGGTTTCTAATGATTGCAAGCTTGTACATTTCAACCAGCTCTTCAAGGGAAAATACAATCAGTAATTCACACTCAAAACATCTGGTTGTTCTCCCTCAGAGCAATAACCACAACTGCAATGATTTGTTTTGTTATATGTTTCATGTCTACCTTCTTAGAGCTCACCTTTTTTTTTCTTCTGGTTTGGAAGATGGTACAAATTCTCAAGAAATATTTGTTGAACCAGTAAGTGAATGAATGAGTGAAGGGCTATTGCCCTCCAATGTCTTCCTATCTTCATCAAAGTCAGTCTTTTCCCTCCAGCAGTTATTACCCCACAGAAATGGGGCCAACATATGGAAGTTTTACCCCGTGCTCTTACTTGGCAATTCATCAAGGAATTTTCCTGTTCACCAATACAGTCACATGCTTGCTTTGTTTAAGAGGGATTTCAGTGTGTTAAACAGGGGAATTTTTTTTCTTCTAAGGATGTGATTATTCCTGGCTGGATCCTGCTGCTGTGATATGGCCACGTTTGGCACAGACCTCACGTGGCATGGGATTAGGCTGTCCTTATTGTGTGAAGTGACTTGGACACGTTGCTGTGATTATTAGAATGGGGTATTGTGGATCACTTTACAAAAGCGACAGCTGTAGCCATTACTCCAACAGTTATGTCATAATTTGCTATGTGTGACACCTCTGCACGATGCACGCAGCAAAAACATTAATTATTCTCATCTGTCAATATATTTGTGGTTCTCCTCTCCCCTTCCCCCTTTTTCATATGTGACAGGATGCATTCCAATTCCCAAACAATTAGCTTCTCCAAGGAAATGTTTTTAGGGCAGCTGTTCTAGTAGAGCGCATTTTTGAGTGTGTATTTTTAATTAAAATTAAGCTTTTGGAAATGGAGAGCCAGTTTTAAAAATGTGTAATGCTATTCAATTAATCAAATGTGGGCGAGACACTTCAGTGGGGTGGGTCAGTACAAAAACTCTGCTTGACTCTTGAGGAAGCCAAGACTTTCATGGGATTATTCAGTCCAAAAGACACAGAATCTTTGAAAGGGGTCAGGGGAGGGCACTTTTCATAATGCACTGCTTCTATTCCCACCCACCAACTGATAATAGGATCTGAGATAGTGTGAGATAATCCCCCAATTAGGTTCCATAGGAAACTGAGTTGAAATGGCTTATCTGAAGTCACACAGTTAATCAACAGTAGAGCAGGATTAAGCCTGAGGGTTGCTGGACCACAGCCAGGTACATGGTATACTTCCTTCTATCCATTAGTGTATGAGTGAACTTGATGATCAACTGTGTGACCAGGGTTGAAATACAAAGCTTAGGTGTATGGGACCAGAGATGACATAACTATACATGACAGCAGATTTTCCTGGAATCCCCATTCCTTTCCTGAAAAGCCTGATTCTCTGGGCCTGTGAAATGCATATATCCTCTACTTATAGACCCAGGAAGTACTCATGTCTTGCTTTGTACTTGAACAGAAGGCTCTTCCTAATATGAGCTCTTCCAGCTAGGCAACTGCATGTAAGAATCTGATAAATAACCAGGAGGAAGAGGCAATTGAGGCAAAGGTCCAGTTAAAGCAGTATGAAGGTTGAGGATGTATCGAAAATCTACTGTGTGTCATGAAGAATGATAGATGTCCTTATTATCACCATATTAATGAGACAATGACCCAATTAGAGGTGGTATGGCAGGTCAGTTTTTAGGTTAAAAACAGTCAAGTTTTGAACTTCAGTTTATCTAATGCCAATGCTCTAGCTCCAAGGGCTGTGGCAGTTGTATCTTGGTGCAGAGATGCCAAGAAGGGAAAATGAGTGAAAGATGAAATTCAACAAAGACTCTCCTAGTCAAAGAAGGGACCTGGAAAAAAGAGGCATCTTAAGTTAGCAGGAGCCTCTTCATGAATCTTTTATTATCCAACAGCTTCTAGTGGACAAGGGTAGCCACAGTTAAAAAAAAGAAAATTCACTGATACTTCAGTTAGGGTCTTTTAACAATAATTTTTATTGTCTTTATTTATTTTTTGGATAGAGACAGCCAGAAATCGAGACAGGGAGAGAGACAAAGAGACATCTACAGCCCTGCTTCACCACTTGCAATGCTTTCCCCCTGCAGATGGGGACAGGAGACTTGACCCTTGCTTCTTGTGCATGATAACATATACACTCAACTAGGTGCTCTACCACCTGGTGCCTTAGGTATGGTTTTAAATAACTTCTATTATTTTTTTTTTCTTGCTGGGTATGGGTAGCCTAGAACTACTAGGATTTAACCATAGATTGACAGAGAACCTTTATCTTATCTATCAGATAAGATTTTGGTTTGCATTGGATCGACCTTCCCCTGGTGCATCCCATGAGTACCCATTCATTGGGGAAACTGACGATCCTTCCTAGCCGACTGAATCCACATGGATCCCAGTCACTTTCAAAGCCAGCAACAAGCAGCTCCTGACAGCTTTCAAGCTGTTGGTCCTGCTCTTCGAGTCCTCCAACTTAATGTTGAGGGGCTGTCCTTTGCCAAACGCGTTCTTATTGGTCAATTGGTGATACAGCATCAGGCAGATGTTATTTGCCTACAAGAAACACATATAGCAGTCGATGAAGCTGTTCAATTCACCATCAGTGGATTCAATTTAATATGCTATAATCTCCATCCTAAACACGGCTGAGCCATCTACACCAAATCATGTCTTGCGGACGTTTACCATACGACCTCTTCGACCTTCTACGACTCCATTACTATTGGAACTATTCAGATCGTCAATGTATATAAGCCTCCCAGTGCCTCATGGGATAATGAGGTCCTGCCTAGCCTGAATCACCCAGCCGTTTACATTGGAGACTTTAATAGTCATCACCAAGACTGGGGATATTCCTCCACTCGTGCTGATGGCTCTATCTTAGCCAACTGGGCTTCAGCGAATGACCTCTCCCTATTATATGATCCCAAACAGCCAGGCTCTTTTCACAGTGCTAGATGGAATAAAGACTCGTCACCTGACCTGTGCTGGATTAGCACAGTCAACGGCCAAGCCTTTCCCGCTACGAGACACGTTCTCAAGATCTTCCCGCACAGTCATCACCGCCCAGCAATCATCCACATTGGTCTCCAGCTCCCACTGATTCTGTGCTCAGAGAAACTAAGATGGAACTTTTGGAAAGCAAACTGGTGTCTGTTCAGTGATCTTACCAACAAATCTATTCCTGCAATTCCAATTAACTCTATCCCCTCTGAAGATTCCTACAGGCGCTTCCGCCAAGCCATCTTCAAAGCAGCTTCCCAAGCCATTCCTCATGGGAGATGTGCTAACTATACGCCTTGTCTTGATGCTGAATGCGAGCAACTACTAAAGCAGTATGATGAGTCGGGCGACCCAGATGTGGCCGACCATTTCATTGCCTCCCTGGATGCAGCATGCCAACCCCGCTGGCAACAACTCACGGAAAGTCTGAACTTCACCCACTCAAGTAGGAAGGCCTGGAAGCTTCTTCATAGTCTGGGTGCTGGTAGCCAACCCCCTCCCGTCTCCCATCCTCCCGTATCCCCAAACTCAGTGGCCAGTCACCTAACTCAAGTTGGACGTGCTAAGATCGACCCAGTCTGGAAAAGAGAAATTTCCCATGAGTGGTCATCCCACTTCCGTTTATCTTGTCCATCTCCAAAACTCTCTCCCTTTACACTGTCTGAACTGGAAGACGCTTTGAAGAGGGTTAAACCGGGAATGGCTGCTGGCTATGATAACATCACCCCAGAACTCATTCTTTTTTTATATTTATTTAATTTATTTATTCACTTTTGTTGCCCTTGTTGTTTTATTGTTGTAGTTATTATTGTTGTTGTCATTGTTGGATAGGACAGAGAGACATGGAGAGAGGAGGGGAAGACAGAGAGGAGGAGAGAAAGATAGACACCTGCAGACCTGCTTCACTGCCTATGAAGCGACTACCCTGCAGGTGGGGAGCCGGGGTTCGAACCAGGATCCTTATGCCGGTCCTTGTGCTTTGCACCACCTGCGCTTAGCCCACTGCGCTACCGCCCGACTCCCCCAGAACTCATTCTTAACTTGGGTCCCGCGGCAAAGAAGTGGCTCACTTCATTCCTGTCCCACATCCTGGAATCTGAATCTATGCCCAAAATTTGGCGTCGTGCGAAGATAATAGCAGTTTTGAAACCAAAGAAAGACCCAACACTGGCCGCCAGCTATAGACCAATTTCTCTCCTCTCCATGTGTTACAAACTCCATGAGAGGCTGCTTCTGTCATGTATTTCTCACCTTACAAAGAAATTCCTATCACCCGCCCAAGCTGGTTTCCGCCCAGGAAGATCTACCTGCGAACAAGCCCTGGCCCTCTCAACTTACATTGAAAATGGATTCCAGAAGAATTTAAAGATGGGTGCTGTCTTTGTTGATCTCACAGCAGCCTATGACACGGTCTGGCACCGTGGTCTCCTAGTCAAGATCTCAAGATGCCTGCCTCCATGGGTGGCCAGTACTATATCGTTTCTCCTCCAAAACAGAAGATTCCGGGTGCATCTGGGTGACAAGTCTAGCAGATGGAGACCTGTCTCAAGTGGCCTCCCCCAGGGCTCTGTTCTGGCTCCTACACTATTTAATATTTACATCAATGACCTTCCAGAAACTTCTTCAAGGAAGTTCATCTACGCCAATGACATCTGCTGTGCAACTCAGGCATCCAAGTTCGACATCCTCGAGGAAGCACTCACGAAAGACATGTCTCTGATATCTGACTACTGTAAAAAATGGCGACTAATCCCTAGCACTGCAAAAACGGTATCATCTGTTTTCCATCTACACCATGCCTCGGCCTCACGTGAGCTTAATAGCTTAATGTGCAGCTTGGCGATACGAGAATCCGGCATGAAGCCCAGCCAGTCTATCTTGGCGTTACTCTCGATCGCACTCTGTCATTTCACGAACATCTCATAAAAACTGCAGCAAAGGTGGGCGTGAGGAATAACATCATTGCAAGACTGGCCAGCTCCTCATGGGGCGCTAGCGCTTCCACACTAAGATCATCATCTCTGGTATTATGCTATTCCACTGCAGAATACTGTGCCCCAGTATAGTTCCGTAGCCCCCATGTCCACTTGGTCGATTCCAAATTATATTCCTCCATGAGGATAATTTCTGGAACCATCCATTCCACCCCGGTTCCATGGCTGCCAGTTCTTAGCAACATCGCCCCACCAGATATTCGTCGGGATGCGGCATCATCTAAATTCATTTCCCACGTCTATGCTCGACCGGACCTGCCAATATACGCAGATATCTTCGCCCACCCTGTCCAACGCTTGACGTCTCGTTACCCAATCTGGTCCCCTATGCCTACACTGAACTTCTCTGTTCCAGACTCTTGGAAACAGAGTTGGCAGTCAGCTGAGGTAAAGAACAAACACCTCATCACAGACCCCTGCAAGCGTCAACCAGGCTTTGACCTAGCTTGTTATGATTGGGCCCTCCTCAATCGCTATCGAACAGGCCATGGCCGGTGCGCCGCTATGTTCCATCGCTGGGGAGCCAGAGACGACCCGAACTGCCCCTGCGGCTACAGACAGACTATGACCCACATAGTCAACGACTGCCACCTCTCCAGATTCAAAGGAGGTCTCGAAACTTTACATCAGGCTCAACCTGACGCTGTTGACTGGCTATGGAAGAAGGGCAAACGCTAGAAGAAGATAAGATTTGACCCCAGTGGAAACAAGAGTGAACCTAGTTTTGCTGTATTAAATTTGTCCTTTAATTTGAACTCAGTGGTGTTAGCTGGAGGTTGGAACTGGGAGAAAAGGTCCTCCAGGACTCAAGCGAAATTGTTAGAAGAAACAAAGTAAGGTTGTCTAGACTTTGAGTTTCTGAGAAGAATGTGAGCAGTATACTACACTGGAAAGTGCACAAGGACACAGGTTCAAGTCCCTGGTACCCACCTACAGGAGTGTAGAAAGCTTCAGGAATGGTGAAGCAGGGCTGCAGGTGTTTCTCCTTCCCTTTCTAGTACCCCCTCCCCTCTCAATTTCTGTCTCTATTCAATAATAAAAATTAAAAATATATATTTTAAAGAGTTACAAAAGAAATAAATGACTTCAATCACAGGTGATTTTTGTCTCTCAGGACAAAACTACAACTGGGAGGAAGTTTCTCGGCATGTAGTAAGTAAAAGACACAGATACTGTGACCTTCTTAAAATGCACAAACTTAGTCCAATACAAGATTTATTTTGTGCTTTCCCTTTCTGTTCTTGGTGTATTGATCCCAAGCAAAGACTCTACAAAAGGAGGGCAGAATGTGGAGGTTAGGATGGTTCTTTGGAGTTCTGGTACATGATGGTATAAAAGGACCCAAGCTGGGGTGAGAGTGTTTTACAGGTGTCTCTCATGATGAGAAATGAAAAGCTGTGCCCATCTGTCAATAACTTCACTGCAAACTACTAGCCTCCGAAGAAAGTGATAAAAATGTGCAAGCCAAGCCCTTCATGACAAAGAACTGTCCTTCCCAATGCCAGTAGTGTCAAGACAGAGAAATCCTTGATTTGAGGTGACCACCAATTGTAAATGAGTCCATTGTAAATGAGCCTCCATCTCAAGCTCATAAAGGGGGGTTCAGTCACTATTTAGATTTATTTAGTGATGAGGACTAGTGGTATGTGTCTGCAGTTGGGATGATAGTACATGTCCAGGACATTTGGCACCTGTTACTGATAGAAATCACTAGAAGTCATTATCATTTTTTAAATAAAGCTTTATTCCTAATTTGATGGTGAGTTCATAAAGTTATGGGTCCTCCCTTATTTATCTTTGACTCTCCCTCACCCTTAAATTAATTTGTATTCAAGAAAATAATTGTTGACTTTTTAACTGATTTTGCTAGGATATTCAACTAGCCTTTTTTATCTAAACATGTGTATACACACATAAAACCTATTTGTAGGTAGAAATGATATATCGAACCAGCAGATAGGATCCTGAGCCTCTTAGGATATGGTTTAACAGTTACAACATAGTTTTGCTTGTTTGTTTTTTAGTTTCTTTATTGGGGGGATTAATGGTTTACAGTCAACAGTAAAACACAATAGTTTGTACATGCATGAGATTCCCTAGTTTTCCACATAACAATATACCCTTCATTAGGTCCTCTTCTGCCGTCTTGTTCCAGGACCTGAACATGTTTTTTTTTTAATTTCTTTATTGGGGAATTAATGTTTTACATTCGACAGTAAATACAATAGTTTGTACATGCATAACATTTCCCAGTTTTCTATATAACAATACAACCCCTACTAGGTCCTATGTTTGTTTTTTAAAGATAGCTTTTATCATGTAGAAATAAAGGCTTGGAATGTCAGCATTGATACTTCCAATAAAACTTTCAGGAAAGTTCTTCCTGATGATTTGATGGCGAAATATGAGGCAGATGTCACTTGACTGATGAGATGGCAGTTGGAGAGAAACCTAAGCCAAGAAGGCTAAGTTGTCACTTCAAAGCTATCATTCCTTCCCTCTTGATTTCTGGCTGTTTCGAGCCAATAAATAGATAAAGATACAAAATAATAAAAAGCTAAGAAAAGTTATGCATATGTTAATGCATAATATAAAACACAATATTTGAGTAATTTAAAAATGCTTGTCAACTTGGACAGGGGATTGAAACATTGATTAACTATGTCTATATGAGCTGCAATTTTTAAGGCATTGGATTATCCTACTTTTTTTCAGATATTGGATTAACCTCATATTTTTGATGTTATTCTGTGTCTCTTTTATCTTGGGAGTAATGAAAAAAAAAGAAACCAAACAGAGAAAATATATTGTTTACAGTTATGATGGACTTCAGATACAATTTGATCAAGGTTCAAGCTCTACATTTTGAACATGTTTTTCCTTAAATTCATTCAAAGTACCAAGATTTGTTATTAGCAGTTGGTACTATATTTATTTTTCCTTTTCATAGCCAGGATCTAAAAACAGAATACATGCCATGCTTAGTCAAAAACTGTCTTAATTTCTGGTCCAATTCTACTAAATCATGCCACTCATTGCATTAATTTATTTTTAATTTGTTGATTTATTAATGAGAAAGGGAGTCGGATGAAGAGAACCTGAGCACTACTCTGGCACATGCAATACCAGGGATAAAACTGAAGACCTCAATTTTTAGAATTCAATACTTGATCCCCTGTGCCACTTCTAGAGCCAGCAGTATGCAACTCACTGTAATATGATCTAACTGGACTGTGTCCAGGTTGCTACTCATCCTCAACTAATTGTGGTTAGGAGTATGATGTCATGTTGACTGATTAATACCTCTTCAAAGTAAATTCACTGACCATTAAACAGGGAGGGAATTTTCACAGTAGAAGATCTTGTTGCTTCTAGGAATGGGAAAAAGAAAGAATGTATGTTGCCCAGTGAAGCACCAAATGTCTCCCTACCTCTAACTGGGAGATGGTGACAGGGAAGATTCTTGTTTTGAGTGGTAACTAATTTTCTGTTGATAGCTTTGAATATTATTTTCTCTATTATTCATTAATGACTCACATATGTCAAGTAATTCCACATAAAAATACATATAATGTGTATTTACTCTTCAGAAAATCCTCTGAGCCAGATGCTATCATTGAATTAAGTCACTGGGCCTGCCATAACACACTCACAAGAGAGTTTCACAAGTGAAAAGTCCATTGTCTCTCAGTTCAGATGATTAAACAGATAACATAACCCCAATATTCACTTGCCATTATCCTTATGTATGTTTCTATCTCCAAATTTCCAATCTTTTTAATCAGAATACCACTCTTTTCAGATTAGGGACATTCCCTACTTTTAATATAACTCCTTTTTTTATTATTACTTATCTCATAGTGATTAACAAGATTGTAAGATAACAGGGGTACAATTCCATACAATTCCCACCACCAGGGTTCTGTGTCCCATCCCCTCCACTGGAAGTATCTCTATTCTTTATCCTTCTGGGAATATGTACCAAATTTCTTTATGGGATGCAGAAGATGGGAGTTTTTGGCTTCCATAACTGCTTCTCTGCTGGACATGGATGTTGGTAGGTTGATTCATACCCCCATTCATTCCTCCTCCTCCTCCTCCTCCTCCTCCTCCTCCTCCTCCTCCTCCTCCTCCTCCTCCAATCTTTCTGTCTTTCCCTAGTGGGGTAGGGCTTTGAAGACTTGAGACTTGAGGACACTTTGGGAGGTTGTCTGCCCAGGGAAGTCAGCATGGAGTCATGATAGCATCTGCAACTTGGTGGCTGAAAGACAGTAAAATAGAAATCAGGACAAATTATTTAATAAACAGGAATACAAATGTAGGAATAGAGCAGATGAAGTCAGGAGTCTTCATGTAGGAAGAAGCCAGGAAGTCTTATTTTAGGTATATTCCAAGTGCCCCATGACTTTAGTAATTTTTGCCTGAGCTAACATGCAGTTGGACAAAAAAATATTGTCTGGGAAGATGGTGTCAGAGTTGAGAATAGGGCTAGAAGTATGGATTAGGGCAGAGAGTAACTCCCAAACATGAGGAATGCAAATACATACTATTAACTGTTTACCTCATGGATCTGACCCAGGGCACATATATATTCATATTTAGCATAGGAGCCTGTATATCCTCTGAGTTTCTGTCAATCTGAGCTTGCAGTCTGTGGTCACAGCTGGGAACATTCTAGGCTGCACTCATTTCACAACCAGTTTTCTTGAGTGGCAAAGTAAGATGACTCAGCCTCCCTTTGGAAAGTAGGACAGTCACTACCCATTGCTACTCTACAGTGAGGGCAAAGTCCTGAAGAGGCTCACAAGAGGGCTTATGATGATGTTCCTGATGGAAGTGAAGTGATGGTGGGGAGAGGTATCTATTAGAGGTCTAGGCCCATCATATCTATGTGGGAATCCAAGGATTCCCTGACTAGAGCCCCAGATGATGGGGTGATGTGGTATTGACCAAAAAGTCCATCATTAAGTCAGCCAGTCTCTTGCCCTTTTCCAGCTTTTGTAGTCCTTTCTTTATCTGATGAGCTTAGACTTTTTCCTCAGTTGTTAAATCACTGAATTTTATTTGTTGTATTGAAACAGGTATTGGGTTTTCTTAACTAATAACATCTGCAAGACCCCACTTCTGAGGTATGGGGGCAAGGACTTCACTACATAAGTTTGAGAGGGTGCAGGCCAGGCCATCCACTTTCCTGTGGCAGAACTGACTGAACAAAAGTTGCTGAGCCTGTAAATGTTAAGGCCAGAATTTGGAGTCAGCTTTTCTGATCAAGACCCCACCATATTTTGCTATATTATAGTTTCCTTCCCTGAAAATAAATATGGATTAGATCAGAGCCAATGTGACTGAAGCAGAAGCAATTGGCATGCAAATTGTGCATTAGAAATGCAAATAAAATGTAATTACAAAGATGATTTAATCCCAGGGCAGTTTACTTGGTGGACTTAAAAGGGCATATAAAAGTCACAGGAGAATCTTGATTGGGAGAATATTGAGGACTTCCAGACATGTGAGACTGCTGGGCAGGAGAATTAGATGATTAGAAAGTGAATAAATTGGTTCTTTAGTCAACTGTTAAAAGCTGAGAGAGAAAAACAAGGCCAAGGTGGCGAGCAGGGTTTAGAGAATGTGCACGTGAGGTTGAGTAGCCCGTGATAAATGATTCCTGGTGCATCTCAACTAGCAAGCAAACTGGCTGAATAATCCCAGGAGAGGCACTAATATCCACTAATGTGCGTGGGTGACTATATTCCTAGCCGTTGAGAGACCAGTGCCCTAGTTCGTCTATGACTGAGGTGTTGCCCAGAATGGGATTTTCAGTGCTCACACCTCCACAGTTCTGAACATTGATGGATGCTGTCATCTATCAGGAGTAATACCTGGCAGACAGTTGAATACCTGGTTAGTTAGTTAGTAAGTGGGACCTTCTGATTAAGGGCCATGCAAGAGAGTCAGTAATTCGGCATAGAAATGTTTCAGCTTCTGATAGGAGTGCTACCAACTACCACACCTAATCAGTACACAGCTCTTACCTCCCACTCCGACTGTTGGAAGCACAAACACGTTATGTGGCACCCTTGATAGCTAAATTAGGGGTGTTAGTGGGTGGTAGATTCCATTTTAATTGAAAAATCATAGCCAAATCTGGGACTTTTGCTGGTAAGGGTGAATCAAAAGCTTGGTCTCCCCCAATTGAAAAGTCTTATCTCCTCCTCAGTGTTTGCTCTGCTCCTACAAGTAACAACAAATGAGAAGATTTCTCAAATTTTCCTAAAAATCCACTGAATGACTATATTTTTTTAATCCTTCATCAGAGCACTGCATAGCTCTGGTTTATGGTGATTTAAGGTGCTAGGGACTGAACCTGGGACTTCAGAGCCTCAGGCATGCATGGCTTTTAAATAATCATTATGCTATCTCTCTCACAGAGTCATTTTTTTTAAGTACAGATTTGGAGACAAGTTTATTCAGAAACTTCAGAGAGCAAGCTGAGAAATTACATCACAACACACATAGATGTGTTTAAGTTTTCTAGTTGATGCTATGAGTGCAGATCAATGGGGTAAACAGTTCATTGCATTTAGAGAGGGAAAGAGAGAGAGGAGAGAGAGAGAGAGAGAGAGAGAGAGAGAGAGAGAGAGAGAGAGAGAGGAAGACTCCTGCTGTCCTGCTTCACCACTCATGAAGCTTTCCTCCTGTAGGTGGGGACTAGTGACTTGAACCTGGGTCCTTGCGCACTGTAATGTGTGCGCTCAGCCAGTTGTGCCACCACCCAGCCCCTTGAATGTTTTATTTTTGTTCTCCAGTAAATATACTTAAAACAGAGAGAGAAATATAATTCTTTTTTTCTTTTTTGTTTACTCTTATTTTTCTTTGACAATGAAACAACCTTTAGATGGACCTAGTGGTGGTGTTTACAGTAACCTAAAAGGTCTTGGGAAGAAAATAGGAGTATTTTGATGTGGGGTTCTAACATAACCTTCCTACATGGTATATTGAGAAGCTTCTGCTCTCTGTGCCCTGCTTTTTATCTGAGCAGAGGATGAGGAGGGTTCCAGATTGTGAAACGGCAGCAGCTGGCAGCTTTATTGTTTTTTAATTAAATAACCCCAAGCCACGGGAGCACACAATAATCCCCCCACCTCCTCCTCTCATGAAACCTTATTAAGCAAGAGGACTATAATTAAACCCGGAATCCACACTTGACACTCTTACCATCAGTTCTCCAACCAGCTCTGGGCCAGAAGGCAACTCTTTCCTTCACATTTTATGGGCAAAGGGCTCATAACAGGGAGAGGGTATCTTTATCTGTCATTTGATGGGCACGTTGGGCTTTTCTCCAGGGCAGGCAGATGTGCCTTTTGTCCTTTACCAGCTCCACTGTGGATGGGCGCTCATCACAGAAAGCAAGAAATCTGCCTGGGAAGGACAGTTTATCTAAAAAAATGTTAGGACTTTGATTTGCAGAACAAGGGAATTTTCCTGGTATTACTTTGCTGTATGTTTGGCTACAGTATGCCAGGAATATATATATTTTTTAAATTTTTATTTATAAAAAGGAAACACTGACAAAAACCATAGGATAAGAGGGGTACAACTCCACACAATTCCTACAGCCAGAACTCCATATCTCATCCCCTCCCCTGATAGCTTTTCTACTGTTTATCCCTCTGGAAGCATGGACCCAGGGTCATTCTGGGGTGCAAAAGGTGGAAGGTCTGGCTTCTGTAATTGCTTCCCCATTGAACATGGGTGTTGACAGGTGGATCCATACTCCCAGCCTGTCTCTCTCTTTCCCTAGTAAGGCAGGGCTCTGGGGAAGTGGGGCCCCAGGACACACTGGTGGGGTCCTCTGGCCAGGGAAGTTTGGGTGGCATCATGTTAGCATCTGGAACCTGTTGGCTGAAAAGAGAGTTAACATATAAAGCCAAATAAATCATTGACTAATCATGAACCTAAAGGCTGGAATACTGTAGATGAAGATTTGGGGGTCTCCAGGAATATTTTTACATGACTGGAGGCAATATGGCTACAGACAGGACTATTTTCTCATACTATTTTGCTGCTCATGTCACTTGGGTCAGTCTGTCCTCTTCCAGTACCTTAACCCAAGGGTGGGGAGCTGTTAACCCGCAGGTCATATGCTGCCTGTTTAATTGCTTGGTCTGGCCCTGCCAAGACAACTGCAAGCAGGACTCAAAATTTAAGAATTCTAGGAGCTTGTTTTATTTTAGTTTTGAAAAATTATTATTGGGTAGCAACAGAGAAAAACTGATAGGAGGGAGGGAGAGAGAGAGAGGGAAAGAGAGAGAGAGAGAGAGAGAGAGAGAGAGAGACCTGCAGCGCTGCTTCACCATTTGTGAAACTTCCTCCCCACAGGTGGAGACCAGTGACTTGAAGCCGGGTCCTTGCATACTATGATGCGAACACTTAACTAGGTCTGCCACCACCTCGCCCCAGGAGCTTGTTTTTATAGCAAGGTAAAGTGTTAATTTTTAAGCTGATAATTTTGTATAGCCCTCAAATTATGTTAAAAATACCCAAATGGCCCTCGGGGGAGAAATGTTTCCCTACTTCGGGAACTTTAACCCTCTCTCCCACTTTTTCCTTGGTTCATTAAAAAAAAAAGTTAATTACTTATTGGGAGGTTAATGATGGACAGGACAACTGCTGGAATGTGGTCCAACTTCTCATCTCACCAAGACAGGTGTCTGCAAAACACTCTCAGTCTCAATTAGGCCCATCACCCTGTATCAGGACCTGAAAGCCCTCCCCCCCACCTTATTTATGAACTTTCTTGTTCCCAGTTTTTAATTGTAGGTCCTATTCTCTCTGTTCGTTGATACTAGGAAACCAGCTTCCTAAGACAGGAACAGACTCATTTAAAAATTCTCTGGCTTTAGGAGACCTGTGGAGAGGAAAAAGAACACAGAAAAGCAAAGCTCTTTTCAGATGTAATCCTTTTGTGTGCAGATAAATTTCTCCCCCAGCCCCAGCTGGGCAGGACCCTAGTAATATTGTTTCCTGTAAAGCCTCCAAACCCAGTGAAAATGAATTTATCATTTACATCATTTCTCTCTCTAGTTCTGACAATTCATATTACCCCAGAACCTGACATCTCCACTTTCATCCAATTGATAAATCATCTCTTTTTGATTTCTGTAACTGAGAAACACAAGCCCAACATACAAAGGAAGATTCATTGGTCGTTTATTTCACATGTGAGCTCCTTGAAAAATTGAATCTGCGTCGCCATTTGGGCATTAATTTCTGACATGCCACTTATCATATTTTGATTGTTTCCACGAGCACACCATGTATTAACTCTTTGGGAATAACTTAACTGATCAAATACACAGCATCTGGTTGTTATGGTAACTCAAGTTCTAAAAATAATACAAAGACCACCTTTAATTGAAATCATAAGAAGTTGTTATGGTAACTGGAATTTTAAAAGTAACTAGGTTAAACTACATTTCATTTTATCTAGCACTTTACACAAACAAATTCTGATTAAAATATCAGGTTTAATTTAATCAGTTAATTAATGTCACTAAATGTCATTTATCTTATAACTCATTTGCATTCACTGTTGAATTTTCCAGTTTACTAATTTGTAGCTATTCTGCCTTCCTTTTAACAGTGTGGAACCTGGGGCAGAGTGTCTAGTGGAAGAAGGAAGCTAGACTGGCTAACAACCTAAAATCTTAATCCGTGTTTATTAGCTTCCTGAAATTCCTGTTTCTCTGTTAACTGGGGATGATGTCATCAACACTGCATTTGTCAAGTTATTTGTGTGGATCAAAAGCAATTATGTATATGAACAAGGTTTTCTATTCAAGGGTACATCTTTATATCATATCCTTTTGTCCACACATGGATTTGGATCTGAATTAATAAAGAAACCATATGTTTACACTTACAACATGGAGTACAGAAGTTTGGGCCAAATAACTAAATTAAAGACAAACGTTTGTTTTCATCTCCTAGGTCAAAACTCTTGAGTACAGAAGTGCAGTTGTCTGGAAGGTAATTGCTAATATCCCCTTTAGTGTCTTGCATATAGGGAGCTTTTAGAAGTTACTTAATAAGTTGACAGGACTGTACAACGATTTAGTACTGTATTCCATATGCATAAAGACCTGTGGCAAAATCAACTCTTACAGTATTCAGATTATCCATGTATATATGTTTATATTACATATATAATATATATGTATATGTATAATAGGGACAGAGAGATACATTGAAGCATCTCTAACTAACACAACATCATCATTCATGAAGCTTTTCACTTGCAGGTGGGGACCAGGAGCTTGAACCTGGGTCCTCGTGCTTTGTAATGTGTTTGCTCAGCCAGGTGTACCACCATCTGGTCTGAGATTGTCCTTATCTGGAGAAGCAAAGCAGACATGGAGACAAAAGTTTCCAATCAAACATTAAGTTACACAAGAGAACAGGATAGGTCAAAAGGGTAGGAAAGTGAATGCAGGTTTTGTGAGTTGGTTTAAGCATAAACTGCTAAGAAGGCAAAGCTTGAGGAGCGTGTTTCAGACATAAAGGACAGAAGGGTTAAGAAGATCATCCCAGTTATTGGGAGTGGCATATATATTAAAGTTTAGGGGTCAGATGGTGATGCACCTGGTTGAGTACGCACATTAAAATGAGCAAGGACCTGGGTTCAAGCCCCTTGTCCCCACCTGCAGGGGGAAAGTTTCACAAGTGGTGAAGCAGGGCTGCAGGTGTCTCTCTCTCTCTCCCTCTCCATCTCCCTCTTCCCTCTCTATTTCTATTCAGTTTGTTTCTATTCAGTCAATAAATAAAAATATTTAAAAGAGAAAGAAAGTTTGCACTTTTCCCAAGGTCTATGCTTATTGATGTCAACAGAGGAGCAGTAGGTGCTAAGATTGGAACAGCCTAGTCTATTTTTTATAGACAAGCACTGAAGAAGCACAGGATTTACTGGCTGAGACTTGAAAAAAAGTCTTGACCCCTAGAAGACAACTGCAAATTTGAATTCAGCACATGTGTAAACATCTATAAGATGTAACACTGGGCCAGTGGAGTTAATTCTTTTTTTTCTTTTCCTAAATATTTCATTACAAATAAAACAATTTAAAGTTTCAGTTTCTTCTCATTAGGCAGAATTTCCAACTCTGTAAAGTGCTTGCCAAGAAATCATAGCCAACCTCAAATTAAATTAGTTAGCTGTCGCCAAATTATTTTATAAACAAAATTACATCTTTTTACTCGTGTTAAAATATTTTATGTGGTATAGAGTGGAAGTTCCAGAAGTAAGAGTTCCAAGAAAATATAAAGTTGTTTAATACTACAGGCAACTCTGTTACTAAGACAGTATTAAGTAGGACTTAATAATAAGAGAAAACAACTACTAAAGCAGCGACAAAGATATTGTTAGGCATGTCAGAACATATTTAGTGACAAGAAATGAAGCTGTATTGTGAAAAGACTGCTGAACCGAGGTTAAGACCTGAGTTCCTTCCCTGGCGCTGTCACCTGCAACTTAAATTTCCACTCTCTCAAAGGAGGGATAGCAAAGCTGAGACCAGATGATAGGTTTCCTTGGTCTTTCTTCGCCAGCTTTTGAATCCATTTCATGATTACCCATTCTGCTGCACTGAATCACTTCCTCCTTGAAACACCTGGACTGGAACTGCTACTTTTTTTTTCCTGACTGAGCACTGATTGATACACTATGCAGTTAATTAAATAGTTTTTTTTTTTCTTGCTGGGGCTCAGTGCTGGCAGTATTAATCTGGAGGTCTTTTCTTTCTTCCTTTCAGTCATTCTTTCTTTCATTCTGTTTTTATTGGACAGGACAAAGAGAAATTGAGAGGGGAGGAGAGGTAAGGTAGAGAGGGAGAGAGAAAGACATCTGCGGACCTGCTTCACCACTTGTGAAGCAAAACCCCTACAGGTAGGGAGCCTGGGGTTTGAACTGGGATTCATGGGCAGGTCTTTGCACTTCATACTATGTAAACTTATCCTGGTGCACCACCACTGGGCCCCCATGAATTAGTTTTTTTATTATTGCTAGAATTATGGCCCAGGTTTAAAAATAGGATTTTGTTTTAGACATTGGTGAACCAAGAATTTTGACTCTTTCAATGTCTTTTTGTGATGTTCCTTCCATCTTAATCCAGGTCAGGCTTCAAATGGAAATCATTCTGCTTGATCCAATTTTTTTTTTCCTTCTCAATATAGAGATCTAGTCAGCTACTACTAGTTAGTTGAGAGAACACTATAGGTATGAAATCTATTTGTCACTCTGTCCTACACTGGGAATAAAAAACTTATTGAAAGGATAGATTAATGGTTGACTGTAAAACACCTTAATCTACTCTTTAGGCTAGAACACACCTTCCTTAGACTTTTGCTCCCATTTGTGGTGATTTTCCAGAAAAAGACTTAAAGGCAGTGGACAATTATGTAGAATGTTATTTTCTAGCTTATATTTTTCCATTTTTTTCAAATGTAGGAAAGTAGAAAAGAATGAATGGGAGTTGAGTGGTAGCACAGAGGGTTAAGTGCACGTGGTGCCAAGCGCAAGGACTGGCATAAAGATCCCGGTTCGAGCCCCCGGCTCCCCACCTGCAGGGGAGTCGTTTCACAAGTGGTGAAGCAGGTCTGTAGGTGTCTTTCTCTCCCCCTCTGTCTTCCCCTCCTCTCTCCATTTCTCTCTGTTCTAACAATGACAACAACAATAATAACAATAAAGCAACAAAAGGAAATAAATAAATATTTTAAAAAATTAAATAAAGAAAAGAATGAATGTGAAATGTGAAAATGTGAAGTAGTGTTTATAATAAATGATGTGTGTTTTATGCAATACCTATCTCCAGTCCAATCTGCATTTACATTCTTCAATTCATAAATGTTCCAAATCATATAAAACAACTTCAAAGTGAGGGAAAGATTTTCTTTTTCTTTAGAAACAAGATGACTTTAAGGTGATACTTTGGTTGAAGGTTTATAAATGAGGTCTATTAATGTAATGACTTTTTAAGTTTTTGTTTTTAATCATGGCATTTTTAAACCAGGGAAGTTCTCAAAGGGGCTGTGGTTTCACCCTCAGCCTATACCTAAACATTTTTAGACTAATGATCATCATTTCTTACCCTCAGTGACTTTCTTCAAAGTAGCTAATTTTTGTTTTATCTTAAAAAAAAAAAAACCACCCACTTTGTCATTGTTTTACTATAGTTATCATGTATATTTTTAATTGGCTAACTCATGTTGCCACTCTCAATTGGATTTTTCTTTTCTCTGATTTTTAAAGGGTAGCTACCCAGTTCTGAGTTGAACTTTTCTCAGTAAGCAATCATTTCAACTACACTACTTTTTTTATAGCTTCACCTCTAATATCTTGGGGAAGGTAGTTACATTTTATGTAGTTTTTAAATTACCTTTGTTATAAAAGAGTTTGAGTTATTGATGTTGATTTGTTCTTGAAACAGTAGCATTGCCTGTTAACGTGCTACAATTACCTACTTGTGTATGCACGCTGACAGATGACTGTCCTTTGTAAAAATAACTAGTGATTTTCATTTCTAATATTATAGTTACAGATATCAGACTTGTCCTTCCATTTTAAACAAAAGAAAGCAAGGTAGGTATTTCAACTATTTTCAGACACTGGATAATAGGTAGCACAGGCATATATATAATCCATGATAGATGGCAAAGAAACAAGGTAAACCCTGGAATCACACTGGTCTTCTTTCTGAATGTGTTTTCTGAACAGTAGCCCAGGCAAAGGAAACCTAAGTAGAACACAATGGTTTTGCTAAATTAAAACAGCAAAGCCTGGAGTTTGGACAGGCAAAGGCAACTGGGATTTAACAGAGTATAAGAGACGAGAAAGGCATAAGGGAAGCATGTATTCAAAAAATCAATTGCATATCCACTATTATTTTCTAAGCTCCTAAAGAAAAAATATTTTTATTTGGGGATTACTGTTTTACAGTCGACAGTAAATACAATAGTTTGTACATGCATAATATTTCCCACTCTTCCACATAACAATACAGTCCCCCACTAGGTCCTCTGCCTTCATGTTCCAGGTTCTGAACCCCTACCCACAGTCTTTTACTTTATAGTGTGACACAGCAACTCCATTCCAAGTTGTGCTTAATATTTTCTTTTCTGATCTTGTTTTTCAACTTCTGCCCGAGAGTGAGATCATTCCATATTCATCCTTCTGTTTCTGATTTATTTCACTTAACATGATTCCTTCTAGCTTCATCCAAGATGGGCTGAAAACAGTGAAGTCACCATTTTTAATAGCTGACTAGTATCCTATTGTGTATATAGACCACAACTTGCTCAGCCACTCATCTGTTGTTGGACACCTGGGTTGCTTCCACGTTTTGGATATTACAAATTGTGCTGCTAAGAACATAGGTATACACAAATCTTTTTGGATAGTTGTGTTTGGTTCCTTAGGATATATATATCCCCAGGAGAGGAATTGCAGGACCATAGGGTAGATCCATTTCTAGCCTTTTGAGAGTTCTTCAGACTGCCCTCCAAAGAGGTTGAACACATTGGCATTCCCACAGGCAGTGCAGGAGGGTTTCTTTGTCCCCAGAACCTCTCGACATTTGTTGCTGCTACTTTTTCTGATGTATAACATTCTCCCAGGAGTGAAATAGTATCTCATTGTTGTCTTTAGTTGCATTTCTCTGACAATCAGTGACTTGGATTATTTTTTCAAGTTTCTCAGCCTTTCAGATCTCTTCTGTCCATGTCCTCTCCCCATTTTTGGATGGGGTCATTTGTGTTCTTGCTGTTGAGTTTGGCAAGCTCTTTATATATTATGGTTATTAGCCTCTTGTCTGATGTATGACATGTAAAGATATTCTCCCATTCTCTGAGGGGTCTCTTGGTTTGGGTATTGATCTCTTTTGCTGAGCAGAAGATTTTTAATTTGATGTAGACCTATTGGTTTATCCTTGTATTATTCTCCTTTGTAGTTGGATTCATTTCATTGAAGATGTCTTTGAAATTTATACGGAAAAGAGTTCTGCTAATATTTTCCTCTAAGTATCTGATAGTTTTTGGTCTAACATCCAAGTCATTGATTCACATGGAATTTACTTTTGTGTTTGGTGAAATATAGTGGTTTAGTTTCATTCTTCTGCATGTTTGAATCCAATTTTTCTAACACCATTTGTTGAAGAGACACATTTCATAATCTGGGCACCTTTGTTAAAGATTAGATGTTCATAGGTGTGAGGGCTTACTTCTGGGCTCTCAATTCCATTCCACTGGTCAGTATGTTTATTGTTGACTTGTGTTTTTTGATCCATTATTCTACTCTCTCCCTTTTAATGGGTAAGTTCAGGCCATTGACATTTATTGATATCATAGACTGAAGATAATTTAATGACATTATCATAGATTTCTAGACTTTTCTGATATATGGCATATTTATGGTGGTCTGACTGTTTATAGAATCTTTCAGAACTTCTTTCAGGGCAGGCTTGGTGATAGTTGATTCTTTCAACTTTTGCTTATCTGAGAAGATTTTTATGCCTCCATCTAGTCTGAATGACAATTTAGCAGGATAAAGTAGTCTTAGTTTAAAGCCTTTCTCACTGAGCACTCTATAGATATCTTGCCATTATTTTCTGGCCTGTAGTCTTTATGTGGAGAAATCTGTTGCTAATCTTATGGGGTTTCCTCTGTAGATGACTCTTTGTTTTCCTCTTGCAGGCTTTAGGACCCTTTCTTTATCCTTAAATATATATATTTTTCATTCTAAGTATAATGTGTCATGGTGTCTTTAAGTCTGGGTTAATTCTTTTTGGAATCCTCTTAGCTTCTTGAACCTTTATGTCTTTGATGTTGCCTATACTGGAGAAGTTCTCAGCTATTATGTCCTTTAGAATTCATTCTTTTTTTTTCTTTTTTCTTTAAGAAAGGATTCATTAACAAAACTATAGGGTAGGAGGGGTACAATTCCACACAATTCCCACCACCCAATCTCCATATCCCACCAACTCCCCTGATAGCTTTCCCATTCTCTATCCCAATGGGAGCATGGACCCAGGGTCATTGTGAGTTGCAGAAGGTAGAAGGTCTGGCTTCTGTAATTGCTTCCCCACTGAACATGGGCGTTGACTGGTCGGTCCATGCTCCCAGTCTGTCTCACTCTTTCCCTAGTAGGATGGTTCTCTGGGGAAGCAGAGCTCCAGGACACATTGGTGGAATCTTCAGTCCAAGAAAGCCTGGCCAGCATCCTGATGACATCTGGAACCTGGTGACTGAAAAGAGAGTTAACATATGAAGCCGAAAAAATTGTTGAGCAATCATGGACCCAAAGCTTGGAATAGTGGAGAGGAAGTGTGAGGGAGGTAGTCACTGCAAACTCTAGTGTACTTCTGCTTTCAGGTATATATTTTGCAGTAGTTTATGGATACGTGTGAAGATATGCTCTCTCTCACAGAAACTGGTGTATATCTAGGTTTTGGGACTTTGTTAGAAAGTGAACCACCTGAGATGGAATTAGAGTATACTATGAAAGGAAAGGTCTCACCTGAGTACTGAAGCTGAAGGGTTGTCATTCCACCCGTAAATTCTCTGGACACAGTCTGAAGTGAAGCATGTTGAGGTGGCAATCATTGCGTTGGTTAGGTTGTGATCGGCAGATGCAATATTATTTGATATGGCTTGGGAGAGGCATACAGGAAAGTGGGCCCTATACAATGGTTCTAGGACTGGGGGAAGTAGATGCTCTATAGTGGAGATGTGAGGTTCCTGCTGTCTTAGGGTTCAAAAAGACAATCGATAGTTAATGTTATCATCACATTATTTGGTAATTGGGTTAACTTTGAAAAGTCCTTTTGTTAGGGTTTGCTGTACAGTACCCAGTATCTTGTATATAGCTGTGCTATTGGTTGCTTCTGATCTACTTGGTCTAGGCTTTTGAGAGAGTCTGCATATCAATTATACAGCCTATATATTGAAAAGATTCAGTTTGTGATTTGAAAAACTTCGAGACATAAAATTAATTTTCCCCCTCTCATATTAACTAGTGATTTATATGACTACATTTTAGTAGGAGTGTACATAAACATCATTCCCACCACCAAAAGACTGTGACCCATCCCTCCCACCCACTCCCACCCCCCACTGGCCCAGGAAGCTGCATGTTTACCCTTCACCACAGGGTTTTTACTTTGATGTCCTACTTACAATTTGGTCAGGTCCTGCTTTTAGTTTCCCTTCCAGATCTTCTTACTCAACTTCTGTTGATGAGTGGGATCATCCCATACTCATCTTTATCTTTCTGACTTAGCTCACTTAACATAATTCCTTCTAGCTCTGACCAAGATGGGTCAGAGAGGGTGGGTTCATTGTTCTTGATAGCTGCATAGTATTCCATTGTGTATATATACCACAGCTTTCTCAGCCACTCATCTGTTGTTGGGCACCAGGGTTGCTTCCAGGTTTTAGCTATTATGAATTGTGCTGCTATGAACATAGGTGTACACACCTCTTTTTGGTTGGGTGTTATGGAGTCCTTGGGGTATAACCCCAGGAAAGTAATTACTGGATCATATGGAAGGTCCATGTCTAGCCTTCTGAGAGTTTTCCAGACTGCTCTTCACAGAGGCTGTACCAATTTACATTCCCACCAGCAATGTAAAAGGGTTCCTCTGTCCCCACAACCTCTCCAGCATTTGTTGCTGCTGTCCTTTTTGACGTATGCCATTCTTACAGGAGTGAGGTGGTATATTAGTGTTGTCGTAATTTGCATTTCTCTGACAATCAGTGACCTAGAGCAGTTTTTCATATGTTTGTTAGCCTTTTGGATCTCTTCTGAGGTGAATGTTTTGTTCATATCCTCTGCCCATTTTTGGATGCGGTCATTTGCTTTTTTGGTGCTAAGTTTGCTGAGCTCTTTATATATTTTGGTGATTAGTTTCTTGTCTGATGTCTGGCATGTGAAGATCTACTCCTAGTCTGTGAGGGGTCTCTTAGTTTGTTGAATAGTTTCTTTGGATGTGCAGAAGCCTTTCAATTTGATGTAGTTCCATTGGTTTGTTTCTGCTTTAGTCTTCCTTGCAATTGGGTTTGATTCATCAAAGATGTTCTTAAGGTGTAGGTGGGAAACTGTTTTACCAATGTTTTCCTCTAAGTATTTGATTGTTTCTGGTCTGACATCTAGGACTTTGATCCATTTGGAGTTGATTTTTGTTTCTGGTGAGATAAAGTGGTTCAATTTCATTCTTCTGCATGTCACAACCCAGTATTTCCAGCACCATTTATTGAAGAGAGCCTCCTTTTTCCACTTAATGCTTTGGGCCCCCTTATCAAAGATTAGATGTCCATAGGTGTGGGGATTTATTTCTGGGCTTTCAATTCTGTTCCACTGGTCTGTGTGCCTATTTTTGTTCCAGTACCATGCTGTTTTGATGATGATGGCTTTATAATATACTTTAAGGTCTGGGAGTGTGATGCCTCCATTTCTGTTTCTTTTCCTTAAGATGGTTTTGGTGTTTTCAGGTTCCAGATAAATGATTGTAGTGTTTGTTCTATTCTCTTAAAGAAGTTTGGTGGAACTTTGATGGGTATTGCAATAAATTTGTATATGGCTCTGGGGAGAATATTCATTTTGATGATATTTATTCTTCCAATCCATGAGCATGGGATATCTTTCCATTTCTTGGTAGCAGTTTCTATTTTCCTTGAGTAGTGACTCATAGTTTTCAGCATAAAGTCTTTTACTTCTTTGGTCAACTTTATTCCTAGGTATTTTATTGATTTTGCTGAAACAGTAAATGGGAGTGATTTCTGGATGTCTTCTTCTTCTTCAGATTTAGTGTTTGCATAAAGAAATGCCACTGATTTTTGTACATTGATTTTGTAGCCTGATACCTTGCTATATTGCCTAATAACTTCCAGTAGTTTTCTGCTGGATTCTTTAGGTTTTTCTTTGTATACTATCATATCATCTGCTAATAGTGAGAGCTTGACTTCTTCCCTTCCAATCTGTATTCCTTTGATTCCTTTCGCTTGCCTGATTGCTATGGCAAGAACTTCCAGTACTATCTTGAAGAGTAACGGTGACAGTGGACAGCCCTGTCTAGTCCCCGATCTGAGGGGGAAAGCTTTCAGCTTCTGTCCATTGAGTATGATGTTGGCTGTAGGTTTGCTATATATAGACTCCGCTATCTTGAGGAATTTCCCCTCTATTCCCATTTTTTGTAGAGTTTTGGGCATGAATGGGTGTTGGATTTTGTCAAAGGCTTTCTCTGCATCTATTGAGATAATCATGTGGTTTTTGGCTTTGCTTTTATTGATGTGGTGAATGACATTGATTGATTTACAGATGTTGAACCAGCCCTGCATTTCTGGGATGAATCCCACTTGGTCGTGATGAACAATCTTTTTGATATGTTGCTGTATCCGGTTGGCCAAGATCTTGCTTAATATTTTGGCATCTATGTTCATCAGAGATATTGGTCTGTAGTTTTCCTTTTTTGTTCTGTCCCTATCAGCTTTTGGTATCAGGGTGATGTTGGCTTCATAGAAGGTGGAAGGGAGTATTCCTGTTTCTTCAATCTTATGGATAAGCTTAAGAAGTATGGGTACTAACTGTTTCCTTAAAGTTTTGTAGAATTCATTTGTGAAACCATCTGGTCCAGGACTTTTGTTGTTGGGGAGGTTCTTAATAACGGTTTCAATTTCTTTGTCTCTGATTGGTGCATTTAGGTTTTATAGTTCTTCTTGGTTCAGTTTTGGAAGGGCATATGCTTCTAGGAATTGTTCCATTTCTTCCAGATTCTCTAGCTTGGTGGCATATAGTTCTTTATAGAAGTTTCGCAGGATTCTCTGGATTTCTGCGGTGTCAGTTGTGATATCTCCTCCATCGTTTACAATTCTATTAATTTGAGTCTTCTCTCTTTTTTGTTTGGTGAGTCTGGCTAGGGGTTTCTCAATTTTGTTTAATCTTTCAAAGAACCAACATTTGGCTTCATTGATCTTTTGTATGATTCTTTTATTTTCGATGTTGTTTATTTCTGCTCTAACTTTAGATTTCTGTCCTTCTGGTTGCTTTAGGGTTCCTTTGTTCCTCTTCCTGTAAGTCCTTGAGGTGTGCAGTAAGGTCGCTCATTTGAGCTTCTTCTTGGTGTTTAATATGTGATTGTATGGCTATAAGTTTCCCTCTCAGTACTGCTTTAGCTGTGTCCCAAATATTTTGATAGGTTGTGTCTTCATTTTTTTTGTTTCCAGGAACATTTGCATTTCCTGTTTGAGTGAATCTCTGACCCAGTGGTTCTTAAGGAGTATGTTGTTTAGTTTCCAAATTCTGTGACTTTTAATATTTGTCTGTTTGTTGTTAAATGTTCCTCTTACCCCACTGTGGTCTGAGAAGATACTTGGGATGATTTCAATGTTCTTGAATTTATTGATGCTGTCTTTGTGGACTTACATGAGGTCTATCCTTGAGTATGTGTTATGTGGATTTGAAAAGAAGGTGTATTCCAGTTTTTTGGGGTGAAGGAATCTGAAAATTTCCAACAGGTCCAGTCTGTCAATCTGTTCATTCAATTCTCTTGTATCTTTGTTGGTTCTCTGCTTTGTTGATCTGTCTAAGTGTGAGAGTGGGGTATTGAAGTCTCCCACTATTATTGTATTACTACTGATGTATTTTTGAAATTCTTTCAGTAAGTGCTGACGTATTTAGATGGTCCCTCATTGGGTGCATAGATGTTAATAATTGTTAAGTCTTCTTGGCTGATTGATCCTCTAAGCATTATGTAATGTCCTTGCCTATCTTTTATTACTTTATTTAATTTAAAATCTATTGTGTCTGAGATAAGAATGGCTGTTCCTGCCCTTTTTTGTGGTCTGTTAGCCTGTATGATATTTTTCCATCCTTTCACTTTAAGTCTGTGTTTATCTTGTTGTGACAGATGGGATTCTTGCAAGCAGCATATGGTTGGGTTATGTTTTCTGATCCACCCCCCAACTCTGTGCCTTTTGATGGGTGAGTGTAAGCCATTGACATTTATTGATATTATGGATTTAATGTATTATAGTGCCATTGTTCAAAAAAAATTTTTTTGTTTGCTCCAATATATTGCCAGTATTATAGTGATTTTCTTGTTTATAAAAGGCCTTTTAGAACCTCTTTGAGGCTGGTTTGGTGATGGTTGCCTCCTTTAACTGTTGTTTGTCTAAGAAGGTTTTGATCCCTCCATCTAGTTTGAATGAACGTCTAGCAGGATATATTATCCTTGGTTGAAACCCTTTTTCATTCAGGGCTCGATAGATATCTTGCCATTCTCTTCTGGCTTTTAGAGTTTGAGTGGAGAAGTCTGCAGATAATCTTATGGGTTTTCCCTTGTATGTGACTTTTTGTTTCTCTCTTGCAGCCTTTAGGATCCTTTCTTTATCCTTATTTCTTTTCATTGTGACTATGATGTGTCTTGGTGTCTTCAGGTCTGGGTTGATTCTGTTTGGTACTCTCTGGGCCTCTTGAATCTTGATGTCCTTTCTGTTATTCAGGTCTGGGAAATTTTCTTCTATTATTTACTCTAGAATGTTTGCTTCCCCTTCCTCTCTTTCTTCCTCTGGCAGGCATATTATGCAAATTTTACTTCTTTTGAGATCATCCCATATGTCTCTGTTGTTGTTTTTAGTGTCTCTCAATCTCTTTTTAAGCTCTTTCACCTCTTTCTTCGTTTTCTCTAACTCATTCTCTGTCTGACTAATTTTGTTTTCTGCTTCTGTTAGTCTGTTTTACCTTGCCTCAACTTCTTTCTTCATTACAGCTATTTCAGCTTTCAGTTCTCTAATTGCCTCAAGAGAATCAGTATTTTCCTTGGGGGTCTCAACTGTTGTTTACCTAATACTGCCATTCCTTTCCTCCAATGTTGTTTTCATTTCTGTGATTAATAAGTTTATTATTGCTTGCATACTTTTCTTATCTATGGTTACTTCTGGCTGATTTGTAGTTTCTTCTGGGCTCTTGTCTTCATTCATTGGAGTAGCAGTTTTATTTGTTTTTGATCTACCCATTTTTTTGATTTATGTGTTTCTTTTTTTTATGCTCTGCTGTTACTCAGCTGTTGTGTCTTGAGTACAAGCAACACTGTACTAAATACATTTATGACAATTGCACTCACCAACCTCAGGAATTACAGTAGCAACTCAAGCAAGTATTGAAGTAGTTTAATCACTACCAGTTAGCCAAACAATTTCTCCAATCCATGAAAGAATAGTAACCAAATCCCAGTGAAGAAGAAAGAGAAAAGAAAGAAGGGATAGCAAGAATAGACAGTTATGCAAATCTACTATCTACTGTATATTCTAGGGGTAACAAGAGAGGAAAGGGAAGTAGAGCAGAGATACACACATAGAGAGTCCACTCTGAGTCAGATTTCTTCCCCAAAATAATTCACAAATTCAGAAAGGCAAAGAAGAAGGAAGAAAGAAGTGTATGACAAGATAAAAAAAAAGAAAAGAAAAAAGAGACAAGTGAGAGAAAAGAGAAAAGATAAGAAAAAGAGCTGTAATTAAATAGCAGTGAAAGGAAAGGTTTTTTTATTACTTTATTTTTAATTAAATTAAATTTAATTTTTTTAATTAGCTACTAGGAGTAGGTAGTGGAGAGTCTGTAGAGGAGGTAGGAGTAAGGAGACAAGTTCCTCCCACAATAGATAAGATGTCCACTACCCTAGCAATGAAAGATACCCTAAGAGTTAATTCTGATCAACCTAAAGGGGGGGAAGATATATGACTTTATATAATATTAATAGTAAAATAGAGCAGGGTAAAAAAAAAAAAAAAAAAACCTTGTCCCAGATTACTTCAAACCTAGTGATCAGAGGCAGCTGATGGTTAAGAAAGAGAGAGAGAGAGAGAGAAAAAAAAACACCTCAGGACTAGACAAGGATAGCTGAAATAGACAGTTTTGTAGATCTTCTATCCACTGTATATTCTAGGGGTAGCTAAAGGAGGAAGGGATGTTGAGCAGAGTTACTCACAGTGAGAGTCCAACTCTGAGTCAGAATTCTTCCCCAAAGTAATTCCCAAATGTGTATCAGTGAATTCAAAAACCACACTGTTTGGTGGTGTGGGGGCTGGGGCCTGTGGCTTTGGAAGCTGTAGGATTAAGGAAGAAAGGATGGCAAGAATGAGAAAAAGAAAAAAAAAGAAAGAGAGATAAAAATGAAAAAGATAAGAAAAAGAACAGTCATAAAAGAGCGGTGAAAGGAGTTTTTTTATTATTTATTTTTAATTATTTAATTAGCTATGCAGGGTGAGGTGGGGGGGTTGGCTACTTAGAAAGAAAAAAGTCCAGAGGTTTCAGAAGGGTATAGACTTAGAATAAATGATATTCCCTGGTGGGACAGGAATTTTGGTAAAGAAAGGGGCTCAGCAGGGGAGCCTGCTAGGATCTGGTCCCCAGGGACTGGTAATGGGGGGGGGGGTGAAGGGGGAGGAGGTGTGCTTAATAATTTAAAAGAAAGAAAAAAAATTTTCCCCTTTTTTTCCTACTCTATATTTTAACTCAAATTAAGTTATAGTCACCCCCTTGGTGTCACCACTAGGACCCCTTATTGACTGGCCTACTAAAGGCAGAAAATCCTACCGTTTCCAGAACATGTGGTCAGAGCTCAAGCCACTAGCAGCTTCTCAGTCCTCCATCTTCCGGGAACCCCCCTAGAATGCATTCTTTCCTTCCCTCTCTTTATTCCTCTGGTAAGCCAATAATGCGTATATTATTTCTTTTGAAGTCATCCCACATGTCTCTGTTGTTGTTTTCAGTATCTCTTAATCTCTTTTTGATATATCTCTCTTTTTTCTTAGTTTTCTCTAATTCATCCTCATACTTACTAATTCTGTTTTAAGCCTCATTTATTCTATTCTCTCTCCCCTTTGTTATTTTCTGTAGCTCAGCTATTTTGTTACCTTGTGCTGATACTGTATTAGCTTGTTCAGCTAGTTGTATTCTTAGCTCAGGTATTTCAGCTTTTAGCTCTTTAATTACCTTGAGGTATTGTTTTCTTTCAGAGCCTCATTTATTGTTTTCCCATTTATGATAACTTTACTTTCAAGCTCTTTCGTCACTCCTGTGACTAATTCCTCAGTTGCCATTTGAATGTTAACCACATTCTTCTGTGCTTCTTCCTTTGGAGGTTTTTACCTGGGCTTTTATCCTAGTTCATTTCTCTAATGGTTCTTCTTGTTTTACACGTTGTATATAGTGTGTTATAAGGTCCCTTTTCAGTACTTTTCAAATTACTGATCAGTCTTGCCTGGATTGACTTGTGTCTAAGTAAGGTACTTAAAGAGCTCACAGTTGTGGAAATTAACAGTTGATTCAATGGTATTTCAATACCTGATTTACAGCATAGTGGCTGTTAAAGCCTCTTTTGTTCTTTTTCTTCCCTGTAGTCTATGGGAGCTCAATGGCTTTTAAACTATAAGTAGGCTTTTTAGTTTAATCACTCATTCCTGACCAAGAGCTACTTCAGGGTTGGGGAGGGATACCACAGTGGTTATGCACAGAGACTCCCACACTCCAAATATCCAAAACCACAGTCTCAATTCAGCCACTTTGTCAGCTGTCAGAACCAAGCTGGCAATACTACTTGGTCCTGTAGTTTCCAATCAAATCCCATTTATACTCTATGGGTTCTGTAGCATTTATTAATCCTGTCTCCCAATTCATCAAGTGAACAATGTGTAAAGTCTCCCACTATACAGCCCCCCCCCCCAGTCCACTGGGGTGTAGATCACCTGAGTTTTCCAACCAGTTCTCTGTCACCTGATGTCAGCTCAGTTACTCCCAGCTGCTGCTCAAGCCTCAGATCACAGTAGCAATTGAGACTCACAGTTTTATTTGGTGAACCTTAGGGGAACCCTCTCCTCCCTTCAGCAGTGCTTTTGTTTGTAAAACAGACTGGATGTGGGAGTCAGGCAGTAGCACAGCAGGTTAAGCGCATATGGCACAAAGCGCAAGGACCTGCATAAGATCCTGGTTCGAGCCCCCTGCTCCCCACCTGAAGGGAGTTGCATCACAGGCAGTCAAGTAGGTCTGTTGGTGTTTACCTTTCTCTTACCCTCTCTGTCTTCCTCTCCTCTCTTCATTTCTCTCTGTCCTGTATAACAACAATGACATTAATAACAATAAAAAACCAGGGCAAAAGAGAAAATAAATAAATAAATATTTTTAAAAAGTTAAAAAAATAAAACAGACTGGATGTGGCACCTCAACCTGAAAACTGCCAGACTGTTAACCAGCTGCTTGGGAGTAGATCCAGAAAACATTTTTTTAAATTGCTCAAATATATATCTCTGCCTTATTTTTGATACAGGGCAAAAGTAGGATATACAAAGTATAACATATGGCCAAATGGAGATTATTACAAGATGCATGGTTGGTTTCACATGCAAAATCTATTGTTACAGCTCGTCATTAACAGAATAAAAGGTGGTAGTGGGGAAATCATTTGAATGTTTAAATAAAAAAGAATGTTTAAATAAAAAATTAACTGGCAAAATGAAATGCTACTTCATGATAAAACCTTGCTGCAAACTGGAAATAGAAGAGGACTTGCTCAATCTGCAAAGAATATTTACCAAGAAAAATAGCATTCTTCCTTTATATATGTAGAAATACACGTGTATTGTATTGTGATGTGTGCACTTAACCAGGTGCACCACTACCAGGCCCAAGTATATTGTATTTTAAAAACCAATCTTGGCTAGTACTTTCCTTGATTTGGTTCTGAGCACTGAGTCCTCTTTTAGTAGTTGTCTGCTGCCCATTACTCTTGAATATGAGGATACAGTCTAATCTAATTAAATCTTCAAATTCTACCATGTCCCAACAGAGGAAACACCATTCTTAAGAAACAACATTAAACGGACAGTTGCTGTTGCACCTGGTTGAGTGCACATGTTACAATATGCAAGGACTAAGGTTAAAGCCCCCATTACCTACCTGTATGGGGAAAGCTTTGCAAGTGGTGAAGCAGGGATGCAGGTGTCTCTCTGTCTCTCTTCCTGTCTCTATTACCTCCTTCCCTCTCAATTCCTGTCTATCTCTATCCAATAAACAAAGATATAAAAAATAAAAATGAAGTAATGCTGATAATTCTAGCTGACAGTTTGAACTGACATTATTATTATTTTTTGTCTCCAGGGTTATTGTGCTGGGGCTCAGCGCCTGCACTATGAATCCACTGCTCCTGGAGGCCATTTTTTTCTATTTTCTTGCCCTTATTGTTGCTATTATTGTCGTTGTTGGATAGGACAGAGAGAAATAGAGAGAGGATTGAAGATGGGGGAAGAATGGTAGATACCTGAAGAATTGCTTCACTGCTTGTAAAGCAACCCCCCACCCCACAGGTGGGGAGCCGGGGGCTCAAAGAGGGATCTTTACTCCAGTCCTTGTGCTTCGTGCCATGTGTGCTTAACTTGCTGCAATACTGCCTGACCCTGTATTAATATTATTTAAATTTATTTTAATTAGCCAAGCACTATGTGTTCATTGATGTAAAATTATGTCTATATAGTCCTTACCTGTAGAAGCAAAAAACTCATTGGTAACCACACAAGAACACTTCTCTTACTCCCTCCCATTCTGCATTTTTCTCCCAGATGTGTACAGCAGTCACCATCAACAGTTTTTGCAATTTCATGCATGTGTAGGAATGTGCATATATATGTATATAGATAATTTGTGCCCTTTGATATCTGGTGTAATATCAAAGGCTGCGACCTGGTTGCTGTTGCTGCCTTTGATATATGTTTACAAGCACTAAAATGGCCAAAGAGTAAACAGTGGGAGGTAAATGTGCACAAGCAAAGCACTTGGTTAATTTGGTTAATCAACTCTATCATAAGCAGCCTGGCCCTGACTACACAGCATGCTGGAAGCTCCCAGCAGGGAAGAAGGAGGGAGCTAGCGATGGGGGAAATTAACTCATCATCACATCCCATTGACGATGATTCATGCTGTTGTCTATGTCTGAAGAGCCTGATTGGAGAGAGTGGGGTGGGAGCCCTGTAGCACTTCAGGACAGCAGTCGTTCTTGGTTGTAGTTTCTGTTTATGGCGATTCAGCAAGCAGGATACAAAGAATGTCGGAAACTTGAACCAGGTGCACAGTAAGGCTCTCTGTCTATCTGGCTCTGGTTTAGAGCTGTGCACTTGTTGCCCCAGGCTCTGCACTGATTCTTTCTTGTTAGTGAGAGCAAGTATTGGCAATGTACAATCAATGTAGTAGAATGTGCAGATTTGACATGACAGAAGCTTACAAGGTAGTTCTTGTTGAGGATTTCATTTTTCAAAATAACTTTCTATTTAGAATAAATGTCTAAATAGATTTAGGTTAAAAGAAAAATATTCAAGACCTCCTACCCATTTTCCCTTCTTAATATTTCACTTTAGAATGTTGTACTAGTTGTGATTACTGAACCCACCTTGATACATTATTATCAACTAAGCCTCATGCTTTATTCAGATTGCCTTCATTTTAACCTTAGGTTCTCTTTCTGTTCCAGGACACCAGGAAGGGCCTGTATTATAATTAGTATTATGTCTCCTCAGACCCCTCTTGGCTGTGATACGTTCTTAGATTTTCTTTGTTTTGGGTGACCTTGACAGCTTTAAGGAGTGACCACTTAGGTATTTTATAGAATGTCTCTCAACTAGGATTGTCTGATTTTTGTCTTCTGATTTACACTGGGATTATGGATGAGGGGAGGAATAACACATGGGTGAAGTGTCATTCTCATCACATCTAGAGTCTCTTCAATGGGTACCATGGGGTGGCATACCCAGTAAGTCATATATAATACTACACAAGAAGACCTGGGTTCAAGTCCTCACCTCCACCTGTGGGGGATGAGGGTGGGGTGGAAGATGGAAGCTTCACAATTGGTGAAGCAGGCTGCACATGTCTTTATTTTTCTCTCTGCTTCTCTTTACCCCTCTATTTCTCTTTGTTACTATTAAAATGAAAAGAAGTGAAGAGAAGAGAAGGGAAGGGATGAGATTAAAGAAAATGGCTGCTGGGAGTTGTGGAATCACCAGACACACACACACACACACACACACACACACACACACACACACACACACACAATAAACAAACAAAAAAACAAAACACCAAATCTCATTGATGACTCTGGTAGCAAAACAAAACAAAAACAGTCCTTTCAATCAAGGTAAAATCACTGTTTTTGGCAAAATTGTTGACCAGGTTGAAGCAGTCTTCTTCGGTTTTCAATGAGAAACAAGATTTTTCTTGCCCTACTCAGAATGCTTCCTTTATAGGGAAGTTACTGTATATTCTAAATGTAAGGGTGAGAATTAAGTTTCATCTTCCTAGGAACAGAGTATGCACATAAATTATTTAGAACTCTGCATGGGAGCATTAATTATAATTCAATATTAATTTACTTTATTGCTCTAAAACTGTTACTTCTTTCACCACTGAGAACACTCCTACAGCTTTAAGACATTTCAGCATCATTTTTTTGAGCACCCCCTTATCTCTTGGTATTACAAGATGCTCTAGTCCCATCTTGTATATTTCTCCCTTCCATTCTAGAATAATTCATTTCTTAAAGGACTCCTGGTTCTTTTTACTATAAAATGCTGTTCGAAAGAAGAATTGGGTGTTTTATATCCTTGGCGCTCCTGGAGTGTTAATGTTTTCAGGTTGAGATAATAGTGTTAGAAAATATATGTGTGCATACAAGATTCAAATATCTCTCTCTAGCTAAGCATGAAATTATATTAATTTCTTCACTTCTAATCTATTTCTATGTGGATCAGTCTAGCCTTTCTTTCCTTTCTCTTTGTTCACTGTAATCTCCCACTATAACAGTGGAAAACCTGGCTCCAGTCTTTTGCCATTCATTTATTTAATTGTTTCCTTCCAATATACATGTGTATATTTGCTTGTAACCATGGGAGTAACTTTAACAACAGTGTTTTTCTACTGCTCTGTTTGCCTTAAATATTTCACTAATTTCCAGAGTTTCTTGGTCAGCATCTTTTCCCCATCCCCTTCAGTGGGGTTGTTTCAGACCTTTGTAATACAGTTTGATTATTTTGACAAAGAATATGATTTATTTGTCATTTAATCCTGACACCCTCAACGACATACACAATTTTTTAAATAATTTACATAGATTAAGAGTGATCTTTCTGCTATAAACTTCAGTTGGTTTTATAAATATACCATGTTGTGTGTCCACCTTTACTAAATCATACAGAATAGTTTCATTTTAAAAAATACTTATTTATTTATTCCCTTTTGTTGCTTTTGTTGTTTTATTATTGTAGTTATTATTATTGATGTCATTATTCTTGGATAGGACAGAGAGAAATGGAGAGAGACGGGGAAGAAAGAGAGAGGGAGAGAAAGATAGACACCTGCAGACCTGCTTCACTGCTTGTGAAGTGACTCCCCTGCAGGTGGGGAGCTGGGGAATCGAACCGGCATTCTTAAGGAGGTCCTTGTGCTTTGCACCACCTGCGCTTAACCCACTGCGCTACCTCCTGACTCCCAGAATAGTTTCATTTTTAAGTATTCTTGTTTTTTATACATTCAACCTTCCACCAACCTTGGCAATGACAAGGTTGCCTTGACAAAATGCCTTTTCTAGAAAGTTATATAAATTGAATCATAGTATATAGCCATTTCAGGCTGACTTCGTTCACTCAGAAGACAGGTGGAAGGGGCCAGGTGGTAGCACAGCAGGTTTAGTGCACATACGGTGAAGTGCAAGAACTGGCCTAAGGATGATGGTTCGAGCCCTCGACTCCTCACCTGCAGGGGGCTCGCCTCACAAGAGGTGAAGCAGGTCCACAGGTGTCTGTCTTTCTCTCCCCCATCTGTCTTCCTCTCCTCTCTCGATTTCTCTCTGTCTCATCCAACAACAACAGGGACAACAAAAATGGGAAAACTGGCTTTCAAGAGCAGTGGATTCCTAGTGAAGGCACTGAGCCCTGGAGAAAAAAAAAAAGAAAGGAAGACAGGTGGAGAAGGTCAAATTACAGGTTGTAAAGACATCTGAAATCATTTGGTCTGGCTCTGGCCAGGCAGCCACTGGCAGGACTCAAAATCCAATACATCTTGAACTTTTGTCATATCAATATTAAGTGCTAATTTGTTATTAGTGATTTAGTATTGATTTACAAGATTATGAGATAACAGGGGTATAATTCCACACCATCCCTACCACCAGAGTTCTGTGTCCTTATTCCCTCCATTGGAAACTGCAGTAGTTCTCCCAAGGTCACAGATAAGGGTTGACTATTATTTCTATAGCCATTTATTGTGGATCTAATGTGTGTTTGAGCATGGATGGTTAACCCCCTGGAAGCTCGTCTATCAGACTCCCCTTGGCATGCCAGCCTTGTGGTAGAGCGAGATATGGCCAGAGTACGAGGGGGAATGTCAACCTTCTCATCAGCCTCACTGCATCACCCCACCCCTCTTCCCTCTGGTGGGCTTCGGCTTCCTTGTATTTCTATTTCCCTGTTCCTGCATCACTATCCATACTTTCTCATTGCCTTGCTCTCTTGTCCCTTATAACTCAAAATTTCACTCAGATAATAGAAGCATATAATATAATAATCATGTTCACTTGATGTATCACTTATTTGAGAACACTTTTTCTATTGCATTCAGACAACATTCAGCTGACTAAGATATTCTTAGGTGACTTTGTTTCTCTTTAAAATTCTGTATACACCAACCCATTGTATTTTTATTTTCAACCACATAAAAGATATTTGAGCTCAGTCTTATTCTTATTAGATTTTAATTAGCTTTTTAAAAAATAATTCTTTCATTGCCAAGATCCTTACAAAATTTTCCCTTTATTATTTCAATTCTAAATGTTGACAGGATGTGCTTGGATTGAGACTTAAGGTTTACTTTATTTGGGTACAGTGACTGCTTTCAATTTTCAAGTACAGTCCTTCTTAAATCTTTTCTATGACTAAGGCTTATTTGTTCCCCCTTAACTTTGTTTATCTTCCTTTCTTGCAATTAAGTAAGAAGTGAGTTTCAAACTACTGGAGTTTCAAAGGTCTTTATTTACTCTCTGTACTATGTACCTTCCATATGTGTCTTATATCTGTTGTTTCAATGTCTCTGCTTCTGTAACCCAAGAAAATTTTTTTCAATTTTATTGAAGGAATATTGATTTATAGGATTTTTATTGTCACAAAGATATACTTCCACATATCCCAAGATAGGTATCAGTACACTTCATCTTCAGCCAAACCATCATCTTATTCCAAGATAGGGATTCAGGGACTTACTTGAATTCAGGGACTTGTTTTTGTGCTCCTCAAGCTTCTATAATAGATTATAGTCTACTGAGGTTTGCCAGGTATTGCCCTTTCTTTCTTTCTTTCTTTCTTTCTTTCTTTCTTTCTTTCTTTCTTTCTTTCTTTCTTATAGCCTATATGTGAGTGAGATCAGTATTTCTCCTTCTCCTGGTTTATGCTAGAAACCTTTCTTTAAAATTTATATTTACTTATTTTAAAATTATTTTATTTTAATGAGAGAGACAGAGAAAAGAAACACCAGATCACTGCTCAGCTCTGGCTTATGGTGGTGCCGGGGACTAAACCTGGGAGCTTGGAGCCTCAGGCATAGAAGTGTTTTGCATAACCACTATGCTGTCTTCCCAGCCCTCAAGAAAATTTTTTAAGTTCATCTAACACCTGAGACATTCAAAGTTTCACATAAAAGTTCTACTATTAGTATTGCCAATTCCATGTTTCCATGCATTTATCCAAAGGATCTTTTTCATTCTCTGCTAATACCTGGTCTTTTTATGTTTTTTTTTTTTTGTTTTTTTGTTTTGGTTTTTGCCACCTGGGTAATCAACCAGGGTAATCACAGGGATTCGGTGCCTGCACTGTGAATCCACAGCTTTGGACAGGCTATTTTTTCCCCTCATTTTATTTGACAGGACAGAAAGAAATTAAGAGAGGAGGGGAGATAGAGAGGGGGACTGAAAAATGTACACTTGCAGACCTACTTCACCTTCTCATGAAGTGTTCTCCCTGTTGTTGTGACCCCAAGAGGAGTTTGAGACTACTAGCATATGAATTATGTCAGCCTTGAGCTGGGATGCAAGGGAATGTATAAAAGCATAGGACTTGGAGCAGCTGGCTCTTTTTGGCTGCTGCTGTTTCTCCTGGTCAGAAGCATTTGAGTGGAGGTGCTCCAGGAATCAGCCATGGCTACTACTGGAACTGAGCATGTGTGACTCTGCTAGCCGGTAAACTTTTAAGACCCCTCTACAACCATGAGAGACACATTAAGTTAAATTTCAATAAATGGTGCCCAACATGGGGTATAAACCCATGACCCTAAGATTAAGAGTCTCATGCTTTGTAACTTAACTTAAAAGAGGGGGTTTGGAGAGCTGTGGTGCATAAAAGGATTCACAGTGGGAGCTGGGAACAGGTTTAAGCAATACAGGTTTATTTATTTACTTTTATTTATTTTTTATAACATGTTTTTTTGTTCTTTTAATATTTATTTATTTCCTTTTGTTGCCCTTGTTTTATTGTTGTAGTTATTATTGTTGTTGTTAAGGATGTCATTGTTGTTAGGACAGAGAGAAATGGAGAGAGGAGGGGAAGACAGAGAGGGGGAGAGAAAGATAGACACCTGCAGACCTGCTTCACTGCTTGTGAAGCGACTACCCTGCAGATAGGGAGCCAGAGTCTCGAACCAGGATTCTTACGCCAGTCCTTGCGTTTTGCACCATGTGTGCTTAACCCGCTGCGCTACTGCCCGACTCCTTCAATACAAGGTTTATTAAGGCATTACAAAAGCATGGGCATATATTTAGATACACAAAGTAAGCAGTTATCATCAGGGGTTAAGAGTGTGCTTTGTCCATAAAGTCTGAGTACAGTTATGAAAAATTTAGTCCCATAAGATAAACAATTGTCAGCTGAGGTATAGGTTGCTCATGGCTGTAGAGGGGTCTTAAAAGTTTACCACCTAGCAGAGTCTAAACACATGTTTAGTTCCCAGGATAAGTATCCATGAGGGATACCTGAAGCATCTCCACCGAGATGCTTCTGACCAGGAGAAGAAGCAGTAGTCAAAGACAGCCAGTTGCTCTAAGTCTGTGCTTTTATACATTCCCTTGTGTGTCCCAGCCTCAAGCTGATGTCATTCGTATGCCAATAATCCCAAACTCCTGTTAGGGTGACAACACCCTGCAAATGGGGAAAGTAGGCTTGAACCTGGGTTCTTGTGCATGGTGATATGTACACTTTAACCAGGTGTGCCACTACCCAACCCCAATTTTTTAACCTTTTAAATGATAATTATAATTAAATTTTAAAATCTCCTTCTTACCACAAATTGACAACTTTTTCCAGCTTCCTTTTCTTTACCTTTACTCTTTCATTTTTTATTTTTTTGACTTATGAAAAACCTTGGTTGTTCATATTCAAAAGTGGGAGGACTAACAGGCTAATTAGGAACTTGTTAAGTACCTCATGCATTTGTGTTCTGTGAATCACTAGAGAACTTTTTCTGTCTTTGTTGTTAGTATGTGGGTGGTTTCAGAATCATAGGATAGTCATATTCCATAGAAAAGGCTCCCCTCTCTCTAATTTGAAAAATAAAGGTCTTATTCTGGGATCCAATTCACTTGACAATGTTGGCTTCAGCATAGAATTTGAGAGGTTTCTGTTGGTGTCACCAAGCTTGGAAATTCTCCATTTCACCCTCCAACATCTGCTGAGGAAAAGAGATACAGGACTCAGTGCCTTCAGGTGGCAACTGGGAGGGGGTTAGAGATAAATTTCCTTCTTAACTGATGGGACCTGTAGTATAAAATGGGTTGAATGTCAGTTTTCCCTACCTAAAATTCAGGATTTACTTTCCATATCTGTTCAGTTTACATGTTTCTGTAGATTTTCCAGCTTAAAAATCTTGCTACTAATTCTCTTCTCTCTCTCTCTCTTTTTTTCTCTCTCTCTATATATGTATGTGTATGTATATATATGTATTATACATTACTATACATTCTATTACTTTTTGAGATCCTGGTTAATTCTATTAACCTGAATTTTAATATTGCCTTAATGTTAGTTTTTTTTCTATTAACACCCTTATTTGTCATAATCTGTCTTCCTGCATTTCCCCCCAATAATTCCCAATTATTTACTGGCATCTTCTGAATTACATAGTAGATGATTTTTCAGATGACATCCTACTTTGAATCAAATATTTCTTTTTTTTATATAATATGGAAAGCAGTATGCCTTTTTAAAAAATATTTATTTTATTTATTTATTCCCTTTTGTTGCCCTTGTTTTATTGTTGTAGTTATTATTGTTGTTGTCGTTATCGATAGGACAGAGAGAAATGGAGAGAGGAGGGGAAGACAGAGAGGAGGAGAGAAAGATAGACACCTGCAGACCTGCTTCACCGCCTGTGAAGCGACTCCCCTGCAGGTGGGGAGCCGGGGTTTGAACCGGGATCCTTATGCCGGTCCTTGTGCTTTGCGCCACCCGCGCTTAACCCGCTGCGCTACAGCCCGACTCCCAGAATCAAATATTTCTATATGTAGTATGGTATGCATGGTATAATACATTTTCAGGAGGTTTATTTGTTTATTTATTTATTTTCCCTTTTGTTGCCCTTGTTTTTTTTATTATTGTTGTAGTTGTTGATGTTGTCATTGTTAGATAGGACAGAGATAAATGGAGAGATGAAGGGAAGACGGGGGGGGGGGAGAAAGATAGACACCTGCAGACCTGCTTCACAGCTTGTGAAGCGACTCCCCTGCACGTGGGGAGCCGGGGGCTCAAACCGGGACCCTTATGCCAGCCCTTGTGCTATGTGCCATGTGCACTTAACCAGGTGCACTACCACCTGACTCCCTCAGGAGTCTTATTTATGTTTATAGCATCTTTATTCAGTCTAGAAAAAAGTGACATATATCCAGAATGGGTATTTATCAATAGAAAAGGTGAGTGAATTTCATTCTGTGATTCCTTGTATGGTATTTGAACTTCTTTTTTAGATCTTAAACTGGAGGGAAGTTGACAGGAAGAATGTCTAATCTAATTCTCTCTCTCTCTCTCTCTCATTAATTTTTTTTCCTCCAGGATTATTGCTGGGACTCAGTGCCTGCACTACAAATTCACTGCTCCTGAAAACTTCTTTTTTTTACTGGATAGGATAGAGAAAAATTGAGAGAGGAGGGGAAGGTAGAGGGGAAGAGAAAGACAGACACCAGCAAACCTGCTTTACTGCTCCCTGTAGGTGGGGAGCCAGCGGCTGGAACTGGAATCCTTGGGTGGGAGCTTGCACTTTGTTGTACTTTGTGCACTTAAGCCTGTGTACTACCACCTGGCCCCCTCTAATTATAACTCTTTCAGAGTCTTTTTTAGTGTTACATTGATCCATCTAGATATGATATCTTCTATTATCTACTGTCTAGTAATGAGTTTGATGCTTGAAAAATGAGAGATTGTATACTGCTTCCTAATTTTCTTCTTAGTCATTATCTACTAGAGAATACACCTATAAGGATTTGAAGGTCCATCTCTTGCCCCTTTCAAGCTTCTGTCTACCATGTTGTTTCTCCTCCTACCACTTGCCACTCTGATCTCACAAATATGGTTGTCTGCAGATGCCTTTGACTTAATCTGGATATACAATGAGGATGGTGGGAGGAAATAGCAGGGCTAGCAGAATTATTTGTTTCAGAGTTAACATCATAAAGTAAAGGTGGACGAGATACTTAAAAATTTTGTAATTGAAATGGATAGTGGGTCATTATTTCTTTGTGAATTCATCTATGAAACCTGAACTAGTGTTTCTCATTTAGTTTTTCATTCCTATAATTTGCATCAGAATTTTTCCAAATCCAGGCATGACTTTTCTTAGCCATTTTACTTTTATACAATAAACTTGTTTTATTTCTTTCTGAGTCTTCATGAAAGACTTGCTTCTTTCTGATTTCTTCTATCCAAAGGATTATCCTTTCCTGCTCACAAGTTGAGAGCAACCTCAGATCGTGCATCTCTTATTACTACATTGACAGACAAACAGGCAGATTTCCTCTAAGTGTTTCTATCATAAAGGGGAAAAAAAACACATGCTAGTAGTTTCCTAGCATCTTTCACTTTGGGTGCCCTTGACCACAATTGTGTTACAGGCTTAAGAAAGTTCGAGAGACCCAGTATCAGATATTTCATCCCCTTCAAGCACAGTCTTAATTTTCTTCAGCACAAACTAGCTAGCACCTTCTTTATGGCAACAGACAAAAAGTTTGTCCTCTGTGGGTTCTGTTCTTCTAGCGTTTGCCCTTCTTCCGTAGCCAGTCAACAGCATCAGGTTGAGCCTGATGTAAAGTTTCGAGACCTCCTTTGAATCTGGAGAGGTGGCAGTCGTTGACTATGTGGGTCATAGTCTGTCTGTAGCCGCAGGGGCAGTTCGGGTCGTCTCTGGCTCTCCAGCGATGGAACATAGTGGCACACCGGCCATGGCCTGTTCGATAGCGATTGAGGAGGGCCCAGTCATAACGTGCTAGGTCAAAGCCGGGTTGACGCTTACAGGGGTCTGTGATGAGGTGTTTGTTCTTTACCTCAGCTGACTGCCAACTCTGTTTCCAAGAGACTGGAACAGAGAAGTTCAGTGTAGGCGTAGGGGACCAGATTGGGTGACGAGACGTCAAGCGTTGAACAGGGTGGGCGAAGATATCCGCATATATTGGCAGGTCCAGTCGAGCGTAGACGTGGGAAATGAACTTAGATGATGCCGCATCCCGACGAATATCTGGCGGGGCGATGTTGCTAAGAACTGGCAGCCATGGAACCGGGGTGGAACTGATGGTTCCAGAAATTATCCTCATGGAGGAATATAATTTGGAATCGACCAAGTGGACATGGGGGCTATGGAACCATACTGGGGCACAGTATTCTGCAGTGGAATAGCATAATGCCAGAGAGGATGATCGTAGTGTGGAAGCGCTCGCGCCCCATGAGGAGCTGACCAGTCTTGCAATGATGTTATTCCTCACGCCCACCTTTGCTGCAGTTTTTATGAGATGTTTGTGAAATGACAGAGTGCGATGGAGAGTAATGCCAAGATAGACTGGCTGGGCTTCATGCTGGATTCTCGTATCGCCAAGCTGCACATTAAGCTCACGCGAGGCCGAGGCATGGTGTAGATGGAAAATAGATGATACCGTTTTTGCAGTGCTAGGGATTAGTCACCATTTTTTACAGTAATCAGATATCAGAGACATGTCTTTCGTGAGTGTTTCCTTGAGGATGTCGAACTTGGATGCCTGAGTTGCACAGCAGATGTCATCGGCATAGATGAACTTCCTTGAAGAAGTTTCTGGGAGGTTCTGTGGGTTCTGTGATTCAAAGTAAGTCAGCAGAGTCGTGGTATGGTCTGATATCTGGGGTAAGAGTATTAGCAGAAAAGAGAATAAAGAGCGGCTTCTTCACAAACAACCAAGGAGGCATGCACCTAGTCAGTGAAAAATTGTGATCATTTTTCCTAATAAGTAACTTGCCAAAATCACAATCATCTATATGTGAAAAAAGATCTGTATAGTGCCAGAACAGATATAATAAGTTCTTTTCCTGAGCAAGATCAGACTAGGTTCTATCAATTATATATATCAATCGATGTTTCTGCTTTGTGTGGTCTCCAGGAGACTCTGAGATAGATTCATGACACCACTGGTAAACATGATTCTCATGGTATAGTTTCTTGGAACTTATTTTGCTTGTAATTTTAGTTGAATTTCCCCACTCTTAATTTCCTTGCTGTCTTTTCATACGCTGTCTTTTCTTTTATTTTAATTTGACCTGTTTTGTGTGTTTTTCTAAAGCATTCTTCCGTTTTAAGAAGAATGGCTGTTTGGAATCAGGCCAGTTCTAAATAAAATTAATTAACTTCTGATGTTTTCCTAGCCCAGTACTAAATTCTACTTGAGTAATGGGAGTGTGTCCTGCTGATCTTTATATCTCTTGTGTTTCCTTGTGTATACTAGCACCCTATAAATGCTTGTGAACTTGAATTGATGCATCCCTGGGGTCATTTAAGTCCACCAAATCCTATAAATGTGACCCTCCTTTTGGTTTTCTAAGGGATGTTTGGGTTACAATATCAACCAGTTAATCTTGTATGCATGGACAGATAACTGGAAACAGGTCATTTCCACCCATCTGGTTCAACTTGTGGATTCCTGGGCTAACCTGGGATTACTATATCAAATACTTAGAAGTATTGTTCTGATTTGACTAAGTAGCAGCTCAGCCAAGATAGCACACAGCTGCCAGATTCACACTGGGCCACAACAGCTGGAGACAGGCATAGAAAACTAGGAATTATTCAGTTGCAGCCCCTCCAAACCATGTTTGACATGCTATTTATCTTCTCCCTCTGAAACTCTCTTTCCAAATAAATGGGGGTGGGTGATAGCTTGGGGTTGTTTACCTTCTACTGAACAAACAAGCCTGAATTAGGAATTAGAATCAGCCAGTCTAAAATGATGAACGTGCTTACCCCGGCATTACTTAGAAAATGGGAAAAATAAATTAGATTACTACTTGGAAGGACTCGTTGGTTTGAAGAGCAGCGGGGACTTAATTGCAGGTCGAAAGCAGCACAGCCTGGGTTTTCTTCCATACAAACTAGCACCTTCCTCGGGGCTACATGCAGGAGGCAGTTCCCTCAGAGGACTGTATTTGCTGCAAGCTAGCAGAGAGAGACATGGAGAGCTGTCTAGGACATGTGATCTCCCCTCTAATGACATGGTGAAGCCACATTTTCATGGGCCCTGTCTTTATTACCTGCATCTTGTGTAAAACATTTACTCTCTTGGAGAGCCTCAGGACATGACTTTTTGTTCCCTGGGATGTGTGAGGAGTGAGTCAGGAGCTTGTGAAGTGAATAGAAGGATTTTTCTCTCCTAGGAAGAATAGATAGGATGCTTTATTTGGGCAGGAGCTGTCCTTGATGTGGTATATTCTTGTGGAATAATACACAACAATATAATGCAGTTTGCTTGACATTTTAATTAAAATGAGGTACTTGTCTCCTTCCTCCACCAAATGACATTATGGAGCAAGACTAAAAAGCAGCCAAGACTCATTTCCAGAGTGCAACTAGGTTGAAAAAAAAAAAAAGGGAGTTCCTAAACAGTAAAGTCAGCTTTCTGAAATGTGGGACTTGAGAAGACTCACACAGAGGAAGCCAAGGTCTGTAACTAGCATCCATCGAGCAGTAATATAACATGTTAATATCGACTTGTAGTATAATGCATGAAGCTTCCTATAATTCCAGTTCCCAATTGCATAGTATAGGCTGACCTTTTAGATAAAACCACCTTATAATTATGCCCATTTGTTTCTTCAGAAATATCTGCTTTGGCTGAGGCCCAAGACCAACCAGTTGCATGTTACTTTGTCAATAAAATCCAAAATGTGTTGATATGGAATGGTATTCCATGTCACCAAATCATTCTTTTCAAATCAACTTCTTTAAGAAATTGAAGAGTGTAGGGAATCATGATCACTCATACCTGAATAAATGTGTAAGGAACGAGTTAGAAATATCTAGTATAGGGAGTCGGGCAGTGGCGCAGCGGGTTAAGCGCACGTGGCACAAATCGCCAGGACCTGCGTAAGGATCCCAGTTAGCCCCCCGGCTCCCCACCAGCAGGGGAGTCGCTTCACAAGCGGTAAAGCAGGTCTGCAGGTGTCTGTCTTTCTCTCCTCCTTTCTGTCTTCCCCTCCTCTCTCCATTTCTCTCTGTCCTATCCAACAACAACGACATTAATAACCACAACAATGTTTAACAAGGGCAACAAAAAGGAAAATAAATAAATAAATAAAAAATTAAAAAAAAAGAAATATCTAGTATAGAATTTACCAAAACTAGGGGGCTGGCCAGTGGCACACCCAGTTAAATGCATATATTAGAAGCACAAAGATCCAGGTTTAAGCTCCTGGTCCCCATCTGCAGGAGGGAAACTTCACAAGTGGTGGAGCAGTGTTGCAGGTGTCTCACATTCTCTTTCCCACCCTATTACCACCCTTCTCGCAATTTCTCTCTGTCCAATCAAATAAAAAAGAAGTAATAAAGTCATGGACCACTTGGAATATAACTAAAATAGATTTTCTAGCTTCTTGTAGCATGAGGACCTTAAACCTCATCTGCTATATTCTTCCCTTTACGTTCCTGATTATTAAGAAAATTGTTCTGATTTATATTTTAATGCTTTTCAGCCACCATGTTGCAGAAGCCACCATGATGCCAACCTGAATTCCCTGGGCAGGCAACCTCACCAATGTATCCTGGTACCTCACCTTCCCAGAGCCCTACCCTACTAGGGAAAGATAGAAATAGGCTAGGGGGTGGTGGTGGTATGGCTCTACCTGCCAACACTTAATGTCCAGCACAGAAGCAGTTACAGAAGACTTCCCACCTTCTGCTCTTCATAAAAGGTTTTGGTCCATACTACTCCCAGAGAGGGACAAGGAATAGGGAAGCTTCCAATGGATGGGATGTGGAAATCTGGCAGTGGGAACTATATGGAATTGTACCCCTCCTATCCCACAATCTTGTCCATAATTATTAAATCACTAATATAAAATACATAAATAATTTGATTTTAAAGATAATTTAACCAAAAGAGGGTGAACTGATATAACACTGGTGAGCACTTTCTAATTGCCAACTATTGTGCATAGTATCCTTTCCCTCTCAAAAGGACCCTTGGGTTAATGTCATCATTCCTGACTAACAAATGGAAAATTATGTTCAGAAAGGGAACATAAACCTGTCCAAAGTGACCCAGGAAAGAAGTGATAGATCCAGGATTTTAACCCAGACAACCTTTTCCATATTCTAGGCTCTCCAGTGCAAATGCCAATAGCCAACATTTTATGCAAAAGACAATAAAAAATTTCCTAAGAATCTGTCGAAGGTCTGCTAGAACTGCATTTTGCTGAGTTTGAATTCTACTTTTTAACACTGTAACGTGATTTTTTTTTAAAAAAAATGATTATTACTTTATTTTTGCTTCTACTTTTGTGGATGGCATCTGGTGGCCAAGAAAGAAAGAGTTAAATTGGTGAGATCAGGTCTAGAGTGACAGAATATTATTGGACATGGACATCTGGAAACTGTTCTTCATTTCTAAGCTTCAATTGACTTCTTGGCAAGAAATGAGTGGTCCTGCCTTAGCTTTCGTTTGGTTGATATGGGACTTATTTCCATCTATATCTGAGAGATCAGGTGCATGAATGGATTTGCTATCACAGCTGAAATCTGGGAAATCAAGTGAGCACATTCATTTAAAAATAAGCACCCTCTTAGAAAGACTCTTACCAAAAGAGCAACTGCGTCAGGTAGCGAAGCTGAGAAATTGAAAAAGAGACTTTGCCCATGAGGAAATGGGTTGGTGGGTGAGAGAGAGAGAGAGAGAGAGAGAGAGAGAGAGAGGACTTTCTCAGTTAAGAGAGAGACTGAGAGAGAGGACTTTCTCAGTTAAGTCCGTCATAAATGAGATTGGATACCTATGTCATTGTGTGCTCATGTATCCTTGGAATAACTAGGAAGTTGACAACACTTACATCTGCATAAGCATCCACATCACATCAAATAGCCAGCAGTGAACTAGAAATGCTGCCCGTGCTGAGTTTATTTCCAGAAACTGACTTGCAGATTGTAGATTGAAAGCTGAAGAAGCAAGGCTTTCAATGATTTTTCATGAGGAAGCAATAGAAACAGTGATGGGATGTGTAAGGAGCAAAATGTAACTTCTGCGTATTAATTCATTTTGGATATTTTTGTTCTCAGGGTGTCACTTCTATGGCTGGAAGCTGCTAGTTACTGTATTTCTCTCAAGCTGTGGAATTCGGGTCATGTCTGGACTCAGTAATAATAACTAGTGTTATCAGGTACCCACTATGTGTTAAGGGCTGCTTTGTAGATGGTATCAGATTTATCCTCTCAATAGCACTCAAGGATCAGTAACACTACCTTTGTTTTCCGTGTGAGGAAACTGAAGCTTAGTGAGTTTAATTAACTTGCCCAGGGAAGTAAGTGTTGGGACTGACTGAGATATAAACTCAGGTCTGTCTATTTCTGAAGTACTGAACCTACTGTCTCTAAGAGAATCTATTTGGATATCATCCTCACAGTGAACCTGCAACAATCTCAATATAATTGGGTGACCCTTTTTGAGGTGCAAGTGTTCATAGTTATTAAAATTGCCAACACAACTCTACTCTAAAAATGTAACATATATATAGTTTCCCAGGGCCCAGAATGTTTTTAACAGGCTTGTTTGTAATAGGAAGAAATAAATAATATTTAATAGGATATTAACTATTGTTAATAAATCGTGATTCATTATAAGCATGAGATTTTAGGCAGCTCTTACAGAGAATGGGGCAATAAGTGTTGTAGTGCTGACGTAAAGAAAAAGCTTCAAGCCACTCTCCAAGGTCAAAGCAAATTACAGAGAAGTATGTATGGAATGAACCCATTTATGTTTTTTAAAGCATGAAAGCATTCTATACAAATAAAAGTGCACATGTACAAGATAACATGTCACATAGTTCCACTATACATACACGTGTGTCCATGTATGTCATAAGATTATCAGGAAAGAACCGGATGAAAACATCTATCTCCATGAAAAGGGTGGAGGTGGGGAGTGTGGAGGAGCATCAAAGGCAGCTTTCAGCTCTGGCTCTGTAAGTCTGCACATAAATGTCTGGGTTTCTTACAGTGAGACAAGACTCATTGTTCACTTATGTAAAAGGGAAAGAAGTGGACTTTTTTTTTTCCAATTTAGAAAAGCCAATTTATTCAATTATCAGAAGAACTTTTTAATAACTATACTCTTCTGGCCAGAGTGTGTCTGTGTTTTCATAAACTTTTAAGACACATTAGCATATAAGATACTTTATTTTTGTCTTTTTGGTATTCATTTTCTCTCACACCTCTCTGCACATACATTTAGACAATGTCTGTAATTTAAGCAGATTAAATAATTAGTAATTACTTTTGGGGGACCATTAACAATTATTTAGATGATTATTTGTAAGTTAAGATAGTAGTTAATTATTAAGGGATAGTTAACAAACATAGCCAATAAAACTATAAACATAAAGGCAACTAAGAATTATTTAGGGGCTGGGTGGTGGCGCATCTGGTTGAGCACACATGTTACTATGCACAAGGACCCGGGTTCCAGCCTCCTAGTCCCCCACCTGCAGGGGGCAATCTTCGAGAGTGGTGAAGCAGGACTGCAGCTGTCTGTCTCTCTCCCTCTAATTATCCCTCCTTTCTCAATTTCTGGCTTCTTCTAGCCAATAAATAAAGATAATAGTTAAAAATTATTCAAGAAAGAATCTTTTTTTCCTGTGATTTGTTATTATGCAGCAACGACATCAATAAACACCAACACAAATCAGCAAGTTTGGTTTCCTATTTAGTCATTTCATGTTCCACAGGCAACTTCATAAGAGTCCAGCAGGTCTTAGCTTGCGCAAGATCAAGTGGGAACCCACTGACCTATGTTTTGAGGCCTTAGCATGAGGGCTCTAGAAATTTACTACCTACAATTCTCTATTTGGGAAAAGAACCTAAACTGGATGACCGTGTTCTCCAGAGAAATGGGAGATGAGAGATTACACCTGTGTGTCAACAGCTTCACTGTAAACCACTGCTCCCTCCCCCACCATGGAAGTGATAAAAAGAAAATTCATCTGATCTTCTTGGAAGAGGCTGAAACTGATGAAGGAGTAGTAGGAAGACTTTCCCAGAAGCATGCCATGGTCTGGAATGCACTGCTTTGTGCAGCCACAGAATTCGTGTTCCTTGGGAAAAAATTATGTGACAATTTGTTTCTAAGCCAAGGAAGCCAAGGAAAACATATCAGGTAGACTAATCTCAGCACCCTGGTCTGCACTAATTAAAGGTATAACGTGTTTAAGCTTAGACAGCTGTAGGACATAAAGGAAGTTGTTTTGTTCTGTATTCACCAAAAGAAGAAAGAAAAAAAATACTATGTAAACAACTGATCCCAGATCTGTCTAGAATGTTACCCAAGTGACAACCCAAATTGACTAAAAGATAGCTGAAATTATCAGGCAGCCTGGGATGTGGTCTCATTATTTTGATAGAGCAAACATGGCCTTTAGCGGCATGTTGTCATTGTCATATTTGTCTCGGGGACGTCACATGATGATGGCTGTTAGTTTACATTTTAAAAAATGTCTGGCTATCTGACAAAGTTTATGTACAAATTACAATAATAGCAAGAATTTAAGTGAGTGGCTTGTCCTGCAATTGTCCAGGGCAATAGTATGACCTTGACTGACATTTCCTCCTATTAGTGCCTGAAGCTATAGAAAAAAAATATTTGTAATAATAGCTTCCTTTAGAATGGGAAATCTTTAAACAAATAAACAGATGCCCTTCCACAACATAAAGTTGCTGCTGAGACGTTACCTCAGGGATAAAGACTTACACAGAAGAATAGTTCACTTCTGACAATTCTGACACATCATGCTTATTACCCCTCCTAAATTTGGCTTTTGTTTGGCTTGGTAATTGTATTTGCTCCTCATCTGCAATTATCAATTTGCCCATCCTGTTTCACTTTATCCCATTATCCGTGTAAGTATCATCTATTTAAGATTATTATCTCCTGTCGAGCCACCATGAGCAGTGTTTTCACAACGCAGGCCAGAGAATACTTGAGAAAGAAAGGGGAGAGACAGGGAAAACAGAACAGGTAGTTGGTTGTGAGCCATGACTGTAAAGCTTTCTCATTGTGCCTGCCTGTCAAGTGGATGTGGCCCCAGACAGTGTCAAGAGGGAAAAGCCAAGGGCATGTGTCAGACAGAACAGCGTGTGAGGAGGACCATGCACCCTCATGAGCCCCGGTGCAAGGCAAGAGGACATTCTCATTGTCTGCTTCACCACAGTTGTCGCTTCTGCCAAAGAGACAGGACTCTGCGTCTCTTATCTATTTTGTGTGGTGTCTAATGTCTTACCATGTGCTAGGGAGTTGTTAAAATATATAAGATGATGGTAAATACAGATTAAAATAAGACACCTGAGAAGCCAAACCTATTAATTCACCTTGAGCTCCTGGCCCTGCTGGAGAAGTCAGGCAGAACAAATAGGCCCATCAGGCTCCCAGCCACAGGCCTCCAGTGAGAAGACTATGCAGTCAGTGTCTGTGGAGGAATTAACTCCCTTTAATGTTTGTCAGAACTGAACACTGCTAATTTACAGCACTCAAGCATTTCAGGGACCCTTAAGGTCTTTCCAATCACACTAGTTGGGAGGTTACTGTGCCATCATTCATGATCCCCATGATGAGATCGTGGAAGCAGAGCTTAGCGACAGAATTCTGCGGGTCCTTCTTACCCATTTATGCAGGGTCACGTTGTTCTCTTCACTCACTCAGTCCACAACCCAGCACGCGTTCAGCATTTCTTTGGCCCTGGGTTCCTATACCCACCCTGGAACAGAGAAGCGCCGAAGTCATCCAGCCAACTGGGGTGGTGGTGGTGGTGTGCATGGTGTGAAGAGGCAGAATGTATGTAGCCTTATATTTCTAGTGAAGAAAGCAATACATCTCAAGTCAGGTAATGAATTCCATTTTGAGTAATCTCATTATGGCCATCTTTTCAAAGAGTCTATGCAGTCCAAGAAGACTGACTGGAAAACCTAGTCTAGTGTGCAGGTTTTTTCCCTGTGCCAAATTAATAGTGAAGACCTTTTTAAAGGATGCTTCATTTAGGCCCTCTTATTATCAAAAGTATTATAAAAGCTGGAATGAGGGCCTGAGTGCGGTGCCACTGCTGAGATAACACCCACTGTTGGATCAGTGGCTGGCAGAATTCCACCATTCAAGATGCTCCGAGCAAGTGCACTGTTCTCTGCTGGAGCCTGGAAGAGGAAGAAGTCAGCCGAGGAAGACAGTCAGGGAGGGATAAGTGACAAGAGAATTTTTTATTACTATCTTTTTAGGATCAAATAAAATGTGTTTTATTTAACCCATCTTGCATACAGCTAGCAAATTGATTTTCCTGGCACCCAAATGAGTTATGTCCCCAATCTATAACCTCCAAGTGCTTTGCTTAACCAGCTAAAAAGTCCAGGGTTGCCATTTGGAAATCTACAGAAAAAACACACACACACACACAAAAAAAACACCTCTCTCATCTTCTGGAGAATCTCACTGAACTGCAGTTCTGAGTTAGGCAGATGGTAGCCATGTATTGAAGGTGGAGGGTTGGCCATCATCACTGGCTTCCAGAGGGCTCTGACGTCCAGACCCCTCATCTGTGAACCACTCTGGGTATCAAAGCTGAAAACCCTTGGGAATCAAACCTTCACTGCCATTAGAGTCACCAGGAGGGTTGAAGCAGAGCTGGGGTCCTGGTGGTGGTTCACATAGTAGAGCCAAGCATTACTATTTGTGAGGAACTAGGTTCTAGCCTCGGTCCCCACTTGCAGGGGGGGATAATTCACAGGTGGTGGAGAAGTGCTACAGATGTCTGCCCTTTCTGTTTTTTTTTTAAAGTGTTGTCTTATTTTTTAAATTAATTTATTTATTAAATAGAGACAGAGAGAAATTGAGAGGGATGGGAAAGATAGAGAGGGAAAGAGACAAAGAAACCTGAAGCACTGTTTTACCACTTGAGAAGCTTTCCCCCTGCCTGCATGTGGGGACCAAAGCCTTGAACCCAGGTGCTTGTGCACCAAAATGAGGGCACTTAACCACGTGTGCCACCACCTGGCCCCTCTCCTTTCTATTTTTTTCTCTCTATCTCTGTTTGTCTCTTGCTCTTTATGAAAAAAAAAATATCTACCAGGAATCCATACAGGCATTGGGCCCCAGCAAAAATCATAGTGGCAAGAAACAAGAAATCCAGAATAAAACACAAAACAAAAAATCATCCAGAGATTGTGAATCCTAACTTCAGAATTCCTGATTCACTTGGTCTAGACTGGGACTTAAAACTTTCTCACAGGTTCCCAGAAGGGGGAAAAAAAAAAAAGAAAAATGATTTTGAGACAATGTTTCTCAGACTTGACTGCACAAGGGGGTCTGTTGTGTTGTTCCTGATAGTAATGACTAGTAACAATGGAGAGAGGGATGTATTTGAGGTCTAGGCCCATCAAGTCTGTCTGGGAATTTCAGGAGTCCCCGATTAGGGCCCCAGCTGACGAAATGGTCTGATAGTAACTAAAAAGCCATTGTTAAAGTATGCCAGTCTATTGCCCTTATTCACCTTTTCAGTCCTTGCTTTGATAAGGTTAGCTTTGGAGTGAGTGACAGAACTATAATAAAAAGTAGGTGAGGAGGATATCTAAGTCTGTGTAGACACTATTTTATTATGAACTTGATACTGACTCACTACAGACTACTGTGTGTTTTGCTTTCAGGTATATATTTTGCCCTAATTTATGGATACATGTGAACATATACTCTATCTCATAGGATCTAGTCTATATCTGGATTTTGGGACTTTGTTAGGAAATGAACCTCCTGGAATGGAATTAGAGAATACTATGAAAGGAAAGGTCTCAGCCAAGTAATGAGGGTGAAGGGTTGGTATTCCATGCCTGACATCTCTGGACACAGTCTGAAGTGAAGCATGCTGAGGTGGTACTCCTTGCACTGATTAGGTTGGGATTGGTGGATGCATTATCATTTGGTATGACTTGAGAGAAGCATGCAGGAAAGTGAGCCCCACTATAGAGGTCCCAGGACTGGGGGAAATATAGGCTCTATAGAAGAAGCGGGAGGTTCCTGCTGTTTAGGGTTTAAGAAGACAATAGATAGTTATTGCTATAATCACATTGTTTGGCAATTAGGTTAACTTTGAAAAATCCCTTTGTTAGGATTTGCTTTATCATATACAACATCTCCATAATTTATGTCTTTTGATATTATTTGTATATAGCTATGCCACCAGTTGCTTCTGTTTTCCCTGGAGTAAGCTTTTAAGAGAATCAACATATCAAAGACTCAGCCTATGTATTAAAAAGAGTCTGTGCTTTAAAAAGTTTGAGACATTCAATCAGTATTTCCCCTCTCATATTACTTAATAGTGATTTATGTGACTACAAATTAATAGGAGTGTACATAAACACCATTCCCACCATCAAAGGACTGTGTCCCATCCCGTCACCCTCCTCTTCCCTCCCTCCCACCCCATAGAGCTGATCATCCATCCACCCTCACCCTCAACCCAGAGTTTTTACTTTGGTGCTCTGCTCCAAATTTAGTCAAATCCTGTTTTAAGTTTCCCTTTCTGTTATTCTTTCTCGACTTCTGTTTGAGTGTGATCATCACATACTCATCTTTATCTTTCTGACTTAGCTCACTTAACATAATTCCTTCAAGATCCCTCCAAGATGGGTCAGAGAAGGTGGGTCCATTGTTCTTAATAGTTGCACAGTATTCCATTGCGTATATATACCACAACTTTCTCAGCCACTCATTTGCTGTTGGGCACCTGGGTTGCTTCCAGGTTTTAGCTATTACGAATTGTGCTGTTATGAACATAGGTGTACCCATATCTCTTTGGTTTGGTGTTATGGAGCCCTTGGGGTATATTCCCAGGAGAGTTATTACTGGGTCATATGGAAGGTCCATGTCTAGCCTTGTAAGAGTTCTCCAGACTGCTCTCCACAGATGCTGGGCCAATTTACATTCCCACCAGCAGTGCAAAAGAATTCCTCTGTCCCCACAACCTCTCCAGTATTTGTTGTTGCTGTCCTTTTTGATGTAGGCCATTCTCACAGGGGTGAAGTGGTACCTCATTGTTGACTTTACGTTGAAGTGTAATGGTGATAATGGACAGCCCTGTCTAGTCCCGCATCTGAGGGGGAATGCTTTGAGCTTCTGTCCATTGATTATGATGTTGGCTGTAGATTTGCTATATATGGATTCCACTATCTTGAGGGATTTTCCATCTATTCCCATTTTTTGTAGTGTTTTGAGCATGCATGGGTGTTGGATTTTGTCAAATGCTTTCGCTGCATTTATTGAGATATTCATGTGGTTTCTGGTTTTGCTTTTATTGATGTGGTGAATAACATTGATTGACTTACGGATGTTGAACCAGCCTTGCATTCCTGGGATAAATCCCACGTAGTCGTGATGAACAATCTTTTTGATATACTGTTATATCCTGTTGGCCAGGATCTTGTTTAATATTTTGGCATCTATATTCATCAGAGATATTGGTCTATAGTTTTACTTTTTTGTTGTGTCCCTATCTGCTTTTGGTATCAGGGTGATGTTGGCTTCATAGGTGGGTGGGAGCTTTCCTGATTCTTCAGTCTTTTGGAACAGCTTTAGAAATATAGGTATTTACTATTTTCTGAAGGTTTTGTAGAATTCGTTTGTGAAGCCATCTGGTCCAGGACTTTTGTTATTGGGAAGATTCTTAGTAACTGTTTCGATTTCTTTGTCTGTGATTGGTGCATTTAGGTTTTGTAGTTCTTCTTGGTTCAGTTTTGGAAGGGTATTTTTCCAGGAATTTTTCCATTTCTTCCAGATTCTCTAGCTTGGTGGTGTATAGTTCTTCGTAGAAGTCTGGCATGATGTTCTGGATTTCTGTGGTGTCAGTTGTGATATCTCCTCTATCCTTTACAATTCTATTTATTTGGGTCTTCTTTTTTTTTTTTTTGTGAGTCTGCCTAGGGGGTTGTCATTGTTGTTTAATTTTTCAAAGAACCAACATTTGGCTTCATTGATCTTTAATATGGTTCTCTTATTTTCGATGTTGTATTTATGCGCTAATTTTAGTAATTTCTGTCCTTCTCATTGCTTTAGGGTCCCTTTTTTCCTCTTCCTCTAAGTCCTTATGGTGTGCAGTAAGGTTGTTTATCTGATCTTTTTCTTGTTCTCTAATATGTGACTGTATGTCTATGAGTTTCCCTTTCAGTACAGCTTCAGCTGTGTCCCAAATATGTTGATAGCTTATGTTTTCATTTTCATTTGTTTCCAGGAACATTTGAATTTCTTGCTTGAGTGTCTCTCTGACCCAGCTGTTCTTAAGCAGTATATTGTTTCCAAATTTTGTGATTTTCAGTAATTTTCTGTTTGTTGTTAAATGTTAGCTTTACTCCACCGTGGTCTGAGAAGATACCTGGGATGATTTCAATGCTCTTTAATTTGTTGATACTGTCTTTGTGGCCTAACATGTGGTCTATCCTTGAGTATGTGCTGTGTGGATTTGAAAAGAAGGTGTATTCCAATTTTTTGGGGTGAAGAACTCTGAAAATGTCCAGGAGGTCTAGTCTGTCCATCTCTTCATTTAATTCTCTTGTTTCTTTGTTGATCCTCTGCTTCGTTGAACTGTCTAAGTACGATAGTGGGGTGTTAAAGTCTCCAACTATTACTGTATTACTATTGATGTATTTTTGTAGTTCTTTCAGTAGGTGTTTGATGTATCTAGATGGGCCATCATTGAGTGCATAGATGTTAATTATTGTTAAATTTTCTTGGTTGATTGACTCTCTAATCATTATGTAATGTTCTGGTCTATCTTTTATTACTTTATTTAATTTAAAGTCTGTTGTGTCAAAGATGAGAATGGCTGTTCCTGCCCTTTTTTGTGGTCCATTAGCCTGTATGATAGTTTTCCATCCTTTCACTTTAAGTCTGTGTTTGTCTGGTTGGGTCAGATGGGATTCTTGCAAGCAGCATATGGTTGGATTGTGTTTTCTGATCCTTCCTCCCACTCTGTGCCTTTTAATAGGTGTGTTTAAGCTATTGACATTGATTGATATTATGGATTTAATGTAATGTAGTGCCATTATTCAACAATTTTTTATTTGCTCTGATATATGGTAAGTATTATGGTGATGTTCTTGTTTATAAGAGGTCTTTTAGAACCTCTTTCAGGGCAGGCTTGGTGATCGTTGTCTCCTTTAACTGTTGTCTGTCTGAGAAGGTTTTGATCCCTCCATCTAGTTTGAATGAAAATCTAGCAGTGTATATTATCCTTGGTTGGAATCCTTTCTCATTCAGGGCTCGATAGATATCTTGCCATTCTCTTCTGGCTTTTAGAGTTTGAATGGAGAAGTCTGCTGATAATCTTATGGATTTTCATGTATGTGACTTTTTGTTTTTCTCTTGCAGCCTTTAGGATCCTTTCTTTATTCTTACTTCTTTTCATTGTAACTATGATGTATCTTGGTGTCTTCAGGTCTGGGTTGATTCTGTTTGGGACTCTCTGGGCCTCTTGAATCTTAATGTCCTTTCTATTGTTTAGGTCTGGGAAGTTTTCTTTTATTATTTCCTCTAGAATGTTTATTTTGCCTTCCTCTCTTCCTCTGGCAGGCCAATTATATGAATGTTACTTCTTCTGAGATCATCCCATATGTCTTTGTTTTTGTTTTCAGTATCTCTAAATCTCTTTTTGAGCTCTTTTACCTCTTTCTTAGTTTTCTCTAGCTCATTCTCTGTCTGGCTAATTCTGTTTTCTGCTTCTGTTGGTCTGCTTTCCTCCCCTCAGCTTCTTTTTTCAGTTCAGTTATAGTATTAGCTTGTTCTGCTAATTGACCTTATAGTTCAGCTATTTCAGCTTTCAATTCTCTAATTACCTCGAGGTAGCTTGTGTTTTTCTTGAGGGTGTCATCTGTTGTTTCCCTAATTCTGATAGTCCTTTCCTCCATAGTTGTCTTCATTTCTGTGATTATTAGGTTTACTATTGCTTGCATACTTTTCTTATCTATGGTTACTTCTGACTGATTTAGAGTTTATTCTGGGCTCCTGTCTTGATTCAGTGTTATAGCAGTTTTATTTGCTCTTGATTTAACCTTTTTTTACTGATGTGTTTTTTATTTTTCTGTTCTGTCGTTATTCGGTTGTGTTTTGAGTACAAGCCATGCCATACTAAATACCTTATGAGAGATGCAGTCATCAACCTCAGAAATTACAATAGTAACTGAAGCAAAGATTGATGCAAATGAGTATCAGTTAGCCAAACAACACCTCCAGTCCAAGAAAAAATATCAAACAAATCTAAAAGAAAAAGAGAAAGGAAAAAAAAAGGAAAGCAAGAATAAGCTATTATGCAAATCTACTGTCCACTGTAAATTCTAGGGATAGCAAGAGGAGAAAGGGAAGTAGAGAAGAGAGACACACACACAGAGAGAAGGAGTCCACTCTGAGTCAGATTTCTTCTGAAAATAATTCACAAACAAGTATCAGTGAATTCAGAAAGCAAAGGAAGAAGGAAAGAAGAAAAGAAGACAAGAAGAAGAAAAAAAAAAAAGAACAGTGAAAGGAAAGAGGTTTTTTTTTTTTAATTACCTAGGAGAAGGAAGAAAGGAGAGTGTAGGAAGAGGTAGAGTGAAACAAGTACCTCTCACAATGGATAGGACACCCAGTCACCTAGCAGTGGAAAAAAACAACAGTTAATTTGGTCAACCTGAAGAAGGGGGGGAGAAGGGACAGGTTTGTATATAATAGTAATAATAAAATAGAATAGAGTAAAAACTGCTAACAGTCAGTCTGCAGCTTGGACAGCTCCGGATTGGCTACAGATGGCCTGAGCAAAGGCAGCCAATTGTAAGAAATATCCAAAAAAACCCTCCAGGTAGTCTTTCCCAGGCGGGCTGAGGCTCTGATTGGTCAGATATATTGTCACTCAATTAGATCTCCAGCCACTTAAAGAGGGAGAGAGAAAGAGAGAGAGAGAGAGAGAGAGAGAGAGAGAGAGAGAAGGAAAACAAAAAGGAAAAGGATTGGAATGACATACCTGGTGAGCCAGGAATCTTGGTAAAGAAAATAGCTCAGTGGGAAGCCTGCTAGGAGTGGCTGTCCAGCCCCTGGGGGGGGGGGGTGAGCTTTAGAAACAATCAAAACATTTCCTTTCTTTTTCCTCCTTGCCTCTGTCGTCTAACCCAAGAGTGAGCTATAGGATCCCTCCTTGGTGTCACACTTAGGACCATTTATTCACCCTCCTGCTGATGGCCCAGTATCCAAAGAATCCTCGGTTACAAGCTGCTGCTTGTTGGAGCTCATGCCAGTAGTTGCTTTCAAGTCATCTTGGCTCCCGATTTTTTTTTTTTTTAGTTTATCTTTTGATTATCTTTTACTTCTTGGATAGGGACAGCCAGAAACTGAGAGGGTAGGAGGAGACAGATAGGGAGAGAGAGAGAGAGAGAGAGAGCGAGAGCGCTGCAGCACTGCTTCCCCACTCACAAAGTTTTCTCCTTGTAGGTGGAGACCAGGGGGCTGGAACCTGGGCCTTCGTGCATGATAACAAGTGCACTCTAGCAGGTGGGCCACCACCCAGCCCACCAGAATGTTTTATATTATGTTTTTATATGTTACTATTTCTATAGGGTACCATATACCTGAGCTAGCCAGTACTTTATTATAATATAGCCTTTGTGTCTTATTATGGCTAGTCAAAGTTTTTAGCTTGGCTATGTTGAGAAGTGATGATTAGTAGCTAGGTGTATTGAATGTATTTTATGTTTATGACAGGCTTCTAGGCAGTTAACATTACTTGAAGAAGAATGTTAAAGTAATAAATCAGTATCTTAATAATGGGGTTCCAGTTCATATTCATATATATATATATATATTACAATACTTTTGAAGGTTTATTTTTTGCCTCCTGGGTTATCACTGGGGCTTAGTGACTGCCTGCACTATGAATCCTCTGCTTCTGGAGGCCATCCCCCCATTTTCTTTGCACTTGTTGTTGTTATTAGTGTTACTGTAATTATTGCTGTTGTTGTTGAATAGAACAGAGAGAAATGGAGAGAGGAGGGGAAGACAGAGAGGGGGAGAGAAAGATAGACAGCTGTGGGCCTGCTTCACTGCTTGTGAAGGGACACCACTGCAGGTATGGAGCCAGAGGCTCCTTACACCCGTCCTTGTGCTTCGTGCCACGTGTGCTTAACCTGCTATACTACTGTCCTTCCCTACTTTTGATGATTTTTAATAGCAGTTGAGAATCCTTGGTCTAAAACATGACTTCTAGCATAATTTTGCATATAGTATCCAAATAGATTTATCTGCTTTTTCTCTTTTTTTTTATTATCTTTATTTATTGGATAGAGACAGCCAGAAATTGAGAGGGAAGGGGAGATAGGGAGAGAGACAAAGAGACACCCACAGCTCTGCTTCACCACTTGTGAAGCTTTGCCCCTGCAGGTGGGGACTGGGGGCTTGAACCCAGGTCCTTGTGCACTGTAACATGTGTACTTAACCAGGTGCATCACCATCTGGCCTTATCTGCCTTTTAAAAAAAATCTGTTTTAGGTATTTTTATTTATTTTTTTAAAAAATATTTTATTTATTTATTAATGAGAAAGATAGGAGGAAAGAGAAAGAACTAGACATCACTCTGGCACATATGCTGCTGGGGATCAAACTCAGTACCTCATGCTTGAGGGTCCAAAGCTTTATCACTGTGCCACCTCCTGGACCACTATTTTTGGTACTTTCACATGTCGGTATTTTCACTTATTTGGTTTTCCCTCTGAAATAATCTCTTTTTTTTCCTTCCACTCTGGGTACTGGTGTTGCTGAGGATCAGACAGGGGTCCTCCACAAATAAGTCTTTTGTACTACCTCCATGGCCCAGAATAGCCATCTATAACCACTGTTAAAACTCCGTTTTTTTTTTTTTTTTGGTCATGTGTTATCTGAGCATCATTTCTAGGTCCTTATTTGATGACAATGATCATTACATGAGCATCCTAAAGATAATGCTTTTACAGCAATGAGATATAACTTTGTACAGAGAGAATGTCATGCATTAGTAAATACAGAAACACTGCTAGAGAGGCTTCTGGTAAGAATATGAATTGGTTCAACATCTGTGGAAAATAGTATGGAGACTCATAAGTGCACTAAAAATGGACCTACCCGACGACCCACCAATTCCTCTCCTGCTAATATATCCAAAGGAAACAAAGATACTTAGCAAGACAATTATGCAAACATATGTTCACAGCAGTTTGATTTTTAATAGTTCAAACTTGGAAGCTAGTCAGATGCCCAGTGATGGATAAACTAAAAAAAAAAAAAAAAAAAAAACATGGTGTGTGCAGATACACACAATGGAATAGTATGCAACAGTTAAAATTGGTGTCCTCATCTCTTTTGCCATATCTTGAATGGAACTCAGAGGTCCACGTTGAGTGAGGTAAGTCAGAAAGAGAAGGATGAATGCAAGATGATCTCATTCATAAGTGGAGCTTAAGAAACAAGGACAGAAAGGGAAAACACACAATTAAGCTTGGACTGGGTGTAGTATATTGATTGCACCAAAGCAAAGGACTCGGGAAGGAGGGGAAGGGGTGCAATAGAGGGGCTCTGAGGTCCTGGTGTATGATGGTGGTAAAGGGCCAAAGGCAGGATAGAGACTGTGTTCTGGACACCTAGCCCGGGGAGATGAGAGATGGTAGCTGTTTGTCAACAACTATACTGTAAAATACCCCCCTTCATTTTTATGCTTTTATGAGACAGAGAAGGGGAACAGGAGCTAAGACCACAGGATCGCTCTACCATCCATGAAGACTGCCATGTCTCTGTCTGTGGCATGTTCCTGCAGTGTCAGGGCTGGGCCCAGCTCCTCAAGCATGGAAGGTGTCAGTATACTTGCTGATCCACCTCCCTGGCCCCAGCCCATGTTTTTTGTTTGAGAGAGAGAGAGAGGGGAGAAAACACTCTGCCATTCATGGAGTTTCCTTTGTTATTCCCATGTTGATTCTGGATAGAACTTGGGGTCTCAGGATCTATCATTATACCAATCTCCTCTGATGGAGCCAACTTTTAGGCTTGGGGATCTTGAATGTTTTTATAAACTCCATGCCAGATTCTTCTTCTATAAGAGGAGAATAGTCTTCATCTCACAGAGTCATGGAAGCTTTGAACAGTTGCAAAGAGCTGAATAATGCCATGTAAGAAAAACGTGGAGAACATTACAAGCCCTCCATAATACTGTATCAGCTATTATTACTCAGTTAAAACTGGTTAACGGTAATTGGATTTGAGCTGCCAACCAGAATAGATAAGAAAATGAAACACAGTTCTGCATGGATTTCAGAAACATGTAATAGAAAGTAACAAATAAATAAATAAATTTTAAAAATCTCTTTAGCAAATATTAAAAAGCTTGTCAACTCATTCCTATGTTGGACATTCAGTAATTCAATGCTTGGAAACCACAAAATTACCATCCCCCAATTTTCTGCTGTGTCACTAGGTTTTCCTCTACTGTGCAATTCTTTCAGGCTTTTATTCTCTTCTGTTCTACCTAAAGCACAAGACTTCACACGCTGCATTTTTGTTTCTCAGATGCTCAAACCTGTTGCGGTTGAAATTGCCTCAGCGGCCTTATGCTGTAGGCTTTGCTTGACCGAAACATGTGCGCACACTGCCCCCTAGGGGATATACTCTATCATTACTCTCAAAGCTAGGGGAAATGAGAGAGAGAGGGAGAGGGAGAGGGAGAGGGAGAGGGAGAGGGAGAGGGAGAGGGAGAGGGAGAGGGAGAGGGAGAGGGAGAGGGAGAGGGAGAGGGAGAGGGAGAGGGAGAGGGAGAGAGGGAGAAGGGGGGAAAGAGAAGAGAGAGAGAGAGAACTTGGCTCAAAAGGGAATGTCTGAATCCTTTGACTGTGATAGTCCGTTTACTACTGGCACACTCAGAATTTTATCTAATAATAATCTGCACCGGTGTGGAACCTCAATAAGGTCTGTGAGACAAAATCAGACATATGTGCCCTGTATTTTATTCAAGTATTTTGTGCAAAGAAGTTGATGGTAATTAATATCTGGAAAAGATAACTAGCATTTGAGATGAAATGATATATTCCCATCCTACAGGCAGCATATTAGAAACTTGAGAGAATACAAATTAGGAAGTCATGAAATATACTCAACAAGAGACTATTGAGAGACCACAATGTATCAGAAAGTGGACAGAATATTTGTTCCTCTATAAACAGGAAGGGTGAAGATTCCTGCTCTCAGGGGCTGGGTGGTGGCACACCTGGTTAAGCACACATTACAATGCGCAAGAGCCTGGGTTCGAGCACCTGGTCCCCACTTGCAGTAGGAAAGCTTTGCTAGTGGAGGAGCAGTGTCTCAGGGTCTCTCTCTCTCTCTCTCTCTCTCTCTCTCTCTCTCTCCCATTTCCCTCTCAATTCCTGTCTCTATCCAATAAATAAATAAATAAAGATAATAAAATTTCTTTTTAAAAAAAGATCCCTGCTCTAATGGAGCAGCTATTCCATTATTATTAACATTATTGCTATTGATTTATTTTTATACTGGTGGGGGGGTGGATAAAAGAGATCCTAACTTTATTCCTTCAGTGCTGTGGGGGCTTGGCTTGAACCTGTGTTTTACATATGACAATGGAGTACACTATCTAAGTGAGCTATTTCACCAGTCTGGAGCTGACATTCTAGTGACTGTCAGAACTCCCACTCCCACCTCCCTGCAGCCTCCTTCAGTCATATGCTGGAGATGGCCTGCCTCACTGGAATGGGAGACAATGGCCTATTAGCTCACAGATAACCTCATCTCTTTCATCTTGCTTAATGGCTAATAGGCTTTGTTCTGATCTCCTTTTTGTTTTCTTCTTGTTTATTGTACAATTTCCCTGTGATATATATATATATATGTATATATATGTATGTATGTATATATATGTATATATGTTACATTTTAAAAGATTTTGAGCAAACAGAATGTGCTACAACATGTCATGGTATCTGGTTCTTATCTTGGCTTTGAGTGGGGGAGAGAGAACTCTGAGACACCTTAAACCACAGAAGATCAGAAGATGTTTACCACCATGCTGCCATGAGGTGTTCAGAAACATCAAACTAACCTCCAGATACACAAGCCCTCTCCCCACCATTTGAACCCCACACATTTAGTGTGACCTCCCCCCCTTAAAATGGTGTCACTGTTCTTGCTTGATGCCCACCACTCCCAGTCTCTGAAGCTCCTCCCTGCTAGTTTATAGTTGACAGTTTCACTCCGGGGCCACATTGGAGAGACCGTGGCCAAACGCACCGTCTGGTCATGGAGATGTTTGCTGTCCCTCTGCTGGAAATTTACTGAGGAGCCAGGTTTGCCTTGCAAGGACTGCTTCGGCCTTGGGGCTCCTACTGAGCTTGTTCCCAGGCAGAATGTGAGCTCACAGGGGACTTGACCAGGCCCAGCGTGGCCTCAGTGCACATAGTCCTTGGATGCCCTGGCCTGCCAGTTTTCTTCTTTCTCCAGAGTTCTTTCCCACCAGGATTTCATCAGTTCTTCTTGGTTTTGGTTCCTGAGCTTACACACCCACCCCATTACCCCACCTTTCTGTTATTCTGGGCTTTGCCTGTCCTGCTTTCTGTGGACTCTCCGGCAATCAACGCATGCTTGACATGCAGTCAGTCACTCACCAGAGAAAACTGACAGCTATACTCATATAGCTCTGACACCACATGGGAAACTGCTCATACTTGATTTTAACTCATCTTCTTAACAGCCTTGTTACATGACTGAGAAGCACGAGTCTCAGGAAGCCCGATTCATTTGTCCAGCAGCATAGAGCTATACACAGTGATGACAAGACCCAAACCCTGACTCCAGAGCTACTTCTCCTTAGACTCAGAGCCCCTGCTTGAGATTCTCATCCTTCCTCACTTGGGAAATAAAATTAGTAACTCAGTTTAGTTACTAGGGACTACTCTGTTAACATAGACATTCAGAGTGGAGTCCAGAGGTACTTTGATATTTCTCTCACCCTCTCCCCTTGGATGAGGGAGCAGGTGTTTCTTTCCACTTCTGACCCTGGATCAGTCTCACAGATGGAGAATCCTTCTCCCTCTGCAAGGTAAATGCCAACGTTCAGCTGTGGCTTCTTAGCACAGGATTGATTATAAAACCACGATAAGCTGAGTGCCCCAGGAACAAAGAGCAGACACAGCACCACTACCAAATACTTTGAGTGCTCATGTTTTCCAAACAAATGGTTTCATCCAGGCTTCTCCAGGTCAGTGGCTGCACGTCCACTGGAGGAGACTGCTAATGGCCACACTCCTGCGTTCTCTTTCCTGTTCTGGAAAATGACACTGAAACCATAATGAGCCTGGAGGAAGTCATCCAGACAGGAAATAAACCCATTTGGGTGTGCTTTGCTTGTGGGTTTTGTAAGACCATTTGTCCCCAGGGAGAAAGCGTTTGATACCGTTCTGATTAGCAAGTCTTTCTTTTTCATGGGTGGGGAAGGCAAGTGGGAGCCGATTCCAAATGAACTTCAAGCTCAGAGGACAGGCGGCACATGGTTCTGAGAGGTTACTTTGACAAGGGCTAGTGATAATGGAAGACACACTTTGGCCAGGATTTCCTGGAGCAAGGGCAGAGTTGATGAACCTTATTTTTAGCAAGCACTGATATTTTTAGTGAAAGTCTAACGGCTCCATTTTGGGAGGAGGGGGGAAGGGTAGAAGGGATGATTTCCTGAGGTCAGTCATTTCCTTTCTGCTGGAGAAGAGATTTGTCCATGCTTCTATGTCACAGGAAGTGCCCAGTGATGGTAAACACTGCTGACATAATGGGAACTTACACTGCCTATGTGTCAGAGGACACATATTCCTTCCTGGACCTTCAGCCAGGTGAGTGGGGGATGCTTCCTGTTTTTGATGCTGGGAGGACCTTTCAACTTCTGAGAGCTGTTCTGGAAAATCAATCACAGGGACTGCTGGGATAAGCATCCAGAGCCACAGACACTGGGAAGTGATTTGGTGGCAAGAATTGTTCGATGCATTCTGGCCACTCCTGGAACTGCTGAATCATCATGCTCTTTGTGAGGAATCTGCATCTGCGGGAGCCAAGTGGGTTTGGTTCCAATGTCATAAAACAATTCTTGTCTGAAACTTGCTTGCAAGCCAGAGATACCCTTAGTGGCTGGATCTCATCCATTCTGAGATTCCTTCAGCTGGTTCTACTGATTTCCCCTCTGTAATCTTTTCTAAATCTGGTTCATTCTCTCTGTCTCTGGGACATCAGTGGCATCCATTATCTCTTGAGCGGATCAGTGAAAGCTGCTCTCCCTGACAGTATCACTTCTGTCCAATCCCACCTCCACATTGCAGATAGGCACTGCATTGGGAAACACCTCACTGCTTTGTCACTCTTCCTCTTCTTCCTTGTCCACTTTCCCTGCCAAACCCTGACATGGGTAACCACACAGGTCTTCTTCTCATTGTCATTCAAGTTCTCATGACTGATTGACTGGAACCGGCATTTGACATAAAGTCAGTTTGCCATTGTGATGCTCACATTATCTTCCTAAAAACTAAATTCCAATTGTGCTTGGTTTCCCTCTTGTGAGAAACGAATCCAAACTCCCTGGCACAGTGTGCAGGGCCTTGCCCCTAATTATTCAGTCTCATCTCCTCAACCCTTGCTCTTTTTACTTCTCCAACACCCAGAGCATTGGCCCAAAGGAACTTTCCTTTTTCTTCTACTTCTTCTCCTGCTTCTTCTTGTCCTTCTCCTCCCTCTCATCCTTTTCCTCCTTCCCCTCCTTTTACCACCTGCTTCTCAAAAAAGAAATTGATTCAACATAAGACTTGAGTATATAGTCTCACATAGAGATGTGTATGTGTACATGTATGTGTATGTACATGTATAAAACTGACCACACACACCACCAAAGCTCCTATACCATCACACCACAGAATCCTTTACCTACCCTCCCCATCCAAACCCTCCAGAAACCACCTGTTTCTTTAGACTCTACGGATCATTTTAGCTATGGATAAAGCCACCACGTACCAGGAAACTTCTTACTTTGCAGTTGCATTACTTTGGCCTTGCAAAGGGACACACGATAGACTTTCCATTTCTTTTCTTTATTCTGCAAACACTTGTTTTTTAAACCCAAGATATTCCTCTTCTGTTCTTTCCTAGATTCTGTCAGGGAAAACTATTGTCCTCATTTCTGTGTTCTCATAGGCTTTTGTTTTGACTTCTTTTTAAAGATATGCATATTTATTTATTAATGAGAAAGATAGAAGGAGAGAAAGAACCAGACATCACTCTGGCACATGTGCTGCCAGGGATTGAATTCAGGATCTCATGCTTGAGAGTCCAGTGCTTTATCCACTGCGCCACCTCCCAGACCACTGTGACTTCTATTAAAGCATTTTGGGGAGAGACCCTGGAGGTAGCTTGTGTGGCAGTGTGCACACTTTACCATAATCAAAACCCAAAATGGAGGCTCAAACCCTGATGTCACATGGTGAGCTGGTCCTGTAGATTTCACCTGCTTCTCTCCCTTTCTGTTTCTACCCTAAAAGGATAAAAAAGGACCAAAAAAAGAGTTTGTCTGGAGAAGTGGAATCACACAGGAGCATAGCACTGGTATGGCCTCCCACCCCACGCCCCCCAAAAAAAACCCCACATTTTTGAGTGGCCAGAGAGTTACATTACCAGGTAGGGCATGTGTCTTGGCATGTACATGGTCCAGGTTCAAGCCCCTGCACTATGTGGGAAGTACCAAGGGAGAGGTTCTGGTGTAAGGACTAAGCTCTGCTAAAAGTAAATGAGTTAGTAACGTAAGTAAAAACATCAAGCATCTGTTACTGAAATATATCTTGCTGTACATATATTATAATACGGTGTGACTATTATAATAATCATACATGCTTTATAATTATCATATATTTATTTATTCATTTAATAATTTGCTTCCTTTGTACTAAAAAGAGGAAAATTACTACTCAGAATAGGTGTTTAATGAGCAGGTACTGAATAAATAAGTAAATGACATTACCTTGTTAGTTTGAACTGCCTTTCCACCCTGGTTCCTCTAGAGTAAGAGAGAATTTAAGTCTTGAGAGTCTTTGAGTCTTGATGGACACAGCCAAGATGGCCATTCAAGAGCTCCTCAGATCCCAGTCCATCTGTCCAGAAAGGAGATCGTAAAGAACACAAAGTGTTACAGAAAGAGGGATACAAGGAAACCACAAAAGACAGTCTATGGGTCTGACTTAATCCATCCTCAAGTCTTAAGAAACTTACAAAAATAAATATATATATATTTTTTATTTTATTTTATTTTTTTTATTTATTCCCTTTTGTTGCCCTTGTTGTTTTATTGTTGTAGTTATTATTGATGTCATTGTTGTTGGATAGGACAGAGAGAAATGGAGAGAGGAGGGGAAGACAGAGAGGGGGAGAGAAAGACAGACACCTGCAGACCTGCTTCACCGCCTGTGAAGGGACCTGCCTGCAGGTGGGGAGCCGGGGGATCAAACCAGGATCCTGACGCTGGTCCTTGAGCTTAGCGCCACCTGCGCTTAACCCGCTGTGCTACAGCCCGACTCCCTCAAAAATAAATATTTTTAAAGATTTATTTTTAATGGGTCAGAGGGATAGTTCAGCAGGTGTGAAGTCCAGATTTGATCCCCAGCCCTGGCGCTGAAAGAGTAGCACTGTGGAATCAGAGAACACTTGAGTGCTGTGACTTTCTCTCTTTCTCTGTCTTGATGTGAGTGAGCATAGTAGTAATGAAATTTCTCATGCATGAGAACTTGCTAATACAAAGAAAATACTGCTATCAATATAAACCAGTACATACATAGATGATTATATGATTACATAATTTTGCCATATTTCTACCTCCTCTTTTTTGCTTACTTTATCCACCTTACTTCCTTCTATGCATAATATTTCTAGAGTTAAACACCCATTCCTGTTGATTTGAAATGGTCCCAGTTTTTAGAAGATTTATATTTCCTATGAAATATACAGGTAGAGGGGTGTACAATGATGTAGATGATAGATAGATAGATAGAAAGATAGATAGAAAGATAGATAGAAAGATAGATAGAAAGATAGATAAAAAGAAAGAAAGATAGATAGATAGATAGATAGATAGATAGATAGATAGATAGATAGAAAGAAAGAAAGAAAGAAAGGTCAGGGAGTCGGGCTGTAGCGCAGTGGGCTAAGTGCAGGTGGCGCAAAGCACAAGGATAAGGATAAGGCATAAGGATCCCGGTTCGAACCCCGGCTCCCCACCTGCAAGGGAGTCACTTCACAGGCGGTGAAGCAGGTCTGCAGGTGTCTATCTTTCTCTCCTCCTCTCTGTCTTCCCCTCCCTCTCTCCATTTCTCTCTGGCCTATCCAACAACGACAACAACAATAGTAACTACAACAATAAAACAACAAGGGCAACAAAAGGGAATAAGTAAATAAAATAAATATTAAAAAAAAGAAAAAAAAGAAATAAAGGTCAGAGTTCTATTCTGTACATATGGTGCCAGGATCCAACTAGATGCCACAGGCATGCAAGTTCTGTACTCTAACAGCTGACCTATTTGCTGGCCACTAGACTACTACAGTTTCAGCAGTGAAAAACCCACATTCTCAGAAAAAAAAAAAAATCTCTGAGGCCGAGACAAACTAAGACTGTGATTATCTCCCTCTCTTCCCTAAGTTATAATATATATATATATATATATATATCTTACCTGGATAGTGTGACTGCTTTGCTACATGAGCAGCCCAGGCTTACAACTGGTCTCACCTCACTGCAGCAAGTTTTGGTGCTGTGGTGTCTTTCCTGTCCCCCTTTATCTCTTTTATCTGAAAAGGCAGACTGGAGTGGTGAAGCTCTGTGACCTAAAACAATCCAGCAAACAACAAAAGTGTGAGCATTTCTTCCATACTTATTTTCTGTGTTTACAGAGTATAGCTTTTATCATCGTCATGGTTGCTTTTACAAAATGGAGTTATATTCTGTGTCATGTCATGTATTGTATCACAGCACTTTTCCAAACATAGACTTGTCTGCCTTGTGAAGAAAACCAAGTAAACTGAATAGCTTTAGCTCAGTCTCTCTTTGATCAGAAAACTCTCTGTGCTGCAAATATTTTGCACCACTATGGCTATTTATTTATCCATAGATACTTACTTTGTATCCAGTTCTTTGTCACTTTGAACAATGATGATCTACTCATGCACACACAAATAATTCCATGAACTGGTGCTTTTATTTCCAGGAGATAAATTTTTGAGCGTGAAACTGCTGAGTTGAATGGTAAATGTAATTTCAGTTTTTATAATCATTTCCTAAACAGCTATAACACATTACTTTTCTGCCAATGTATGTAAGAGTACTGTTTGCATTATACTCTGACCAACCCACCATCACATGGTGTTACAATTCTCACTAATATGTCTGTCTGATGGTAATAAAATGGTATCTTGTCACTATTTTAATTTGCATTTCCCTGACTACTAGTGAGTTTGAGCATTAAAAAATGTACTTGGTCATTATGATACACTCACTTTATAGTGATTTGCCTATTTGTATTTTTTACGTACTTTTATATTAGATCTATCTGACTTATTCATTATAATTGTAGAGGATATTGTATGTTTTAACCACCAACTCTTTTAAATATGCTCCATATATTTTTTTCCAGCTTGCCTGTGACTTTATTTGTTGGATATGCTTTTAATGGGTAATTGTATTTTATTTGGATCTGTGGTTTCATTTATTTGATTATGATTTTTGTATAGACATTCAAATACCCTGGCTCTTTCTAGTCTTGGTAAGTACTAGTATTGGTCAGAGTTTCTCTTTAGCCCATGTGTCATGTCTTTTATATTTTCTTTAAATATTTTATCTTACTGTTTTGCATCAAAATCTACCACTTTTGTATAAATTGACAGTCAGTGGACAGACAGATCAATGGACATGTCAATGGACAGTTCTTCTTTGGTCTCTGATCTATCTATCTAATAGCGTTAATTCCTAGGTGTAAAAATCCCTGGCGAGTCCCCCTACTCAAGTTACTTACTTTTTACTACCCATTCTCATACATCTTTCATTAAGTCTAGACACAAAGGCAAATCTCCCTTCAGGTCTCGCAAAAGAAAAGTAACTACATTGGGTTGTTAAATCATCTTTGTGCCAAGTGACCATAATAATTTAGGGACACAAATTGTATTACGATATTGACTTTTGAATTTAGGGCCACTTCATTTCTACCATTACTACCCCTGTATTAGTGCCCAGAATATTCACCTAAGAAGAGATTCAAAGAACCAACAAATAGATGAAAACATGGTTAAAGGCACTGATTAGCAGAGAAGTACAAATAAAGACAACAATGAGATATTGCTTCACTCCTGTGAGACTGTCATACATCCGAAAGGACAGTTACAACAAATGTTGGAGAAGTTTTACACTGAGGGTGGGAATGTCAATTAGTCCAACCCCTGTGGAGAGCAGTCTGGAGAACTCTCAGAAAGTTAGAAGTGGACCTACTTTATGATCTGGCCATTCCTCTCCTGGGGATATATCCTAAGGGAACAAACACACCCATCCAAAGAGATCTGTGTATGCCTATGTTCATAGCAGTACATTTGTAGTAGGACAGACTTGGAAGCAACCCAGATATCTAACAACGAATGAGTAGCTAAGAAAGTTGTGGTGTATATACAAATGGAATACTTCTCAGCTTAAGAAGGATGAAGTCACCTTCTTCACCTCATCTTGGATGGAGCTTGAAGGAATCATGTTAAGTGAAATAGGGCAGAAAGAGAAGATGAATATGGGATGATCTGACTCATGGACAGAACTTAAGAAACAAGAACACAAAGGGGAAACCACAAGGTAACACTTGGACTGGCTGAGAGTATTGCACCAAAGTAAAAGACTCTGAGAAAGAAGGACAAGGAGAGGGGTCGGAGGAGGATGGGTTTCAGGTCCTGATATATGACTATGGGAAAGTATCAAAGCTGGAAGTGGGAGTGTTTTACAGATTCCAGTCATGGTGAGATGGGAAATTATGCCCATATGCCAACATCTATACGTTAAACCATTAATCTCCCAATTAAAGAAATGCAATAATAATAATAAAAAAAAAGGATCAGGACCTGTATGCAACAGATCCCAGGTACAAATAACCAGTCTGAGTGGTGCTCTGTCTAAAACAAACAAAATCATCATTCTAATTTTCTCCTAGGAAACATCTTTATCCCTATCCAGAAATTTCATGTGAGCTGATCACACCCCCAAGCTGATCACACCTTGATCCAAGAGTAGATTAAGGACACCCTTGTAAACCATTCAGTATATTGTGTTATTCTGCCTATCATGATGGATCAAGAAAGTACCCCAATCACAGCCAAGAAGAAATGAGGGTATTTTGCCAGGGGATTCTGGGAAAAAGAAGTGTTTATCGTCTCATTTGTAAACAGAGAATGATATAGTACTAATATATGCTGGCTTCCTCCCTGAAACCAAGCAGCCTAATCACAGAGCCAAGGAAGGGGAGTCAAGAAATCGAAGAGGAGAAACCGGGTCCTGATCCCATCCTCTGTGTGTTGGTTTAGGCTGTATACTAGCAGGTCCTCTTGTTCAGTTATAAGAACCACCAAGTTTCTCTTTTTTAAAACATCTATTTTAGGTCAGTCTTCCTACCTCTTTTAAATTGTGTACTTACTATTTTATAGGAGAGAGAGAGATAACACTAGAGCATTACTCTAGCACATATAATGCTAGGGATGGAACTCAGAACCTCATGTTTTTAAGTCCTGTGCTTTAGCCACTGGGACTCCTAACTATATTCCTACCTCTGGAAAATGAGAAAAGTTATGCATAAGACCTGTTTTTAGCTTGAGTGACTTAATAAACTTCTTAAGAAATTCTCCTTTTTTTTTTTCTTGAGAAAAGGAGAGGGAGACAGAGAGAAAGAGAGACATGTGAAGACTTGCTTCACCACTCATGAAGTGTTCCCCCTGCAGGTCAGGAGTTGGGGCTTGAACCTGGATTTTTGTGTGGGTCCTCGAGCTTCATACTATGTGTGCATGACCAGGTGCAACACCGCCTGACCCACTTCTTAAGGAGTTCTTTATAGCTTGTCTGCCATTATCATGCACAAACAAGAGTGTCTTAGTCTGAACACAAATTCGACCATTACAGGCACTGAGATGAGTCCAGGCACATGGAAGTATTTGCATAAGGAGCTAAGTTGCATTTTGGAAAAAACATTCACATGAGGAATAAGTCAAGCATATAGCTGGGAGGGGGGCATTCTGGGACTGGGCATTCTGCTCCTTCATGGGGTTGTTTCTTTTGTTTTTGTAAATTTCTACTTATTTATTTCCCCTTTTTGGTGTTGCCCTTGTTGTTTTTCATTGTTGTTATAGTTATTATTTTAGTTGTTAATTAATGTCATTGTTGGATAGGACAGAGAGAAATGGAGAGAAGAGGGGAAAAGATGGGGGGGGGAAGATAGACACTTGCAGACCTGCTTCACTGCCTGTGAAGCGACTCCCCTGCAGGTGGGTGCCGGGGTTAGAACAGGGATCCTTATGCAGGTCCTTTTGCTTTGCACCACCTGCACTTAGCCCGCTGCGCTACCGTTGGACTCCCCATGGGGTTGTTTCTTATGCCTTGTGTTGGAGTATTTAGCAAGAGTATTTAGATCAGTGAGTGAAAATGGGAAGCAAACCTGCTCTGAATTCTACAAGACCCCTTACTTAGTAGGTGGTAAGTGTGGTCCCCTTTGTCACTTATAACTATGGTTATAAGTGACCAGCTCTAACACTTCAAAATGTTGACATCACTAGAGAATTTGAAGGGAAGAACAGGTATGGCAGGAGGGGAAGCATCATTTTGTAGGACTCACACTTTTCTGTGGGAATTGGCATGTGCTTGCTTTGTGAGTAGGATGGTAGGTAGGGCCTGGCTGGCACAGCAGAATTCAATGCAACAGGTAGTGGTGCCAACAGATCACAACACCAGGCAGACCCAGAGATGTCTAGCAGAGGGAGACCGGGTAGGTCTCAAAGCAGTGAATGCCATATGCTAACTAACTGCACTGCTCTCTTCAGTACATGTGAGCTACCTCTAGGAAACAGTATGGAAAGCTTTGTAGGGTGAAAAAAGACTGCAAAACAAGTTATTGTCATAAATGACCTTTTGTAGCAGATCCAACCATGTTGTCTTATTGTTTTTCCTGGATGCAGGAGGCATACAGTTGTTTTTCTCTTGCCTTGTCCTCCTGGCCACATTCTCTTTCTAAGATCCTACCCCCTGTGTGTGAATATCTCTCCTGAAGTCTGCTAAGCAAAGTCAGATCTGCCCTCCTCTACGTTCCCATGACATCTTTTAAATATTCCTTGCCTTAGTGTTTTCCATGCTTTTTGTAACTTGTCTTCATGCATCTCCCCCACTACCTTCCAACAATTTGTGCTCATATTTATTTTCCCTGAGGTGAACACTATATAAATTTGTATTAAATTACCAACTCTATATGTATACGTATGCGTATATATGATGTGTGTGTGTGTGTGTGTGTGTGTGTGTGCGTGCCAATGATACCCTAGGTCTTTTTTAGAAAGGGAGCATATTTAGAATAGAGCTGAGTCGAACTGTTTCCACATTTTATTTGTAATACATTTTGTGGACTCAGTATTGAACCTTCTTTTTGTTTATGCTTAACAGGGAAATCACAGTTTCTCTTGTTATTTTTCGAGACAAGAGGAGAAGTAGAGGCTAGAAATTGGGGGCATCTGACTAGGTTTTTGATTTAATGATCATAATCTTTCATGTCAGAATTAATCTTTCCTTTGTGAGGATCATTTAGCTGAGAAAGAGTTAATACTTATACATCTTCATGAACAAATTGCCTTGCTCAGGAAGAGGAAAAAAATCTCCCAGAAAAATTGGATGTCAGTGGATTATTCCTCCTCAGATCCTTGGATTACTGTGCATGGGGAGGGCATTCAAGTGGAAGAATGTAATGTCAATGTACTGGAGGGCTGCCCATACACTCTCATACAACCTCAATTATGGTTCTCTTTACTACAGGCATCATATGATACATGTCTGGTGCCTCCTTCACTTAAGCCTATTACTGAATTTTTAATTTAATTTATTTATCTATTATTTAAAAATTATTTATAAAAGGAAACACTGACAAAAATCATAGGATAATAGGGGTAAAAATCCATGCAACTCCCACCACCAGAACTCCCTATCCCATCCCCTCCCCTGATAGCTTTCCTACTCTTTATCTCTCTGGGATGCAGAAGGTGGAAGGTCTGGCTTCTTTAATTGCTTCCCAGCTGAACATGGGCATTGACAGGTAGATCCATATTCCCAGCCTGTCTCTCTCTTTCCCTAGTGGGGCAGGGCTGTGGGGAAGCTGAGCTCCAGGACACACTGGTGGGTCATCTGCCCAGGGAAGTCTGGTTGGCATCATGTTAGCATCTGGAACCTGGTGGCTGAAAAAAGAGTTAACATGTGGAGCCAAACAAATTATCGACTAGTTATGAACCTAAAGGACTGTGGTTTCTTCTGTTGAAAACATTGAGCTGAAAAACCTCGAGAGCACTAGCTAGCAGAATTTTCTCCTGGAAGGGAATAGGTTGTGGTGGTGTCGATGGGTGATTATTCACACTTCCAGGGGTAGCCATAGTTATTGATTTTGAGGGGCTCCTGATTATTTCAGAAAACAAGACATGGTGTTATCATAAGTGTTTGAAAGCCATGATCAGGGCATGAGTATCATCACTCTGTCATGCCAGGCAACTGCTGGTCTTGAGGATGACAATGGCGTGAAAAGAAAACTGGGCTTCTAGAAGTCCAGTGTGCTAGGCGGGGTAGATAGCATAATGGTGATGCAAAGAAACTCTCATGCCTGAGGCTTCAAAGCCTCAGGTTGAATTCAGCACACTACCATGAACCAGAGCTGAGCATGGCTCTCAGAAGTAAATAAATACATAAATAATAATAGAGCTCCAGTGTGCCAACTGGTTAGCACACCGTACTTGTATGAATATGGGGCTTCCTTGGAGGGAATGACAAAAGAGAGAGTTTAGATGAACAAAGAGTAGGACTCTGGCCAACACTATTCTCTTGATTGTTTCCTAGATTGGGTCAGGAAATGTGTAACCTATGTTTTAAAAACAGTGATCCCTCTCCCAAAGATAATGTGGCAGTTATTCTTATACACACAGACATGACTGATTTCTGGATACAATGTCATCTGGTCAAAGATTCCCCTAGTAATACTTAGGTACCCAGTGGATCTTGGTGCCAGGTCCACCTGCCAGTGCTAAAAGCCACAACTTGCCCGCCCCCCAACAATTTCTCACAAGGTACGTTGCCCTGTGGAGGAATGGCAAACTACTAGCTCCCTGGCATCAGAATGGGATCAGACAGAAATATTTCCATTCCAGGTGGTCCACTCCCCAATAAAGTCCCCAAACCTAGATATAGACCAGGTCCCCTGATAGAGCATATGTTCACACGTGTCCATAAACTAGGGGAAAATATATACCTGAAAGCAGAAGTACAAAAGAGTCTGCAGTGAGTACCCCCCAACACTTCATCTGCACTGTTCCAGCCTTTAGGTCCATGGTTGTTCAACAATTTGTTTGGCTTTGTATGTTAACTTTGTTTTCAGCCACCAGGTTCCAGATGCCAGCATGATGCCGACCAGACTTCCCTGGACTGATGACCCCACCAATGTGTCCTGGAGTCCCGCTTCCCCAGAGACCCACCCTACTAAGGAAAGAGAGAGACAGGCTGGGAGTATGGATCGACCAGTCAATGCCCATGTTCAATGGGGAAGCAAGTACAGAAGCCAGACCTTCCACCTTCTGCAACCCACAATGGCCCTGGGTCCATACTCCCAGAGGGATAGAGAATGGGAAAGCTATCAGGGGAGGGGATGGGATATGGAGATCATATGGTGGGAATTGTGTGGAGTTGTACCCCTTCTATCCTACGGTTTTGTTAATGTCTCCTTTCTTAAAGAAAAAACAAAAAATAAATCTTGCCAGATAGCAGAGATACAAGTGAAAATAAAGTGTGAGGTGTCAAAAGGAGGTTGCAGGATGCATGGCAGATGTTGTTAGATTTGTCTAGCAAAGCCAGTGTGCCAAGCACATGATTGATGGCATTAATGAGAGAGGTTAATAGCCCTGGACAGTGCTGCTTGGGCTTCTGAAAAGGAAGTAGGAACAAATGTGAAGGCTGCAGCAGGTATGGCCAAATAAAGCAAGTGGGATTTTCAAAACAAATAGCACATCATCCTCTTATGTAACATCAACAGTTACAGTGAATGAAGACCAACATGAGTCAGTGGTCCCCATGATAGTTGTGGAGAGAAAGTTCCTTTGCTTGTAGGCTCATTTGAAGGTGACAGGGTCTGAGTGACAAGCCATTTACTAAGAATTCTGCAGGCGGCAATGACATGCCTAGTTTACATCATGAATATTTTGGCCTTAATTTATGCTGTGAGCTGTGACTGGGCCCAGGTCCATTGTATGCCCACTGAAGATGATTTATGTGGGTCTCATGTACTTGGACTTTAATTATTCACATGACTATCAATAAAAAATAAGGACATACAGTGTTGGATATGAGTAGGTTGGCAGGGGCAAACAGCTGATTGTAGGGACTAAATTTAGATAAGGACTTTTTCTCCACATCAGGTATGAGAATGAATTCATAAGCAGAATTTACACTTTTCTTCCCCCCTTTTTTCACAAACATACAAACTGCCAACCCGTTAATCAACTCCCTGATGGCAGACAAATGTCTCTGGGAACCATGTGCCAAGTATCAGTTGCTGTTGGCTGAAACTCAATAGGATGAAATGAATTGATGCTGCCATTCTATTCCAGGCAATGCAATCGCTGATCAATAGTGAGTAATTTAAATTGGACATCCTCCTGTAAGGAGGAGGATGCTGAAACGGGGGGCATCACAATGAGTTATGGTGCATATGAATCACTGTCTAACTGTTTCATCAATGTAATTTCCTTGCAACAACCTGCTACAGTGTCTGACTCTATGGTGCAGGGGAGGGGTCCTCCCTCATCTCCCTAGAAGTGTTAGTTTGAAAGTTAAAACTGTAGGACTCCAGCAATCCCAGTTTCGTGCCCCTCACACTTAATTCGGGGTGTGTTTCACTATGTCAAGTTATAGCTATATAATACATGAGAGTGAGGTTTTAAAGAAAAAGGAATCAGGCGGTGGTGCAGTGGGTTAAGCACATGTGGCACAAAGCCCAAGGACCTGCCTAAGGATCCTAGTTGTAGCCTCCAGCTCCCCACCTGCAGGGGAGTGCTTCACAAGTGGTGAAGCAGGTCTGTAGGTGTCTGTCTTTCTCTCCCCCTCTCTGTCTTCCCCTCCTGTCTCCATTTCTCTCTGTCCTATCCGATGACATCAATAACAATAATAACCACAACAATGTTAAACAACAAGGGCAACAAAAGGGAAAATAAATAAATATAAATTTTTTTTAAAAAAAAGTTCTATTCCTGAGGGAGAAGGAGAAAGCAGGAGTAAACTAAACAACAGAAATTCATCTGCAATGTGGCTTCCCCCTCAGAAGTAGCATTTGTTTTTAGCTTTTGTTCTTCTCTCACCTCCAAAGTTGCCAAGGGATCAGTGGGAAGAGAGACTTTTTTTTTTTAAAAGAGTCAGGCGCCAGAAAAGTTAACTTTTCTCAGGATAAAAAAAGAAAATACTCAGTAGCTTATTCCCTTTTGAGATCTGGCTCATTGCTACAAAGGCATTCTCTGACTGTGGGGGCTGGTAGAAGGCTTTGGGTCATCTCAGCTCATTTCAGGATATGGTTACAAACTGGCTGTTTGCCGGGTCGGCCTGCGTGTTCAAGTCCCTGGTTCTGTAGATCAATTGCTGCCAAATGGAGGCTGCTATGTTAGCTTTTATTCTGCCTCTTCACAAGCAGTGTTTGAAAATGTGGTGGCTGTTTTCATGATGGTTCTTTGAGCTATGTGTCAACTCTTACCATTAAAACAGTTATTATTATTATTATTATTATTATTATTATATCCCAGTATTTGCAGGTAAGGTTAATTTTTCCATTAGCAAGGAACAGTAGACTTAAAAATAATTGAGGTTGAACTTTTCTGGAGTAAATATTCCAAAAAAAATTCTAGTAGAATGACACCGAGGTCTTGGAAAATGCCATCTCCAGGACTCAAGGAAGTAATCTCTGCAAGGGGAGGCAGCTTTGGGAAAAGAAAAGTGACCTGGGAACTGGCAAGGGGGTTGGAACACACACAGTGAGAGGAGAGTGTCTTCTCTTCTGTGTTAAACTCTGGTCTCCTGGGAACAGATCCTGAAGTAGTGATGTGTTTCCTTAATCAACACTTTCCCAATTAGTCAACACTCACCAAATTAAGGAGACGCTGTGAGAGCACAGAGGAAAGGATTTTGGCCTCCAAGAGCTTGTTTGCAATCTCCTTTGATAAGGTCTTAGTCAAACAAATGATCACAGCATATTGCAATGCAAGGCATTTCAAAGATCCAGTGCTAGGTCTTCTTCAGCCATTTTTCCCTGGATGCCTATATATTATTGGATTATAAGATTGTAAGGTTCTGATACAAAACTGTACCCTCCACAAAGGTTCTGTATCCCTACCCTCCCAAAGATAACAGATAATCACCATAGTTTCCCCAAAGTCTTAGAAATATTTGTTTTTGCAAATTCATGTGTATCCATTCTCTTGAGTCTACATATCAGTGAAACCATCCATCTGATCCTTGTTTTTCACCTCTTGTTTCACTAAGCATAATCACCCCCAGCCTGGCTTCTTCTAAGCTATGGGATCCTTTGTGACTTGCTGACCATCATTTGGGAAGGCTGGAAGAAGATGGTGGTTGGTTTACCTGGATCCGGTAGAGTCAGGTAGTAGATTAGGAGCTCAGATGTTTGCCCAGGTTTGAAATTCTAGCCTATCAAGAACTATTCCAAGGTCCTACTTCAAAGTGAATTTCTCTTAATTTTTCTCTTGACGAGGGGCCAGAAGTGTGGCGAGAGCAACCTCGAGGGTTTAGGATGTCATCTGTGAGCACTGATTCTTTCTTCTCACCAGAATGAAAGAGAGAAATACATGTTTATATAAAAATCACATTTCCATTTTGATGTTTCATATATTTGAACAAGTATTTCACTCTTAAAAAGTATTTCCATTTCTTATTCAATATGCACTGTGATCCTCTGATGTGCATGCTGCAGGTGTTTCCTTTATTTATTTATTACATTGCAAGTGTTTTAGGTTTCAACTAAAAATTGAGGAAAATAGGTTCGAGCCCCCCCGATCCCCATCTGCAGGGTGGTCGCTTCACAGATGGTGAAACAGGTCTGCAGATGTTTATCTTTCTCTCCCCATCTCTGTCTTCCCCTCCTATCTCCATTTCTCTCTGTCCTATCCAACAACAATTACATCAATAACAACAACAATAATAACTACAATAATAAAACAAGGGCAACAAAAGGAAATAAATAATAAAATAAATAAATATTAAAAAATTAAAATTTCTAAAAAAAATTGAGGAAATTGAGACTGAAGTCATTACTCTCCCTAGGCACAAAATGTGTATAAAAGATGGAGCTGAAAAAATGATTTTGGGGGGAAGGGGTGGGCTCTTAGCCCTGAGTATATCCTCACTTTTTTTGTCCCTTTAAAATGTAATTTATTTATAAAATAAAAAATAGAAAATATTGAAAAAAACCATAGGGTAAGAGGGATAAAATTCCACACATTTCCCAAGCAGGAATCTTTTTATTTCTTTCTTTTTCTTTTTCTTTTTTTTTTTTTTGGCCTCTGACTTTATCACCGTACCTTGGTTTCTGGACTGCATCTCTTCTGCTCCTGGTAGAATTTTTTTTTCTTTTGTTAGAGGGTAAGAGACAAAGAGAATGGCACAAAGTGTAATGACCAGCCTAAGGATCCTGGTTCAAGCCTCCGGGTCCCCATCTGCAGGGGGCTCACTTCACAGGTGGTGAAGCAGGTCTGCAGGTGTCTATCTTTTTCTGCCACTCTCAGACTCCCCCTCTTCTCTCCATTTCTCTCTGTCCTCTACAACAACAATGACATCAATAACTACAACAATAAAAGGGCAACAAAAGGGAATAAATAATTAAATATTAATGTTTTAATTAAAAAAGAGACAAAGAGAAAGAGATAACTAGACGGGGGAGAGACTGGAAGAGACATCTGCAGCACTGTTTCAATTCTCATGAAGCCTCCCTACCTTCAGGTGGGGCCAGGGACTTAATGGGTCTTTCTTTGCAAATGGCGATGTGTGCACTCTATTGGATGAACCATTATCAGGGCCCCTCGACATCAATTTCATAGTCACTTGACAAAAGAAAGTAAATAAATGGGGCTGGGCGGTAGCACAATGGGTTGTGTACATGAGGACTGGCTTAAGGATTCTGGTTTGAGCCCCTGGCTCCCCACTTGTGTGTGTGTATGTTGGGGGGGGGTTGCTTCACTAGTAGTGAAGCAGGTCTGCAGGTGTCTATTTTTCTCCCCCCTCTCTGACTTCCTCTCCTCTTTTGATTTCTCTCTGTCCTATCCGACAACAACATCAGCAATGATAACGAGGATAATAAACAACAAGGGCAACAGAAGGGAAAAAAATAGCCTCCAGGAGCAGTGGATTTGTGGTCCAGGCATTGAGCCCCAGCAGTAAACCTGGAGGCAAAAAAGAAAGTCAATAAACAATAATCTCTATGATTATTACATTTAGACAACATTGAAAATACCTTCTAGTTTTTAAATGTTTATTGAAGCAACGTTGCATTATAATATTATTTGAGCTTCAGCTGTACAATATTAAAAACTGGCATGTATGAACTACATTGTGTTGCCTTTTGCCTTTAAACCAAAAGATACTCTCAAAGAGATTATTTGGTCATATCTTCTGTATCCCCCAAGTGCTAGATAAGGCCTTTAAATCATTTGGGCAGTTAAGAAAAATCTACTGTTTTTAAATACTTTGAGAGAAAGACATTCTTCAGTCTTTGTGAGTAGGTTTTCCTGATGTTTACCATTTCTCCAAGTCAGGAAATTCCTTCTTAGGTCCTAAATCCCTTATGCTCTAGCTTGAACCTATTTCCTCCCACTCTGTCTTCAGTGGTGATGCAGAACAGCTGGCTTTGTTCTTTGGAAGTGAGAGATGCTTCCAAAGACAAAGAGAAGGTTGTGGAATCACTTCTCAGGCTTTTATTCCACAGCTTCGGTAATCTGCATTCTTCTCCTTATTTCTCATAGGTCTTATTTCCCAGCCTTTTAATCATCTCCTTGCCTTCTCCCATATAAATCAGAACTTGGGTTGATGAATCTTTGTTCTTTTTTAAAAATATTTATTTTATTTATTTATACCCTTATGTTGCCCTTGTTGTTTTATTGTTGTAGGTATTGTTGTTGTTGTTGGGTAGGGCAGAGAGAAATAGAGAGAGGAGGGGAAGACATAGAGGGGGAGAGAAAGAGAGACACCTTCAGACGTGCTTCACCACCTGCGAAGCAACTCCCCAGCAGGTGGGGAGCTGGGGGCTCGAACTGGTATCCTTAGGCAGGTCCTTGCACTTTGCGCCACCTGCGCTTAACCCACTGTGCTACAGCCTGACTCCTGAATCTTTGTTCGTGTGGGGTGGTGTCTGGAGAGAGGAGAAGCCACCACTTCTCATGAGGACTGATCAGCATTCATCCTCCACCCTAAAGATTCACAAGGTCTCATGGCTTGGCATTCAGAAATATGGCATTCTTAAAGAATCAAATGAATAATTAATAAATTACACCATTGTTGAAATAACAGGAATGCTTAACCTGGAAAAGGAAATACCATGATCAGGAAGGTAGTTTTCCTAGGGTGAAACTTATCCATTGCACTTGGGATTTGCTGATCCCTGCTATTTCCCCAAATGTGGAAAACTCCATTGTATAATTTGTGGTAGTGGGGGACTGAGTGTACATTCTCTTCTGAAAGAAAAAGAGAAGAGAAAAGAAAAGAAACAACAACAGAGTATTCAGCAAAAGCCTCAAATATCTCTATTTGTGTCCATTATAAACATTTCTTTGCACGGAAGAAATTTCTAAAACTCTGCGAAAAGCTATCTGTGTGGTCAGGGACATGATTCTGTGGTAGAGTACAAGGCTTACATGTCCAAGGCCACTTTTTTGATTTCTGGCACTGTATGTGGTAAAACATGAGTCTGGCCTTGCTCAGTCTCTCTCTCATGAAATAAATGCTACTTGAAAAAATGTTGCCTGAAATAAATAAAACAGTAAAACATTTATTGGGCTCTCAAAATAGCTCATCTGGATAGTGTACACTGACTTTCACATACTCTTGACCAGATTTTAGTCCAGTTCCCACTACAATACTGGAAGTCTCTGGTGCTTTTCCCTCTGTCCTTCTGTGTTTCTGTCTTTGTCTCTTTCTTTCTAGCTGAAAAAAAGTTGGCCAGGAGTAGTGAATCCCTGTTGGTGATAATTAAACAAAACAAAATAATTTGCCTAGGTAGAATAGTCCAGAATATTACTTATTTAGCATTTCATATCCTTGCTATAATGCAATATGAATCTACAAAGACACAGGCTTTATATAGCTCCATAATTCTGCTCCTGAGTCCTATGTTTAACCATTGACTTAGTAATTATTATAAAATTCAGGTGGTAACTAAGGTCACACCCCAAGCAACCTTATACAAATGAACAAAAACCATGGGATAAGAAAAGTTACAACCATTTCATGTTCTTATTTAACCCTTGACAAATAGCTGCAGGTATTCTACAATGAGATCAGAGTGCTGTATGAAAGATGTGGTGATGGGAATGAATCCTTTAGGGTAGTTCTTAAGCTCACTGTGCATCTGTTACACATCTGAGGTTGACTAGCTAAGTAGTAGGTCTAGGGGTCTTTCATTAGGTGATCATAAACAGCCACTTACCTATATATGGAGATCAAGTTGGCATTTGCCAATAAGCTATAAATTCCACTGACTTATTGTTTGAGACAAAGCAATTGAAGAACAATAGATTGACTGCAAACAAACAAACAAATAAAAACCCCCTCTGTTTTGTTAGTTGGTGCTCATTTTCACCAAGATACTCCTGCAAAACTCTGATTAATTAAGACAAAATGGTTACTAACTCTTTTTTCTTTGGGGAGGAGGGAAATAACATGAGTTATATGAGAATTTCTATTTTTATGGAGAAATCTAATTTATAAGTAAAATATTAGTGGAGGAGTATAGTATAATGGTTATGCAAAGTCCCCAGCACCACCATAAACCAGAGTGGAGTAGTACTCTGAAGAGAGAGAGAGAGAGAGAGAGAGAGAGAGAGAGAGAGGGAGACGGAGAGAGAGGAGTTAAAGTTTAAAAGTATCTATTCTCAAAGTCATTCAAATGACTTTTCTCTAAGCAAGAAACAATCATCTGCTTTGTCCATTTAATCATTAGAACCAATAACTTCTTCAGCTGCTGTCATCTCCACTCACTCTAGTTCTTCCCAAAAGGGTGTTGGGGTCAAGAAAAACTTTGGATTTTCTATTAATCACTTGAAATCTTAACTCTCCTCCCTCAGTCCAAGACTGTGAGAAATGATCCTCTCTAATTCTTTCAACTTACAATTTTTTATACTTATTGCTGCAACTTGGGCTATGCCATGTATAAATAGAGAGCAAAGCATCTCCCAGTGAAGGATCAAGGATGGCCCCAAACATTCTGGATATAGTCCATTTGCCATAGAGAATAATATTGTGAGCAGGTATGTGGGGACATTGTCTGAAGAGGGGGATAGTCTGCTTCCCATGTCCCATTACAAAGTTCCCAGATTTAGGTAAACACTAGATAACATTACTCATAGCCTGACCACACTCCCTGGAATGATGACTGAAAGTTTCGTAAAGTGAAGCTTGTGAGCCACTAATGGAACAGTTACTGTCATTGGGATTGTGCAGACAAAAAATTTATTTAGCATAAAGAAGGCAAATCTGTAATCAAAATTTCCATATTTGAATCATGAATCAATTACTGTCTACCACAGTGATGTGACAAATTACTTAACTTATAAGCCTCAGTCTTCTACTAAATATTCTAGTAAGTATCCCACAGAAGTTACCTTTTTGGAGGTATCGAAACAGAACAAGACACTCCAGGAAGTTTTTAACCACTGTTTGGCACAAGATACAAACCCAATAACTATGTGCAATTATCATGAAACTATCTTAGCAAATGAACATCTCTCAATCTGGTCCATATCTTCATTCTTCTATGCCTCCTTCATTTACACGCGCACGCGCACGCGCACGCGCACGCGCACGCACACGCACACACACCTGTGTGAATGACTTTATCCTCCATCACTGGATTTGCAATGCTCAGTAGAGCTAATATCCATACTGTACATGACTCTGTTTCACTTACCTATCGTGATTGCTCACAGTTTCATCATTTAAAACTATGAGCCTTTTTCTCTTTTCCTCCAGGATTATCACTGGGACTTGGTGCCTGCACCATGAATCCACTGCTCCTGGTGGCTGTTTTTTCACCCATTTTTGTTGTTTTTGGACAGGACAGAGAGAAATTGAAAGAGAAGTGTAAGATAGATAAAGATAGACACCTGCGAACCTGCTTCATCACTTGTGAAGCGACTCCCCTGCAGGTGGGGAGCAGGGCTTGAACCAGAATCCTGACGCAGGTCCTTGCATTTCGTACTATGTGTGCTTAAACCAGTGTGTACATTGTCTGGCCCCCAAGACTATGAATCTTAAGAGGAGACCAAGACTTGGAAGTTATGCTACTTGGTCAATGTTAGGCTTCTATCTAAAGCCACAAGATTAAAAATGATACAGCATGGAGAAAGGATACTTAGATGGTTTTACTCTGGGACCTGTTACTTTCTTTTTTAAATTTTTTTTATTATTTATTTATTTGTTCCCTTTTGTTGCCCTTGCTGTTTTATTGTTGTAGTTATGATTAATGTTGTTGTTGTTGGATAGGACAAAGATAAATGGAGAGAGGAGGGGAAGACAGAGAGGGGGAGAGAAAGATAGACACATGCAGACCTGCTTCACTGCCTGTGAAGCGACTCCTCTGCATGTGGGGAGTCGGGGGCTCAAACCTGGATCCTTAGGCTGGTCCTTGGGCTTTGCGTCACGTGCGCTTAACCCGCTGCGCTACCGCCGACTCCAGACCTGTTACTTTCTTTGCTTTTACCAGATGGTCTAATAGCCTTTGAAGTCCTAATGACTCTATATCGTCAATTATTCTTCACATCTGTAGTATTGACTTTTCATTAAATGTGATGTAATTTAGATACACTGTGGATATTTCAAGAATGCTGGTAGGCATTTTAGTGATTAAGAAAAAGTATTACTAAGCCATCTTGTCTTAGACAAGGTGCTACTAAGTTAGGGCAAAGTTGGTACTAAGCCATATACATCAGTCCAGAAATCACCTTAGATAATGCATGTCTTTCCTAATTTCTTGGGAGAAACTCAATCTGGTCTCTCCCACCTAAAGGTAGGATGTTAACATAGTTGGGAGCATACTGGGCCTTCATTTGTTCTTTTCTTTCAAATATTTGTTATCAAATCAACTGTATTATCCCTAGAGTTCAATGTTTATGGGATGTTGGACTTTGAGATCAAACATGTCCACAGGAATTATTTTCTCTAGGCACTTTAAGAGGAAAATTACTTATTCTTGGTATAAGTAAAACATTTTCTTGGGAACTGGCCTGCTTAATTCTCCTCAAGTTAAGCTGCGTGTGAATAAAAGAAGCTTTTAAAAACAGATCCAAGCTACATCAGGAAACTACCTGATAATAAAAAGATAATAAAAAAATGACTTTTTAGGATATAGGATAACTTTACCCCCACATGGTGTAAAGGGTATGGAAGAATAAAAAATAAATTAAAATAGAAAAAAAATTAGATTTAGTATCTTGAACACAAATGTATTTTCCCCCTTTCCTTTCTGGTATTTCTAAAACTCATTTTAATGGGGTGAAGAAAGGGTAGAGAAGAAAAGAAAACCTGTCTGTTATTCCCAGAACACCATATTAGAAGTTCACTTCTCTTCAACTTACATATAACCTCACTTAGGGGTGATCCGTCTTTCTCTATATTTTCATTTAGTCCCTTTACTGTGTTAATTTAGATGTATGTATATAACTGTATGGCCAGGAATTCCCAGTACTGCTTGAATTTTCTGAGCCTCTGTTATTGTCATTCTCCTCATGGTATCTGTTAATTAACTTCTTTATCTCACTGTAGATGGCTTAACCATGGGCATATTTTCTATGCATCCTATTTATATTTATTTATTTTAAAATATAGAGCCCCTACTTCCCCCAGTCCTGGAACCCTTGGATAGGGCCCACTTTCCCGTGTGCATCTCCCAATACAAACCAAATAATATTGCATCCACCGATCACAACCTAACCAAAGCAACGATTGCCACCTCAACATGCTTCACCTCAGACTGTATCCAGAGACTTCTGGAATGACAACCCTTCAACTTCATTACTCGGGTGAGACCTTTCCTTTTATAGTACACTCTAATTTCATCTCAGGTAGTTCACTTTCTAACTAAGTCCCATAATCTAGATATACACCAGTTTCTGTGAGAGAGAGCTTATGTGCACACGTATCCATAAAATACTGCAAAATATATACCTGAAAGCAGAAGTACACTAGAGTTTGCAGTTCCAGATGCCACCAGGATGCTGGCCAGGCTTCCCTGGATTGAAGACCCCACCAATGTGTCCTGGAGCTCAGCTTCCCCAGAGACACACCTTACTAGGGAAAGAGAGAGGCAGACTGGGAGTATGGACCGACCAGTCAACACCCATGTTCAGCGGGGAAGCAATTACAGAAGCCAGACCTTCTACCTTCTGCAACCCTCAACGACCCTGGGTCCATGCTCCCAGAGGGCTAAAGAATGGGAAAGCTAACATGGGAGGGGGTGGGTTATGGGGATTGGGTGGTGGGAATTGTGTGGAGTTGTACCCCTCCTACCTTATGCTTTTGTTCACTAATCCTTTCTTAAATTAAAAATTTAAATAAAAAAAAAAAAAAAAAAAAAAAGAATGAGAGAAAATGGGAAAAAAAAAATTTAAAAAAAAATAAAATAAAAATAAAAAAATAAAAAATAATAAAATAAAAAAATATTTATTTTATTATTGGACAGATAAAGAGAGAAAATTTTATTTATTTAATTTTTCGCTCCAGAGTTATCACTGAGGCTGGTTGGCTGTACTATGAATCCAATGCTCCTGGAGGCTATTTTTTGTTGCCTTTGTTATTTATCACTGTTATTATTATTGTTGTTATTACTGTCATTGTTGTTGGATAGGACAGAGAGAAATCAAGAGAGGAGGGGAAGACAGACAGGGGGAGAAAAAGACAGACACCTGCATACCTGTTTTACTGCTCTATTTAGATTTAAGAATGAACGCATACACATATTCTTTTTTTCCCCCTTTTCTTGCCCTTGTTGTTGTAGCCTCCTTGTGGTTATTATTATTGCCATTGTTGATGTTGTTCGTTGTTGGATAGGACAGAGAGAAATGGAGAGAGGAGGGGAAGACAGAGAAGGGGAGAGAAAGAGAGACACCTGCAGACATGCTCCACCGCCTGTGAAACGACTCCCCTGCAGGTGGGGAGCCGGGTGCTTGAACCGGGATCCTTATGCTGGCCCCTGCGCTTTGCGCCACATGCGCTTAACCCGCTGCACTACAGCCCGACCCCCCACACATATTCTTTAAAGTCTCTGATATTAAGACCATACTCTAAAAGCAAAGCTTATAGAGAAAACATGGACTTGGGCCCAGAGAGAGATTTGACTCACCTATGTTGTGAGACTACTGAGAGCTTCATTTTTTTTTTAATAAAAAAGGAAACATTGACAATTCCCACCACCAGAACTCCATACCCCATCTCCTCCCCTGATAGCTTTCCTATTCTTTAACCCTCTGGGAGTACGGACCCAAGGTCACTGTGGGATGCAGAAGGTGGAAGGTCTGGCTTCTGTAATTGCTTCCTTTCTGAACATGGGCATTGATAGGTTGATTCATTCTCCTAGCCTGTCTCTCTCTTTCCCTAGTGGGGGCAGGGCTCTGGGGAATCAGAGACCCAGGACACATTGGTGGAATTGTCTGTCCAGGGAAGTCTGCTTGGCATCATGCTAGCATCTGGAACCTGGTGGCTGAAAAAAGAGTTAACATACAGAGCCAAACAAGTTGTTGACTAATCATGAACCTAAAGGCAGAAGTAGTACAGATGAAGATTTAGGAGAGTCTCCATTTTGTAGCTAGCAAGTAGGCATATTTTAGTTATATTCCAAAGGCTATACTAGCTTTTATTTTTTTCCCTGAGCCTGACATCTAATATGCAGGTGGATCCAAGTTATTGTCTGGGGAGATGAAGTAATGGCTGGAAAAAGGATCAGGAAGCTGGATCAGGAAAAAAAAAGTGGCTCCCTAATATGGGAAAGAGAGCTTCATTTTTATCAATGTCAGTTTTCCCACCTATAAATCGGACATCACACCGCTGTGCTAGGATTTTGGTTTCCTCTGTGGTTCTTGATTTGCCATCTACTCATGGTTGCTTGTGAGATGATGGCTGCTGCTCCAGATATCTTGACCTCCTGTGATGAGAAAGAAGGGACCTGTAAAAGGCCTGCACTAAAGAATCTGTAAGGAAAAACAACAGCTCCTCTGAGAGACATCCCTGACACTCATACTTCCTGTTTATTGGTTAGAGTAATACTAGGAATGCTAGGGAAGCGCGTTTACTTAGTGGGTACATTTTCAACCTATAGGAAAAGCAGGTTGAGGTCAGTTAGAGTTAAAGGAATAAGGGGTCGGGGGTGTGTGGGAGACAGGTGGTGGAGTACCTGGTTAAGTGCTCACATTACAATGCACAAGGACCCAGGTTCAAGCTCCTGGCTCTCACCTGCACGGTGAAAGCTTCACAAGTAGTAAAGCAAGGCTACAGGTGTCTCTATCTCTTTCCCTCTCTACCTCCTTCTCCCATCTGAATCTCAGTCTGTCTAACAAAACAAAACAAAACAAAACAAAACAAAACAAAACAAAAAAGAGAAGAAAAGGGGTTGGAGGGAAAATATAATATTGGGCACCATAAAGTACGTGTCAGCTTAGTTCAAAGTGTCACTGTGTAGGCTAAACCTGAGATACAGTTTTTATTTATTTTATTTTTTAGTAGTGATTTATTCTTGATTTAGAAAATTACAAGATAACAGCTGTACAACTCCACACTATTCCCACCACCAGAGTTCTGAATCCCCAATCCCTCCATAAGAAGCGACAGCAGTACTTCTAAGGTTCTAGTTATGAGCTAACTATCATTTCAATAGCTATTTGGTGGATTCTATATTTGTATATATATTGCCCTTTTAAAATCTATTTATTGGGGATTAATGCTTTACATTTGACAGTAAATACAATATTTTGTACATGCATAACATTTCTCAGTTTTCCACATAACAATACAACTCCCACTAGGTCCTCTGTCATCCTTTTTGGACCTGTATTCTCCCCGCCCCCCACCCACCCTAGAGTCTTTTACTTTGATGTAATACATCAACTCGAGTTCAGGTTCTACTTGTGTTTTCTCTTCTGATCTTGTTTTTTAACTTCTTCCTGAGAGTGAGGTAATCCCACATTCATCCTTCTGTTTCTGACTTATTTCACTTAACATGATTTCTTCAAGCTCCATCCAAGATCGGCTGAAAACAGTGAAGTCACCGTTTTTAATAGCTGAGTAGTATTCCACTGTGTATATAGACCACAACTTGCTCAGCCACTCATCTGTTGTTGGACACCTGGGTTGCTTCCAGGTTTTGCTATTACAAATTATCCTGCTAAGAACATAGGTATATACAAATCTTTTTGGATGGGTGTGTTGGGTTCCTTAGGCTATATCCCCAGGAGAGAAATTGCAGGATCATAGGGTAGATCCATTTCAAGCTTTCTGAGAGTTCTCCAGACTGCTCTCCACAGAGGTTGGACCAATTTACATTCCCACCAGCAGTGCAGGATGGTTTCTTTGACACCACACCCTCTCCAGCATTTGCTGCTGTTACCTTTTCTGATGTATGACATTCTCACAGGAATGAAGTGGTATCTCATTGTTGTCTTTATTTGCATTTCTCTGACAATCAGAGACTTTGTTGCCCATTTTTAAGGTCTCATTTTCTCTTTCTTTCCAAGTCACACATATACCTATTACTACATCCAAATGTCTCTCCTTTTTTTTCTCTTCTCTCTCAGTATCTTGAGGGAGTAGGTATTTAGAGCCCTCTGGTCATCTCCCCCATCATTCCTCCCCTACTGGGAATATGGACCAAAATTACTTTTGGGGTGCAGGAGGTGGGAGTTCAGGCTTCTGTAATTGCTTCTCTGCTGGACATGAACATTGGTAGGTTGATTCACATCCCCAATCTGTTTCTATCTTTCCCTGATGGGGTAGAGACTCTGGAGAGGTGAGGTTCCAGGACACACTGGAGAGGTTGTCTGCTCAGGGAAGTCAGAATGGCATCATAATAGTGTCCACAACCTGGGGGCTGAAAGGCAGCAAGATACAAAGTGGAACAAAATTATTAATTAGTAGGAAACAAAAAGTAGGGACATAACAGATAAGACTAGGGATCTAAGGGTGTAAAGAAGCTAGCAAATCCATTTTAGGCGTGTTCCTAGGGGCCCAAGACTATCTTAGTTTTTGCTTGACTTTGATAGTTAAAATGGAGTTGGAAAAAAGATGTTCTTCAGAGAAAATAGCCAAAAGGTGGATTCAGGCTGAGAGTAGCTCCCAATCTTGAAGAAAATCTGTGAGTAAAATTAACTGTTGACCCCATTCACCTGACCTAGACACATATATTTCTATTTATCACAGGAGCTTGTGTAACTTCTGCATCCTTGTCAGTCTGAGCTCGAATGTTCATGGGAACATTCTAGGCTGCACTCATTTCAGGACCAGTCTTCCTTGAGTGGCAGAGTAGGCTGATCCAGCCTCCCTTTGAAGAGTGAGGTAGTCTCTACCATTGCTGTCTTATTGTGGAGGCAAGGTCCTGGGAAGGCCCACAAGAGGGCTTATGATGATGTTCCTAATGGAAGTGACCTGAGATTTATACATAATGCCTCACCTAAGGTGCTTGGTAACACAGCCTCTTTTCAGTGACTTTGGTGGGCAGTTCTCATATGTACGTGGGTGTGTGTATTGAGAAAGGAAACCAAGTGCACGTGTATGGCTTCCACAGGAATCCTGGCACCTTCAGTCAACACTGTTGACCTTTGTTCCTAGACCCCAGGAGTGTCCTTTCCAGGGTGGCCAGGCCACGGCCCCCCATGGCTCTCCCATGGATGCTATAAAGGTAGATCTTCCAGGATCTCAGCTGGTCCAATATCATCCTCTGGGCTCCCCTATGTCTGAGTATAATAATGTGTTGATGGAATGCCCTGTCAAGCTCCACAGCGATTCTCTGCCACACAGTCTTATTAAGCTCCTGCTTCAAAATTGAAGTTGAAAGAACACAAGCCCGCTGGACCTGCTGTTAGTGTGTGGTGTGACTACAATGGAAGAAATGTCACTTTGGATTTCTGGGCCTGTACCCATATGCTAGCAGGGGCCTGGGGCCTTTGTGCAGTGTGGCACCTCAAGCTTCTGCAATTTCTTATTGGACAAGTGTGAACGGTGTGTGAGGTACTGTTAGTTTGCACACATTTGTGAGTTGTGGGATAGAAAGTCCTCATGCTACAATGAAGGGGGAGATTGAAAGGACTTTGAGGATAACACTGGGAAGAGGCTACCTTAGAATCTCCTACAGTGGTGAGAAAAACTGTAGCCCTTCAAACATTCCCCTGCTTTCCACTCAGGGGTGGGGTGAAACAGAATATGTTTTGGTGTATATGTCTGAAGGGCCTGGGAGGCTGAGAAAGAGCAGCATATGTATACATATTTGGGGATCTCTCCACTTCTAGTTGAATACTATTGGGACATAAATTAACCTTATAGAATTAGAGCCTGTAAATCATGCACAAAACTGACAATCCCATGCATTCAATTTGGCTGGCCACTGCCTGCCCCTGGGGGTAAAGAGATAACTGAAGTCCCTGCATTCAGCCCCTGCAGCTTTCTGTCCTGTGGAGACACCAAAGGAGCCAGAATCTAGCTGGTCTCCTCAAGTGACAATAGAACCCCCCCCCCCCAGCTGAAATATTCCAAGCCATGTACTTTGCAGGTCAAGCTCTGCTGTGTCTTGTCCAGCAGGAGAGGAAGACAGCTGTGACAATTTATGTTTTTTGAAAAACATCTGCTGTAAAGTCTTTTATACCTCCTGAAAAAGTATCTGGCTAAAAGCCAGCTCTTCAGGGGCTAGAGAGGCAGTGTGGGCAGTAGTTAGTCCTGAACTCATGAGGCAGGCAGGGAATATATCACCCGCAGTTTACATGACACATGCAGCAGTGATTCTAGAATCTAGGTGATTCTTCATGGGTGGCAGAAACTGTATTCAAAATATCTTCAGGAAAAAAAAAACTAAAATAAAAACAAAAGCACAAAAGAAGAGAGAGAGAAGAAAAAGGAGATAAAAGGAATTTCTTGCCTTGTCTCTGGGAAGTCTAAAGAGAGATCCAAATGCTTTAGGCAGTTGAATCCATGGGCTCAAATGGATTTGTTTTCTTCTCCATCTTTCATTTTTGCCAGCTCCTGCTTGGCCTCATTCTCTACTGAACTGTCTTTACAAGACAGACATTGGTAATCTGAATTTATGTTTCCCTGGTTTAGTATCTCCGTGGAAAGAGGGTATGTTAGTTGGTTATTACTTTTCTTAAAATGCTACCTAACTGCCACAAATATCAATAGCATACAGTAAGAAGCATTTCTTTCTTATTGATTTGAAGATTGATGGCTGGGACAGGGAGAAGACTTTGTTTCAGTCTGAGGCAGTCAGAGGAGCTCTATTTCAAATATACTCTTTCTCAGATAAAAGGCAAAAGAGCAGAAGCTACCCCAAGTATGTTCTTTTCAAAACATAGGCAGAGGTACAAATGGAAAAAGCATACGCATATTTTAAGTGCATATGTACTAATGTACTAGTCATATGTACTAATGTCCCTGTGATATAAAAAAAGTCACCGGGTAGCACAGCAAGTTAAGCACACATGGCGTAAAGCATACAGACCAGTGTAAGGACCCCTTTCGAGCCCCTGGCTCCCCACCTGCAGGGGGGTCACTTTGCAATTGGTGAAGCAGGTCTGCAGGTCTCTGTCTTTCTCTCCCCCTCTCTGTCTTCCCCTCCTCTTTTGATTTCTCTCTGTCTTATCCAACAACAACAAAAAAAACAGCAATACCAACAATAATAATGTTAATAACAGGGCAACAAGGGCAACAAAAAATGGAAAAAAAATGGCCTCCAGGAGCAGAGGATTCATAGTACAGGCAAGGAGTCACAGCCATAATCCTGGAGGGATAAAAAAAAAAATGCCCCATGGCCAAATCTAAAGTCAAGAGACAAAGAAATGCATGCTACATTTGATTGCAGTAAATACAAAACAATAAGTATGACTAGAAGGGGAAGTGAAGAATTGGGACTGGTAATCAATTATCCCTAGAAGACATTTTTCCTCTGTACAAATAAACTCTGTGGCATTACCTTCTCTGAGCCTGTCTCTGGGATGGTCAATCTCCCTGACTGGCCTAGTGACCCAGTGCATCCTATGAAGGTTGTGTTAATGGTGGGATAACAGAGCATCACCAATGATGCCCCTAAGGACTTCCGTAGCACAGAACGCCATCTCCAGTGGAGAAAGAAGGGGCATGGAAAAACCATCGCAGCAGGTAAGAACCTTAGTTGCCACTGGTGTCAGCTATAAAATGAATTTCTGGACAAGAGAGATTTTACTGAAGACGAGAAATTCTACTCCTTAATTTCTCTTGAAATGTTTCTGAGATAAGTGGGAAAGATATAGCTATTTCCTTGTAACTCCTTGTTATAAATTCTACCAGGATCATTTCAGGCCACCCAGAATTATACCTTCACATTTTAGGTATGGATATATATATATATATATATATATATATATATATATATATATATATATTCATATATATATGAATGGCCACAGTCTTTTCTTTTATGCTACAATCATGAGTCTTAGTGTAGAACTGGTATATTTTATGTGATTATGTCACTACTAGAGTAGGTATCAACAAATTACTCTAATGCTTAGTAGCAAAAAACAATGGCAGCCATTTATTTGCTTCACAAATCTGCCAAGTATAACCTACTGTTCTGTTCTATGTTATATCAGTTGGAGCAAAGACCATAAACTGAATCATCTTAAGCCTTACTCAAAGGAAAACAGCAAAAAAGGTGATTGTCTTTTATGATCTAGCCTTAAAAACCTGATGATTTCACTTGTAACCATTCATCAAGTTGACCACAAAGTTCCCTGCACACTCAAGAGGAGTACATACAAATGACTTCTTGATGAAAGGAGCAAGGTTGCCAAAGAGCATATGGGGATGGAAATATCATTGTAGGCATTGTTGGAAATATCATCTGCCGTAGTTATTTTCTGTTTTCTCCTCTGATAATGAGTTTTTGTTTTGTTACTAGGAGATCAGTACCAGCATGATTCCACTACTCCTATTGGCCACTTTTAAATCTTTATTTTGAATAGAGGGTTTGAGAGACAGAGAGGGAGAGAGAAACCCAGAGAAGAGGAGACACCTGCAGCACTTCTCTAGAACTTGTGAATCCTCTCTCCAGCAAATGGGGATTGGGAACCTGAACCCTGGTCCTCACACATGGTAATGTGTACTCTCTACCCATGCACCACTGCCCAGTCCCTGATGAGCATATTAAGACAAGCACTCAGATAAAGTTAAAAAATATCTTGCTTCACCAATAACTAGTATGTGACTTTAGTCATTTTTTTAAGTTTTTATTTGTAAAATGGAAATACTGACAAGACCATAAGATAAGAGGGGTAGAATTCCACACAATTCCTGCCACTGGAACTCCATATCCCATTCCTTCCCCCTGATAGATTTCCTATTCTTTATCCCTCTGGAAGTATGGACCCAGAGTCATTACGGAGTACAGTAGGTGGAAGGGCTGGCTTCTGTAATTGCTTCCCCACTGAACATAGGCATGGGTAGGTCGATCCATACTGCCAGAATGTCTCTCTCTTTCCGTAGTGGGGCGGGGTTCTGGGGAAGTGGGGCTCTAGGACACACTGGCTGGGTCATTTGCCCTGGGAAGTCTGGTTGGCATAGTGGTAGCATCTGGAACCTAGTGGCTGGAAAAGAGTTAAGACAGAAAGACAGACAAATTGTTGACTAATCATGAACCTAAAGGCAAGAATATTAGGGGTGGAGATTTGGAGTCTCTGTTTTGGAAAAAGTTAGTATGGATATTTTAGTTATATTCTAAGGGGACCATGACCCAACTAGTTTTTGCCTGCGGCTGAAATCCAATATGCAGGTGACCGAACCTATTGTCTGGGGGCATGGTGTCACAGTTGACCAGAAAGCTGGATCAGGGAAAAGAGTAGCTCCCAAATATGAAAAAAGCATATAAATAGTGTTAACTGTAAACCCCCCATCAATCTGATCTGGGGTAGTCCTGCTTTTTTAATCTACCTGAAATTTAATCTCTTTATCCAAAAAAATGGGAGCGCACATTAAAATAAGCAATGGTAAAAGTACAATGATGGCTCATTTGGTTGAGTGCACATATTACAGTGCACAAGGACCTAGATTCGAGTGGCCGGTACCCACTCCCAGGGGGAATGCTTTGTGTTTGGTGAAGCACTGTTTTAGATGTCTCTCTCCCTCTTTATCACTCCCTTCACTCTCAATTTCTGGCTGTCTCTACCCAATAAATAAATAAATGAATATAATAAAAAGAAATAGATGCCTTGTTAAAGATAAGGTACACTATTCTTCCTTATCCTGTCTGACCTACTACCAAGGGTTTCCTTAAGCCATTTGTAGGAGTTGGAGTCATGTCTACAGTTTTTCCCTGCATATCTGTAATATGGAGTATCTATCACGAATGAGTCAGAAACTGGGATCTGACTGTTAGTGGACAAAGACTGTAATCCTTTGGAGCTATAGATCTCTCAATGGGAGTCTCAATGGAATGATAATTTCCTAAGTGCTGGAGGAACAAATGAGGTACTGGGAGTTTAGTTTACTACTGACTTTGTTACTATAGTTGGTTCAAAATTGACAATGGTTCTATCTCTGTACAACTCTGTAAAATAATATGAAAACAGAGAAAACAATTTATTCAAATAAAGTCATCATCCCAAAAGCTTTATGATTTTCTGGTAGTTATGTCTGGTAAGTGTAAGTCAATATGAAAGTGCCAATATATTGGCCCAAAATCACCTAACCTTAAGCTTTGTTACATCTCCCCTCCGAAGAGCCTTTATTTGGAAACTTCTCAAAATATTCTTTTCCTCAAAAGATACAGTTTTCTTTCATGGGAAATAAAATCTTATTGCCAATGCCTTTCTAATTCACTCTCTGGTTTTAATAAAGAATTGTATTTTTCCAATAAAGGGTAACTAAACAAAAAAGTGTGTTTCCTATCAATGTCATTAACTGGGACTTTGGAAAGCCTACAACCCAGGAATCACCAACACTTGGCCTCTTGGGTCTCTAATTGTATAAACCAGAACTGCCTGGTGACATTCCTCACTTGACCTAGTTAGGCCTAAAGTGCTTCTAGGGGAATTGGGAATTGTCCAAGGGTCATCTTAAGATTCTGTTTCAGAACCTTCAGGTAAATATTCCAAGAAACTCTGGAAAACTAAGTATTCCTAGTGACCTAGTCTCCTCAAGGTTCTGTAGGTTGGGATCTACTTAAATAGGCTGAGACCCCAAGGGCAAAAAAAACTTTTAGATTGAGGGTAAGAAATGTTTTGAGTAAATGAAAAGCAATTCCCCATATTAAATGTTCCTCTAGACAGACCCTTATTCTTTTTCCAGCAGGAAGGCAAAGCCCCACTGGGGAGGCTGGGTAGTTGTGAAATGACATACATGCAGAAGAATTGTTTTCCAGATTTCCCTCAACAACTAATTTGTCTCCTGAAGCATGAAATTTAATTACACGTATTGGAAATACTTGCATAATCACACACTTGAATTTGTCCAAAACTGTTCAGTCATTGAGAATATATAGAGACCCAACCCTGGTTACAGAGATGTCATTGATATCAGAGATATCTACAAGTAAATTCTAGTGCCAGGAACTGTTTCCTAGTATTGATTCTCATCTGCTGTCCTTTGTTGAGCATTCACTGGTGCTCGTATTTTGCTGCTATGTTGACAAAGAGGGAGAAAAGAGATTTTATGAATCCTGCTATCAAATTCATCCTAATCTTTGTTTAATCCTATTCTTTGCTGCTTCTCATAGTCCTTAAATCTCCATCAACCTCTGAGCAAGATCATGCCCTCCTCTAGCATGTTTTTAATTTCAGTTCCATCCCTCTAAAATCAAGGTGACCAGAAGTGAGCAGGAGACTCCATGCAAGGACAGAGGCTCAGCACCTCTTCAAGGAGAAGCCAATTAACTGTGAAATAGCCAGCCATATTTTTAGCACTCTCTTCACTTTTACAAAAGAGATTGAGATGTCACATTTATTTGGCTAATGGCTATTGCTCTAGGGGAAGGCTGAAGCTAACTTCAAAGTAGCTAATCATGACTAGTAGGACAAAGGGACAGTAGACTTAGCGGCTGGCTAAGGCATCCATTTAATGTTTGTTTTCTAAGGCTCTCTGGGAAATCATACCAGCATATTAGAACTAAAGCATAAACAGGGAACCTAGCACAATGCTTTAAATGGTTAGACAGAGAAAAAGACAGAGCAGGGAGTAGGATAGTAAGGACATAAATACCTAATATTTTATATACAGCATATCATATACCGGGGGCTGTATATAGGCAACTTCATTTAATCCTCCCAAGAGCCTTAAAATGTAGGTAGGAACTATTACCATAATCATTTTACAGAGAAGGAGATGGAACCTTGGAGAGAGGTTTTTTTTTTTTTTTTTTTTTTTTTTTTTTGTAATTTAAGATACACAGCATTTTTATTTGTTATAGCCTCTAAATGGGAACAACTGAAATGTCCCAGCTTAGTAACTCATTGCTGTGTGGATTACTCAGGTTTGATTGTGGGCTAGATGAGGCTTCTGTGCTGTGATATATTGTCTTTTTTTTTCTTTATTTTTTTCTTTATAAAAAGGAAACATTGGCTAAACCATAGGATAAGAAGGGTATAACCTGGCATAATTCTCACCATCAGAACTCTGTATTCCCTCCCCTCCCATGACAGTTTTCCTATTCTTTAACTCTCTGGGAGTATGGACCCAAGTTCACTGTGGGATGCAGAAGGTGGAAGGTCTGGCTTCTGTAACTGCTTCTCTGCTGACCATGGGCATTGACAGGTCGATCCATACTCCCAGCCTGTCTCTCTCTTTTCCCAGTGGGGAAGAGCTCTGGTGAAGCTGAGCTCCAGGACACATTGGTGGGGTTGTCTGTCTAGGGAAGTCTGGTTGGCATCATGCTAGCATCTGGAACCTGGTGGTTGACAAGAGAATTAACATATAAAGCCAAACAAATTGTTGAACAGTCATGGACCTAAGGGCTAGAATAGTGCAGATGAAGAGTTGGAGGGTCCTCCATTTTGTAGATAGCTAGTAGGGATATTTTAGTTAAATTCCAGAGGACCTTTGTGGCTATACTAGTTTTTTTTTCCCCTTTTTCTTTTTGCCCCTGAGCCTGAAATCTGATATGCCAGTGGATCCAAGTTATTGTCTGGGGAGATGATGTCATGGCTGGAAAAAGGACCAGAAAGCTGGATCAGAGAAGAGAGTATCTCTCTAATATGGGAAAGGGGTATAAATATTGTTGACTCTAAACCCCATCCATTTGATATGATCTGGGGCTCATAATTAGCTTAGGAGCCTGTGTGACCTCTACGTCCCTCTAGATCTGATCTCACATTCTGTGGTCATGAGTAGGAACATTCCATGCTGCCCCAATATCAACCCATCTTTCTCAGGTGTAGCACAGAGTATGTTGTCCATCCTCCAAAGGGAAGATAGAACATTCTCTACGATTGCTGATCTAAGTTGAGGCACAAGTTCCTATGAGGGCCCACAAAGGGGTCTATTGTGTTGTTCCTGATAGAAATGACCAGTAACAATGGAGAGAGGGATTTATTCAAGGTCTAGGCCTATCAAGTCTGTTTGAGAAACTCAGGATTCCTTAATTAGGGCCCCAGCTGATGGAATGGCCTGATAGTGACTAAAGAGTCATTGTTAAAGTATGCCAGTCTCTTGCCCTTATTATATGCTTTTGCAGTCCTTGCGTTGATAAGGTTAGCTTTGGAGTGAGTGAGAGAACTGTAATAGGAAGTAGGTGAGGAGGGTATTTAAGTCTAAGTAGACACTATTTCATTATGAACTTTATATTGACTCACTACTGACTTTGTGTGTTTTTGCTTTCAGGTATATATTTTGTCCTAATTTATGGATACATGTGAACATATGCTCTATCTTACAGGACCTGGTCTATATCTAGGTTTTGGGACTTTGCTGGCAAGTGAGCCTCCTAGAATGGAAATAGAGAATACAATGAAAGGAAGGGTCTCACCAGAGTAATGAGGGCAAAGGGTTGACATTCCATGCCTGACTTCTCTGGACACAGTCTGAAGTGAAGCATGCTGAAGTGGTACACTTTCCACTGATTAGATTGGGATCAGTAGATGCAATATCATTTGGTATGACTTGAGAGAAGCCTGCAGGAAAGTGAGCCCCACTCTAGAGGTTCCAGAACTGGGGGAAATATAGGCTCTGTAGAAGAAGCAGGAGTTTCCTGCTGTCTTGGGGTTTAAGAAGACAATAGATAGTTATTGCTATAATCACATTGTTTGGAAATTGGATTAACTTTGAAAAATACTTTTGTTAGGATTTGCTGTATCAGACACACCATCACCATATTTTATGTCCTTTGACATTATTTGTATATAACTATGCTGGAGTACCATGCAGTTGCTGCAGAAGGAGATTTTTTTTTTTAACCTCTCGAAGCCCATGATCTTAACTTTAATGTCTTTCACATCATTAGGATCTTTGTTTTAAATGAATTTTCCCAGTGACTGCTCCCAACAATTCAACTCCATCCCCTTATAGAGATAGAAACCATGAACCAGAGAAGTTAAATAACTTTTTCAGGTTCACAAAGCTTGTCTCAGAGCTGTGACAATGGACATATCAGTAGCAAAGATAGGGTTCAAACCTGGTTTTTCCTGAGGTACCAAAGAGCTTGCTTAGCCATTGAATTCTGAGGGTACTGTTTGGTTGTTATCTTTATAAAAACTCCCTGTCAGGGAGTCATCTGCTATTTCTGCTGTAGAATGGTGGAGCAGTGTGGGACCTTAGAGGCCTGAGAACATGGGGAAAGGAATATGATTTGCCCAGAGAAATATGTAATGTCCTGAGGTGTCACTAAGTTTTCTATCTTTTACAGTTTCCTACTTTTCTGTCCTTGGCCTTCTTCATATTTTGACAGGCTTATGCCTTTGGCATTTTAATCACCACCCTGCTTTCTTGGGAAGCTCAAATTAGCTTGTTAGTTCTTGGGAGAATCTGAGTCTATAAGCAATCATTGAGTCCAACACCAGCACACTACCAACGATCAATAAGAACACAAAAGCCGAGAGGCAACTAGAATGTAATAGTTTATCGATGGCATAAGAACATCCCACTCTACCTTCTCCCATTCTTGGGATTTCTACTTGGTAACACTGAAGTTTCTAGCTTTATCCCAGTGGAATGGCTTCGTCCCACTAGCATAGTAAACTCTGACTCTCGGATGTTGAGAAGCCAAGAAGAGAAGCCTCTTTAGTAAGTACTGAACTCTGTAGAGGAGGGTGCTGGCATATTCAGATGTACAGACATTGTTATGACTTCATTCTAGGAGGCTGGAAAGCTGAGCACCTGGGATATTAAGTAACTTGCCCAAAGTCAAAATGAATAAGCACAGTATGTTCCATTACCCACATCGAGTGTATCATCAGTCAGCATTTGAGTACAAAACCCAGTCCATTTTTTGTTATCATGCAAGCTGTGAGTAAAGCCAACTTTATAATCCATTCACAATTTTTTCTACACTGTCTCTTGGGGACAGGTTTCTGTGTCTTCTTATACTCCTGCTATACAACCTTGAGGATTTGCCTGTAATGAAAAATGAAGAGAAAAACAAAAGCCTTGCCAATTAACTGCTGCTTTGTTTGGATTTCTGTTGTCATGGAGGATATAGTCAGTCATCTGCCTTTGTCTGCTGTAGCTGCATGCAACCACACTTCCCAAACCTGCTAACTCAAGTTAGTGCATGGCTGGCTCACTGACCAAACGAACAAAAAGCTACAAATTATCCTTATAGAACATTAATCGAAGTTTCCCGTGTGATAGAATCCTTCTCTCAATTAGAGAGCTGTCTCAGGGGTAATGTTCTCTCTAAAAATCATGATATACACAGCTCTATAAATCGATAAAAGACTTGTGACCATTAAACTTAATTGATACTGAATTTAGAGGAATGCATTTCAATCATGTTGCCATTTTATTTGAAAATTAGTTTCTTATGTTACCTCCTTCCTTCTCTCAGAATGAAGGGGTCACGTGGTACCCCAATGTGGCTGTGTAAGAAGCAGGCAGGAACCTTGCTTGGGAGGTCTCAGCACCTGGCAAACAATGTCTCAAGGTGCTGTAAACAAGTAGACATAAAAGAGGAGATCAAAACTGATTGTAAGTAAAATCAGCAACAACTTGGTTTTAGATAGTACCCCATATGTTCCACAGGAATAATACCTCTTGGCACTTTATAGTGAAACAAGGTTTAAAAAGAAGGGAAGAAAAAGGCTGCTCCAAGGACGACACTCGGAAAATAATTAACTTCTTGAATATGTTCTCAGGCTTGAGTAGGTGCAATTCTTGCCTTGAGATGATTGCCGGTTATAGTGCTAGGGAGCTGTTGTTTTCTGTAATTGGCTCTGGACAGAAGCCATGCTGAAAGGAAAGAGCAAAGGCAGCTTGTAGTCGGATAGCATGGGGAGAGAGAAAGAAGGAAAGAAAATTAAGAATTGTGGGGCCTTATCTCAATGTACTGAAATGCACCTCAAATGTGATTAGACTTTCTAGTCTAGAACTGAAGTAGTGTGACAAGACCCTACAGAATTGATTGCATTTCACTGCGCCAAAACACCAGTCTTGCCACCATAGTCTAAATGCATCCACATAGGAAGGAAACAGTGAAAGACTACAGCTTCTTTATTATTTTAAAGGAAACAACCTGGGATGGGCAAAGATAGCATAATGGTTATGCAAAGAGACTCTTCTGCCTGAGGCTCCAAAGTCTCAGATTCAATTCCCTGCACCAACAAGCCAGAGCTGAGCAGTGCTCTGGTTAAAAAAAAAAAAAAAAACCTGCAAATCTTGCATAAAAAATTCCAGAAATACATCATCATATATATATTTTTTTCTAATAAACCAGTCTTCTTTTTCTCATTATAGACACCTGGAGTCTTTTTCTATTTTTTTCTTTGCTATTTGTAACTTATCTTTATCACAGATTAAAACATACAGCTATACTTTCTTCAAACTCATTTCCTCTGAGAAATGAAACCTACAGACATGGATAATTGACTTTCTCCCCTACATTTGTCTCATATTTCTTTATAACTTTCCCTGAACTTCTGTGTACATCAAAGAAGACATGGAATATTTCTGGCTAGGAACAAAGGTATTTCAACAACCATTTGTCATAAATCAGTGCTTGCTCATTTATATACACAGCCTCTTTCCAAAATCCTGAATGTATACAAATGATGACTGCCTATAAGGCCTAGCAATTTAATTTACTTTTTCAACTCCTAAACATCTAGTTGTTCCCTTGTATTTTTATTATATTGTTTTATCCTTTGAGTAAAGACCACATAGCATGAAGTCTTATAGTATTTCATCTTTTCTCAGTGAATCAGTGGGTAAGTAAAGTTTTGGAGACATATGAAATTGTGTATTTAAAAAACTGTAATAATCTCCATTTGAGTGAGAAAAATATATGCATATCCATTTCATTTCCACTGACATGAATCACAGCATCTCTGCTAGAAATTGCACAGATATAATAAAAACAAATAAGATCAGTAGGAGTTTACTATTGGAGAGGTATTGAATCCAAAAATAAATGTCTACTTCTTAAATGTGGGATGTGATATCTGACATAAGAGTGATGTAAAATGCTATAAGAGGTAGAAGGAGATCAAGGTCACATCTGTTTTCCATTGGTTAAATATAATCAGTGAAATTATGAGCAGATAACTGAGGATCTGGAGGAATCAGAATCTTTTGGTACCTATAGCCACAGCAGATATTAAATATGACCTAACTCCTATCTGTAGGAACATGGATCCAGATGATAGGTGGATTTATGGTAAACAAGGGAATTGATTTTGAGGCAACTGATTGGAGAAAGCATGTCCAAAGAACGTTGGCTGGACAGTAAAAAAAAAAAAAATGTAAAGACCAGAGACAGAAATTTAACTGAGAAAGATGCTCAAGCCTCTGTAATTGCTAGTCTCAGGAGACATCTATTTCAGCACATGATCTGTAGTATGATTTTGTGCAGAAGAATGACATAGTCAATCCTGAAGTTTTGCTGTCTCTAAACGAAGAAAATTAGTTGAATTCAAAAGAGCTTTGCTGGAAATGCACACAGTAGCTCTGAGATTCAACAGGAATACTGAGAAAAAAAAAAAGCTTGGAACATGGGCATTCCAAGATGCTGAGATGGCTGATGTCACTGCAGGAACAGTCTGGTTAGATCAATTCCCTTGCCACACTCTACCCCCAGGCCCACCTGTTTCCTAACACTACATCTCACTCTGTGGGCACTGCTGGACTCCAGACTTCATGCCACCAATTGTTCAAATATCTGTAGGCCTATTCCAGCTATCACTATGAGTGTCATACTCTTCTTGCTCCTGACTCAGAGTTCTGTGAAGGCTGTCTATTTGGCTAAATTGAATCATGCGCTCTCACCCTAGCCACCAGGGTTCTCAGAGGACAAATACGTGGCTTTTTTTTTTTTTTTTATGTCTGTAGTTGTTTCACCAAACAAGAAAAGACATTCAGATATTAAGTAATTAAAAAAAAAAAAAATCCAACAAGTGGTCATGATAATGTCATAGATGAAGCCATATGTGTGGAACATAACTAAGGGTAGACAGAATTTCTTTTTTTATTATAATTTTTTATTTATAAAAAGGAAACATTGACTAAACTATAGTATAAGAGGGGTACAACTTCACAGAATTCCCACCACCAGATCTCCGTATCTCATCCTCTCCCATGATAGCTTTCCTATTCTTTATCCCTCCTGGAGTATAGACCCAAGGTCATTAAGGGGTGCAGAAGGTGGAAGGTCTGGCTTCTGTAATTGCTTCCCTTCTGAACATGGGCTTGACAGGTTGATCCATACTCCCAGCCTGTCTTTCTCTTTCCCTAATGGGGAAGGGCTCTGGTGAAGCTGAGCTCCAGGACACATTGATGGGGTTGTCTGTAGACAGCATTTCTTTCTTTTTTTTTTCTTAAGATTTTAAAAAAATATTTATGTATTTATTTCCTTTTTGTTGTCCTTGTTGTGTTTATTATTGTTATTATTGTTGATATCATCGTTGTTGGATAGGACAGAAAGAAATGGAGAGCAGAAGGGAAGACAGAGAGGGGGAGAGAAAGATAGACACCTGCATACCTGCTTCACCACCTGTGAAGTGACTCCCCTGCAGGTGGGAAGTGGGGGCTCAAATCGGGATCCTTATGCCAGTCCTTGCATTTTGCGCCACCTGCGCTTAACCAGCTGTGCTACTGCCAGACTCCCTGTAGACAGCATGGACCCAGGATCATTATGGGGTGCAGAAGGTGGGAGGTCTAGTTTCTGTAATTGCTTCTCTGCTGGACATGGGCATTGACAGGTAGATCCATACCCCCAGCCTGTTTCTATCTTACCTTAGTGGGGCAGGGCTCTTAGGAGATGGAGTTACAGGACACATTGTTGAGGTTGTCTGCCCAGGGAATTCACATTGGCGTCATGGTAGCAGCTGCAACTTGGTGGCTGAAAAAGCATTAAAATATAAAGCAGAACAAAGTGTTTCATAATCAGGAACCTAAAGGTAAGAATATAGCAGATGAGATTTGGGGGTCCCCATTTTTTTTGCCTCCAGGGTTGTCTCTGGGACTCGGTGCCTGCACTATGAATACACTGCTCTTGGAGAGCATTTCCCCCCATTTTTGTTGCTCTTAATGTTATTGCTGGATAGGACAGAGAGAAATTGAGGAAGGAAGGGAAGAGAAAGATAGACACCACCAGACCTGCTTCACTGTATGTGAAGGAACCCCCTACAGGTGGGGAACCGGGGGGTTGAACCAGGATCCTTGCACCTGTCCTCGCTTGGTGCCATGTGCACTTAACCCACTACACTACTACTCGACCCCCAGGTTTCCATTTTGTAAGAAGATAGGAAGTCTATTTTAGGTATATTCCAAGGGGGCCCGTGACTTTACTAATTTTGCCTGAGTTCAATAGCTAACATGCAGATAGACTAAAGTTGTTGTCTGGGGAGATGGTGTCCGAGTTAGAAATTGGACTAGAAAGCTGGCTTAGGGGAAATAGTATCTCCCAACAAGGGAGACTTTAACTGTTAAAGTCTGTCACAAGGGGTCCAGCAGCTGGCTCACTAGGCAGAGAACACACAGTGTCATGTGCAAGGACCAGGATTGGAATTCCAGGTCACTACATAGGGCATTTGTAGAAGAGAAGCTTCATGAGCAATAAAGTGATGCTGCCGTGTCTCTTTCTGTCTCTTATCCTTTAACTGGAGGAAAGAAAAAATAGTGACTAAGAGCAATGGAGGCATGCAGGCACTGAGCCCCAGTGATAATTCTGGTGACAACAAAAAATTCCCAAAAGTAGATTCAGAGTCTCCCTCAGCAATCATGTAGCCACTGGAGCACAGTTTAGCATCTTCTGTGTCTATAAATTTTGAATCCTAAGAGAGACATGCAAAACTTTGTTAAAACCTCATGACCTGCATAGAAAGGAAAACTGATGGTGGGAGAAAATTCATGAACACATTCTGAAATTTTACAACATGAAGCATCTCAGTGATTGCCAATATTTAAAGGTTATACTCATCATGTTTAAAGTGGCATAAAGTTTTCACCCTTTTCAAGTAATTGGGCATCATTCTGATGGGTAAAATTGTGCATGTCAGTGATTTCTACACTGATGTAGAGAAATTGACAGACAGACACTGTTAAAAAGAAGCCCAAGTTTTTGTGCATCAATATGTCATGCTGAGAATAATTATACAACTGTTTTTGTTCCTCTAAGCACTGTGCCATATATTATAATATTCACTGATTCTTCCAGATATCTGTTTGCTTTGCACAGTGCAGCAGTTCTGGGAAATATATATATGTGGAATGGTTGATGCTAATGCACTTTATAAATGAAGACCAATGCGCAGTAATACTGATAAACGTTGTTACTGCTGAGGTTGCAGTTAGATGCAACCCTCACTCTCTATTCATTGTGTTTAGCATTATCAACTTGAAATTATAGGCATATAGGCCTAGAAAGGACCCCGAGAGGTCAACAAGTGGTTACTGCAGCCATCAGGTAAGTCTGTACTCAAGTCATTGATCCTCATGAGAATTATCACTAATAAATCCTTTAGTATCCTCTCTGTGTGTGACACAAATATGGTTGCTTCAAGTGCAAATAGCTACTCAGGAGGGTCAACTAGGTCCCTGGCTCCTCAGTATTATCTGCTCAAGTGGCTTGTTGTTATTTACATAGCATTTCATATTTGCAGAGGGATTTCTCAGCAATTGCTAATCCTCTGAACACTAGTGTAATAAAAGACAGTTCCACCTCTGCCACACACAAAGGCACAAAAATTAAGAGACTGAAGAGGTCTGTAAAGGAGTGTTAGGATCAGAATCAACAATCCTTGACCCAGAATTCTTTTCAAATCCACTTTTTTTTTTTAAACTGACCTTTTGCTTAGAGTATTATCTTAATCTATTAGGTCTTGACAAATCTAATGGGACCAGGGGACTGAGCAGGGGTGACTAAAATTAAACTACTCAACTCTAAGGCATATGTTTACTAAATGAGCTGACTCCCAGAAGACTTAGAATATCTTTGCCTTTGCAGAGGGAGGTCACTTGTGGCCCTGGGGAAGGGAGGTCTGGGAATGGGAATGTGAAGGGCACTGAGTTTCTGCCCCCATGAGGAGAAAGAAGTACACATGCAAGTATATTTTGACAGGCTGGACTAAGCATACAATTTGTCCCCAGTTAAGAGACAATGTATTGTAACAAACAGAGGCCTATCTGACATTTGTCCTCGATGTTAATTAGTACTACAGGTTGATTGTATTTATTGAGCCTACACAGGTGCATTGCAGGGCTGGAGAAGTCAGCCCATATTGCAATAATTATGGCCAAACCACTTGGAATGAGAACCGGATACTACTTATTCTTAAAACTTGCTTCAGATGTCCCTTTGGAACTGACAAATTGCTCAGGTGAAAGTCATCCCCTGCCAGGTTTCTGCAATTTTCCCAGCTTTGTGCAACTTTTCATTTTCTTGTTTCTTGTCAAGAACATAGAAAAAGAGCCACCTAATACCACTGGGATGGCATTTGCAGTTTGGCTGCAAAGGGGAAGTGTCGGACAAGTCAGGAGAGGGTTGTCTTTCACAACAGGATTTTGAGATTTGTCAGCTGCATCAGAGCTAGCTGACAAATAGCCACATGGGGTGATTTCTACCACAGACAGGAAGCTCTTTTGTCCTGAGGGAGACAGGCAGCATTGATTTAACTCTCTTGCCACTGTGCCTATTTTACTTAGGAGGGAGCCAACATAATGGCCAAATTCTAAAGTGTCATACCATGGGGGCAAGAGCTAAAGAATTGTGGCAGATATTAGAAACTTTGGACTAAGAAGACACAACAAGTAAAACCAATATGTGGAGCAAATGATCTCAGGGATTCGATAGGTAATTCATTACTCTTATTTTGAAGCAGCCAATGTCTGCCTTTGTAACCGAACTCAGTCAGTATATTTGCAAAATGTATGTTGCCATGAAGGAGAAACGTGATACAGATGGACAGTGTCCCACTGACCACAAGATACCTCAGTGGGGGTGAACATCAAATATTTGGCTTTGAGCACTGCAGCTGCACATCAAGGCATGTTCAGCCTGTCATTCACAGTTCCTTTTCCTTGGTAGTCAGACCAAGGGGAAACTGGCCTATTCAGCCCAAATTCCCAGGATAATTATTAGCACATTAAAACAAAGTTTAAGACATTTTACTGACAATCATCTTAGAGACTCTTGTTGGGCATCAACGATTCCTTTTTGAAAGCAATCTGTACTGGATAAAACATGATGTTTGGTGCAGGCAACAGAAAGACATAACAAGAGCTGCTTAACCAAATCTGATTTCTTCATAGGCTGAGAAGTAGAGTAGGAGCCGAAGTGGGGACAATGGATTCTGAACAGCATTGAAACAGACTCAGCTGCATTTTATCCCCATGTTCACTGCTTTGTGATCATAAAGCAGCTACTACATCTTCAACAAAGATGTCCATGGGAAAGGAAGGAATACAGGGAAGGAGACACATCTGTCAAATTTGTCCACTTTTTCAGCAAAGTGAATGCCTCCTCAAGGACTCCCAGCAGAACTGTACTTCTATCTCATTAAACAAATGGGACCATGCGACCATTTTTGAGTAGCAAAGCGCTCCTGTTGTAAGTATTTGAATTTGTTATCCTCTACAGCAGAATAGCAAGATGGAGAAGGAGGAGCAGGAGGAGGAGGCAATGGATGTGGGGTTTACTTAACAGGTAACTACTTAAGAGGTCAAAAGAGCCCAACAATTTCTCTATGCATGATGCAACTAGTATTTCTGCACCTATCATTTTTATTGGACACAGATAAATCTTGATAACCACTAATTTTCTTTTTTAATGTTCAGTTGCTTTAACCCATTTTATTTGAACATACATCATATTCTCTTTGGACTGAAAAAGAGTTCAGAGTATTCTTTTTGTATTCTTTATCACTCTCTAGGTGACTCCAGCCAGACATAAGCCTTAATTCCTCTCTCTCTCTCCCTCTCTTTTAAAGATAACTTCCCTTTTTTTTAAGTATTCTAGGATAGATTTTAAAAAATTATCTTTATTTATTTATTGGATAGAGAAAGCCAGAAATAAAGAGGAAAGGGGGTGATAGAGAGGAGGAAGGACACCTGCAGTTCTGCTTAATCACTTCCAAAGCTTTCCCCATGCAGGTGGGGACCAAGGGCTCGAACCTGGGTCTTTGATCATTGTAACAAGTGTGCTTAACCAGGTGCACCACCATACAGACCCAGCCTTAACTACTCTCTATTTGTAGATAATTAAGAAAATGTGCTCTTCTAAACTAGAACCCACATTTGGACTTAAGGCTTGGGTACTCTTCTGGATTCATATTACCACTAAGATAACTCCAACACCTTTGTAAATGGACCATTTCACCCTTTAAACTGGGTCTTTCTTCCAAGTAAACAGGTTAGGTTGCATAAGCCTGACATTTTCCCTCTCCCCCATATCCAATATATTATCTCCTTTACAAGTCTCAGCTTTTCATTTTAAGCATTTTACAAATTTGACTTTTACATTCCTTTAAATTTCCTTTACTTCAACTTCACAACGTTTCTCTGATCCAAGTTATCTTGGATCAATAATACTCTCACCTTCTCCCTATATCTGACTATTGTTCTCTGTAATATATCCTCTGTCCATTTGTAAAATGATCTCAAACCCAATCAAATCTTGTCTTCATCCAAACACTTTCTATTTGGAAAAAAAAAAATTGAAGCCAAATCCTTAGCTTGTCTAATAAGACCCTGGGTTACCAGGCCACTACCTCTTTCTCCCAAGAGTATTTTGCACCAATCAGCTCATTTCTCTCTGACCTGCAGCCAACAGCCTCTTCCAATCCTTTGTTAAGTCTGCACTCCATTCAGTTACAGCGATGCTGTATATATAACTCTACTTCTTCATGGGCTGCTACTATCCTCATCATCTTTCATTAGTCCTCATCTCTCAGAACACAATTAAAACATTACTTCTTCAGGTATGCCATGCTGGACATCCTGCACCATCACCATGTGGTCAAGTGCACCTACTAGACCATTTCTAGAGAGCCATCCTTTGGCAGAGGCTACCAGAATTTGTTTATTTTTGAAATGACTTAGCTAGTGACTGTCTTCACTAATAGATCCCAAGTTCTGTGACCATAGTGGTCCTGATCTTCTTCCACTGTTTCCTAGACACTTGTAACAGTATCTGACTCTTATTAGACAGATTTGGTTGAAGTAAGAGTAGAACCAACATGAGTAGTGACTGATCAAAACATTGCTGAAGATGACTGTTCATACTTATCATTCATTCTTTAGAATTTTGTTTAGTACCTATTATATAGGAGAGTAGGAGTTTGCAATGGAAATAGAAAGATATATGATAAAATATTCCTGGTCTTAAGGATTTTGTATTCTGTTTGGAGGGATCTCTCTTTCTCCCTCTCAATTATTATGATATAAAACAGAATGAATGCCCATTAATTTCATATATCTGGGAGGTTCCCGGAAGATGGCGGACTAAGAAGCTGCTAGTGGCTTGAGCTCTGACCACATCTTCTGGAAACGGTAGGATTTTCTGCCGTTAGTAGGCCAGTCAATAAGGGGTCCTAGTGGTGACACCAAGGAGGTGACTATAACTTAATTTGGGTTAAGAAATAGAGTAGAAAAAAAGGGAAAATAAATTTTTTTCCTTTTAATTAGTAAGCACACCTCCCCCATAACCAGTCCCTGGGGACCAGCTCCTAGAAGGCTCCCCTGCTGAGCTTCTGTCTTTACCAAATTCCTATCCCACCAAGGAGTATCATTCATTCTAAGTCTATACCCTTCTGAAACCTCTGGCCTTTTTTCTTTCTAAGTAGCCAACCCCCCCCCCCACCTCACCCCAAATAGCTAATTAAATTATTAAAAATAAATAATAAAAAAACTCTTTCCTTTCACCGCTCTTTTATGACTGTTCTTTTTCTTATCTTTTTCATTTTTCTCTCCCTCTTTCTTTTTTTTTCTTTTTCTCATTCTTGTCATCCTTTCTTCCTTAATCCTACAGCTTCCAAAGCCACAGGCCCCAGCCCCCACACCACCAAACAGTGTGCTTTTTTGAATTCACTGATACACATTTGGGAATTATTTTGGGGAAGAATTCTGACTCAGTGTGGACTCTCACTGCGAGTGTCTCTGCTCAACTTCCCTTCCTTCTTTAGCCACCCCTAGAATATACAGTGGATAGTAGATTTGCATAACTGTCTATTTCAGCTATCCTTGTCTAGTCCTGAGGTTTTTTGTTTTTTTTTCTCATTCTTAACAATCAGCTGCCTCTGATCACTAGGTTTGAGGTAATCTGGGACAGGGTTTTTGTCTTTTTACCCTGCTCTATTTTATTATTAATATTATATAAAGGCATATATCTTCCCCCCCTTTAGGTTGATCAGAATTAACTCTTAGGGTATCTTTCATTGCTAGGGTAGTGGGCATCTTATCTATTGTGGGAGGAACTTGTCTCCTTACTCCTACCTCCTCTACAGACTCTCCCCTCCCTCCTTCTCCTAGCTAATTAAAAAAATTAAATAAAAAATAAAGTAATAAAAAAAACCTTTCCTTTCACTGCTATTTAATTACAGCTCTTTTTCTTATCTTTTCCCTTTTCTCTCACTTGTCTCTTTTTTCTTTTCTTTTTCTTTTTATCTTGTCATACACTTCTTCCTTCCTTCTTCTTTGCCTTTCTGAATTTGTGAATTATTTTGGGGAAGAAATCTGACTCAGAGTGGACTCTCTATGTGTGTATCTCTGCTCTACTTCCCTTTCCCCTCTTGTTACCCCTAGAATATACAGTAGATAGTATATTTGCATAACTGTCTATTCTTGCTATCCCTTCTTTCTTTTCTCTTTCTTCTTCACTGGAATTTGGTTACTATTCTTTCATGGACTGGAGACATTTTTTGGCTAATTGATAGTAATTAAACTACTTCAATACTTGCTTGAGTTGCTACTGTAATTCCTGAGGCTGGTGAGTGCAATTGTCATAAATGTATTTAGTACAGTGTTGCTTGTACTCAAGACACAACAGCTGAGGAACAACAGAGCATAAAAAAGAAACACATAAATAAAAAAAATGGGTAGATAAAAAACAAATAAAACTGCTACTCCAATGAATGAAGACAAGAGCCCAGAAGAAACTACAAATCAGCCAGAAGTAACAATAGGTAAGAAAAGTATGCAAGCAATAATAAACCTATTAATCACAGAAATGAAAACAACATTGGAGGAAAGGAATGGCAGTATTAGGGAAACAACAGTTGAGAACCCAAAGGAAAATACTGATTCTCTTGAGGCAATTAGAGAACTGAAAGCTGAAATCGCTGTAATGAAGAAAGAAGCTGAGGCAAGGGAAAGCAGACTAACAGAAGCAGAAAACAAAATTAGTAAGACAGAGGATGAGTTAGAGAAAATGAAGAAAGAGGTGAAAGAGCTTAAAAAGATATTGAGAGACACTGAAAACAACAACAGAGATATATGGAATGATCTCAAAAGAAGTAACATTCATATAATTGGCCTGCCAGAGGAAGAAAGAGAGGAAGGGGAAGCAAACATTCTAGAGGAAATAATAGAAGAAAACTTCCCAGACCTGAATAACAGAAAGGACATCAAGATTCAAGAGGCCCAGAGAGTACCAAACAGAATCAACCCAGACCTGAAGACACCAAGACACATCATAGTCACAATGAAAAGAAGTAAGGATAAAGAAAGGATCCTAAAGGCTGCAAGAGAGAAACAAAAAGTCACATACAAGGGAAAACCCAAAGATTATCTGCAGACTTCTCCACTCAAACTCTAAAAGCCAGAATAGAATGGCAAGATATCTATTGAGCCCTGAATGAAAAAGGGTTTCAACCAAGGATAATATATCCTGCTATACTTTCATTCAAACTAGATGGAGGGATAAAAAACCTTCTTAGACAAACAACAGCTAAAGGAGGCAACCATCACCAAACCGGCCCTGAAAGAGGTTCTAAAAGACCTCTTATAAACAAGAACATCACTATAATACTGGCAATATATCAGAGCAAGCAACAAAAAAAAATTTTTTTGAACAATGGCACTACAATACATTAAATCCAGGGCAGGGGTAGATAGCACAATGGTTATGCAAACAGACTCTTGTGCCTGAGGCCCTCTCAAGTCCCAGGTTCAATCCCCTGCACCACCATAAACCAGATCTGAGCAGTGCTCTGGTTAAAAAAAAAAAGAGGCTACAAAACAATACATTAAATCCATAATATCAATAAATGTCAATGGCTTAAACTCACCCATCAAAACGCACAGAGTTGGGGGATGGATCAGAAAACATAATCCAACCACATGCTCCTTGCAAGAATCCCATCTGTCACAACAAGATAAACACAGACTTAAAGTGAAAGAATGGAAAACTATCATACAGGCTAACGGACCACAAAAAAGGGCAGGAACAGCCATTCACATCTCAGACACAATAGATTTTAAATTAAATAAAGTAATAAAAGATAGGCAAGGACATTACATAATGATTAGAGGATCAATCAGCCAAGAAGACTTAACAATCATTAACATCTATGCACCCAATGAGGGACCATCTAAATATGTCAAGCACTTACTGAAAGAATTTCAAAATACATCAATAGTAATACAATAATAGTGGGAGACTTTAATACCCCACTCTCACACTTAGACAGATCAACAAAGCAGAGAACCAACAAAGATACAAGAGAACTGAATGAAGAGATTGACAGACTAGATCTCTTGGAAATTTTCAGAGTCCTTCACCCCAAAAAATTGGAATACACCTTCTTTTCAAATCCACATAACACATACTCAAGGATAGACCACATGTTAGGCCACAAAGACAGCATCAATAAATTCAAGAACATTGAAATCATCCCAAGTATCTTCTCAGACCACAGTGGGGTAAGACGAACATTTAACAACAAACAGACAATTATTAAAAGTCACAGAATTTGGAAACTAAACAACATGCTCCTTAAGAACCACTGGGTCAGAGACTCACTCAAACAGGAAATTCAAATGTTCCTGGAAACAAATGAAAATGAAGACACAACCTATCAAAATATTTGGGACACAGCTAAAGCAGTACTGAGAGGGAAACTTATAGCCATACAATCACATATTAAACACCAAGAAGAAGCTCAAATGAATGACATTACTGCACACCTCAAGGACATAGAGGAAGAGGAACAAAGGAACCCTAAAGCATCCAGAAGGACAGAAATCCCTAATGTTAGAGCAGAAATAAACAACATCGAAAATAAAAGAACCATACAAAAGATCAATGATGCCAAATGTTGGTTCTTTGAAAGATTAAACAAAATGAGAAACCCCTAGCCAGACTCACCAAACAAAAAAAAGAGAGAAGACTCAAATTAATAGAATTGTAAACTATGGAGGAGATATCACAACTGACACCACAGAAATCTAGAGAATCCTGCGAAACTTCTATAAAGAACTATACGCCACCAAGCTAGAGAATCTGGAAGAAATGGAACAATTCCTAGAAGCATATGCCCTTCCAAAACTGAACCAAGAAGAACTACAAAACCTAAATGCACTAATCATAGACAAAGAAATTAAAATCGTTATTAAGAACCTCCCCAACAACAAAAGTCCTGGACCAGATGGCTTCACAGATGAATTCTACAAAACTTTTAGGAAACAGTTAGTACCCATACTTCTTAAGCTTTTCCATAAGATTGAAGAAACAGGAATACTCCCTTCCACCTTCTATGAAGCCAACATCACCCTGATACCAAAAGCTGATAGGGACAGAACAAAAAAGGAAAACTACAGACCAATATCTCTGATGAACATAGATGCCAAAATATTAAACAAGATCTTGGCCAAGCGGGTACAGCAACATATCAAAAAGATTGTTCATCACGACCAAGTGGGATTCATCCCAGTAATGCAAGGCTGGTTCAACATCCGTAAATCAATCAATGTCATTCACCACATCAATAAAAGCAAAGCCAAAAACCACATGATTATCTCAATAGATGCAGAGAAAGCCTTTGACAAAATCCAACACCCATTCATGCCCAAAACTCTACAAAAAATGGGAATAGATGGGAAATTCCTCAAGATAGTGGAGTATATATATCGCAAACCTACAGCCAACATCATACTCAATGGACAGAAGCTGAAAGCACTCCCCCTCAGATCGGGGACTAGACAGGGCTGTCCACTGTCACCATTACTCTTCAACATAGTATTGGAAGTTCTTGCCATAGCAATCAGGCAAGAGAAAGAAATCAAAGGAATACAGATTGGAAGGGAAGAAGTCAAGCTCTCACTATTTGCAGATGATATGATAGTATACATATAAAAACCTAAAGAATCCAGCAGAAAATTACTGGAAGTTATTAGGCAATATAGCAAGGTATCAGGCTACAAAATCAATGTACAAAAATCAGTAGCATTTCTTTATGCAAACACTAAATCTGAAGAAGAAGAAGACATCCAGAAATCACTCCCATTTACTGTTTCAGCAAAATCAATCAAATACTTAGGAATAAAGTTAACCAAAGAAGTGAAAGACTTGTATGCTGAAAACTATGAGTTGCTACTCAATGAAATAAAAACTGATACCAAGAAATGGAAAGATATCCCATGCTCATGGATTGGAAGAATAAATATCATCAAAATGCATATTCTTCCCAGAGCCATATACAAATTTAATTCAATACCCATCAAAGTTCCACCAAGCTTCTTTAAGAGAATAGAACAAACACTACAATCATTTATCTGGAACATGAAAACACCTAGATATACATCATAGATATACATCATATATAACAAAACCTAGATATACATCAGTTTCTGTGAGAGAGAGCATATGTTCACACGTATCCATAAACTACTCCAAGATATATACCTGCAAGCAGATGTACACTAGAGTTTGCAGTGAGTACCTCCCTAACACTTCCTCTCCACTATTCCAAGCTTTGGGTCCATGATTGCTCAACAATTTGTTTGGCTTCGTATGTTAACTCTGTTTTCAGTCACCAGGTTCCAGATGCCATCAGGATGCCGGCCAGGCTTCCCTGGATTGAAGACCCCACCAGTGTGTCCTGGAGCTCTGCTTCCCCAGAGACCCACCCTACTAGGGAAAGGAGAGGCACACTGGGAGTATGGACCGACCAGTCAACGCCCATGTTCAGCGGGGAAGCAATTACAGAAGCCAGACTTTTTACCTTCTGCAACCCACAATGACCCTGGGTCCATGCTCCCAGAGGGACAGAGAATGGGAAAGCTATCATGGGAGTGGGTGGGATATGGAGATTGGGTGGTGGGAATTGTGTGGAATTGTACCCCTCCTACCCTATGGTTTTGTTAATTAATCCTTTCTTAAAGAAAAAAGAAAAAAAAAGAAAACAAACAAAAAATATTTCATATATCTGAAGCAAATACGACAATGAAGTTTTTCCTTGCCACTGACTGAGAGGGAGAGAGAGAGAGAGAGAGAGAGAGAGAGAGAGAGAGAGAGAGAGAGAACAAGAGCAGAGCTCAGCTCTGGCTTATGGTGATGGGGAGATTGAACCTGGGACCTTGGAGTGTCAGGCACAAGAGTCTTTTTTGTATAAATATTGTGCTGTCAGCCCCACCACTGATTTTTTTTTTCCTTTTTTTAAAAATTTCTTTATTGGGGAATTAATGTTTTACATTTGACACCACCACTGATGTTTTTGTTTGTTTTCTTGTTTGTTTGTTTTAGATAGAGGAAGAGGTAGTGAGAGAGAGCGAGATCACCAAATCTTCATTCAATACAGTGGGGGCTGGGATTGAACCTGGGTCTTTTTTTATTTTAAAGCAAGCACAATATCCAAGTGAGCTATTTCACTATTTCCTCATTGATTTTGTTTTAAATGTGACCATAAGAAGAGAAAGTATCATCTGCATAAACATACTTCAACATCACTTTGGGATTCAAATAGCAGGTGGCATGTGAGTTGATCTTAGGTGTTGTGCTAAATATTTTTAGTTTGGACACTTATGTACATTTATGTGATTTAAGTACATGATTTAAAAAGATCCTATCTATGAGTTTCCTTGAAAGGCATAGTAAAGAGAATTTACTTTCCCTCAGGAAGCAGAAGTGAGGGTCTGCGAGAGTAAAACTGGAATGAAGGGAACCCAATAAATGGCTACATGGTTGAATCAATTCTTATTTCAGATGACTAACATTGATTTACAGGCCCTTATGACATGAATCTCGGAGCATAAAAGGGGAAAATATTTATACATTATACCTACCACACACTGATCAAAATTGGTCCAATGTGTGTTGCGGCTTCATGCTTAGTCTAGGCTGCATGAATTTGAGTGGCAAGAGTTCTGGCTGTTATTGGAAGGTGCTAAGCAGGCTGTCACTGTACAAGACTAATGGACACCTACCTGACAAGTGTTACTACAGCAAGGACTGGAGTAAACTATGAACATAAGAGCTCTAAAATGATGAACTGAGGTGTGCTGTGTGTCGGTGTTTCTTATAAAAATGTACATATTATGTACACAGTGGTGTATGCTTATATATTTGAATACATAGTAGTTACATACATGATCCAGATGGTATTGCCTTTATGTGTTGACTCAGATTATCAAGAAGCAGACACAAGGACTGATTGAAATATATCAGGAGAAATGCATTTATTTAAGAAAAGATGGAAAAGGAATGACAGACTGAACATCATCGTGATTATATTAGGCCTGAACCTGAGTGCAAAGAAAGAAGAAAGTTTCAGTGGCCAAGCCTATACTGCAGTTCTAGAAAGAGTTTTGCAAACTGTCTTTGGTGTTTTCCAACCAAAATTCAATAGCATTAATGGGCTACTCAGCATGAGAGATAGTATGATGTTTATGCAAAACACTTTCATGCCTGAGGCTCTGAAGTCCTGGGTTTAATCACCAGCAGTTGAGCAGTACTCTGATGCATTCTTCTTTCTCTTTCTCTCTCTCTTTCCTCTATCTCTATCCATCTCTCTTTCTCTTTTTATCTCTCTCATTAAAAATAAATAATAGTGGTAAATCAGGTCTCTTTCCTTCTCTCTTATTTCATTTTTTAATTTTTAATCAGTATTTAAAATTTTTTAATATTTATTTATTTATTCCCTTTTGTTGCCCTTGTTGTTTTTTACTGTTGTCATAGTTATTATTATTATTGTTGATGCCGTCATTGTTGGATAGGACAGAGGGAAATGGAGAGAGGAGGGAAAGACAGAGAGGGGGAGTGATAGACAGACACCTGTAGACCTGCCTCACTGCCTGTGAAGTGATCCCCCCTGCATGTGGGGAGCCCAGCGCTCAAACCGGGATCCTTACACTGGTCCTTGTGCTTTGCACCACATGCGCTTAACCTGCTGTGCTACCGCCCAAATCCCTTTATTTTATATTTTAATTGTCTATTTATTGGCCAGAGACAGGCAGAAATTGAGTGAGAAGGGTGAAGATAAAGAGGGAGAGAGACAGTGTAGCCTTGCTTCACTACTCACAAAGCTTTCCCCCTGCAGGTGGGGGCTGGGGGCTCTATCTTGGGTCCTTGTGCATTGCAACATGTGTGCTCAACCAGGTGCACCACCACCAGGCCCCTCTCTTTCCTTTTTTATTTCTCTTTCCCCTCTCAATCTCTTTGTTCTATCAAACAAAATAGAAAAAGGAAAAAAAATGTCTCTGGGAGTGTTAGATTTGTAGTGCTGGTACTGAGCCTCAGCAATAACCCTAGTGGTAACAAATAAATAAATGAATATATTTTTAAAAGTAACTCCATTATACATCCATGAGTTGGTTTTCCATTTCCATGCACAGACCCTCCCTTCAGCTTACTGGAATACACTTCCAAGTGAACCTGGAACCAAGCCTCTAGCTTCAGGGAAATCCATATATTACCTGTGAAATCACACATGAAAATAAATATGCACATATTCAGACTAAACATACTCAACATAGCACCTAAAATCAGTTCACCTCCTACTGGACCTGGAAACGTCTCCCAGCAATGTTTATGCATTAGCATTACCACCACACTTAGTTATTGGTTAGCAGTCCTTGGGAGGTTTTTCTCATTACAAAAGTGGTTTTGGATAGCAGAAGACAGTAACTAGAACCCTTCATTCGTACTTTCCTTAAAATTGAAGATAGGAGAAGCATATTCCCGTGGACATCACCATAGGCATTAGAGGCATTATGAAGAAAATAGATATGTGATTGAAGTCTTAGACACATGGTCCTGCCAATATTGCTGAGGAACAAATTTCTGTCATTCTGAAGTGCTAGTCCTTAAAATTCTAACTGCAAAGGAGGGTGACACTATGTCCACACCAGAGAAATAAAATGAAATTGGGGTAGACTTCTTTACAAAGCTACTATGGACTTTGTGGCTGTCTCATTCTTCCTGCTGCTGTGTTTCTTTCCTTACTTTCTAACGTTTTCCATGTCAAGACCTTCAATGTCTTTTTGCTCTTTGTCTTCCTAACTCAGTCTTCCATAGTCAACAGAGAAACTCTTTTGTGTAAGCAGGAATGAAGGAAAAACAAATGCCTTTATCAAAATAGTAAAAGATTTCTGAAGGAGATAAGTTATTTTGAAGATTTGTTTTAGCCTATGGTTGTACTATGAATAGGTTTATTGAATATCTGTTTATTTACTTAATATTTTGAGGAGATAATGTTGGTATTTAACACTGGATAAATCCTATTTTACAAGTTCTCTCTCTCTCTTTTTAGAGAGAAATGGACAGAGGAGGGGAAGACAAAAGGGAAGAGAAAGAGACCTGCAGACCTGCTTCACCATCTGTGAAGTGACTTTCCTGAAGGTGGGGAGCCAGGAGCTCAAACCACAAGTTCTCTTTTCTGTACTTAATGAATTGACATTTCAGATCTGTCACTGTATCATCTAATCACAAGAAAAATAAAGACTATGCATTCAAATAGTTATGAGTGTTTCTGAAACAAAGATATGTCAGGGCTGCAGGATTTCCCTACAGAAAATGTTGAATAAAGACAATTTCTCAACAATCTAGAAAATCTATGAGTGCTTCTGGTGGTATGGCCATATTGTGAAAAAAAAAAAATGTGTCTGTTAATGCCCTAGCTGGACAAATATTGAGAAAGATAGAAAATGAGTTTCAGCAGCCTGAAACTTTGATGAAGTTAAAGAAGGGCTCAGTTTCACTTCTTTTTGGATATCGGCCCAGAACTATCAGATTTTTCTCCTGCTTCTGGTGCAGTATTTGTGGACCTGCAGAAGATGAGGATATGACTTTGGTAATATGGTACATTTTTAATCCCTTTCCTGTCACACTAAATAAGCCACTCACCGTGAAATACTTTAGGGAAAGACTCCAAGCAGCAGTAGAAAACAGAGCAATGTAGAAATTTTCATATGTGAAAATTAATAAACCAAGACAGTGAGCAAAGCTTAGTAGGCTGTCAGAGTGTCAGAAGCATCAGTGCCACTTAATAGTTTATCCTCCAGTATGGTTGTCTCGTTTGTGGAGAAACCATGAATTTTATGAAGCCTAGAAACAAATGTTATCACAAAACTCACCTTTCTTCAGTCGCCCTAAAAAAAATACTCTGGAGTAATAGATGTGGACCTATTCTAGCCCACACCTTTCACCTTCTTCTTCTAGCGTTTGCCCTTCTTCCGTAGCCAGTCAACAGCGTCAGGTTGAGCCTGATGTCTGCTTGTTGCTGGCTTTGAAAGTGACTGGGATCCATGTGGATTCAGTCGGCTAGGAAGGATCGTCCGTTTCCCCAATGAATGGGTACTCACGGGATGCACCACGAGAAGGTCGATCCAATGCATCCCACCTTTCACCTGATAACGGGTGTCTATTTTAACATTGGAATATTAAAACATCATAAGTACTAGGAAGGTAAAGATTTTCTCCCCCAAGTTTACTTTCTGGAACTAGTCAAGAATAATGGGTCAGGAATAGGAAGGACTCAAGCTCCCCGCCTTCTATTTCAATATTTCAGTATGTCAAGCTCACCACCCACTTGGATCTTACTAATGTATGGAGATCACATACATACAGTGATTTCTCCAATGCCAATATATTTAAAGGTACTTACTTGTAGTCCTGCCATTCATGTGTCTCCACTCAAGTTATTGCAGCAAAGAGTAAAAACAAGGAGACAATTTAATGCTTATTGAAAGCTGACTCAGAGTGTGTAAAGGTGAAAGTGTTTGGCTGGAAGACTGAGCTGCCTGTTGAGTTCTTTTATTCAATAACTCAAATAACCTGTTATGAGCTATTTTTACCACTTTTAACACATCTGGAGGCTGGGGTCATACATTTGGGACTTTTTAGAATGAAAAAGTAGCTTTGTAGGCAAACTTGTATTAGGAAGAAGTACTTCTGATGAATAAAGACTAACTTTATAGAATACATAATCTTTTCTTGCCTAAATTCTGTTGGGAGTTTGAGCAGGTGTTAAACCTATAAATCTGTTTGGAGTAATAAAAATGGTCCTTCCAATCTGGACTGTATTTGCTTCAAGGTATCCCTTTGGATCTATGATCAGATTCCAAACTCAAAATATGGTTAGGAAACAGTCAACAGTGTATGTGGAGTCTACTATTACTTTTTACCTGATACTTTTTCCTATGAATGATTCTGTCCCCAGATACTGTTTCAGTAGGGACTGGGCTAGTATGTTGTCTTGTTCTTTAATTACTGTTCGACTTCAGCCAGTAGGAGGCTCTGGAGGGGGATTAGAGTTTAAGGAAAGGGAGGTTAGATATTAACTCTCTATATATGGTTTCCTCATAGAGAGTCTTAATCCTTTACCTCTCCTGATTTCAGCGGGGAAAATCTAGAATAAGATGATCTCTCTTCCTTGACAGACCACATTCCTATAGTAAAGGCCGTTTTCCCATATTAAAGACACGTCAGCCAATATTCTCTTTAAACATAGGCCTTCCTGGTGCTGATAACTATACCCAAAAACCAAAGAGAAACCAAAAGTTAAGCCTAATACCTGAAGAAATGCAGGAGCAGTTCATCAGAAACAATAAAAGAAGAGTGATGCTACAAGCACCTTCCACTTGCCTTAATGCCGGTCTGTGTATTGTAGACTACCATGAATAAAATTTGAGATATGTGGTGAGTTGGTATCACTCTCCTTTCTCCTCGGTCCTCTTTCAAAAATGACTGAGGGTTACAGGAAAGGATACTTATTAAGTTAAAAATGGCCATGGTTTCTGTTTCTCACTGAAAGAAACAAAGGATTGGAAAGTCAGTTCGTAAGGAGAGATCCCTACTGTGTAAGTTACTTCCAGAAATGTAGAGACAGGCATATGGGAAAGTGGGCCCTATCCAAGGGTTCCAGGACTGGGGGAAGTAGGGGCTCTATAGTGGAGATGTGAGGTTCCTGCTGTCTTAGGGTTCAAAAAGACAATTGATAGTTAATGTTATCATCACATTTTTTGGTAATTGGGTTAACTTTGGAAAGTTCTTTTGTTATGGTTTGCTGTACAGTACCCAGTATCTTGTATATAGCTGTGCTATTAGATGCTTCTGATCTACTTGGTCTAGGCTTTTGAGAGAGTTCGCATATCAAATACACAGCCTATATTAAAAAGATTCAGTTTGTGTTTTGGAAAACTTTGAGACATACAATTGATTTTCCCCCTCTCATATTAATTAACTAGTTATTTATATGTCTACATTTTGCTAGGAGTGTACATAAACACCATTCCCACCACCAAAAGACTGTGACCCATCCCTCCCACCCACTCCCATCCCCCACTGGCCCAGGAAGCTGCATGTCTACCCCTCACCACAGGGTTTTTACTTTGGTGCCCTACTTTTAATTTGGTCAGGTCCTGCTTTTAGTTTCCCTTTCAGATAATATTGCATCCGCCGATCACAACCTAACCAACGCAACGATTGCCACCTCAACATGCTTCACTTTAGACTGTGTCCAGAGACTTCACGTGTGGAATGACAACCCTTCAGCTTCATTACTTGGGTGAGACCTTTCCTTTCATAGTATACTCTAATTCCATCTCAGGTGGTTCACTTTCTAACAAAGTCCCAAAACCTAGATATACACCAGTTTCTGTGAGAGAGAGCATATGTTCACACATATCCGTAAACTACAGCAAAATATATACCTGAAAGCAGAAGTACACTAGAGTTTGCAGTGAGTACCCCCCTAACACTTCCTCTCCACTATTCCAAGCTTTGGGTCCATGAGTGCTCAACAATTTGTTTGGCTTTGTATGTTAACTCTCTTTTCAGTCACCAGGTTCCAGATGCCATCAGGATGCTGGCCAGGCTTCCCTGGATTGAAGACCCCACCAATGTGTCCTGGAGCTCAGCTTCCCCAGAGACACATCCTACTAGGGAAAGAGAGAGGCAGACTGGGAGTATGGACCGACCAGTCAATGCCCATGTTGAGCGGGGAAGCAATTACAGAAGCCAGACCTTCTACCTTCTGCAACCCACAATGACTCTGGGCCCATGCTCCCAGAGGGATAGAGAATGGGAAAGCTATCAGGGGAGGGGTTGGGATATGGAGATTGGGTGGTGAGAATTGTGTGGAGTTGTACCCCACCTACCCTATGGTTTTATTAATTAATCCTTTCTTACATAATAAATAAATAAATAAATAAAAAGAAATGTAGAGACAGAAAGGACTAAAGGAGAATTTGAAGCTAGTCTTATGCAAGACATTCATTAAATGGAGTATCATGTACCTGATATTTTCTTCCCAATGATTGCCTTATTTGTCACTGGATTGTCTTCGTACTACTACTATTCCAGTGTTAAGATATGGAGGCTAAACCCCATCATCCAGGGCCAGAGTCATAATACAATGGGCCTAGACATCTAATATATTGCTCTTTCTACCATAACTGGTCACTTCCATCAGGAACATCACCATAAGCCCTCTTGTGGGCCTCTACAGGTCCTTATACTCACTATAGAGGAACAATGGTAGAAACTGACCCATTCTCCAAAGGGAGGCTGGGTCAACATACTCCGTCATTTGAGGAAGACTGGTGCTGAAATGAGTACAGCCTAGAATGTTCTCAGCTGGGGCCATGCACTGCAAGCTCAGACTGACAGGGACTCAGAGTTTTTACAGGCTCCTGTGCTAAACAGAAATATCTATGGGCCTTAGTTCAGATTGATGGAGTTAGCAGTTGATGATATTTATATACATTCCTCGTATTTGGGAGCTTCTCTCTGCCCTAATCCAGATTTCTAGTCCTATTATCAACTCTGACACCATCTTCCCAGACAATACTTTTATCCCACCTGCATGTTAGTTATCAGATTTAGGCAAAAATTACTAAAATTATGGGCCCCTTGGAATATATCTAAAATAGACTTTCTAGCTTCTTCCCATATGAAGACTCCTAATTCCATCTGCTCTATTCTTACCTTTGGGTTCCTGTTTATTAAGCAATTTGTCCTGTATTATATCTTACTGCCTTTCAGCCACCACGTTGCAGATGCTACTATAACACCATCCTTACTTCCCTAGGCAGGCGACCTCATCAGTGTGTCCTGAAGCCTTACCTCTCCAGAGCCCTACCCCATCAGGGAAAGATAGAAACAGGCTGGGGTGTGGATTAACCTACCGATGTCCATGTCCAGTGAAGAAGCAATTACAGAAGCAGACCTTCTACCTTCTGCATCTCATAAAGAATTTTGATCCATACTCCTAGAGAGAGATAAAGAATTGGGAAGTTTCCAATGGAGGGGATGGGACATGAAACTCTGGTTGGGAACTGTATGGAATTGTACCCCTATTATCTTAGAATCTTCTGAATCATTATTAAATCACTAATATATATATATATTGAGGTTATGGACGATATGGTGTAGGCATCTTTTCTTCTAGACCTGCTTCTGGCTGACCAAGTCATCCAGTTGCTGAGATTCCCTATTGAGGTTCACTGTCGGTGGCTGTGGCTGAGGGCTTATCCTGTAAAGAGAAGGTAACTGCTAAGCAGATGACGCAGAACTATCTAGTAGGATCTGCAGTACCCACTGTGAGTCTCAGCAAATTTTTCATGTCCAAGTGAATAAAGCATACCACAGAAGCCCTCCAAGCTTAACCGTTTCTGCAGGCAGGATTAAATTTGTTGGTAAGAGACAACATGAAATATAAAATTTGGACTGTGGTTGCCAACCCTCCTAACATCCAAGGAGCTGGAATTTCTTACTTGACTGAAGGTCCTGTCTGGTGTGGTGGAAGAAGTTTTGACACTGGAATACACCACATTGATTTATTCCATGACATCCTTTTGGAGAGCCCAACATATATCAGGACTTTTGCTACATTATTGCTCATTTCTGTGATGCCTACAGAGCACACAAATAACTGAAAGTGTAAGACTTCAACTTACACTTTATAATAGTACATGCCATAGATAAGAGTAATTGGAGACATCCAGCCCATTCCTGCTTAGCTGTGAGACCTAATGGGATCAGAGCAGAAGGTGACATGGGTATGAGTTTAATTAAAGGCATGGTTTTGTTCCCTCCCTGCTCATCCTTTTCCCCTTCTCCCAGCAATGCTCACACGTGCCAAGAAAAGTCACACTGAAGATGAAATTATGACCTCATGATCTCATTCAGGATGTGCCATTATCTCATTTCAACAGCCTGGGAAGGGCAATGTCCTTTTCAGCTCTGGGAGAAATTTGACCAGTGACAGAGAAAAATTTAGTTCAGATTTTTTACTTTCCTGTTGATCTCCAAGGCAAAGTGTCCCACCAGCTGTGTCAGGCAGGGAATCCAAACTTTTTCCTAATCTCTAACTAACAGCTTGCTTATAACAGAGCCTACCTACCCTCCTCTTCTTTCCACAGGTTAGTGGAATCCACATGTGTCCTGTGAGAAAGATGTGTGCGTGTGTGTGTGTGTGTGTGCGTGCGTGCGTGTGTAGAAAATTATATAGTTTCCTAATATCTTTGCTTGCCAACCCCCACTCACACACATACACAAAAGGAAAGAACTTCAGTCTTCCAAAAAGACAAAAAAGGTGGAGATTATAACCTCTTTAATCTATTACTCAGTATTAAATGGGATTGGCTACTGAATAGCCTCAAAGTACTTTCCTCAGCCTTCTGTTCCGATCTGCTTTTGGTCACTTTCATTCATCTGCTCATGGCTGGCTGCCTGGATTAATTTTCTGGACTGAATACATTTCCTTGCATTACCAACATATGTGACAAATAACTAATCTGACTCATCAAAATGCATTAGAATGCACTGTTCCAGTTACTGAAGGACATTTGAAATTCAGCAAGTAGTCTTCTTACTCTTACTGCCAGAGATAGTAAAAAATTACGAGGAGGGAGAGATGGTGCTCGAGCCACTCTGTGCCCAGAATTTGTATCAGTTTCTTTGTTATCGCTGCTCCAGCAATCTAAGAAAAATTGGATCCACCTCTGTTTGTTTTATACTTCTTAAAATATTTTTCAAATTAAAATTTAAATATAACTGAAATAATTTCTAAGAAGCAGAGCACAGATTATAAATCATCCCAAATAGCATTACATAGATCCACTAAATATACCTAACACTGTTTCAAGTATCTTCAATATGTAATTTCTTTTTTTCAAACCATTTCCATATCCTACATTTTAGCACAACCCTTCTAAATTAAGCAATATGAGTAATAACTCTAAATGAGATGCAAGAAAATATGGTGAAAAATATGGAGGATAAGCCCTGGTATTTAATTGAATGTAGTGAGCATCTTTTGATTTCCCAAATTCCCCAGACGGCAATGAAAGATTTATACAATGTCCCTTTGAAAGAAAAAAATAATTTTTCTGATTTTATTTTGAGTTCTGTATCAGAAACTGCATTAACATGCAAACTATTGTGGAATCATAATTCTAATAATATTAAATGATATTGCCACCCATAAAATACATTATTATATTTTTATAATTATAACAGTAGATGACTTGTAACTTCTTCACTAGTTTAGTTGTTTGCTATGCTCCTTTTATATCACTTCTCTTTGGGCATCTTATACTTCTTTTTTTTTATTTATTTATTCCCTTTTGTTACCCTTGTTGTTTTATTGTTGTAGTTATTATTGTTGTTGTCGTTGTTGGATAGGACAGAGAGAAATGGAGAGAGGAGGGGAAGACAGAGAGGAGGAGAGAAAGACACACACCTGCAGACCTGCTTCACCACCTGTGAAGCGACTCCCCTGCAGGTGGGGAGCTGGGGTTCAAACTAGGATTCTTATGCCGGTCCTTGTGCTTTGCGCCACCTGCGCTTAACCTGCTGCGCTACAGCCCGACTCCCGGGCATCTTATACTTCTGTGCTTTCTTCACTACCTGTCTGACGGTATTTCCTGAGGAGGAATAAACAGAGCTCCTGGATTAAAAGACCACTGAGAATTCAAGGATTTCAGAAGCATATCATAGCTTCTCCCATTTTTCTTCCTCAATTTGGGTAATCTATTCTTTCTTCTTTGCCTGTTATTTTTTTTAACTTTTTTTAAAGATTGTTTTAAAATTTTATTTATTTATTTTCCCTTTTGTTGTCCTGTTTTTTCTTATTGTTGTTATAGTTATTGTTGTTGTTATTGATGTCATCATTGTTAGATAGGACAGAGAGAAATGGAGAGAGGAGGGGAAGGCAGAGAGGGGGAGAGAAAGATAGACACCTTCAGACCTGCTTCACCACCTGTGAAACGACCCCCCTGCAGGTGGGGAGCTGGGGGCTCGAACCAGGATCCTTAGGCCAGTCCTTACACTTTGCACCATGTGTGCTTAACCCACTGCACTACCGCCCGACTCCCATTTTTTTTTGTTTTACAAAAGGAAAAGTCATGGTGATTTTCTCCCTTTGGATGAGTGTGAAAGAAAAAAAAATTTATAAAAATACTATAGAAGTTTTACTAGTAGTTTCTTTAAATTTTTTTTTATTATCTTTATTTATTTACTGGATAGAGACAGCCAGAAATCAAAAGGGAAGGGGGGGTAGAGAGGATGAGAAACAGAGAGATAGATACCTGTAGCACTGTTTCACCACTTGTGAAGCTTTCTCCCTGCAGGTGGGAACTGGGGACTTGAACTTGGGTCCTTGCACATTGTAACGTGTGCACTCAACCAGGTGTGCCACCACCCGGCCCCTTTACCAGTAGAGTCTATGAAACTGATGTAGCCAGACACTTAGCTGTTTGTGTAGGGAGTTTGCAGATGTTTGTTACTACACTATAGAAGCTCATTGTCAAGGTCTCTCAAATGTTCTTGGGGAGAAGTGTTCTTCCATATGCAAGCTTCATGCGCTTATGGCATTTCAGTTAGCTTCACTGGGCAGCAGAGCAAAAGACTGTGCGGTTTCCATATAGGTTCTGGGTTTTACCTGCCTGTGTTCAAAAATTTGAGGCAACTTTTCAGTTGTCTGGCTTTGGCCAATTAACTTGACTTTCCTATGCTTTGCTTTCCAGAACTTCAAGGGTGAATTTTGGAACCAAGGAAGTGACGCAGTTGTAGAATGCATACTTGCATTCATGAAATCTTGAATTTCATCTCCAGTACTATAGTAAAGACAAGACAAATAAAAAATAAATAGAACAGGGAGTTGGCCTGTAGCGCAGCGGGTTAAGCGCAGGTGGTGCAAAGCACAAGGACCCGCATAAGGATCCCGGTTCGAACCCTGGCTCCCCACCTGCAGGGGAGTCGCTTCACAGGCGGTGAAGCAGGTCTGCAGGTGTCTGTCTTTCTCTCCTCCTCTCTGTCTTCCCCTCCTCTCTCCATTTCTTTCTGTCCTATCCAACAACAACAATAATAAAACAATAAGGGCAACAAAAGGGAATAAATAAATAAAATAAATATTAAAAAAATAGAACAGATAGAACAAATGGGGGCAACAAGATAAATAATTCACCTGGATAGTGTGTTTGCTTTGCTCTGTATACTACCTGGGTTTGAGCCTGGTCCCTACTGCACTGGATAAAAGTTTGGTGTTGTGGTATCATTATCTCTCTCTCTCTCTCTCTCATAAGTAATTTTAAAAGTTTTTTGCTTATTTATTTATTTATTGGATAAAGACAGCCAGAAATTGAGAGGGAAAGGGGTGATAGAGAGGGAGAGAGACAGAGACACTTGCATCACTACTTCACCACTTGTGAAGCTTCCACCTGCAGGTGGGGACCAGGGGCTCGAACCTTGGTCCTTATACATTGTAACATGTACACTCAACAAGGTGTGCCACCACGTGTCAGCCCCCCCCCCATCATTGCCTTTCCCTGTATGCCTTTTTGTGTGGAGAAAAACTGACCAACAACAGAGAAAAATTTAGAAATTCAGCCTTTCTCCCCCTTTTTCTTTCTGAAGAAGTCTACCCAGAGCAGTAAAGTCCCAGTGGTGAAAAAAGTAAATAATTAAATAAATAACTCATCACAAATGAAGGGACATTTGTTCTCCCTCCTCTCTCTGTCTCTCTTTTTTCTCTCTCTCTCTCTCCCTCACACACACACACACACATACACACGATTCATTTTTAATTTAAAAACGTTTGAAACTAAAATATAAATTATAAGAAATAAATGGAGTAATGCCTATAAGCTACTCAGCACAGTGTCTGGTAAATAATAAATATTCATAAATATTGGTATTACTAAGAAATATATTCTTGAAAAATAAGAGTTTGGGGAGGATTTTGGAAGTGGGAAGATAGAAAAGGGTAAAATAAATCTGTCCATCTCATTGGGAAAATATTTATCCAATATGTAGAACTCATTAGAGGATTTTTAACTAAATTTATTTTATATATTTCACTTTTTTATGTTTTAATTTATTTTGTATAGAGACAGAAATTGGGGATGGGGGAAATGAGTGAGAGAGAGAGAGAGAGAGAGAGAGAGGCTTTTAGCATTTTTTCACCACTTATGAAAGTCCTCCTCTGCAGATGGAGACCGGGGGTTTCAACCCAGGTCCTTGTGCATTATAATGTGTGTGCTTAACCAGGTGCACCACCACCCAGCCCCTTAGTTTTATTATTCAGGAACATGGGAGAATGAAAACCTAGGTCATACCTTCAATAGAAAAAACTGCACTTGCATTGGACAAGATTAATGGTAGCGTTGATCAAATTATTACTGTGTGGGACCAGGTTTTGGAATTATGTGTTCTCAGAACAGCTGCAATGCTTTATTTTCCTTAAAGCATGAGGTTTATGCTATCTGAAGAAAAACCAGAAAATTGATTACAATATTTAGATAAAACTTAACTTTGCTGTTAATCTGAGATATGCTGTAGAAATTGTTTGAGATATGGTACCGATTAACACACATGTTCAAAGTACAAAAGGGAGGCCAATCACTGAATTTTAAAAGTAAGATTCAAAGATTCTTCTTGACTACCCATTCCCTTCACTCACCATTTTACTCCCAGACATAAACACAACTTATCAAGAACATAGTTGAAGCCCAAGAGACTATACTGGAACAAAGTCCTGGATAAAGGAACTCTTGAGAAATGACTGAGAAGACTAGAACTCCTTCCCTTTTCTGTTAGCAGAGTTTTCACCCTTTATGAACTAACTTGATTAGGTGAAACTTAAAGTGCGTATATCCTCTCCTAAGAAGGTGGTTAGGCTGGGAGGGGCAAAGTAGACCAAAGTGGCCACTAGAGAAAATAAATCATGACACTTGCTCAGTTGGGATATAAATTTGGAGAGATGACTTTGGAGAGATGACAAGAAACTATGAAGATTTATTCTCCAAGTAGGAGAACAAATAGGAAGTCAGACAGAAAGCAAAGCAAGACCAGACTTTGATCTTGCAGCCTTGTGTTCTGTAGAGACCCTGTAAGATGTTCACTATAAACGTGTCATTCTGGCTTGTGGATCAATTAAAGCTGAAATCAACTGAAGCCCTGTAGACTCTTGAAAAAAAAATTAGCACCCTTAAAATATTAGTCCTTAGATGAGTGAAACGATGAATGCAAACCCAGAGTTAAAAATAGCCTTGTTATCAGAGAAAATGATATCCTTGGTAGGGCAAATGTCCAATTACAGAATATCTGAGATTTGCAAACCCCGATTCTTTTGCTTAGTTCAGTTCCCTTAGTTTTCTTCTCCTTCCTTTAAAATACACTCTAATTTTTCTCTCCACATGTCTTGTATTCCACATCTGTGTAGAGTCCCTATATTTAATTTTATCTGCTTTCTCTATCAATATGTCAGATGTTCACTTGAGTACCTGAGGCTAAGAATAACCTAGAGTGGTAGGATGAAATTTCCTCTCTGTCACTGCATCACGACAATTGGATAAAATGACATACAGGTAACCAACACACATGTGACACCTTTAAGATGTCTCTTACTTTATGACTGAAAAGTCAAACCTAATATCAAAACTGTACTATTAAATAGACATCACGGGTGCTGTGATTTAGGAGCTTGTTGATGTTGATGGTATTAGGAAAATAAAGGAAAAAGTCTGTTAAATCCCTTGGATGTATTCTCTGGAGGAACAATCTCTTGATTCTTGACCCTATCAGTCCTGTCAATACAAAGTCATCCAAGGAGCAGATAAGGCCAGCTCATGTGGGTATGCACACTTGTTTCAGAACTAGACAATCCTGTCTTCTGGTTCCTGCTTGATCTACTAACAAGACTACCATCATGGGCACTGGACAGATGGGTCTCTGCCTTTTAAGAGCTTGAAATCTAGAACAGAAGGCATGAACAGATTTCACAGTATCACAAATCTTTCTGATAGTCTTGCTATTGTATCTCGGAGATGAACATATTGGCTCATATGCTTGTTGTTGGTGTCTTGTGTCTGATGTCATCTTAAAGGCTACACTCCTCTGTTGTATCATTTAGGGCGTTTACAAGTTTAATGATAATAACTATCACAGTGATGGTAATGAGATCTGTACTGTGATTGCCAAAGGGCTGCAAACCTCCATGAACAGAAAAAGAAAATGTGGAAGGAAGCAGAGTCATGACACCTGTTATGTACTTCTGTTTCAGTGGAAACCCCAAAAATCATTATGATGTCACCACTTTTTTTTTTCTGTTTTTTTTTTATAGCTATAGGGATTCACAGACTTGGTCCCTCCTTACCTTCTTTAACCCCTGTACATATTTTCCTCTTCAGAGCAAAACAGGAAGTAACTTATAAATCAGGACAGTTCTAGGAAGCCTGCTATTTTTCCTGCTTGAGGGAGGCACAACATGCTCTTAAAAATGGAAACCACTCTTGAGGACAAAAAGGAATCACCACTGAAGCTTATTAAAGTGCTTTAATTAGACTTTTTCCAACCTGTGCTTTCAATGATACTTCTATTATCCCCAGGGGGTATGGTTGATGTGTGTTCATCTTTCAGTCTGGGCAGAATTCTACTATTTCAGTTCATGCAACTTGTGTAGAACCTGTGTCGACCAATACATTGACTACTGGCCACATGTGTTAGCATCATCAAAGTGTTTTTTTTCTTTTTTCTTTTTTTTTTTTCCCCTCCAGGGTTTAGCTGGACTCGGTGCCTGCACCATGAATCCACTGCTCCTGGAGGCCATTTTTCCCCCTTTTGTTGCCCTTGTTGTTGTAGCCTCGTTGTGGTTACTATTATTGCCATTGTTGATGTTGTTCGTTGTTGGATAGGACAGAGAGAAATGGAGAGAGGAGGGGGAAGACAGAGAGGGGGAGAGAAAGATAGACACCTGCAGACCTGCTTCACCGCCTGTGAAGCGACTTCCCTGCAGGTGGGGAGCCAGGGACTCGAACCGGGATCCTTACGCCAGTCCCTGCGCTTTGCGCCACTTGCGTTTAACCCACTGCACCACCACCCGACCCCCAGTGTTTTTATTTTTTAAATGAAAACTTTCTTGCTAAGTAGCATTAGCCACATTTCAAGGGCTCAGTAGCCACATGTGGTTAGTAGCAAGCATATAGGGCCTGAATACATCCCTCACTACAGAAACTTCTCTTGGCTGCTGTTGTCACCTAAGAGTGTTTGTCGTAGAGAATCTGAGTAAACATTACTCACAGACCCTCCTGGACATCAGCTGTCAATAGCTGTGAGTGATATGTCAGCACAGTGGTTCCTTATTGTGATGAAAATGCATTTATGTCTTTCTTGTACCTTCCATGGAGCCAAAGTAAGTCTAACTCTATTTAAAATTTACATAGGAGCAAGGCAATATGTGCATGATAAACAAGACAGGTGAAATTCATACCAAAATAGTGATGCAGATAGAAGCCATGGTTTTGTTTCTGGCTATTTTCAGTGGTCTCTGCAGCTGGAGAGTTTTTGTCTATCCCTCCCCTAGCATATGGCATGAGAGGCATTACTGGAATTCCTGGAGCCAATCATGCCTAAGGCTCTCCACTCCAGTTGGATTTTGGCCTCTCAGGAGACAGTTAAGCTGATTTGAGTTTGTGTTTGTGTTACCATGGAATAACTAATGTCTAATTTTGTTGCTTTTGTGAATTTCTATAGCTCCAACAATGTACATGTGTTTCTCCTAAGAGTAGGGGAGGGATAACTTGAAAAGTGCCTGCAATGAACCTCATTCTATTTTGTGTGTCATCCCTGTTTTGATATTCATAAGCCTTTACAAAGCAGCCTATCCAAATAAGCTAGAACTGATTTCCAAAAATCCACAAGGAAGACAGCATAAACATGCCAAAATATCTTTGTTTATTAAAAGGAAATTTGAGGCAACTTTTATTGCTCGATTGTTTGGAGCCCTGGCAGAAACACTTCCCCCAAATATGACTGGAACTCCTTCAGTAACTCCTCTTGTCAGATTTAGTTGTAAAAGACAGAGCAACAACTCACTTGACCAATGAAACCCAAATGAGTACAATTTATCATTAGAAAGCATTCTCATTTGCTAATCTGGCTAGTTCCAAGAATACTAATTCACAATTTTTCCATCTTAACCAATGAGGCCACTCGCAAGCCCTCTAAACACCCATAGGTTTGGCTGATCAAAAGTCAGTTTCTACCAAACTTGGCTCTAAGCACAAGCTAGAGGGAATTTGCTTGGGGATGCTACTGAAAAGATTTTTTGAATGACCCCATTCTACGATTTTTTGAATGACCCCATTCTACGTATCTTCTTTCCCTCTTAATTGGCTGGCAGGAAATGGAGTCACAAAGGTATTTGTATTTCTCAGCTTTCTATAACTCCAGCTAGCATAAAATAACAGTACTTTTTTTTCTGTAATTATTGAGATACCTACTGAAAATTGTAGCAAAAAAAAAAATGTCTGGCTTCTCTCTAGGCTCTTCTGTAAAGTGTTCTGACTATGGGCTTGCCTGGACCTTTAAACACAATGATTCTTTCCTTAAAGTCAAACATTACATAGTTTGTTTCAAGGTGGCTTCAGTGACAGGATAATGTTGATCAGAATGTGCAGCTTACAGAAATGCCCTCCCATCACCACCATTTGTCACTGACTTGCTATAAGGATTGCCCCCAAGGTATTTGCTCTACCTCTGCAAAAGGCTGGCTACCCTAGAGTCAGGGCCATCTAAGGGCAGGCCTGTCTGCAGCTGTGCAGGCGGAAGCACATGATATCACATACTGGATGTTCTTGTACCTGACACCTACGCAGAAGTCTCTCTTCCTCCTATTGTAAAATCATGAAGCTTCCCTTTTAGCCTCCAGAAATGCACAATCTTTCCTTTTCCAAACTGGTGTTCTCGTATTAGAAGCCTCTCATTTTGTATCCGAGTTCTTCAGCACACCTCCAGTGTCTGATTGTATAAATCTGTTTTTTTTTTCTTTTTGGGTTCTAGCTACAGAGAGTAATATTGCTCTGGCCAGGGTACATATTTTTCATATATAAATGTATTACATATATAATTAGTAGTTTGATAATGATTGACAATATTGTGGTATAAGAGGGGCACAATTCCATGCAATTTCCACCAGAAGCTTTCCATATCCCCTCCCCTCAATGGGCAGTTTCCCTATTCTTTTTAAAAATATTTATTTATTTATTTTACCTTTTGTTGCCTTTGTTGTGTTTTATTATTGTTGTAGTTATTGTTGTTGTAATTGGTGTAGTCATTGTTGGGTAGGATAAAGAGAAACGAAGAGAGGAAGGGAAGACAGAGGGGGAGAGAAAGATAGACACCTCTTTTACCATCTGTGAAGCGACTCCCCTACACGTGGGGAGCTGGGGGTTTGAACTGGGATCCTCACACCAGTCCTTGCACTCTGCGCCACGTGTGCTTAATCCATTGCACTACCACCCAACTCCCTTTTTAAAAATGATTTATTTATTTATTCATGAGAAGGATAGGAGGAGAGAAAGAAGCAGACATCACTCTGGTACATGTACTGCCAGGGATCAAACTCAGGACCTCATGGTTGAGAACCCAATGAATGCTTTATCCACTGTACCACCTCCTGGACTATGAAGCTTTCCTATTCTTTATCTCTTTGGGAGTATGAACCAAAGATCTTTATGTGGTGCAGAAGATAGAAGGCCTAGCTTCTGTAATTGCTTCTCCACTGGACATGGGCATTGACAAGTCAATCTATACCCCCAGTCCCTCTCTATCTTTTCCTAGTGGGGCAGGGATCAGGGGAGGTGGAGTTCCAGGACATAGTAATGAGGTCATCTTCCCAGGGAGTCAGGTTGGCATCATGGTAACATCTACAACTTGGTGACTGAAAAGCTTTAAGATATAAAACAGAGCAATTTTTTTTTAACAATCAGGAACCTAAAGTTACAAATATAGCAGATAAAAATTGGGGTCTTTGTGTTGGAAGAGGATAGGAAGTCTATTTTTGGTATAGTCCAAGGGGCCCATTACTAATTTTTACCTGAGCCCAATAGCTAACAGTACAGGTGGGCTAGGAGTATTGTCTGGGGAGAGGATAGGACGAGAAAGCTGGATAAAGGCAGAGAGTAGCTTATGGTGTCTTTTTTAGGTCTTTCTACTTGCTTGCTGCATTTAAGTCACTGTAGACTATTGTGCTTTCAGTCCATGGTCACAGATAGAAACTTTCTAGGCTGCAATCATTTCAGGACCCAGCATCCCTCTGGAGAATGGGGCAATTTATACCACTGTTGTTCTATATTGAGGGTGTCTTGTAGAGGCCCACAAAAGGATTTATGATGTTGTTCCTGATGGATATGACCAGTGATAGTGGAGAGAGGGATCTGTTAGAGATCTAGGACCATCATATGTATATGGGAATCCCAGGATTCCCTGACTAGGGCTCTAGATGGTGGGGTGGCCTGGTAGTGAACAAAAAGCTTATCACTGAAGTATGTCAGTCTCTTGCCCTTATCCAGCTCTTGCAATCCTTACTTTCTCTGACACAGTTGGACTTAGAGTGATTGAGGGAAGTGAAACGAGAGTAAGTGAGGAGGTTATCTAGGTCTAAGTAGAAAATATTTGACTAAGTACCTTATGGTGTCTTTTTTAGGTCTTTCTACTTGCTTGCTGCATTTAAGTCACTGTAGACTATTGTGCATTTACTTTAAGATATATATTTTCCCCAACTTACAGACACATGTGCACATGTGCCCTATCTCATGGGATCTGATATATATATATATATATATATATATATATATATATATATCAGAATATATATATATATATATATATATATATATATATATATATTCTGTAACTTTGTTAGGAAGTGCACCTCCTGAAATAGAACTAAGGAGTCCTATGAGCTAGGAAAGGTCTCACTGGAGTGTTGGAGCTGGAGGATTGACACCCCATGCCTAGCATCTCTGGACACTGTCCGAAGTAAAACATGTGGAGGTGGCCCTGGTTGCATTGATTTGGTTGAGCTCAGCAGATGCAGTATCAAATGGTATGAATCAAGGAAAACATGAAGGGAAATGAGCAAAGCCCCAGAGGTTCCAGAGATGGGTGAAATATGGGTTTATCGAGAATGAGCAAGTTGCCTTGCTACCTTAGATTTAAGAAGGCAATATATAATTATCTATATAATTATTATTATAACCAAGTTATTTGGAAACTTGATTATTTGAGAATCATATGGTTAAGATTTACTGAGGGTACACATTTTTAAAGGGTCTTCCTGTTTGCTTTCATGTTTGAGTCTTGCCCCATTTCTGACAGCTAGATAAACTGTCATTTGTGTATTAAAAATGGAGAACTTCACTTTTTTTCTTACCTAAAATCTTATAGTACTTCCTAATTCTTTTTCATTTGACTTTTCAGCTCCAAAGCTTGGAATGAATGAATATTCTGAATTAGGAGAGAAGTGGTTGCAATGCTTCACACTTATAGGGAGGATGGTGAATAATAGAGATCATTTATCAACATACCTTCATATTAAAAAAAAGTTTTATTAACTAAATACAGGTGCACTCTCATACAACTACTTTAAGGACGATAACATGTGTCCTTCTCATTCTGCTTATCACTGGGAGAAAATCTTGCAGTCTGAATGTTATTGCAAGTAATGACAATAATATTTAATGTTTATTGTGGCATTGACTTATGTCAGAGATGGTGTTCAATTCTTCGCATAGAGTCTATCATGTAATTCTGGTAACAACACAATAAAGCATATATTACTAAAGCAAAGACTGAAATAACAATCAAGACTACAGGAGAGGCAATTTGGCCTCCTGATTTAGAGCACAGAATTTGGAACTTGGATTGTCTAGATTCAGATCCCATCCCTGACTCTAAGTAGCTTGTTACTTTGGGCAGGAAACAACTGTCTGTCTCAGTTTTCTCATGTGTAAAATAGCACAGTGTAGGACCCCCATTCAGGTTTACTGGGAGAATCAATGACTTAGCAACTTTATATCTGGAAAGAGTCTTGGAGCACTTAGGAAAAGAGTGCTAGATCCAAAGTACATCCCATATGAATATGGTCCAGTGATGTGCACCTGCCAAATTAATTAACTTCTCTGTGTTCTGTTTCTTAGCTTCTTGCTTTGGTCAAATAGGAATAATATTGCCTATCAAAGAAGACCATTAAGAGTATATGGGAGATGCACTACAATTATTGGTATCTGAAACAGTGCACATGTTTTCACTGTCATAGGTCATAACTTTATAGATTTGGGGGAACCCAAGTAATCACAGAAATTAATATTCCACATCAAAGCTCTGAGCACCAGACTATTGGTAACTACATTAAATTGTCACCATTAGAATTCAGTGATAGTTTTACCCAAACTCAATATTAAAAAAGTGAACAAAACCATCTATCAAAATTACTTGTGAATAAAAAGACGTGATGACAGCTCAGAGTATGGTCCCTGCCACTTAAATCACTTCTATTGCTTCTTCTGCAGAAAGCAACTCATCTCAAGATGAAGGACTTTGCTTGTAAGTAGTGTTAGATTTAACAGTGCTGCTGTCTCATGAAGAAATCTGGCTCTCTGAAAGGTCTCTGGCAGGGAGACAAGGGCAGCAGTGGGAACATTTTCCGGACTCAGAGAAGCCAGCTACCAGTTGAAGGTATGGGTTTGCCTAATTCAACCACCAGTCTGAAAAGCAAATTGTGAGAGAGAGATATGGGTTTCAAGAACAGAAGAGAAAGACCCAGGACTTGAAGCTGCTCCTGGGCTCAGAGTATCTGTGTGTGCCTATGAAGTGTTGTGTATGGGCGCAAACCAGCAGAAGCACACATAGGAGTGAGGGAGCAGGTGTCTGGCACCTCTAATATCTGGAGCCGATTTCTACCTCAGCTGACATTTAGAAGGTATAATGACAGTGTGCATCCCTGCCAAGGATTGCAGGGATACGACTTATACAGATTGTGCCCACCTACACTCTCCATGTGGAAATTCTCTCTCCTGCCCTCCCAATTAAGAAAAGAGGGTCTAGAAAACCAGAGGAGCAATTGTTATGCCATCCTGATTGATTTGGCTTCAAATCTTGCCTTAGAGCAAAATTCTGGACTGTCCCCCTTCTGAAAGTCAAATTCTATAAACAAAACCACCTCAGAACAAATCTTCGTCTCCTATCCTATCCTCTCCAAAACACCATGGATTGGAAATTGTCACCAGGGTGACCTCTGTCCAGTCAGAAATCCAATACTGTGACAGATTCAACAAAGGAGGTTAGTCAGTCCTCTTTTTGAGCCCTAGTGTGAACAGATAAAAATCACAGGCAGAGACTCTCACGTCTTTGTTTAAAACCGCGCCAAAGCATGCTTTGAACATACTCAACTTCATGCTTGACAGAATTTGCTCTGAGCACAGACTCTAGAATGGATTGGTACTCTCAGGCCTCTCAAGACTCCTGCCTGGAATTTCATTACTGAAATTCTTCAGGTCATTTCCCATGGAAGTCATAGACTTAATGACTGCACACCATTCTACTCTGCAGGGCTGACTCAGCCAGCCACCTTTCTTTCCACCCAGGGCTTCAAACAGCAGCTCCCAAATCCTACAATGCTCATGAATCTGTTGAAAGTAAAGAAGCGCTATTTTTCTTGAAATAGAATTTGTTCCCCTGGAAGATACAAGTGTCAGCAGCTTGAGAGTGTTCCCTGACTGGGCTCTTTGGGACATCACGGGAAGACATAGATGTGTCTCCAGTGCTAGGGCTTAAATAGGCCCTTGATCCTTTTCACATTGTTTAGCATGCTCTCTTGTTTTTTAATTTTTATTATTATTATTGCTTTAGTTGTTATAAGAAAAGTACATAAATAATACATAGTGACTGGGGAGGTGGATTAGCAGGTAGAGTATAGTACTTGCATGAGTGAGGTCTCAAGTTCAAATCCCAGAGCTACATATGCTAAAGTATATGCTCTGGCCTCTTTTACTCTCTGTAGATACGTCTTTTTTCATTTTATTTTTCTTTATCCCCTGAGAGAACTGCTCAGTTCTGGTTTAGAGTGGTGTTGGCAGCTAGATCCTGAGACTTTGGAGTTTCAGGCATGACAGTATCTTTGCAGAACCATTATACTGTCTCCCTCACCCCCATACATCTTTTTCTAAAACACACTTGCAGAAGCACTTCTTTAACAGATTACCAAATCCCATTACAGCAGGATACCTAGACACATGGCGAATCTCTTCCATAGTTTAGATTTCATAACCACAGAAGTCAACTTTATCCAGAAACTCTGCATTGAACACCATAGTACAACATGCTTCCTCCTGGAGGAGGCCCAGGCTGCAGTTTCTGGGTTTCACTTGCCAGACACATCATCTGTTGAGCATCAGCTTTTGTGGATAGTGAAATTTGTGGTTTTTGCATTAAGAGTAATTAATAAATTTGGCTCTAAAGGTCTCGGCAATTAAGCCTGAGTCCAGTTTCACTATACCTATTTTTTAAAAAAAAATCCACATAGGAAAACAAAAACAAAACCAAAAATGAGTAGAAACTTGTGTTGGTAGGTGAGTTTTTTGTTTTCTTTTTGAAATATTTATTTTAATGAGAGAGATAGACAGGGACTAGCAGCAGGGAACTGCTCAACTCTGGTTTATAGTAGTGCTGGGGATTCAATTTGGGACCTCAGAACCTCAGTCATGAAGATCTTTGCATGACCATTATACTATCTTCCCAGCCTGCTTTGAGATTTTTTAAACCCATATAACACTCAGGAGTGACACTAACTTTATAGAAGCAGAAAAACATTTTTGCTAGATCTAGTATTAGGGCTTGAGCTTTAACTTCAAAGTTACTTTTTTTTTTTTTTTGATTACTTTGATCCAAGCACTCCCTCACCAGTATCTGCCAACCCCAGCTGGTGTGCCAAGTGATCAGGGTTGCTATTTGTCCACAAAAGGCACCATGTAACTCCAGATGCATTAGGACAGTCCCTATTTTGATAGAAAATGACCCACCCTTTAAAAGTCTGTTATCACTTAATGTGATTACAATTAAGAGATCACTGCAATTTCTGGAAAAAAAAACTTAATGGAGAAAAATTTAAAACACAGAAAGCTACAAATGGATCTAAAATGACAGTTAGAGCCTTCAGTAAGTAATTTTTGTGCCACTTAGACAATTATTCAAGAGTCCGTGAGCTCCTTGAGAGCAAGAGTGGCATTGTCATCCTCTCCAAGGTCTTTCCCACATGATAATGCTAACTGCCTGGTCTGTGTTCTTGATACATTTATTGCAGGAAAAATTTATACTGTAAACATATAATGCAAGTGCATTGGGGTCTATTACATACAGCATCCAAAAAAATATCTTGACTTGTTGGGAATTTTTTCAAGTTATTGAATAAACATCGACACACTGAAGCAACATTTTTATCAATATATATCCTTGGCATCTTTCTGAGCCTTTGTGGCCATCTTTGTTCAAGTTTAGGATTTTTTTTTCAGAGATGTTAGAAAGGGAATAAATATGGTGACCTAGCAATTGCCTAACACTGCTGGGAACACTGAAGCTCTCTATTGCAAATAATACTATTTCTGCAGAATTGTGTAAGTAGTATACTTAGTAGGATAAGAGAAAAAAAGGGTTCTAAGTAATCTCCTGCCCATTAGAGTCAAATTTCCTAAATTAATGAGTAGGGCAAACTTTTTGTTTAGTATTAAACTTTTTGTTTAGTATAGTTCTTTGGATTCTAGAATTATGGATGAATAATTGTGGATTTCTGTTTTATGTAACATATGCCTTTACTCTTGAAACCGATTTTTTTTTCTGTTATTTCTCTCTATTGAAATAAAATGTCATCTACCTAAATTTTGCATCTAGTAATTTATTTAATTTGCCTCCTGGGTTATTGCTGGGGCTTGGTACTGACACTGTGAATCCACTTCTCTTAGTGGCCATTTGTTTTTCCATTTTATTGGACAGGACAGAGAGAAACTGAGAAAGAAAGAAGAGAGAGAAACATAGACACCTGCAGACCTGCTTCGCCATTTGTGAAACTTCCCCCTACAGGTGGGGAGCTGGGGGCTCAAACCCAGATCCTTCTGAGGGTCCTTATGCTTAGTATTATGTGCGGTTAGCTGGGTGCACCACCTCTCACCACCACCCCCCAAACTTCTCTTTACATATAAGCTCCTCCAAGAAGTTAGTTGGCATTTTAGAAAGCTCTGTTTTAAGCTGATTTGTTTTTAATTACAAACAGGTTACTTCAAATTATTATTTGCTAATGCAGCGGAAATCCTTTTATCCATTTATTAATTCATATTGAGCATTTAATTAGCATATATTATGTGCAAAGGACCATACTAAGTTCTGTCATAGCCTCTTAGTGGTGATCTGAGTAAATAACATTAAACTTAGGTGTTTAAACTATAAATATAGAATATGTTAACAAAAAGTGATAAGAGGTCATCATTTTGAGTCAAGACAACTAGTGTAATTGACATACAAGTAAAAGCTGTGATCACCTGAGTTCCCTGAACATCACAAGAAGGAAGATGCTTTTACTTCTAACTAGTTAGAAGGCAGTAGTAATACCAAGAAGTAACCGTTTGCCATTGTAAAGAGGAAATCAGGAGGCAAAGAGACACTTAGGCAGATGTCACCTTCACATGGAGGCTTTGTGCTGCAGGAGTTGATGCCAGAACACACCAGAAGCTGTTATTTGAGGATAGAAAGGAATCAAAAGCTAGCAGGGAAAAAAAAAACTTGGCTTTAAATACCTGAAAAGCTTTAAAACGACCCCCCAGATTATCCAGAGACCTTGGTCATGTCTTTTGCAGAATTAAATCCTCTTAGCTTCTCATTTTTCATTTAATCTTTACATATAGCATGTTGTAATTAATATCTAAGTTTTCTTTCAAATTTAGTGATAAGAAAAGGGGAACAACTGGAGAGAAAGAAGTGTGTGTGTGTGTGTGTGTGTGTAAGTCTACTTCCCCTGAGGTTAAAAACAACAACAACAACAAAGCAGTAAAATAAAGATTTTACAGCTATTATGTTGTACAAAGGGGTTTCTAGAAAACAGAAAGAAGCCATACGAAAGGGTTATGGGTAAGAAGAAGTAAAACAGTGACTTTAAGTGAACACACATGTCACAATGTAAATCCAGCACACCCTTCCCTCTTGCAGAAAGCTTCCTCGTTTTTTCAGGAATACTTTGGTCCCAAACTGTACCACAGGCTGGGTGACCACAAAGCAGTTTGTTCCCAGGCCCTGATACCACATGGCCATGAGCAGATGAAGCCAACAGCACCCTCCCTTGGCTGCCATGTGGTGGGCAAGGCCGGATGAAGAACTCTTTGTTCTTCCTTTCGGTACCACTACAGTCGCTCTGTGTTTTATTTTCAATTAAACTTCGACTAAGCCTAAACCTATAGAAGCACATAGCTGCTGGTGCCCCTTTGCCTTCCTCTCCCCCTTCCCCTACCCAAGGCAATACAGCCTGAAGAGAAACCTTTTTGTATGGCGCAAGCCCTGCCTTACACAGGCTCTAAAAGGCGCATATGTCACCCAATTGCCCACAAGTGCTTTACAAAAATGTGCTTGGTGGGCCCTGGACTCTGGGCTTCTGAGTCAGTCTTTGAATAGTGTCTCTTGTTAGTGTAGTTGCTATAGCAAGCTCTTGTTTTTCATTCAATCGCACAGTAAATAATAGTTGATACACAAGGGGAAATGGTCACTTTAAATTGCCGCCCCTTTATCCAGTTTAAAAAAAAATGGGAAGGGAGCATTTTAAGCTCTGGGTAGTGCAACAGAGCACCTGCTTCTTGAACTTGTTTGGATTTTACTTCCCTCCTTGCAAGCTACTGAAGTTTAATGTGTCCCAAATACTTGTATCAACATCAGCTTTTATTAGTATTTAAAAATGTGCCATTTTAAATTCACACTTCCCACCTCTTTGTTTGCAGTGAGGTCTACATGGGAGGTGTGTTTCTATTCCCCAACAGACCCTGGAAACTGCACTCTGTGACATTGCAAAGATGCTTGGTCCCATGCTAGGGGGCTTTGGGGCAGAAACCTCTAGCAGTGAGAAATGGAAAATATGGTCTAGGTAAGATTCTATAGCAAAGGATAAATAGTTGACAGCTTGGGGAATATCTGATAGTTCCAGAAACAGAGAAAAATGGGAACAAACTGAAAGGAATCCAAGGGGGTGGGGATGGGGCACCCCTCCTGCTAATACATAGCTGGGGGTCAGGAATTAGACACTTCTGGGGAATAAAGATAAAAGGAGCATAGAGGTTAATAAAATGGGGACATATTCCTCTCTCCAGACAGAGTGAGGTGAAAATTACTTATCACCTGCTGGAGTGGATGTGAGAACAGGCCAGTGAGCAAGTGTGTGGCAGCGAATATTTTGTAAGAAATAAGCCCTGCAACAAATAAGGAGCCCTGCAACAGGCTTCCTCTGGCTCCCGAGCAAGGCAGGATCTTGCGGCTGTCTCCTCATTAGAGGACAACAGCTGTTTCTGACTATAATTAGCTCACAGTTCAATAGTTAGCGCCAGTCTCTTACACCTGTACCACACACAACATGGAAATTACAGAAGCACATGTTGTTGTTTTTTCTTAAATCACCTCCACTTACACACGTTGTTAAGCATCTAATAGAAAACAACCGTATCTTCCCTGTTCTCTTCCCTCTTGGAACACTTTTTAAAAGCATGTTGGGAAAGCTTTTGTTTTTATGGGCCCCAGTTCCCATTTCCAATTTCACCTCCATGCTCCAAGGCCCCCCTGAATTAAAGATAATCTCCAGTGCTGTCAACCAACCCACCATGCACCAGGCCATAAAGTCTTATTTTCAGCCACCTGCAGGATGATAGAAGGAAGAGGAAACTGAACAGAGAAGGGGGGTGAGTGAGGGGCTCCAGCTGGCTGCTGAAGATGGTTTCAACAGAATTCTTGGGTAGGGGAGGGTGGGGGGTGCAGTCTTGGGTCATTTCCTGCCAGGTCTGGGCTGCATGAGGGGAAGAATCTATAATCATGCTGTCTCACAGTTCCATTAGTGTCAAAGCTCATTAGGAGCCCAATCCACTTGACTGCAGTGGGCACACAAAAGAATGAACCAGCCAAAGTCTGCAGAGTGCAGAGTCGTCTTTTACAATTTGGGGGTGGGTGAGAATGAGGGATTGTAAAATTCCTGACTGGATAATTAGAGTCAGTGGGGAGCAGATACCCTAGCAGGCCTCCCATTTTTCTCCCAGTTAGTTTAGAGGATTGGCAGGGGCTTTCTAGAGCTGGGGGCAAGGCAGTGTTCCTGCACCATAACTCACCAAAAACAAACAAATAAATAAATACAAAAGAAAAAGGAAGCTGGACAGTAATGCACCCAACATAGTGCACATGTTACTATGTGCAAGCATGGAGGCTCAAGCCCCTGGCTCCCACCTGTGGGGGGAAGCTTTATGAGACATGCTGCAGGTGTTTCTCTTTCTCCCTTTATCTCCCCTCAATATATGTCTTATGAAACAAAGAGAGGGAGAAAGAAAGAGAGAGAGAAGGAAGGGAGACAAAGAGAAAGAAAGAATGAAAGAAAGGAAGGGAGGAAGGGTGGGCTTCCAGGAGTGGTGGATTCCTCTTGCAGGCACTAAACTCCAATGATAAACTCTGGTAAAGAAAAAAAAAAATGACTTATTTATACCCTGAGCCTAGGGAAAAGTCTTGAGGAGACTCTGGTTACTATTGTCATTTCTGTTTGTGAAGCACAAAGGGGTTAGGATGTCAGGGTGTGGCTTCCTTGGGTGTAGCTAACCCAAGAAGCCCCAGGTGCTGACTTTCAACAAGTTGCAACAAACAGGCCTGCATTCCTTGCGCACTGGGCAGGAGGAGAGTTCTGAAGAATGGAGGTCTGACCAAGTATGGTGGCATTGTTACATATACCAACTTGCTTTGTCATTAACAGTATATTATTCTGATTTCCTCCAAATGAAACTGGGACATCAAAGGTAATGTGATTCCGCTGAAGCATACAAAACAGCTCACATTAACTGATGTATTTACCTTGATTTCGTTTGTGATTGTTATACAATCTATACACAGCAAGGTTTGCCTGCTCTAAGTAAGCACTTTCTAAAAATGATCTTTATTTATTAGCTAGAGACAGATAGAAATTGAGAGGAAGAAGAAGATAGAAGTGACCTCACAGAATGGCCACCCTATCCATCTCCTTGTGCTACCTGCCATATTAGCTTGCCACCTAGATCATGCCTTCTGGGGCCAAGTTTGTGAGCTGGTTGTATAGCTTGCTCTCCTGTGAGAGGACAATGGTGCCACTCACCCCTCATGTACTGCCAGCCCAAACAACGATTGCAGTGTGTCCCACAGCCCCCAACTGGATGCAGGTCCTGCCAACTGTGACACAGATGCTACATGAAATGCCAGACATGACTGCAAAAGTCCTGTTCAGGGCTTCCTTGTGAGATCTGGCCTTTTCCCAGAACATCCCATGAGGTCCCATGAAGGGTCCAGTGTCTGGTGTCTGTAAGGCTCATGAACCGGCCAGACTCATGACTTGCTGTAGTCCTTGGGAAGAGGTGATGTGTATAATTCACACAGGCAGATAACACTGTCTAAACCTTGGGCTAGCAGCTGACATACATGAACTGCTATGCCTCCTCCTGGATCTCTTGGTGGGCCAGGTGTTATGAGATAGCTACTTCCCTGTCTTGTTTAAGATCTTAGCAGCTCAGAAGGCAGCAGAGGGCAGGGCGGAGTCTCAGGCTGGGTGGTAAGCTGGTCCTCTGCTGATGTTGACCTGAAAGCAGTGAGTGTGACCTCAAAGAAGTGATCCTGCTCCAGCTCATGTTTCAGACACTTGCCTAGTTCTGCCTGGCTCTCCAGGTGCAGTGCTTTGTGGATGAGCCTTTAGTGCCCAACCTGCAGTCTCCGCGGACCCCTTCCACCTGTCGCAGTCAGCAGACAGAGATGAGGGACTGTGCACCCAAGAGGCAAACAAGCATTGAATGCAGAACAATTTCTCCTAGTTGCAATAAATGGAAGTCATTGGGTTTTGTAGCTGATGAATGCCGAGGTGTGACTGCAAATAGAACATAGAACATGCAGTCTTTTGAGTTTGGCTTCTTTTAGTTTATTCTGTGTTGTTGACTTTTTCTATTGTAAAGATAGGCTATAATCTGTTTACTGAGTTACTAGCTGGTAGGCATTTGTTTGGTTTCAATTTTGGATTACTAAAGATTAAACTTCTATGAGCATAAAGGTAAGAGTCATGGTGGAGGTGTATTTTTATCTCTCTGCTTTACATAGGGAAATATTTAAAATCAGTTTCCTGATGATGCAATGAAGGAGTAAGAAGCAATCGCCCTGGCTGAGATGCAAGAATAAGCACATTTCCATATATTTCACAATGTGACAATGATGAGAGGAAGGACCAATGAAGGAATGAAAGTTATAAACGGGCTCCTGTGCTAAATATGGGCTCTAGATCAAACCAGTGAGTTTACAGTTAACAATATTTATATGCTTTCCCCATATTTGGGAGCTACTCTCTTCCCTGATCCAGCTTTCTAGTCATTTTTGCAACTGTGACATCATCTCCCCAGACAATAACCTGGGTCCTCCCACATATTAGATGTCAGGCTCAGGCAAAAACTAGTAAAGTCATGGGCCCCTTAGAATATACCTAAAATAGACCTACAAGTTTTTTCCAAAATAGAGACCCCAAATCTTCATCTGCAATATTTTTGCCTTTAGATTCATGATTAGTCAACAATTTGTTCTGCTTTATATCTTAACTCTTTTTCAGCTACCAGATTCCACATGATACCATGATGCCAACTGGACTTCTCTGGGCAGAGGACCCCACCATGTGTCTTGGAACCCCCACCTCCACAGATCCCTGCCCCACTAGGGAAAGAGAGAGACAGACTGGGAGTATGGACCGATCTGACAATGCCCATGTTCATCAGAGAAGTAATTACAGAAGCCAGACCTTCCACCTTCTGCACCCCACAATAATCCTGGCTCCATACTCCCAAGGGATAAAGAATAAGAAAGCTATCAAGGGAGGGGATTGGATATGGAGCTCTGGGGGTGGGAATTGTGTGGAAATATGCCCCTCTTATCCTATGGTCTTGTCAATGTTTCCATTTTATAAATAAAAATAAATAAATAAATAAATAAATGCCAACTCTCACACAGGCATCCAAAGGGGATCAGAAGTTCCATCTGGTTGTTTAGAGTTTGTGATTGTGTGTAGCATGGGAAGTTTGAAATCAGTGAAGGCAAACTAACCTAAATTGAAAACCAAAATTTAGTAAAGCACAAAGCTTGGAAACAAAACTTTCTCCGGGTATCTGATAAACTAAAAAGTCTAGAGGGGAAAACTGAACATGTAAGATCAAAACAGAAGTACAAAATATGTGAAGATTAAATCTGAAGCACTTCCTGGTGCTCCACTCAAGAAAGCCTATCTGAAGACCCCTGGGGAATAGATTAGTACACTCTCATTAGCTGACAACCTGTGTAATATGTACAGAGTGGTCCATGCTACATCCCCAGGCTGTGACTCCTACTTACCTAAGTGACTCAATCTATATGTCAATTATATGACAATAAATGGCCTACGTTTGTTGACTTTGACTCCTTTTTCAGATTTTATTTTTAAAAATATTTTATTTATTAATTGATTTTGGAGAGAGAAAGTGTGAGGAAAGGGGAAGATAGAAAAGGAGGGAGAGAGACACATGCAGCACTGCTTCTCCACTTGTGAACCATCTCTCTCAGGGCACCCCCGCATGTGGGGACCATGGACATGAACCCAGGTCCTTGTGCTGTGTTCTGTGCAAGCTCAACCAGGTGTACCACCATGCAGAGGGCCATGGGAAAGCCTAAAACTTGCTAGGAGGCTCCATTTATCACTGGAGAGCAGAGTAGGACAGGCAGCTTACATTCCTGCTGTTCCATATAGCCTACTAGCTGGCCATAAGAAACTCCCTCTTTTTTTGCCAATAGAAATTAGTTTCTTAGGAAAGTGGGTCCTGAAATGAGTACAGTCTACAATTTTCCTAGCCATGAACCACACAATGTGAGCTCAGACCTACAGGGATGCAGAAGTGACATAGGCTCCTATGCTGACTATGGGCCCCAGATCAAATAGATGGGGTTTACAGTTAAAAATATTTATATACTTTCTCCATATTTGGGAGCTACTCTCTTCCCTGATCCAGCCTTCTAGTCCTTTTTCCAGTCATGACACCGTCTCCCCAGACAATAACCTGGCTCCACCTGCATATTAGATGTGAGGCCCATGCAAAAACTAGTAAAGTCATTGGGCCACTTTGTTCTGCTTTCTATCTTAACTCTTTTTTAGCCACCAGGTTCCAGATGTTACCATGATAACAATCCAACTTCCTTGGGCAGACTACCCCACCATGTGTTCTGGATCCCCACTTCCCCAGAACTCTGCCCGATTAGGGAAAGAGAGGGACAGGCTGGGAGTATGGATCAGGTTGTCAATGCTTCAGTGGGGAAGCAATTGCAGAAGCCAGACCTTCCACCTTCTGCAACCCATAGCGATCCTGGGTTCATACTCACAGAGGGATAAAGAATAGGGAAGTTATCAGGGGAGAGGATTAGATATGGAGTCTTGGGGTGGGAATTGTGTGGAATTGTACCCCTCGTATCCTATAGTCTTGTCAATATTTCCATTTAAAAAATAAATTAATTTCTTTTGAGGCCTGGTGGTGGCACACCTGGTTGAGCTGAGCGCACATGTTACAGTGCACAAGGACCTTGCTTCAAGCCCCTGGCCCCCACCTATAGGGGGAAAGCTTTGCGAGTGGTGAAGCAAGGATGCAGGTGTCTGTCTCTGTCCCTATCTATCCCTCACTCCCCTCTAGATTTCTGGCTGTCTCTATCCAATTAATAAAGATAATACAAAAATAAAAAAAATAGTTTCTTTTAAACAGAATTATTTAGTTATTTATTGGATAGAGACAGAAAGGAATCTAGAAGAAAGGGGGAGGGGGACAGAGAGAAAAAGAGACACCTGTAGCACTGTCTTACTACTTGTGAAGCTTTCCCCTGGCAGGAGGAACCAGGAGTTTGAACTGGGATCCTTGTGCATTATAGAAAAAATATATATATATATATTCCCCTCAATAGTAGAAAAGTGAAGAAATAGGGCTGGGGAGACAGCATGATGGATATGCAAAAGACTTTTATGTCTGAGGCTCAGAAGTCCCAGGTTCAATCTCCAGCACCACCATAAACCAGAGCTGAGCAGTGCTCTCTGTGTTTATCTTTCCTCTGTCATTAATTAAACATTTTTAAAAAGAAAAGTAAACAAATAAACCAGTTTAACTATTAATTTTAGCTCCTTTTCATGAACTCCTGAAATCACAAGGATTCTATTTTCTGAGCTCTTTTGTAAAGGGTCTGACCTTTACTGTACTACTATATATTTGGGTTTTCTAGAACCTAGCTTTACCCAGAGGGAAAGTAAGGAAACAAATAAGCTTAAGTTTTGTTTTGTTCTGTTCTGTTTTTCTTGATCTAATCCAACATCCTAAGGTCACCACTGAAATACATCAGAATCAAAATCTGCAAGGTCTAAAGGCCAAGCTCACGGGAAATCCAGGAAAACAAGAAACTGTGAAGGACACAGATCTGCTGAATGTATTAAGTTTGTATATATGTATGTGTGTGTGTTTTTTAATCCTCAGAGGTAAATTTATAGCAATCCATACAGATGTATTCTTTTCTGTTTATTATTCCCACTTGTGTAATAGAGGTTAATATCATGCAAAGAAGAGAAAATAAAGGGAAAAAAAAAATCTGGAGCTTGACAGCATTCCACATCTTTTATTTTAAGGCCAAACAAAGAAAATGAAAGTCTCTCTCTCTCTCTCTCTCTCTCTCTCTCTCTCTCTCTCTCCCTCCCTCCCTCCCTCTCTCTTTTTTCCTTTCCCAGCCAGCATTGCTTGCTCCCTAACTCTATCCAGATTTGATCATCCTAAATCTGATTTGGGATTTGAGCATTATTTGGATTAGCTCATTAGTGGGGCACCAGTCTGACAAGCCACTAATCTGGGGCACTGGTGCACAGCACCATGACAGTATTATGCTGACAATGAGGAATCTAATGAGATTAGACAGATTCAAGTGCAAATGGTCTACAGGTACTCTGTATGAAGGTGCATGCATTTAGGAATACCAAGGGGTAGGGAGACTGAGGCATCAGACTCAGCTGAGCTAGGACAGACGGGCTTGGATGTCCAAAGTGATTTTAATCTCAAAGGCAGCAACATGGTACCTTTTCTAAGTGGATTCTGTGGAAAGTTAAGCAGTTGTCTATATTTAAATCTAGAATAATCACAGGCAATACCCTGGGGGAAAGGGTGTTAGTAGGAAAACCTGTAAGCATAGATGGAGTTTTTTTTTTATTTATTCCCTTTTGTTGTCCCTATTGTTTTATTGTAGTTATTATTGATGTCGTCGTTGTTGGATAGGACAGAGAGAAATAGAGAGAGGAGGGGAAGACAGAGAGGGGGAGAGAAAGATAGACACCTGCAGACCTGCTTCACGTGAAGCGACACCCCTGCAGGTGGGGAGCTGAAGGCTCGAACTGGAATCCTTATGCTTGTCCTTGCGCTTTGTGTCACGTGTGCTTAACCCGCTGCGCTACCGCCAGACTCCCATAGATGGAGTTTTAAGATGTCTCTGTATTGAAAACAGAACAAATTTCAGGTAAGGACAAACCGGCACCTGGGACCTGTTAGATTAACTCTAAAATGACTTGTCTGGAGCAGGCTGTCCAAATAGACTCCACTGATATTTTCTTTCTTGTTAAAATGATGTTGTTTCATTTTTTCAGTTGTGACTGTAGTTGTTAAGCTAGGCAGAACATGCTGCTTCCTTTCTCCTTAGAATACGGCTGTCTCTAAGATCAGAAAAATGCTAGACTCCAACAACGCACAATGATTTACAATATCCAGATGTAGGTATGTGTGTATAATGACCAGCACACAACTCATAGTAGAAAGGGGCTTGTGCCTCTCCCACCCTCTTCCCCCTCCCCCACCCCCTTTTCTCAAAGAGGAAAACAAAAGTTTCCATGGCATTTTCTTGTTTGTCAGTGGAAAATCAAGCCATTAACAGAGGCTAGGAGTTGGCCCCCTGGGACATTAGTCCTTTATCATATTGTGTTGGTGTGCCACCTTGTGGTGACTTTGAGGACTCTGTCTCTATTTAATCAATCTACTCCCATATTAGTATTCTTCCTTAAGCCTAGTTAAAAAAAAAAAAAATCTCAGTTCAGTCTCTGAATCATTTTAAAACGAGTGTGTGCAAGAAAAAAAGCAAACATACTTTCAGCACACGTTAATAACATATGAAGGAAAGCCTGTAGCTCCTTTGGTAGTCTTCCTTGGCAGGTAATGAATAACCTCTTTAACACTGACTTGAAAGTGAGAATATCATTTAAGTATTTAAAAATCACATACAGGACAAAACTTGTTTCACTTTCTTACTTAACTTTTTCAGAAGCATTTAGGGATTCAGAGGAGAAAGTCAGCCAAAAAAAAAAAAAAATGGATGATACATTCTTACAGAATGCCTCTGTCTACTTTTAATACCTTACCCACGTGTTGATGGGGATGTTATGTATATTGGAGCAAATCCAGACTTCTTTTCCATACATAAAAGGATAAAGAGGAGACATACAAACAAATTTCTGGTGTCTGGGACTCTTAAAAAACTCCCAAAATCTGTGGAAAGGATACCAAAACAGAATCTGAAATTTTTTAAAAAGGAATAAAAAGTCTTTACTTGAGGAATGTAGCTTTAAAATTATATTTTAGTACTTCCTTTTAGAAAATGGAGAGTACAGATCTGATAGTTGTCAGACTCTAATCAAGAAAGCCAGCAAAAGAAACAAAAAAACTGCTTTGAGGTCGCAGGGAGATGAGACTATCCTGTGATTAAGTGCTATTCTTATTTATGCTTTTGTAGGAACATCAAATATTCTCAGCAGAAAAAAATAGCAATGCTGAAAAGGGTGGATCACCTCAAAGTTCTGGTGGGCTTGCGGGGATTAGTTCATGATTCAAAAAAAAAAAGCATTTTTCTGAAATCAACTGTTTTCAAGAATTCTATTAAGAGTTTTTTCCTTTTCAGCAAAATCCTCTGTAGATATTTGTTCCTTGCCTTTCCTTCTTGAGAGTCATCAAAACTTGCATCACTCATTTGTAGCTGAGCAGTAATCTATTATTTTACTAAAAGATATGATGCGGATTAATCAAAGTAAAAGAAGCTGACATGCTTTGGAAACAAAATTCTGTTAGTGCTTCAAAAGGAATGTCCATTGGCCACAGAGAACCTCGTTGCTAGGGAGATGGTTACCAGGCACAGGTGTTTCCGTGGCAGGGCCCTGATAGCTTCTTTGATATCCTTTAGGCTGATGTCATGAATAAGGATTTTCAAATATTTACTTATCCTACGTGCCTGAAAAAAAAAAAGAAGAAGAAGGGACTGTGCAGGTGTAACAGCTTCTCAAAGTCAAAATTAGGAAGGGACTGAAGAAAAAGAGAGGGAGAGGAGAATCTGAGCAGCCAGCCATGCTGAAAATCAGAAGTGTGAGGGAGGCATCAGGGATGGGAAAGTGAACCCTGAGGCGACACACCCTACTAATCACTGAACTGAGCCCCGAGTGGGTAGGTAGCCTGACCCCTGAAAACAAAGAAGTCAGCATACTGTGATTGCTGCCACCATATTTTATTGAGATCAGACCACGTGCCAGTCACTGCTGTTTCTTACACAAGCCGCACTATTAATCCCTGCCACTCACCCTTATTATCACCATTTAACATGCAAGATTACTGAGCATCAGAATGGATGGAGCACATGCCAAATGTTAATGCCCTTTTTTATTTTTCCTTTGGTCTGATTTCAAATGCTGTCTGCTTCCAAATGTCTTCTTCCAGGGGCTTTCATGGAACTTGAAACTCCTAAGATTTAAGAGAAAAAATTGACTGAGCCCTGACTCTCTGCAATAAAATAGTTTTGGATGGTGTGTGTGTGTGTGTGTGTGTGTGTGTGTGTGTGTGTGTGTGTGTAGTCTAGTGTAATTATAGATACAGGATTTGCGGTTAGGAGTGCTTAGAACCCAGGTGGAAAAAATGAGCAGATGCAATAGTAATAAAGTTCTTTTTGTTTAAAAAAATTAATGAGTGATGAAATAGGTGTAAAGAGAAAAACAGGCAAAGTAGAATATTGGAGGGAGAATCTGGGCAGATTTCAGATAGCTATAGTTCAATCTTTTCTTATTTGGGGGTTGAAAAGTAGAAATAGAGATGGTTGAGTTTACTTTTGGTGGGAAAAGGGACTCAAGTAAAAGGTGGTCAGCTATCTTGCCCTAGGTAAAGGTAAATATACTTCAGTGAGGTGATAAAAGAGATTTTATGAAGGCAACCATAGATGAGTTGAACTGGAGTGAGTGCAGATCAGTTGAATTGGGTTATCTGCTGGTGTGTGTGTGTGTGTGTATGCTTGGTGGTAAGCCATGTGAAAGTAAGGGGTTAGGGGTTCCGGTGGCAGTGGCACACCTGGTTAAGTGCACACATTATAATGCACAAGGGTCTGGGTTCGAGCCCCCAGTCCCCACCTGCAGGGGGAAAGCTTCATGAATGGTGAAGCAGGGCTGCAGGTGTCTCTCTGTCTCTCTCCCTTTCTATCTCTCCTCCTCTCTCAATTTCTCTCTGTCTCTATCCTATCAAAAAACACAAAGGAGAAAGAAAGTAAAGGGTTAGTAGAATAGAAGGTGAAAAGACAGAGGAAATACCAGCTATCAGTGAATTTACCTTTCCTCACTATATTATGCAGAATGAGTTCAAGTTAATAGGTAATACACACAGTCTGTTGCAAGGGGTTCTGCTTTGTGATTAAAAAGGACAACAAAAACCATAGCATATTTGCATTTTATTATTAATTCATGAAGGATAAATTATCCCTAGAGAAATTTTTGGATTATCACAAATGGGTAGAAATATAAATGTTTTTTTGAAGATCCCAGAGAAGGTAAATGTCACTCAGAGCTCTTTAGTCCCTTTCTCGGCAGCTTGCAGGCACGAGCAGAGCTGAGGGGGCTCTGCCAAGGCCAGGAGGCTGCAGCTGCAGAGGGCAGACATGAAAGCAGCAGGCCGAGGCCCCATTAGGAAAAAGGTGAGGCAGTGAATTATTTTTATAGCCTGAAAATGGCATATCTCATTCATTCAGTGAGTTATTTACCCTCTGGATTGAGTTCATGGGCCTATGAGTCATACAAACACATCTATTTCTTTATCTGTGGGGACAAGAGGAGAGTAAAAGGTTATGCCAGGAGAGGAGATAGAGGGGGAGGGGAGGGATGGGTTGATAAATGTTTCAAGGCCTCATTGATCTCCTCTGGTTCAAGGCAGGGACTCTCCCTCCTCAGTAGATTCGATCCCACGGGGGTTGGGGGGGGGGGAACCTAGCAACCTGCCATGCTTTGTGTCTGGTCTGAAAGGTTACACAACAGTGGCTAAAATCCTGGATGAGGTGCCTGCCAAGTGGTGGGGTACATTCTGAAAGGGAAAAATATTTCCTTTTCTGCATTTAGACCATTATTTTTGTATTTTAGGCAGGTGTGAAAGACAGAGAAAGTAATGCTAGCAATGCAATTACTTTTGTACTTTTATCCAAATCACACTAAGTTGGAGAAGTAATTTATTGGACACCATGTGATGCCTGCCTTACAGATAATTACTGGGCCATCTTACTGCAAAATAAATAAATAAATTAAATTAAAAAATAAAAAATAATAAAGCCTACCATCTCAGGGGGGGGGGAAGGTAATAGCTTATATGCAAATATTCCCTTGCTCTATTTTGGTATTTCAGTGAAAAAAAAAAAAAAAAAAGCAAACCTCTCTGCCTTTCAGTCGTATTTAAATAGAAACATCACTTGCTTCCAACAAGTAGAATATATTTTCCCAGCTGATTGATGCTTTTCCATTTATTTTATAATGTATTTTTTTTTCTTCAGCAAGGGATTGTTCTCCAGAATGTCAAGGAGGAAATATATCCTGGATCATGTGCTGTGATTGGCTGGCTTGGGTCTAATCAGATAGTGAAATGAGGAGGGGGAGAGAGGAGTGATTTGTCACGCTGGCGCTCCAGTTCTGGATAAAGAGGTTCTTTGTAATGCCAGCCTGCCAAATATCTAGACTACAATCAAATCACCTCCCACATTCTCTCTCCATCATTCCTCTCCTCCTACCATCTCTTTATTCTCTCATTCCCCTTTCCCCCTTTCCTTTCCTCTCTCTTTCCCTCCTTTCTTTTATCACAGCACACACACACACACACACACACACACACACACACACACACACACACACACACACTCACTCTACCTTTTCAGATCTATCACTGACAGAGCAGTTATTAAACAAAATCTCAGCCGAGGGAATTAATAATGTCAAAGATTCATTTCTTTATCAAATGTTGTGGCCCAAAGGAAAAATACTTTGTGTTTGCAGAAAGACTCAAGTACATTAATCACCTGAAGGGAGGGAAGGGGTTGTGATTTTTAATTCTTGTCAAATGAGCAATATAATGAAAACAGTAAGATCTTCTGATATGTTGCAAACACAATCAGACTCTGATTACAAGCCTTTTTATTTTTATTTAGTTATTTATTTGCATTTGTGGTATGGGGGGACTGAAGAGGTACTTTGGAACAGGGAGTGTGTGATTGAGAGTGAGGAATGAGTGATTGCATTGGCCAGGTAGGGCCAGCCTAGCCACAGACTGAAAGGAAAGGACCTGAAAATGCCTTTGGGAGAGACTTAAATCTGAGCATATGATGGTTTTTCTGGCCTTTACAAGCAGATGGGTTTTGTGAGGGAAGATAAAGAAGGCAAAGAAGAAAAGAACTACAGATATGAGCTATACTATGTCCTACCATATTACAAATTCTGTCATTCTTTAAGCTCAGCCCAGAGCTTACCCTCTCTGTGCGGCTGCTGTCACTCAGCAGTGTGCATTGCACATGAAGAAGTTTGGGCAGGAAGTAGCCTCTCTTTGTTCCTCTTGACCTTACTCACTGGGGCACTTGTGACTTGTCACTCCCCTTGATACTGGAGAAAAAAGAACTCAAGAGGTTCAGGGCAGGGCTAAAATCAGTGCATCTTGGTAAGAAATGAGGGGCAGCCTGCTCTTTAGTTATCAGCATCACCAACTGAAAAATTGTGATTCGAGCAAAGCCATGATCATCATCACAAAGAGTGTTCTTGTCTGGTGTCTGCATTTCCTCTTCCAAATCTCTGATTTTTGTCTGCAATGTGTTGCCCTTGAAGTTTCCTTCTTGGTGACTGGGTTGTAATTACAAATCAGATCCACTTGTTCACTGCTGCTCCCATTACCATCATGTTGAACTTCTGAGGGTGTCTCTGAAGTCCTGCAGTCTAGAAGTGCAGGGGAGTTAATGTCCACAGGCTAATTCAACCAAAGGAGGTAGGGAGCCTGCAGGTGAAAGCATATACGCTCTATCCTGTGAAAGATGGGTCTAGGAGGCACATTTTAGACTTTCCAGAAATCCCAGTCAAGTGAACTCCTTTATTTTCCACAGTAAGGCAACACACTTTTATATTTATTTATTTATTTATTTATTTGCCTCCAGGGTTATTGCTGAGGTTTGGTGCCTGCACTAGGAATCCGCTGCTCCTGGAGACCATCTTTTGTCCATTTTATTGAATAGGAGGACAGAGAGAAATTGAGATGGGGGGGTACAGAAAGGGAGAGAGAAAGATAGACATCTGCAGACCTGCTTCACACACACACACACACACACACACATGCACACACGCACACACACATGCACACACACATACATGCACACACACACTTTTTTCTCTTTCTTCTCTGCCTCACTGCCCCTGTTACCATATCCCTGTTTCTGTGATTATTTCTCAAATAAACTACCTTTGCCTGAGTCTTTGTCTTACACATTTTTATCAGGGGAAGTTAGATAATACCTACTGAATAAATGATTTTTCCCCCGAGCATACACACATGTCAAATCTACCACCCAATGAAGTTGGTTGGTGTCCTGCTACCTCAACAGTGGCATGGACGGGGGTGGGGCAAGATTAGAAGAAGTTTAGAACTGGACATGACACAGATGCCAGGGTCCTACGAGAGTTTGCAAATGTTGTCTCTAATATCATGGATGGAAACTCACTTAGGAGTGTTTTCTTACCTCCACTACATCTGGCATCTACAATGGGAATATGTCATCAACTCAACATGAATTCCTTAAGAACTTACTGAAAATCTACCTTATACTCAAGCATTAGTGCTAGAACTTGAAAAGACAGTGGGGAGCTAAACAGATGGTTCTTGTCTGGTAGATGATTCAAACTAAGGGATGAACTGGTTTGCCCATGTGAGAGAGAGAGAGAGAGAGAGAGAGAGAGAGAGAGAGAGTGTGTGTGTGTGTGTGTGTGTTGTGTTGTTGTCAAATAGTCATACACATAGATGTGGAACCATAATCCATGGGAAGTGAGGGCACCCCATCGCGTGTGTCTGATCTCCACTGATCTAAAAAGGTTTTCCTCAGAGAAGTGATGTGTCTGAGGGAGAAGAAATTTGAATTTGGGGAGAAAAAAGACCCTCCAAAGGGAAGAAAAATGTGTAAAATCTTTTGAATCCTTAGGGGGTGGAGAAGTTGCAAGTGTAAGAAAGAGAAGGGAAGTCATAATGCATGGAAAGCAGAGTAGGAGCAGGTGGTTGTGTCAGCTGAGGGTAAAAAGAATCAGGAGTCAAATTCTGAAGAAAAGAAAAGGTTTGTCTTCATTTGAGCAACAACAGAAAACAGCTAAAGGCTGTTTTAATTTCCTTTTAAAATATCAGTTGTAAGTGATCATATTCTTACTTTTAAATGTCGCAATAATGTATAAATCAGATACTGGTCTTCCTCAGCTTCTCTAATAGGAGTATTTTCCCAGATAGTCCTGAGGTATGAAAAGAAAGAGCTTGGTGACACAGCAACATGATAGTCTCATACTGTCAAAGCTACACATTGAGGAAAAATAAGATCCCATCACAAGACTTGCTCAAATTTAGGTTTTAGACAAAAAGGGTGTTTTGACCCATTAGCAAAATAGAATCCATTTAAAAATTTTATCTTGCTCATCTTTTTTGTGTTCTTTAAGCAAGACTACCTTTTGTTTTTGTAATTGCACTTAATTTAAAACTAAAAAATGCATGTGTTGGGGATGCTAGCTCAAGCTTTCTTTCTCATGAGACCCATGAATAAAAAGCGTAGGCATTAGTGTGCAGTGGTTAAGAACGAGATTTCTGATATTGGATTGCTTGGGCTCAAATCTCAGCCTTGCTGAGTCCTATGCTCGTACTCTTGACAATTTACTTAATCTCATTGTATGCTCACTTCCTAAGTAGCAAGGAAAATAGTACTTATAGCAAAGCACTATTGTGAGTATTGAAAACCAGAAAAACACTTAGAATAGTGCCCCAAACACTGAAAACACTTAATAAAGCCTGACAATTATTATTTTTATTGTTAGTATTTTTTGAGGTTATATTGAAGTGCCTTACTGAACTTTTTTTTTTTTTGGTTCCAACAGTTTGTAAGGTAATTCTTTTGAAATTTCCTGGTCAATGATTACTTTCCACAAGTAATGATAATTTCTGTATTTATTCCATATCTCTTTGTCTTATTTTATTTAGGTCAAGTGCATTTCTTTTTTCAAGCTAAAGATAATCGCTTCTATTCTGAGGTTGCTAAGAAGCTGTTAATTTGTATCACAGAGGGAAGGTATCAACACTCAATATCTGAAAAAAGAGAAAAAAAAGTTGAGTTTATTGCTTAAGTAAGAAAAGGTATACTGACTAGCCAACCTCTCTACACAAAGCAGTCTGTTGGATTTAAATGGGAGTTTGGAGTTGCCGATTATTTGGACAATTATACTGGTAACAGAGACACTTGTTTGGCATCAAGACATGACTGCATGGGTGAGGGGCAACAAGGCTTATAGACTGACTAGATTTCTGATTTATCATTGGAGTGACTTCACTACTAAATGAGTGACCTATAAAAATTTGGGATTCTTGTTGGTTGGTTGGCCTGCAAACATGCTTTCAAGGTTAGGCTTCCCCAAGATGTCCACAACAAATTTGCCCCAGAGTATCATTTTAGCAAGTGGATTTTTTTCAACCAAGTCAATCAACGCCAATGGATATTCATAAAACACTTCTACTGGTAGTCCCTTAACCTAGAAGAATGGGAATGAGGAATAACCCCCAGAACTAGGATTTTCACCAAAAATAAGCTGTTATTGTGTGTCAGTACATTATTGAAGAGGGTTAAACCGGGAATGGCTGCTGGCTATGATAACATCACCCCAGAACTCATTCTTAACTTGGGCCCCGCGGCAAAGAAGTGGCTCGCTTCATTCCTGTCCCACATCTTGGAATCTGAATCTATGCCCAAAATTTGGCGTCGTGCGAAGATAATAGCAGTTTTGAAACCAAAGAAAGACCCAACACTGGCCGCCAGCTATAGACCAATTTCTCTCCTCTCCGTGTGTTACAAACTCCTTGAGAGGCTGCTTCTGTCATGTATTTCTCCTCTTACAGAGAAATTCCTATTACCCGCCCAAGCTGGTTTCCGCCCAGGAAGATCTACCTGCGAACAAGCCCTGGCCCTCTCGACTTACATTGAAAATGGATTCCAGAAGAATTTAAAGACGGGTGCTGTCTTTGTTGATATCACAGTAGCCTATGCCACGGTCTGGCACCATGGTCTCCTAGTCAAGATCTCAAGATGCCTGCCTCCATGGGTGGCCAACACTATATTGTTTCTTCTCCAAAACAGAAGATTCTGGGTGCATCTGGGTGACAAGTCTAGCAGATGGAGACTTGTCTCAAGTGGCCTCCCCCAGGGCTCTGTTCTGGCTCCTACGCTATTTAATATTTACATCAATGACCTCCCAGAAACTTCTTCAAGGAAGTTCATCTACGCCGATGACATCTGCTGTGCAACTCAGGCATCCAAGTTTGAGATCTTCGAGGAAACACTCACGAAAGACATGTCTCTGATATCTGATTACTGTAAAAAATGGCGACTAATCCCTAGCACTGCAAAACGGTATCATCTGTTTTCCATCTACACCATGCCTCGGCCTCGCGTGAGCTTAATGTGCAGCTTGGCGATACGAGAATCTGGCATGAAGCCCAGCCAGTCTATCTTGGCGTTACTCTCGATCGCACTCTGTCATTTCACGAACATCTCATAAAAACTGCAGCAAAGGTGGGCGCGAGGAATAACATCATTGCAAGACTGGCCAGCTCCTCATGGGGCGCAAGCGCTTCCACACTACGATCATCATCTCTGGCATTATGCTATTCCACTGCAGAATACTGTGCCCCAGTTTGGTTCCGTAGTCCCCATGTCCACTTGGTCGATTCCAAATTATATTCCTCCATGAGGATAATTTCTGGAACCATCAGTTCCACCCCGGTTCCATGGCTGCCAGTTCTTAGCAACATCGCCCCACCAGATATTCGTCGGGATGCGGCATCATCTAAATTCATTTCCCACGTCTACGCTCGACCGGACCTGCCAATATACGTGGATATCTTCGCCCACCCTGTCCAACGCTTGATGTCTCGTCATCCAATCTGGTCCCCTACGCCTACACTGAACTTCTCTGTTCCAGACTCTTGGAAACAGAGTTGGCAGTCAGCTGAGGTAAAGAACAAACACCTCATCACAGACCCCTGCAAGCGTCAACCCAGCTTTGACCTAGCACGTTCTGATTGGGCCCTCCTCAATCGCTATTGAACAGGCCATGGCCGGTGCGACGCTATGTTCCATCGCTGGGGAGCCAGAGATGAACCGAACTGCCCCTGCGGCTACAGACATACTATGACCCACATAGTCAACGACTGCCACCTCTCCAGATTCAAAGGAGGTCTCAAAACTTTATATCAGGCTCAACCTGACGCTGTTGACCGGCTACGGAAGAAGGGCAAACGCTAGAAGAAGAAGTACATTATTAAATTACAGAGTATCGGGAGTCAGGCGGTAGCGCAGCGGGTTAAGCTCACGTGGTGGAAAGTGCAAGGACCAGAGTGAGGATCCTGGTTCGAAGCCCAGGCTCCCCACCTGCAGGGGAGTCACTTCACAAAAGGTGAAGCAGGTCTGCAAGTGTCTTATCTTTCTCTCCCCTCTCTGTCTTCCCCTCCTCTCTCCATTTCTTCTGTTCTATTCAACAATGACGACATCAATAACAATAACTACAACAATAAAACAACAAGGGCAACAAAAGGGAATAAATAAATAAAACATTTTTTAAAAATACAGAGTATCTGGTCTTTCTTGTTTTCCTTTGCCACCAGGGATATTTCTGGGACTCAGTGCTTGCGCTATGAATCCACCAGTCCTGGCAGCCTATTTTTCCTTTCTTTATTACTGGATAGGACAGAGAGAAATTGAGAGGGAAGGGGGAGAAAGAGAGATACCTGCAAACCTATTTCACCTGTGCTCCCCCTACTCTGGTCTTTGTGCATGGTAACTTGTGTGTTCTACTAAGTTCACCACCTGACCCAACCTTCAGAGTATCTGGTCTTCATCACAGAAGCCACACTCTCTCTCCTTCAAGTTCCAGGTACAAATCCTATTCCATAGCTCTGGACATGTACTCCGTTTCTTCTAACTGACCTTGAAATTCACATTTCTATGCAGATTCCTTGTGCATATGCAACTAAATTTGTTTCTTTTTTTCTCCACTACTATTATGTCTTATGATAATTAATTTGACTATTCAACCAGTTCGGGAAGAACCCAGAAAGATAAAGGAAATTTTTCCCAACTCTGCAACAATCATTGACCAATTATTGTAGGAGAGGTCATGACACTTTTTCTAAAAATTGTTTTCTTTATTGGGGGCTCAATGGTTTATAGTTGATAGTAAAATATAGTAGTTGCTACACATGTAACATTGCTCAATTCTCCACTTAATACTCTACTACCCCCCCAACCTAGGTCCTCCTCTGCCATCATGTTCCAGGATATGAATACTCCCCCTCCCCAACTCCAAAGGGCTTTATTCTGGTGCAATACACCAAATCCAGAATCATGACACATTTTTTCATAGAAAAACAAAGAGATATGTCATGACTTTTTCAATACCTCAGTATAATGTGGTAAGTTGCTGAGTTGATTGACAAATCATCAGGTAGAATATAGATTTTGGAAAATACATCTTAAAAAATGCCATAAATATTTGTTAGGAAACTTTCTTTGGAATTGAAAGCTTAACATGAGCAATATAAATTGCACAGGGAGAATTCTGGCTCTAGTAGCTAGATCTGGCAAGAGCTGGAAGTCCAGTGAAGGAGATAGCTAATGGATATGGAGAACATGAGAGACATAACAGGTGATTATACTGATCTAGCAATTCATGTCCTAGATATACATTCAAAAGTAAAAAAAAAAAAAAAAGGAAACAAAAAGTCAGTATTATTTAGTTGTCAAACTAAATCAGCATATTGAGAAGAAAACTTATTGATCAGTAGCACCCTTGTTGGGAATTCAGGTTTCAGGATTTGGGGCAAGGAGGAAGGAGGTTATTAAAAGGAAAGTAGAATTTGAGCTCTGGAAGAGCTGTTCTAATTGTAGAAGAACAACAGACAAGGCATTTATTTAGGTCAGGCACTAAGCTCAAGGTCAATATCCACACAGGATAGCAAAATGGGTATAAAACATGGTCTCCCATGAAAATACCTAGAATTGCCAAAACCATCTTGAGGAAAAGAAACAGAAATGGAGGCATCACACTCCCAGGCCTTAAACTATATTATAAAGCCATCATCATCAAAACAGAATGGTACTGGAACAAAAATAGGCACACAGACCACTGGAACAGAATTGAAAGCCCAGAAATAAATCCCCACACCTATGGATATCTAATCTTTGATAAGGGGGCCTAAAGCATTAAATGGAAAAAGGAGGCTCTCTTCAATAAATGGTGCTGGGAAAACTGGGTTGTAACATGCAGAAGAATGAAATTGAACCACCTTATCTCACCAGAAACAAAAATCAACTCCAAATGGATCAAAGACCTAGATGTCAGACCAGAAACATTCAAATACTTAGAGGAAAACATTGGTAAAACAGTTTCCCACCTACACCTCAAGGACATCTTTGATGAATCTAACCCAATTGCAAGGAAGACTAAAGCAGAAACAAACCAATGGGACTACATCAAATTGAAAAGCTTCTGCACATCCAAAGAAACTATTAAACAAACAGAGAGACCCTTCACAGAATGGGAGAAGATCTTCACATGCCAAACATCAGACAAGAAACTAATCACCAAAATATATAAAGAGCTCAGCAAACTTAGCACCAAAAAAGCAAATGACCCCATCCAAAAATGGGCAGAGGATATGAACAAAACATTCACCTCAGAGGAGATCCAAAAGGCTAACAAACATATGAAAACTGCTCTAGGTCACTGATTGTCAGAGAAATGCAAATTAAGACAACACTAAGATACCACCTCACTCCTGTAAGAATGGCATACGTCAAAAAAGACAGCAGCAACAAATGCTAGAGAGGTTGTGGGGACAGAGGAACCCTTTTATATTGCTGGTGGGAATGTAAATTGATACAGCCTCTGTGGAGAGCAGTCTGGAAAACTCTCAGAAGGCTAGACATGGACCTTCCATATGATCCAGTAATTCTTCTCCTGGGGTTATACCCCAAGGACTCCATAACACCCAACCAAAAAGAGGTGTGTACTCCTATGTTCATAGCAGCACAATTCATAATAGCTAAAACCTGGAAGCAACCCAGGTGCCCAACAACAGATGAGTGGCTGAGAAAGCTGTGGTATATATACACAATGGAATACTATGCAGCTATCAGGAACAATGAACCCACCTGCTCTGACCCATCTTGGACAGAGCTAGAAGGAATTATGTTAAGTGAGCTAAGTCAGAAAGATAAAGATGAGTATGGGATGATCCCACTCATCAACAGAAGTTGAGTAAGAAGATCTGAAAGGGAAACTAAAAGCAGGACCTGACCAAATTGTAAGTAGGGCATCAAAGTAAAAACCCTGTGGTGAGGGGTAGACATGCAGCTTCCTGGGCCAGTGGGGGGTGGGAGTGGGTGGGAGGGATGGGTCACAGTCTTTTGGTGGTGGGAATGGTGTTTATGTATACTCCTAGCAAAATGTAGACATATAAATCAGTAGTTAATTAATATGAGAGGGGGAAAATCAATTGTATGTCTCAAAGTTTTTCAAAACACAAACTGAATCTTTTTAATATATAGGCTATTTAATTGATATGCGGACTCTCTCAAAAGCCTAGACCAAGTAGATCAGAAGCATCCAATAGCATAGCTATATACAAGATACTGGGTACTGTACAGCAAACCATAACAAAAGGACTTTTCAAAGTTAACCCAATTAACAAATAATGTGACGATAACATTAACTATCGATTGTCTTTTTGAACCCTAAGACAGCAGGAACCTCACATCTCCACTATAGAGCCCCTACTTCCCCCTGTCCTGGAACCCTTGTATAGGGCCCACTTTCCCATATGCCTCTCCCAGTCCATATCAAATAATATTGCATCCGCCGATCACAACCGAACCAATGCAACGATTGCCACCTCAACATGCTTCACTTCAGACTGTGTCCAGAGACTTCACATGTGGAATGACAACCCTTCAGCTTCATTACTCAGGTGAGACCTTTCCTTTCATAGTATACTCTAATTTCATCTCAGGTGGTTCACTTTCTAATAATGTCCCAAAACCTAGATATACACCAGGTTCTGTGAGAGAGAGTATATCTTCACACGTATCTATAAACTACTGCAAAATACATACCTGAAAGCAGAAATACACTAGAGTTTGCAGTGAGTACCTCCCTAACACTTCCTCTCCACTATTCCAAGCTTTGGGTCCATGATTGCTCAACAATTTGTTTGGCTTCGTATGTTAACTCTCTTTTCAGTCACCAGGTTCCAGATGTCATCAGGATGCTGGCCAGGCTTCCCTGGATTGAAGACCCCACCAATGTGTCCTGGAGCTCAGCTTCCCCAGAGACACACCCTACTAGGGAAAGAGAGAGGCAGACTGGGAGTATGGACCGACCAGTCAACGCCCATGTTCAGCGGGGAAGCAATTACAGAAGCCAGACCTTCTACCTTCTGCAACCCTCAATGACCCTGGGTCCATGTTCCCAGAGGGATAGAGAATGGGAAAGCTATAAGGGGAGGGGATGGGATATGGAGATTGGGTGGTGGGAATTGTGTGGAGTTGTACCCCTCCTACCCTATGGTTTTGTTAATTAATCCTTTCTTAAATAAAAAAAATCAACAAAAAAAACAAAAACATGGTCTCCCAGGCTGGGAATATGGATGGATCTGTCAACACCCATGTTCAGCAGGGAAGCAATTACAGAAGCCAGACCTTCCATTTTCTGTACCCCAGAATGACCCTGGGTTCATACTCCCAGAGGGATAAAGAATAGGAACGCTATCAGGGGAGGGGATGGGATACAGAATTCTGGTGGTGGGAATTGTGTGGAGTTGTGCACCTCTTATGCTGTGGTTTTTGTCAGCATTTCATTCTTATAAATAAAATTTTTAAAAAGATTTAAACCACAAAAAAACATGGTCTCCTAGAAATATAAAATTTTAAAGAAAAATTGAGGTAGCACTGGGTTTAAGATATATTCATTTATCTATTAATATCAGTATAGAAAATTCTTCACCAAAAACCTATGGAATAGTTTCCAGCCAATCCATCACCATACAGCTGACCACGCTTAGCCAATTTATCCACCCCTTTGTCTCCCTCCCCTTTTGGTAACCACAATTTTGTTCTTGTATCTAACAGTTTGTTTCGTTTTGAGTGTATGTTCACTAGTTTTACTTCCTTATCAGTCACATGTAAGTAAATTCATATGGTCTTTGTCTTTCTCTGACTGCCTTTCCAGCCTTAGGGTTTTGGAGTAATCTGCATACTGTATTCCATATTGGCCACACTAATTTCTGTTCTCAAGCTTCCCTGTGCTCCACAGCCTCACCAACTGTTGGTGTTTCTTGTTCTTTGGATGAGAGCCATTCTCACAGATGTGAGGTGATATTTCATTGTTGTTTTGATTTGCATTTTCCTGACAATAAGAGACACTGAATAAGTGTAAAAAGAATTTATTAGGGCAAAGACACATAGACAGAACAAGAGTGACTTGATACAAAGTTCTCTGTGAGTTGGGAGTGAGGCTTTGAAGACAAGAGACAATTTTCAGCCCAGGCATTTGTTCTATGTACACCAGAGGAAAAAAGAATTCACTGGCATTTCAAATAAAGAGTCCTTATTAGAAGGACTATTTTTATAGTGTGGGCAGAGTTAAGAGGTAATTAACTGAAAGTGAGACATCTGCAGACTAGGCAATGAGGCACACTTAAGACTGAAAGGGCAAGGAGAAGAAACAGTATGAGAATCAAGTAAGAGATAAGGCTTAGAAGGTTTCCTGCATTTATATTTCAATGGGACACACTACTTCAAGAGACTGAGAACTAAAGATTTGAGAGCAGAGAGCCAGGAGATAGAGAACACACTTTGATATATGGAAGGACCCAGCTTAGAGCCTCCAGCCATCACCCAAGAACACCATATATAGAGAAAGCTTCCTGAGTAGTGAGACAGTTCTGTGGTGTCTCTCCGACTTCCTTCTTTGTATCTCTTTCCCTCTCTGTTTTTGACCCTTTGTCTTAGAAAAAAAAAAAAAGTCTGCCAGAAATAGTGGAAGCTTATAGGCATGAATTCCCAGTGAATCCCTGACAGAGAGAGAAGAAGGAGAAGATAAAAGAGAAAGAAAAGAGAAAGAGAGAAATAACTTCTAGACTTCTCTCTTTGCATTACCTCTAACCCCTGCAAGGTGTGGAGGATGGGACTTCTTCTAAGAAAAGACAAGGAGGCCGTGTGGTATATTCACAAGGGATTAGTTTTCTTGGGCACAAAGGAGGATACAAAACAGTGGAGAAAGAGTGGAGAGAGATAATTAGTGACTAGTAAGTATGATACTCTCTAGGTGGGAAGGAGGGTTCCAGTGATATCAAGTCAGTTGTGTTTCTGAAATGCCCATGGGGAGGGATGTTGGTATACAGCATAGCCTGCTAAGGGCAAGGCAGCAGGTCCTAGTTCACTTGTACTGGACTGTATGTGAGCAAAGATTCCTGAAGGTTCTGTGGCAAGGAGGGGAGTCAAAGACACAATGGAATCTCCATGTTTATTTTTATTTTTTTTTTTTGCCACTGTGTCAAATAATAATACTTAGAGGAGAAGCACAAATGCAAGTGAACTTGTCCTTTTGTGGGAGAGACACTGAGGAGAGCATCTCAGCATGCCTGAGTCAGATGAAGGCTCATTAGGAGACCCGGCCAATGTGGGGGTTTGCCCCTTTATGCATAACCAGTGCGAGTCTCTTCCTCAGAGGATAGCCAGCGTTTTGTGAGTTAATGGTGTGTGACGCAGAAAGGAGCTGTGAAGGGACCAAATCTCTCTTTAAAGTGAACATTTTATAGAAATCCCATTTTCTCTGGGGCTCAAAGCCAGACTGACTTAGTGGATTAAGCTCTGAGTTTTCACTACAGGGATGGATTTCAGGTCAACACGGGCCTACAAATCTATGTGGGGGATGGGGGAGACAGGAAAGTAACTGATGATTTGCAGAATGCTACCCCAGGATGGCTTCCAGAGCTGTGTCTTAGAACTCACTGAATTCACTTGGGAGAAGGAAGGTGTCATAGTCACTCTGATACCTGAAATGCTAACCTGGGGGGTAATTGCCCAATGCCAACTTGGAACAGGACAGCTTTAATTTCTTTGTGCCAGTCAAATGCAATTTTGTCAATTCTGTACAAACTTAGATAATTATTTCTATCACCTCAGGATGATTTTTTCCCCCCTCCAAATCACTTCAAAAAAGGCAAGAAGCAGGTGCTTTTTGTCCTGGCTGTACCAGTCTCAGGCCCCTACAGCCTCCAACAAACTAGCTGTCACAATCTGTATGTACAGACATTTGCACTTTCTATGTGAGAGTGTATTAAATATAGTGCCCGGGGTGTCTTAAAATTGGTGGGACTTTGGGGACCAGGTGGTAGCGCAGTGGGTTAAGTGCACATGGATCCAGTTCAAGCCCCCTGCTCCCCACCTGAAGTGGGTCACTTCACAAGTGGTGAAGCAGGTCTGCAGGTGTCTTTCTATCTCTCTCTCTCGATTTCTCTTTGTTCTATTGGCAACAATAACAGCAATGACAACAACAACAAGGGCAACAGAAATGGAAGAAATGGCCTCCAGGAGCAGTGGATTTGTAGAGTAGTCACAGAGCCCCAGAGATATCCCTGGAGGCAAAAAAAAAAAAATGCTGGGACTCAAGTTAAGACTGTTCAGAAAGCCTGACATCAATTAAAATGGTATCTCAACATGAGGAGTTGTATACTTCCTTTGTTTACTTCTCTTCCCACTTAGCTAAGAAACTGTCTGTAGGTCTGGCAATGGGAAACTGGTGTCATTTTTTTTTTCATTTTACTGAATAGGACAGAGAGACATTGAGAGAGGAGGAGGAGGAAGAGAAGGAGAGAGAGAGAGAGAGATAATGATAGACACCTGCCGATCTACTTTACCTCTGTGAAGCTTCTCTCTGCACGATCCAGGGCTTGAATCCAGATCCATGTGCGGGTCCTTGCACATAGTACTATTTGTGCTTAACAGAGTGCACCACTACCTGGCCCCTATCTTATTACTAGTTCAAAGGCATGATAAAAGGTTTTTGTTTAATTTTTAAAAAAGTTATTCCCTTTTGTTGCCCTTGTCGTTCTATTGTAGTTATTATTGTTGTTGTTGCTGATGTCATCGTTGTTGGATACGACAGAGATAAATGGAGGAGGGGAAGACAGAGAGAGGAGAGAAAGATAGACACCTGCAGACCTGCTTCACTGCTTGTGAAGCAACCTCCCCCCCATAGGTGGGGAGCTGGGGGCTCGAACCAGGATCCTTAGGCCCGTCCTTGTACTTTGAGCCATGTGTACTTAACCCATGGTGTTACTACCCGACTCCCATGATAAAAGGTTCTGAGGTATCTCTTTCAGAAGCAGTGCTCCAGTTTCCTGTGTTGTATCTACAGTAGTCCTAATGTCATAGGTATATAGATATGAAAGAAAAGTCTCCAATTCAGAGGTGAGGTTTGGATGGATGGTGAAGGTCTTTTTAAGTTTTCTGCACCACTGTGGTTAAAAATACTGAGCACTGGGTGTCGGGCAGTAGTGCCGCGGGTTAAGCACATGTGGTACAAAGCTGAAGGACCAAGGACCGGAATAAGGATCCTGGTTCAAGCCCCGGCTCCCCACCTGCAGGGGGAGTCACTTCACAGGCGGTGAAGCAGGTCTGCAGTTGTCTATCTTTCTCTCCCTCTCTCTGTCTTCCCCCTCCTCTTTCCATTTCTCTTTGTCCTATCCAACAACAACAACAACAATAAAAAAGCAACAACAGGGAAAATAAATAAATATAAAAAAATTTTAAATACTGAGCACTTGGATTAAAATTTTTTATTATTTTTATTTATTTATTGGATAGAGGCAGTCAGAAATTGAAAGAGAAGGGGGAGATATATATATATAGAGAGAGAAGTAGAGAGAGGAGACACTTCTAACGCTGCTTCACCATTCACAAAGTTTTCCCCCTGTAGGTGGGGACCAGGGGCTCAAACCTGAGGCCCTGTGCATTGTAACATATGTGCTCAATCAGATGCACCAGGATTTGGATTTTTTTAACAGCTTCTTCTTTGGAGTCCAGAATCTCTACCTACATGACGTCATATCTTGGAGATATTATTGGAGATATGCTTCCTGTTTCCATGCTGCTCTTCAGCTGTGCTGTGCCTGAGTGTGACTAGAATGTCTCATATACCACCACACAAGTAGCTAATGCTTGTGAGATACAGTCGATGTTTTTCAGGGCTGGAAAAAAAAAGTAAGTGAATTTCCTATCAGGTCAGGTTGCCCTCTCTTTGAGATACTATTATTATCTAACAATGATATGCTTATTTATTCCAACATGTATATATTTATTGAGTGCAGGGCTAAGGTTGAAGGAGGAAAACCAATCTGGAGGTTATTAGATTAGTCTATGGAAAAAAGATAATGGCAGCTAGGACAGAAACGATGACGGTGGAAACAGGCAAAGAGTGTGTGCTGAAGATGTAGGTGTGAGCCGGAACTGAGAGGATGAGCCGGATGCCCCGCACTAGTTGGGCCCTGAGGCTACAGTAGCAAATAATATAAATTAGATTTCTGCTTTTATGATACATATAGTGCAACAAAGAATAAAGACAACTGCATACATTTAAAGTGTCTATTATTGGTTGTGATGTTGTCTAGTAAAGAAAGGAGAGTGACTCAGGGTGGAATAACTGGAAGGAAGTTAAGGGGCTACTTAAATGGGATTGTCATGGAGTGGCCTCCCATAAAGAGGAAACTTGAAGGTTGAGAAGGAGGCACAGGGGGCTGGGGAAACACAATCCAGCAGATGGGAAAGCCTGCATGATGGTCACGAGGCAGGACAAGCTTGGCACATCCCAGGAATTGTCAGAAGGCTGGTGTGCCTGGAGTTGTCAATGAGGGGGGATGGAGTGTGCTATTGGTAGGGTTGCCAAGATCATGCAGAGCCTGAGTGCAGTGTTTAATTTTTTTTACTCCAAAAGAAACTAGAAAACAGTAAAGAGTTTGACATAGATAAACGTAAGATTGGATTTTTGTGTAGAGAGATTATACTCACCGGTTTGTTAACTATGGACCACAGGTGGATAATGTCAGGAGGGGCAACCGACAAGGTTTTGTTGTGGTCTAAATAGTGGCTTGAATTAAGAGGGTGACAGTAACGATAAGGAAGAGAGAATTTATTATAGCTATATTTGCACATAAGGAAAAGAACCCAAGTTGGTGAGAATGTTTTGCAGATACCTATCATGGGGAGATGAGAGGTTGTGTCCAGGTGTTAATGACTACACTGTAACTCCCTACTGATAAAGTGACAAATATATATATGTGTATATATATATAGGGGGCAAGTTGTTAAGACTTAGTGATTTATTGGATGTTATTGGTGAGTAAATAGGGTAAATAGACACTTTTTCATGTGTATAATTGGAAAATAGTTAATAAAGCTAAAAAGATTGCTATGGAACCTTCCTTCATCTTGCTCTCCTATACCACATTGCTTTTTCAAACAACTATATTCTGGGAACAGTACTTGCTGGGCTGAGAGTTAAGAGGTTTGCTTTTTGGTTCAACTGCTGCCCACAAGCGGTTGTCTGATCCCAACTAATTCATGATGCCTTGGTCTTCTTACTTACTGCTGCTGTGGACAGGAGACCTACCATACTTTGAACTAGATTGATTTGTTCTGCTTGGGCTTGGGATTTCTTTCCACTTCCAACATTGTCTCTAGGGTACACATTCATATGAAGGGACTTGATATCAAGTTTTGTAGTTGTGCTTGGAAAGGCAAACTCTTTGGCTTTCAATCTAATAATAATTGTCACATACACCTGCATAAATGCTATAAAAAAAAGGCCAGTAATGGCATATAACTAGCATCCCAGGAGGTGACACAGTGAATGAGGTGTTAGGCTCTCAATCATGAGGGTGGATCTGTGTCATTATATGTGCCAGAGTGATACTCTGGTTCCTTCTCACTATCTATCTACCCATCACTTGTCACCTATTTTCTCTCTAGTTCTCTGTCTCATAAACCAATGAGTAATCATTTTTTAAGTTTTATTTATTCACTAATGAAAGGGATAGGAGGAGAGAGAGAAAGAAAACCAAAACATCTCTCTGGTACATGTGACGCTGGAGAATCAAACTCGGGACCTGATGCTTGAGAGTCTAACACTTTACTCACTGTGCTAGCTTCTGGATCAGTAATCATTTTTCTAAAAGTCATGTATATGAGGAAGTCGTTAGATTTCAATTCTTATTAAGTACCCCAAACTGATAACATTTTATGGGGCATTGCTTAGACATAGTTATCATACATCTTTTTATTAACTCATTCACACAGAGTAAAATATTTGAGTTGTGTGGTTGACACAATGTGCTATATACAAATATAGCCACTTTTCTGGCAGCACCTTAAAATAACACTTTAGAAAGGCATTTGGAAAATGTAAGTGCTATATTTACCTGGCAGGGGAGATACTGTGATCACAAAGGTGGTTTTCCCAGGGCGAGGCTTATCCAATGCACTCTGGATTGGCTGACCCCTGTGATTTCCCCAAATGTGGGGGACTCCACTGCACAATTTGTGGTAGTGGAGGACTGCGTTTGTGCTCTCCCCTGAAAAAGAAAAGAAAAGAAAACTTAGGTGCTACACAAATGTCAGGTGCTATTACTATTCAACTATCAACTTAATAGATGATGATGATGATGATGATGTAAGGAGAAATTTTATTTTCTGGTAGGTAATAATAACTTAGAACTTGAATGTTAGGGTTTGACAGAGAGTGACATTGTAGACACAGTGCACCAGACATGTCACTTTTGTTGCTGACCTCACCCCAATTCCCACTCTGGAGATAGTGTTTTCCAGTGGTGATTGACCTCTGGCTCTTGGTTACTGACAGTTAAATCAGAAGCATCACCTGACTCACAGGCACTAATCTATGGATTGGCCAACAGTGTGTGATGACTCAACATAATCATTCTCTTATAGCACAGGCCTGAAACCATAGTATCCTTCATTTGTCTTTCCCCCTGGCCCCCTGTAACCTATTTACCTGCTGCTATATATTATATACCTGTACATGAAAATATGCATATGTATGTGCATATATATTGTCTCTGTAATAGGATTTGAATGTCCTCACTGAGAGTCATCCTTACCTATACCCAGGAGGTCCGTTTCTCACTATTCAAAAATCTCTTCTAAGTAACCTGTGTTGCATTATAGTAAACTACCTGATCTTTCCAGTTAAATGATCATTTCCCTGAGAAAATAAATTGTCAGATTTCTCTTTGAATTCCATTCTAACTTCACCCTCACCATGACCCCGCCCACACACACACACATCATTTTTCACACAGGAGGAACTGGCTAATTATTTGTTGATTGCCACTAACGGAATTTACCTAATGCCTTTCTCAAATAATGGCAGTTTAAGAAACCAAGTCCATTTGATATTTATCTGCAGTTTTCAGTTAGTGAAAACTTTTTTTCTGCCAAGTACCTTTCTACTTGGCGTACTTTGGAGGCCTGCCCTATTAACACCTACTAGCAATTCTCATTTCTCTATTAAAAGTTTTAATTTGTGCAAGTTTATTCAAGCAGGGAGAATCGCCAATTGTAGTTCAGCAAAAACAGATCTTGCGAGGGTTGTGCTATCTTGGGCATGTCAGATGGCTAAGAAATAAATAAGTTTCAAGAAAAAAAATAAAGCCTTAGTAGTACAAGAAGGGAATTTGGCAAAGGGAAAGATCTTATAGAGGAGAGTGAAAGTGAGAAGACAAGAATGTTGGTTGAAAAGTAGTTTAAGGAGCCGGGTGATGGTGTCCCTGTATAGGCACACATAGTATGGAGCATAAGGAACTGGGTTCGAGCCTTCAGCTCCCCACTTGCTGGGGGGCTGCTTCAGGAGCTGTGAAGCAGATTTGCAGGTGTCTGTCTTTCTTTCTATCTCCATTTCCTCTCTCAATTTCTTTCTGTCCTATTCAATAAGATAGAAAAAATGGTCACCTGGAGTGGTGGATTTATAGTGCAAGTACTGGGATGCATTGGATCGACCTTCCCGTGGTGCATCCCGTGAGTACCCATTCATTGGGGAAACTGATGATCCTTCCTAGCTGACTGAATCCACATGGATCCCAGTCACTTTCAAAGCCATTAACTGGCTACGGAAGAAGGGCAAACGCTAGAAGAAGAAGAAGTGCAAGTACTGAGCCCCAGCAACAATCCTGGAGGCAAAAGGAAGGAAGGAAGGAAGGAAGGAAGGAAGGAAGGAAGGAAGGAAGGAAGGAAGGAAGGAAGGAAGGAAAGAAGGAAGGAAGGAAAGAAGGAAGGAAGGAAGGAAGGAAAGAAGGAAGGAAGGAAGGAAGGAAAGAAGGAAGGAAAGAAGGAAAGAAGGAAGGAAAGAAGGAAGGAAGGAAAGAAAGAAGGAAGGAAAGAAGGAAGGAAGGAAAGAAAGAAGGAAGGAAAGAAGGAAGGAAGGAAGGAAAGAAGGAGTGAAGGAGTGGGGGAGGAAGGAAGGAAGGAAGAAAGTAAGTAGTTTAATGGAAACCAGACTACTGGTACAAAAAAAAAATCTGCTGCTAGCTTTGTCTTCAGAGATCCCAATAGTTCCATAAACACTGTCAACATGGTAAGATGGGCAACACTAATAAAAACAGAATCATTCATTCTTCCAGTTTCTGTATTAGACATATATATTTAACTGCATTTTAATTGAGGTAACACTGTGTAAATTCCAGGTGTATAGCGTTACAGTTTGACATCTGGGAACATTACATGGTGATCGCCACAAAATGCCCAGCTTCTACCCATCACTATGATATAAGACATTTTAATAGTATTCTTGCCAAAGTTCGTAGAGAAGAAAGAAGCTACAAATTCCTGTTAGAAAAAGCAGTTGAACTTGAGTTCGATATTGCTGAATACTCTCAGAACTGACCCAAAAGGAGAAAATTGGCCTAGCTGTTATCCAAAGCCTCTTACAGTTCAAACATTTGGAAACCCCACTATTTAAATAATAAATTTAATTCCTGGAAGCTCAATCTGAGTCAAACTCACCATAGACAAGATACTGAACTTTTCTGAGGCCAATTCCATACTTGCACAGCCCAGCTGCTAAGAACATCTTCCTAAGGGGAAAGTTAGAGAGTGTGGGACAGTCCTGAGCCCCTCCCACACATTACTTAATTAATTAAGCCAGGGACCAAACCCTAACCCACCATTTTCATCTCTTTGGTACAAAGTTTAGTTTGAAGTGAGAGTTCTGCTGATCTTGTGGGGGGGGGGTGAAGAAGGGGGAGAATCAGAAAATAAAAGGTAGAAAAAGATAAAGGAGGAAAATAAACTTTAAAAACCACAGATCTAGCAGCTTGTGAAATAACTTGTACTTTTTCACTTCCTCAGAAAGCCTTCCAGAATAAGGCAGAACTATTGATCTTTGTCCCGGAAATAGATCAGAGGGTTTGTTTTGTTTTTTTTTAAATATATCCCTGGTCTCACCAAAAAAAATGAAAATTATCTCATACCTTTATCTGACAGCCTTGTGGCACAGACAGATGCTGTATGGGTATGGAAGAGTCCAAGATGTTGCGAGTATTTTTTGTTACTGGCGGGCTCAACCCTCTGGTCCATACAGATGTTGTTTATGTGGTGGGGAAATTGTTTGCAATTACTGGAATAGAAATTTTGTTTCAAACTTTATGTATGGGAGATTACGGAAAGGATAGAAAGAGATTTGGAGCTAGATAGTCAGACTGTCTCTGGGAAACAAGACTAGAATTTAAGGAGGAGTCAGGGAAATAAAAACAAATAGGACCTTATTTTGTTAAGTTATTCAAAGTTTGCAAGGTGATATTATATATTGCTTCACTCAAACAGATATCTCATAATCTATAGCAGGAATAGAAGGGCAGAGCTCTCATCTTCCTAAGCCCTCTGTTAAGCCTACCCTTTCTGCCTTACTCTGCTACCCTCCTGCTCTTTCCCTGCTTCCAGGCTGTTGAAGTCTGCTGGAGAGACAATCTTGGCATATGAAAAATTCATGTGTCCAACTCTGACTTGGCTGTTGTCTCTTTTCAGTAATCATATTTATTATTTTTCCAGGCTCCGAGACCGTTTTTCTCTATCAGTTAATACAAATTTTCCTTTTCCCTTTATTGTGGATTAAAGGTGTCCATCCCCATGTCCCTACAAAAAAAAAAGTATGTACCTCTAAACCCTGAGACTGTGACTGTCACCTCATTTGGGAAAAGTACATAATTAAACTAAGAAAGAAAGAAATGGTCATCCTGGATTATCTAGGTGGGCTTTATATTCAATGATTAGTTAACAGAGGAAAATTTAACACATAGTGTAAAGATGGGGCAGGGTACATGAAGAGAGAGGAAAATATTGGGGGAAAATGTAGCTACTAACAATTTAATGCTAACAGCCACCAGGAGCTGAAAGAGGTGAGGATAGATGCTCCCCTAGAGCCTTCAGAGGGAATGCAACACTTAAAACACTTGGGTTTTAAACATCCGGTCTGGTCTGCAGAACTGTGAGAGAATAAATTTATGTTGTTTTAAGCTGTGTAGTTTGTAGTAATTTGTTGTGGCAGCCCTAGGAAGCAAAACTCTCCTTCAGCTCCTGGACATTCCATCATTCTGAACAGTACATAGCTTTGACTTCTACTTCTCCAAGAGATTAAGGTTATCTCCCCTTTGAACCTCTTACTCATTTGTTCCTTTTCTTTAACCTGTCTACCCTCTATCTGTCTTTGCAGAAATTGGCCTTTTTTCGTCCTTCTAGTGCATCTAAGAGAAAGGTACATATCCTCCTTTCTTGTAAAAACTAAATGATCTGATTAATTTCTCATGGGACATTGAATTGGTGTTCACCAATTTTCTATCTCTTTCTTCTTCTCTTCCTTCTTTTCCTCCAGGAGAAATCTTCAGACCTACAGTCCTGCTTCACCCCTGTGAAGCTTTCCCTCTGTAGGTGGGGAGCCTGGGCTTGAGCTCAGATCCTTTTGAGGGTTCATATGTTAGGTACTATATGCACTTAACTGGCTGTGTCTCCACCTGGTCCTCTCTTTTCTCTCTTTCCTTCATTTTGCATAGTTTTGAAACCAAAGAAAGACCCAACACTGGCTGCCAGCTATAGACCAATTTCTCTCCTCTCCGTGTGTGTACAAACTCCTTGAGAGGCTGCTTCTGTCACGTATTTCTCCTCTTACAGAGAAATTCCTATCACCCGCCCAAGCTGGTTTCCGCCCAGGAAGATCTACCTGCGAACAAGTCCTGGCCCTCTCGACTTATATTGAAAATGGATTCCAGAAGAATTTAAAGACGGGTGCTGTCTTTGTTGATCTCACAGCATCCTATGACACGGTCTGGCACCATGGTCTCCTAGTCAAGACCTCAAGATGCCTGCCTCCATGGGTGGCCAACACTATATCGTTTCTTCTCTAAAACAGAAGATTCTGGGTGCATCTGGGTGACAAGTCTAGCAGATGGAGACTTGTCTCAAGTGGCCTCCCCCAGGGCTCTGTTCTGGCTCCTACGCTATTTAATATTTACATCAATGACCTTCCAGAAACTTCTTCAAGGAAGTTCATCTATGCCGATGACATCTGCTGTGCTACTCAGGCATCCAAGTTTGACAACTTTGAGGAAACACTCACGAAAGACATGTCTCTGATATCTGATTACTGTAAAAAATGGTGACTAATCCCTAGCACAGCAAAAACGGTATCATCTGTTTTCCATCTACACCATGCCTCGGCCTCGCGTAAGCTTAATGTGCAGCTTGGCGATACATGAGAATCCGGCATGAAGCCCAGCCAGTCTATCTTGGCGTTACTCTCGATCGCACTCTGTCATTTCACGAACATCTCATAAAAACTGCAGCAAAGGTGGGCGCGAGGAATAACATCATTGCAAGACTGGCCAGCTCCTCATGGGGCGCGAGCGCTTCCACACTACGATCATCATCTCTGACATTATGCTATTCCACTGCAGAATACTGTGCCCCAGTATGGTTCCGTAGCCCCCATGTCCACTTGGTCGATTCCAAATTATATTCCTCCATGAGGATAATTTCTGGAACCATCCATTCCACCCCGGTTCCATGGCTGCCAGTTCTTAGCAACATTGCCCCACCAGATATTCGTCGGGATGCAGCATCATCTAAGTTCATTTCCCACGTCTACGCTCGACCGGACCTGCCAATATACGCGGATATCTTCGCCCACCCTGTCCAATGCTTGACGTCTCGTCATCCAATCTGGTCCCCTACGCCTACACTGAACTTCTCTGTTCCAGACTCTTGGAAACAGAGTTGGCAGTCAGCTGAGGTAAAGAACAAACACCTCATCACCGACCACTGCAAGTGTCAACCCTGCTTTGACCTAGCATGTTATGATCGGGCCCTCCTCAATCGCTATCGAACAGGCCATGGCCGGTGCGCCGCTATGTTCCATCGCTGGGGAGCCAGAGATGACCCGAACTGCCCCTGTGGCTACAGACAGACTATGACCCACATAGTCAACTACTGCCACTTCTCCAGATTCAAAGGAGGTCTCGAAACTTTACATCAGGCTCAACCTGATGCTGTTGACTGGCCACGGAAGAAGGGCAAACGCTAGAAGAAGAATTTTGCACTTAACTGGGCGTGTCTCCACCTGATCCTCTCTTTTCTCTCTTTCCTTCATTTTAACCTCTTCTCCACTTCATCTTTTTCTTTCATTTTTTAAATTAAATAGTTAGTAATGATAAATAACTGTGTAAGATAACAGGGTTATAATTCCACACAGTTCCCACTGGTAGAGTTCTGTGTCCCATTCCCTCCATTGGAAGCTTCTTATTCATTTTTTTTTTTTTTTTACCAGAGCACTGTTCAACTCTGGCCTATGGTGGTGGTGTGTGTTTGTGTGGGGTGGGGGGCTCTGAACCTGGGACTTTGGAGTCTCCAGCTTTCTATTTTTTATTCCTCTCTGGGGGTATGGACCAAAATTTTTACTGAGTGCAGAAGGTGGAAGCTCTGGCTTCTGTAATTGCTTCTCCCCTGGACATAGATGTTGGTATGTAGATTCATATCCCTAGCCTATTTCTGTTTATCCCTAGTGGGATGGGGCTCTGGAGAAGTGAGGTTCTAGTACACATTGGTGAGGCTGTCTGGGGAGGTAGGATGGTGTCATAGTAGCATCTGCAACTTGGTGCCTGAAAGGTGGCAAGATATAAAACAATTTGTTCAATGAGCATGAACCCAAAGGTATAAATAGAGCAGATGAAATTAGGGGTCTTCATATGGAAAGAAACTAGCAAGGCTATTCTATTCTATGTATGTTCCATGTGGTCTATGACTTTAGTAATTTATGCCTGAGCCTGACAGCTAACATGTAAGTGTACTAGAAGTATTGTCTAAGAAGATGATGTCAGAGTTGAGAATAGGCCTAGAAAGCTGGATTAGGGCAGAGAGAAGCTCCCAAACATGAGGAAAATATAGAAATACCATTAGCTGTTAATCTCATCTATCTGACCTAGTGCCCATATCATTTCATCTCTTTCACTGTACCTTTATACATGCTTTTCTTTTTAATATTAAAAACATTTACATATTCTAATGGCTTGCAGGAGACATAGTCTGTTTTCTGGGAATCAGTAATCTCTTTTCTTTTAAAGAGTGTCATTCTTGTGTGCCTTATTATATAAGAATAGTGACTGATTAGTCAGCCCTACCCCAGGATGTTTAACATTAGAATTAAGGAAACATCAGTGGAAAGGCTGAGGTGTTAAAAACTGATAACCACAACTTCTTTTTCCAAGGATAAGAAGCTAGTCTGTAGTAGGAGAAAAAGCATCCAAAACTCAAAGAGAAGCAGTAGTATAGTAGGAGAAATCAGACCAGTAGAATTCCAGTCCCTAATTATAGTCCCTGGAGCTTCCACACCCATGTTCTAGACCCAATTTTAACAGATGAGTCAATAAATTTATCCCATAGCTAATGCTTGTTCAAGTTCAGTTACTATCACCAGAAAACAGAAAAGCTCTGACCAAGAGGTCTCTCCTACAAACTCCTAGCATTCTTTGGCTCTCAGCAACTATATCCTTCTATGATGTCCCACACCATTACTTCTACTTCACAGGTAGTCTTCCAGAAAAACCCAAGCTTTATTTTAATTCTTCACATCATTCTTCAAAAGCATTTGATTGACACTTTCAAAGATGTTAAAGTACTCAGGATTCTTAGACAGCACCACAGCAATTTATTTATTTCTTTCTCTTTTTCATTCTCCTTTCAATGTACTATCATCTTCCAGTTCAATACTGGTAGATAATGTTAATGATTAGCTCATGGCATTCGGTTATCTGTCTCCATTCTCAGTAAAAACACATGACTTCTCTTAGTTCTGTGTAGTTAACATTCATCTAAATTACAAACCCCATTAAAAATATTTGTGAAGTGTTTTTAAAAAGGCTGACTCAGTGTGGGGCATGCATGCCGGAGTCCCCAGGTTCTGTTCCATGCCCTGCCTTTGCAGGAAGGGTATGCTTCTCTCTCATCTTTGACTTTTTCTCATAAAATAACTAAATGAATCTGAAAGGCTCTTTTCTTTGAATTACAAATTTTTTACTGTTTAATATGTCTAAGACACAGAAGAACACACACAGGCAAGCAAGTAAATGAAGAAAAATTCATACTGAAATAAGGACTGGAAAGAAAACTAAACAGTCTAATGGGACCGTGACAGGTCTGAGTGCCACATTAGACTGGTTTTTCAAGAAAAATCTCTCTGTAGAGGCAACATGTGAGCTGATACCTGAATGACAAGGTGACAAGCATAGAAAGATATGAGGATACACGTCTTAACTATTATGGTGCTGAAATTATGAAAGCGTGTTCATAAGGACCAAAGCCTGTTGTATGCTGCTTTCCCACACAAGGGAAGAACAATGAACAAATGTGGACCACCATGGCAAGACTGAAACATTCTGTTTTGCACATTGCATATGGCCAGAGATGGCAAGTAAGAAATGTGCAAATGCAAATGGTTGTGCTAGGCTGGTGGGAGAGCAAGAATAGTTTCCTTTCCCAAAACCAGTGATAATTTTTTGCTACAATATTTTGAGTAAAAATATGTATGGTATGTAACTTGCACATTAATTTATCCCCAGTATGAGTGTAGTTGCCATGTCTCTGCCATGAGGGTGAGGGTTAAACCATGAAAACATACTCCATTTTTCCTTCTTCTCCTTCTCCTTCTCCTTCTCCTTCTCCTTCTCCTTCTCCTTCTCCTTCTCCTTCTCCTTCTCCTTCTCCTTCTCCTTCTCCTTCTCCTTCTCCTTCTTCTTCTTCTTCTTCTTCTTCTTCTTCTTCTTCTTCTTCTTCTTCTTATTCTTCTTCTTATTATTATTCTTATTCTTCTTCTCCTCCTCCCCCTCCTTCTCCTCCCCCTCCCCCTCCCCCTCCCCCTCCTCCTCCTCCTCCTCCTTCTTTGGCTTGTTTTGTTTCACCATGAAGATTTAGTCATTCAGAAATGCTTGCAAAATAATGGTTCCTAAAGATTTTTCTATCTGTAAATATAAATGAAATATTAAATACGGATTTTGTGATGAAAAAGTAGACTTTGGACCTCTAAAACAGTAAGTTCTTCAAACACACATGGCAAACTTGACCTAGCCACTTGAGTTAAAGTACATCCCTCTAATAGATATTTGTAGAATTTTCAATGTCAGTGAAGTTTGCTTTAGAATAGTCTATTTTTGCAGAATAGTGCTATACCAATACTTTTCCCTTTCAAAATGGAATAACTTTTGGGTGTAGGAACTTGCCAAACAACAGAACAAACTCCCTTAGAAGGGTGAAAGAACAACAAGCAGCTGTTCACACAAAGAGGGAGACAACCCTGACCATCTGCAGTCTAAATAGCATTTACATTTGCATTTTCATCCAGGCACCAGTGCTCAAAAAATATACTCTTGTTCCAATCAAGGCCTGGATGGAACCAGAATGTGGAGCAACTGGGGGTTCATCTTTCAGCTATACTTTACTTTCATTCCGTAAGGAGTAAAGGTAGAGGTTGTCCTTTTTTTTTTGCCTTTCTCCCCCACCCCCAACACTCTTTCTATTCTGTCATTTGTAAATATGCACATCACACCCACTGACACTGGTAACTTTCAGTAAAGTGTAGGTTTTGTTTAGAGAGCCCATTTTAAAACAAACAGATGAAGTGCACATAATATTTTTACTACTCAAAATCTGGACTACATAGCATTAAACTGAATCACTGAAAGAGCTCCAAGTAAAACTGTATAATATTATGTACTCTGCCAGTGCTTGATTTTTTCCCCCTATGGAATTATAGGCATTATCCTTAAAATAAATATATAAAGGCTGATTTCTTCTCTGGAGTCCAGATTTGTATAGAATATTTTCACATTACATGATAAAGATAACACTTAAAATTGTTTTTGTTATTGTACCCTCAGTGAAAATATTCGTATATCTCTTTCTCTCTCTTTCTCCCTCTCCCTCACACACACACTTGCACACACACATACACACACACACACACACACACACACACACACACACACACACAATGTTTCAGAGAAACTATAGCATTTTGACAGCAGTATTGTTGGTATCTTCTAATTCTGCTTTTAAAAACCCCTTCTGTTTCATTTGGTTTAAATCCCCCCTGCTTAACACTGCATTCTATTTACATAACCACTGCTGTCTATTTACATAAATCACTTTTACATTTACATAAAGCACCACCTTCCCTCCAGGGCATTGGTGGTTTAGTGGTAGAATTCTCACCTGCTCCACCCCCTCTCCTTGTCACACCCTGATCCTCTCCTTGTCACACCCTGATTTTCACCAGTCACTTTTCTCTCCACCCTCTCTGCGTCACATCCTGTTCACACCCTACTTGGGAAGTATATATAAAGACAACATTGTTTGTTTTAGTTAGTTGTTAGTTTAGCTTAGCTTGGTATAGATTGCACTGCGTCCTGCATGAATAAAGAAATACTGCCTACAACCCAGCCATGAGTCCCAGGTGGTCTGTCTCCCGTCAATGAAGCTCAACCTGACATATGGCACCTGAACTGTTACCCGCCCGTGAAGCCAGCCTGGCGAAAACAACACAGTATTATTTGTGTAAATCTTTAGACAATCATTTATCCCATAAATTTGGATATTATCTTTGTAAAACAAGATTTATTCACCTTTAGTCATTAAACAAATAGCTTTTGAGTATTATGTTCGATTACTACTCTAAGAGCTAAGAATATAAAGATAGAAACATACGGTTCTTACACTCAGCAGTTCATTGGCAAGCAAGAAAACTGTCGGTCATGAATAGTTTTTGCTTTTGTGATTCTTATTTTTTTAATAATTTAATAGTAGTTTACATGATTATAAAATCACAGGGGTGTATTTCCACACTCCATCCATTACCAAAGTTTTGTGTCCCCAGCCACTAAAACTAGCCACCATACTTCCCAGTAAGACTTAGAAATAGTTTGGCTACTTCTTTTTCTTTTTCATTTTATGTGTTTCAACTCTCTATATTTCACTTATGAGCAAAGCCATATGGTAATTGTCTTTTTTTATCTCCTTCAATAAGACCAAATAAATAGTTATGATATGCTGTGTCATGTGTCATAGACTGTATTGGTTTCTGATTAATGCTATAGTAAGTAACCACAATCTTAGTGACCTAAAAATTTTATTGGTCTGCTGTTATGGAAGTCAAAATGAGAAACTTAAGATGTTGAAAGAGCTTTGTTCTTTCTGGAGTTTTGGGGGGAGATCCTTGTATCTGTTTGGGTTTTCATTTGCTTACTTTTCCCTGCTTCTAGAGGTGTATTTTTTTGGTGTATTGTCCCTTCCTCTCATCTTTAAGTTGTATCATTCTCACCACCTGTTTAAACAAACAGAAACATTGCTGAGAAGGAGATACAGAGAGTCAATACATACATGAAGAAGAGCTCAAAGTCACTGATTATCAGAGAAATAATGGGTTGTTTGAAAAGTCATGATGCATTTTTGCACAGGAAAACAGAAAAATAGTTCATAACTTTTCCAACAACCCAATACAAATAAAGACAACAATGAGTTACCATTTTCCACCCATAAAAATATCATACATTAGAAAGATAGTTATAGCAAATGTTGGAGGAGATGTTGGAAGGGGAGGGGGAGGGGAAATTTCATTTTTGGTGAAAGTGGTATATTGGTCTAACCCTGTAGAAAAAACATCTGGAGATTTTTCAGAATACTAGAAATGCACCCACCCTATGACTCAGCAATTTCTTCCCTGGGGATCTAGCCAAAGGAAACAAAAATGTGGGTTAGAAGATATTTATGCTCATGGAGCAAAGTTGTTATAGCCAAAACCTGGAAATAACCCAGATGTTCAACGATAGATGAGTGACTAAAAAATGTGGTATATATACATTGTGAAATACAACTCAGCTGTTAAAAATGATGAAGTCATCTTTGCATTATCTCAAGTAGACTTGAAGACATCATGTTAAGAGAGATAAACCAGAGAGAGAGAGTGAGAAATAGTAAATGGTCTCAGTTATAGGAGGGACTTAATAAATATGGATAGGGAGGGAGGAACAGGACAGGGAGAGAATGAAACTTGGACTTAGCATAGTGTATTGCATCAAAGAAAAGAACTCTGGGGAAGGAGGAGAGGAAATCCAGGAAGCTAAAGAGAACCTTGGGGTCTTGGTACATGCTGACGTAAAATGACCCAGGTTCTGTAGAGAGAGTTCTGTAGAGGACTTTCACAGGGAGATGAAAAACTGTACCCATGTGTCAATGACTGCATTGTTAACCGTCAATCATATCAATAAAAATGATGAAATCAATAACTATGACATCTTCTTTTTCTACCTTTGACCAAGAGGATCAAAGTTACATTCTCATGTAAACCTTTATGTTAGGATCACATTTGCAGCACCTGAATAACCCACAATAATCTCTGACCTTATGTTTCTTAACATGACCTGCAAAGTCCCTTTTGCCAAAGAAGTAATATATTCTCCAATTCTGGGGCCTAGAAAATGTACATCATTAGAGGGTTGCTTTTGTGTTTACTACAATCAGTAAAATGTACATTTAAGAAAAAGTATCCTAAGTTTATTAATAACCAGTGAAAAGGCCATGTTTGAACTGGGATTTGAAGACAGACCAATTATGAGTTAGCCTCAGAGTTTAAAAAAAAAGAAAGAAGTTTATGAAGGGAAAACATTTATGTTATATAAGATTGGATAAATGGAATCATTCTAGAGGGTCAGAAAATTATAAAATAGGAAAACTTTAAAAAGAAACTCTTGTTCCACCAATAATGTCTAGCAATTGAGAAAATTTGAAGTATCAGACTGTGCAAGTAGGTAAACTAGTAGCTAGAGAAGTTACAATAAAACTAGAACTCTTTTTTTTTTTCCCATCCAATTCCTTAGGGAATCTCCCACCACTAAGACATTAATTTAGGTCCAGAAGACTTGGACATCTACCTACTTTTCAAATTTGTAAAATCAATGAGAACTTAATACAGAAATCAACTTATTGTCAACTTGCAAAATACAGCGTTTGATTTTGACTGAAAAATACTCTTTCTCCCCCAAAATTTCTGTGGCCTTCTAGATTAATAGTTTAGAGTGGTAAGAAAGATAAAAACAAAGATAATGAGCCATATTCATTTTAAAATGACAACTCTAGAGGCTCAGTGATTACTTCTTCGATGGTGAATTGGCAGGTGACAGTGGCAAAAATGGTTTGACTGTGAATGAGTGTTTGTTGAATAAGACCTATTAATAAGCACAGAAGTGAAGGCTCAGCGATGAGCTCATGACAATGTGATGCTCAGAAAGATGTACTAAATGGGCTTTTATGCATTAGTTCAGTCTGTGGTGGGGAAAAAGCCAGATCTGACTCACAATCTGCAGTCTGAGCTTTCATAAGTACTGATCTAAGAGCCAGGTCTTAAAGAGTCCTGATTGTCCTGCAGCACAATGACGTTACTTCAGTGTGACAACATCAAGGTTCTGCCGCTTATGAGAGCTAGTGTCCATTCATGACAATTCAGACAATTCATCTTGGTTTCTTCCTTCAAATTGCCTTTGGAAAAGTTACTTATTTATGTGAAGAACTGTATTTCATTTTGAATTTCTGGCAATGAAGAGTGACTGATCTTGCCTGATTCTGTGTTCACTTTTAATCTGCAGGGTGTGTGCCTCTGTTTGTAATCTGTAATTTAAGAGAATTCTACCATTATCCTTTCTTTGGTTTCATGTTAATTGTTATATACTTTGAATAACAATGTTTACAAGCCATAAATGCATTGGAATTTAGAATAATGGACACTTCCTGAGTCAAAGATTAGTAAAAAGTTTGAAAAGAAATAATCCTCATCAAATTATTATGAATTGAAGGACTCAGGTTCAAGCTCTCCAAGCCCCACCTGCCTCCACTTTTCATGGTACAACAAAGTTTTACCAAGAGCAATTTAATAAGCATGGATGTTACCCTCAAAATCAAGGGAAATATATATAATCTTTATTTATTTATTTATTTATTTATTTATTTATTTATTTATTGGATAGAGACAGCCAGAAATTGAGAGGGAAAGGTGGTAGGGAAGGGAAAGACAGAGAGACGTGCAGTCCTGCTTCACCATTCCTGAAGTTTTCCCCCTGCAGGTGGGGAACAGGGACTCAAACTCGAGTCCTTGCATATAGTAACATGTGCACTCCCACCTATCCCCCAAATATGAAATTTTTCACAGTTCAACTTAATCTATCATCAGCTCCTATGTGCCTGTAGCATATTATCCCAGAAATCCCAGTAGCTTAAAACAGCAAGTCAACAGGAGCTTTATAATTTGAATGATCTGAGGTGATCAAGAGGCCCCATCATCATAATAGTCACAGGATCTTGTAAGTGTGGCTTCTAAATTTCCACAAAAGTGTGAGAGCTGGGAAATGTGCACCATCTCTTGGATACCTCAGGGTTTTTTGTTTGATTTGGAGGGGGGGTGGTGTTTGTCTGTTTGTTTGATTTATCACTGTGTTCACGGCCTCTTGACAATTACTTGTCATATGGTCTCAACATAGGCTACAAAGAAGACTGGTAAATATAGACAGTATTTATTGTCTCCTAAACTTTACATTTAATAGAAATCTTTCTTTCTCTCTTTCTTTCTTTATTCTTTCTCTTTTTCTGTCTTTCTTTTTGTCTTTCTCTTTTTATCTTCCTTTCTTTCATTCATAACAAAAGATAGGAGAAACTCAGCTAAAACTATGTTAAGCAAAAGGAAGTTTACTAGCAAACAAAACTGTAAAAGGATTTTATTACCAGAATCAAGTCTGTTTGCACTGAAACTCAAATTGGTTAATGGGTTTGATTTCTCACTGTCTCTGAGTTCAAGTTTGGCTTGGTTTTAGTCTTCAGGATTTTTTGGCTCCATATAGTTAATAAAAGTGATTTCCAGCAGCCTTCAGACCATCTCTACCCCTACTCCCACCCACCAGCTCAGTAACATTATTGGAATGAACCAGTCTTACCTCTGAAGCCTTTAGAGAAGTCCTGACAAGAATTCTGAGTGGCCCACCTTATGTCACATGGCATTTCCTGCCATTGGACTTGGAGAAAGAATTAATCATTCTCCACTCCAAGGACAGGAAACAGGGAGGTAGAATTTTGTTAAGACAGGGAAGAGCTGCAGCACCAGATACTCAAAACAGCAGTGAACATGCTCTGAGGTATCCCTTTTGCATGTAACATAGGAAAGTGAGATAAAGAGGCTGGTCAATGGCTTCTGTGATCCTTCCCAAAGAAGTTATACTGGAAATTTTAGGTACCAGTGGGAAAAGGACTACTCAGTCTTCTAATGTTTTGTGGAAATAGCAGTTATATATTTTGTAAATTTGACACAGACCATAGCTGAGAGATATTTGAAATATTAAAGCACTAAGATCAATGGTCTATGCCCAACTATAAAATAGTTCTTCTTTTAAAAGTGAAAAAATAAGGATGCATCACATGGGCAGGGGGTATTTCTCATACTGGTTTGATAGTGTCTTATGACCAGTCTGGATTACTGAGTTGCTGCATCTCAATCTTTTCCAGGAAGACATCGCTCCATCTCTCATGCTCATCAGCCTGAATTCAATCCTGTGCCTGCCAGGCCTCCATCTGAGTGGCAATCTAGCAAAATAACCAATGACATTAGTGACTGTGGCCTCCTCCTGATGACTTCTGCAGTTGTTTCTAAAGCTCATTTAAAATACATTTCTCATTTTACTACACATTCAGATTTTATTCCTCTGGTTATGGAACTATAAATGTCTGCATTTCACATAGACTCAAAATGAAGGGTATGTAAGCCTGTATAAATCACACAGCAATGCCTTTTCTTCATTGTGCTCAATGTTTGGCTGGATAAAAATTATATTAGCTGGTGTCTGTTCACATTTTTTCGTATCTAAATATGCAAAAGAGGCCCACACACAATGCTCCCCTCCCACACACAACTAGGCTAGTATGGATCATAGTTTAAGGTGATAGAAAAATTCTTTCTGAAATCTAACAATACTCTAGTAGGTATGCATATTTTTATGCCCTCATGATTAGGGTTCAGTTCCATCATCTGAAAATTTGGAAAGTTCAGTTGTTGGGAATTGAAAATTGATCTACTGTGTAAAATGGGAATAACAATACTGATTCTACCTCAAGAAGGTGACTTACAGTATACGGCCAAAGCCTCTGATGATGTGCTGAAGGCCCTATATAGAGGCTAGGCCTCTGAAGAAAACAAGAACAGAGTACTTTTCCGTAATGCCTAGCAGAAAAATGCCTGTTCCTTTGATTACACTAACAAATACTACATTATGACCAGGTGCTGTGGCTGTTTCAGGGGAGAGAGTGATGTGACTTATGAAAGACTTCATCCTTTATAGGTGTGGATACTACATAGCAGAAGCATCCTTGTGATGTATTTATCCCTCAATGGAGAAACAATTCACATTCTAATTTTTTTAAAGATTCAAGATCCCTTTAATGTAATTTTATCCTCACCCAAGCACCATATCTGTTTGAGAGGTTCTTATAACTTCCCATATTCATAGCTTCCTCAAACCATCTGTCAGTGCACCAGCTCTTGCACATAAACTAGCAGGATCATCTAGAATAAAAATGTGTATGCACCACAGTGAATGCCTGGGAGGAAATTAAACCATTTTGAAAAATTATCTCCCTTTTCCCTTAACTTTTTCCATGTACTTCAATTTTCTGGAAAAGACAGAACTTCCCAGCTCACAGGTGTATAATTTCTGGCAAAAACCAGAAGGCCAGGTCTGGATTCCATAAGTCCTCATTTCCTGAATAAACAACCTCTTTAAGCACTCAATTTTTATGGTTTTTTTTTTCCCCAATATAATTACTACCTCGGTGCATTTAAGAAATATGATAAGGACACTTGATGAAACAAATTAAGAGATGATTGGAATAGCTCTGCAGCAGTATTGCAACTGCCAGCCTTGTATGAGATTCTGAGGTTTGCTTCTTGCCTTCAACCTTAACAAGCCAAAAAAGTAATTTTCAGCAAATTGCAGAGTTTTAATTTTTAAATACGGGGTTTATGTTTGCAGGGAAAAGAACTATGTGGTCACTGCCAGCTAAACTAAAGTTAATAACTTCTATAATCTGCAGAGCAAAAACTTCCATACACAACATACAGATATAGAATGTGTAAACAGAACATGCATGTAGCAATTCAACAGCAATAGTACTTGATAATGGGGCAGAAGACACATTTTCAAAAGAATCTTACCTAATGATCCTAAAAAAAATATTGCCTTTTACATATGTAATGCCAATAACCACCAGTTCCCTGATTTCTTTTCATCTGTTAGTCCTTTTTCTATTTCCCTAGAATTTCTGTTTCCTTCCTATTTATTGCCAACCTTCTACCTTTCCAAATATTTGCTCTAGGATATGGTTTGTTAGATATTTGTGCAGTTTATAGCCACCATTATGCTCATTTTCTTCCTAATTAGAGGAGTCCTAACTTCACAGATCAGTCCTAGTCCTAGCCCTTTTTAGATACTTACCTTATTGCTCTACATTTCTACATCTGTGGCTTTTAGGATATGGCAGAGTACACATAATGTCTGCACCATTGTTTTGGCACAGATTCTCTTTATCCTGTCACTCTTTTAAAATAGATTTCGGATAGACAAAGAGAAATTGATATGGGAAGGGGAAAGTAGAGAGGCAGGGAGAAAGATACCTACAGCACTGTTTCACCACTTGTGAAGCTTTTCCCAATGCAGGTGGGGACCAGGGTCTTGAATTGCAGTTCCTGAACAAGGTATTGTGTGCTATCAACCAGGTGCACCACCACACATCACCATGGATTTTTTTTTCTTAAGAAAACTTTAGAAAGGAGACCACCTGGGACCGCAACATGGCAGAACTAGAATGACTTCAGGAGCTGACCAAACCACAGGAGTGAATGATTAAAGAAGCCTATTTATCCTTTAAAAGCCTTGAAGCTCCCATAGCCTACAAGGAATAAAAAGAAAAAAAAAAGAGGATTTAACAGCCACTGTGCTCCAACTCAAGGATTGAAATAATATTGAAACAACTATTAATTTCCACATCTGTGAACTTTTTAAGTACCTTACTCAGACACAAGTCAATCCAGGCAAGAGTGATCAGTAATTTGAAAATTACTGAGAGAGGGACCTCATAACATATTATATAGAATGTTTAAGCCAACAAGAAGAAATATAGGAGAAATGAACCAGAACAAAAGTCCAGCTAAAATCCCCCCAAAGGATGAAGCACAAAATAGTGAGGTCAACATCCAAACACTTCTTAAGGAAATGGTCACAGAAGTGAGTAAAGAGTTTGAAAGAATTATCATCAGAAGTGAAGAAACAACAAATGAGACCCTGGAAGAAAACACTTATTATCTCAAGGTTATTAGAGAGCTGAAAGCTGAAATAGCTGAGCTAAAACACAACTAGTTGAACAAGCTAAAACAGTATCAGAACAAGGTAATAAAATAGATGAACTCCAGAAAACAGTAGAGGAGAGAGAGAAAAGAATAAATGAGGCTGAATAGAATTAGCAAGATTGAGGAAAAATTAGAGACAACTTAAAAAGAAGTAAGATATCTCAAAAAGAGATGAAGAGATACTGAAAACAACAAATACATATGGGATGACTTCAAAAGAAATAATATACACATTATTGGCTTACCAAGGAAGAAAGAGAGGGAGAGGAAGAAAGCATTCCTCAGGACATAATAGCTGAGAGCTTCTCTAGTCTAGACAACATAAAAGACATAAAATGTTCAATAAGCCCAGAGGGTCCCAAACAGAATTAACCCAGACTTAAAGACACCAAGACATATCATATTTATAATGGAAAGGAATAAGGATAAAGAAAGAATCCTGAATGCTGCAAGAGAAAAACAAAGAGTCACCTACAGAGGAAAACCCATAAAATTAGCAGCAGACTGCTCCACACAAACACTACAGGCCAGAAGAGAATGGCAAGATATCTGTCGAGTGCTCAATGAAAAAGGTTTCTAACCAAGACTACTGTATCCTGCTAGACTGTCATTCAGACTAGATGGAGATATAAATACCTTCTCAGACAAGCAACAGTTGAAAGAATCAACTATCACCAAGCCTTCCCTGAAAGACGTTCTAAAAGGTCTCCTACTAACAGTCAGACCACCATAAACATGCCATATATCAGAACAGTCTAAAAATTACAATAATGGCATTAAATATCTTCAATCTACAATATCAGTAAATGTCAATGACCTTAATTCACCCATTAAAAGGCACAAAGTATGAAGATGGATCAGAAAACACAACACTGTTTAAGCGCACGTGGTGTAAAGTTCAAGGACCACTGTAAGGATCCCAGTTCCATTCCCCCGGCTCTTAACCTGCAGGGGAGTCACTTCAAAGGCAGTGAAGCAGGTCTGCAGGTGTCAAAAAAAAAAAAAGACAGAAAAAACAACTCAACAATATGCTGTCTACAGGAAACCCACCTAACTCAACAAGACAAACACAGACTCAAAGTGAAAGGATGAAAAACTATCATACAAGCCAATGGCCCACAAAAAAGGGCAGGAAGAGCTATTCCCATATCTGACACAATAGACTTTAAAATAAATAAAATTTAAAAAGATAGGTATGGACACTACTTACTGCTCAGAGGATCAGTCAACAAGAGGACTTAACAATTAACATCTATGCACCCAGTGATAAGATATCTAAATAAATCTACAGAAAGAACTACAGTAATATATTAACAGCAACACAGTAATAGTAGGGGATTTCAACACCCTACTCCCTCAACTTGAAAGCTTATCCAGGCAGAAAATCAATAAATAAATGAGGCAGCAAAATGAGGAGATAGATAAACTAGAATCACTCACCACAGGAAACTTCTACTCAAGTCCACATGGGTCATTCTCAAGGATAGATCATATGTTAGGCCACAAAGATAGCATCAGTAAATTCAAGAGCATTGAAATCATCCCAAGAACCTTCTTAGACAACAGTGGCATTAAACTAACACTTAACAATCAACCAAAGATTAGTAATAGTCCCAAAATGTGGAAGCTCAACAATACACTACTTACCAACTACTGGGTCAAAGAGGAAATAAAGGGAGAAATCAACATGTTTTGGAAGTTCAATGAAAATGAAGACACAAGCTATCAAAATATTTGGGATACAGCTAAGGCAGTACTGAGAGGGAAGTTCATAGCCACACAAGCACAAGTTAGGAAACAAGAAAAAGCACAAATAAACAACCTGATTGCACATCTTAAAGACCTAGAAGAAGAAGAACAAAGGAACCCTAAAGCAACTAGAAGGACAAAGCACAAGGACTAGCATAAGGATCCCACCATGGGTTCTCCACCTCTGTGGAGAGCAGTTTGGAGAACTCTCAGAAGGACAGAAGTAGACCTACCCAATGACTCTGCAATTCCTCTCCTGTGGATATATCCTAAGGAACCCACACACCCATCCAAAAAGATTTGTGTATACCTATGTTCTTAGCAGGGCAATTTGTAATAGCCAAAACCTGGAAGCAGCCCAGGTGTGCAACAACAGATGAGTGGCTGAGCAACTATATACACAATGGAATACTACTCAGCTATTTAAAATGGTGACTTCACCGTTTTCAGCCCATCTTTGATGGAGCTAGAAGAAATCATGTTAAGTGAAATAAGTCAGAAACAGAAGACTGAATATGGGATGATCTCACTCTCAGGCAGAAGTTGAAAAACAAGATCAGAAGAGAAAACACAAGTAGAACCTGTACTTAGTTGGCGTATTGCACGAAAGTAAAAAACTCTGGGGTGGGTTGCGGGTTGAGTATAGGTCCAAAAAGGATGACAGAGCACCTAGTGGGGATTGTATTGTTATGTGGAAAACTGATAAATGTTATACATGTACAAACTGTTGTATTTACTGTAGAATTGAAAACATTAATCCCCAATAAATAAATTTTTAAAAATTCACATATTACAAAAAAGATAACTCCTTCCTCTTTTTAAAAATTATTTATTTATTTATTCATTTATTGAATAAAGACAGAGAAATGAAGATGGAAGGGGTGGTAGAAAGTCTGAGAGAGAGGGGCTATGTGGTGACGTACCTAGCTGAGCATACATGTTACAAGGCACAAGAAACTGGGTTCAACCCCCCACCCCAGTCCCTACTTGCAAGAGGAACACTTTATAAGTGGTAAAGCAGGGCTTCAGATTTCTCTCTGGCTCTCTCCCTCTCTATCCCCCCACCCTCTTGATTTTATCCAATAAATAAATAAAGATAAGAAAAATTTAAAAAAAAGAAAAAGAAAAGAGAGAGAGAGAGAGAGAGAGAGAACTGCAGTAGTGCTTCACCATTTTTGAAGCTTCCCTTCTGCAGGTGGGATCCAGGAACTGGAACCCATGTTTGTGAGCATGGGAATGTGTGCATTCAACTGAGCGTGTCACGGCCCAGCCTTTTGTTTCTTCTGTTTTTGGTAGGTGCTACCTCTTCCCAATTAGCTAGTGAAAATGAATAGAGAAGCTCAAAAAAAGTTATCTTTTGGTATTCTTAGCACCCAAAGCTCATCCCTTATCAATCACTACATGGTGTCTAAAAATCCCATCCTTCCATCTAAAAGAGGCAAGCACTCTATGGATGTTCTTCCTCTACCCCGGGACAGAACATTCTGGAACATAGTCTGAGACGGAGTACAGCACCATCGTGACAGTACACTTAGTACCAAGTAGAGGTCAGCTCTGTAATACATCCTTTTATTGACTATCCTTTCCTTGTTTCACCACTCCTCCCCACTTCTGCTATTGTAAGCTTGTACATTCTAATAAAATAGTCCTGATAGCCTTCAGTTTTGCTTTTGGAAGAAGTTAAGATATGGGCACAGCAATCTCTCAACAGACTTCCTGTCCAGCTACAGGAAACAAAGCCGGCATCTTTGGGCTGCCAACACCTTTAAGTTCTGCCTCAGCTGCAAAGTGAAGTCTCTCTCCAAATCACCACCTTTCCAGAGCAGTCCTCACCAAAACTGTACAGGTCCAGTTTTAAAAGCCAAACAGTGTTGATCCAACACAGGACATGACAGAAAAGCACCAGTCCAGAATTTGCCACCATGTTGGCTGTGCTTTTGCTGGGTCTGCAAGAAGCAGAAGTTTGGCCTCCTCCTCTGCCCAGCCTGCTGCCATCTCTCCTGTTCACAGATGCTGATCCCTAGTAGACACACTGTACTTTATCCCCATCTCAGTATCTAACTTGGAGGACTCAGTTTGTGATAGTTTAAGCTGGCACCTTTTCGGGTAAATAAACACTCAGGTCAGACTGACTTGGGGAAAAAAAAGTATGAGGCAAGTTTAATGAATCCGGTGTCTCCAGTAATTTGTGAACTTTGCTTCTCTTCCTCTCAGTTTGACATACCTTTTATTTATTTATTTACTTTTTAATTTTTTTTGCCTCCAGGGTTATCACCGGGACTCAGTGCCTGCACTACAAATCCACTGCTCCTAGAGACTTTTTTCCCCTTTTGTTGCCTCTGCTTATTGTTGTTGTTGTTATTGCTGTCATTGTTGTTGTATAGGATAGAGAGAAATGGAGGGGGGGGAGACAGAGAAGAGGAAAGAAATATAGTCACCTGGAGACCTGCTTCACCACCTGTGAAGAGACTCCCCTGCAGGTGGGGAGCCGGGGGCTCCAATTGGGATTCTTACAATGGCCCTTGCGCTTCACGCCCTGTGTGCTTAACCTGCTGCACCACCAACCAGCCCCTCAATTTGACATTTCTGGTCTCATTCCCAGTGTGGTCTTCAGAAGCAGCAGGTTTTTTGTTGGTTTGTTTATAAAATAAAAAATATGAATAAGACTGTTAAAGGGATGGGGGGACAGCATCTGTCCCCCATTCTGAGAGTTTATCTCGCCTTATCTCAACAATGAATTGAAAAGAGAGCAGGTAGGGAGCCAGGGGCTTGAACCAGGATCCTTACACTGGTCCTGCACTTCACACCACCTGCGCTTAACCCACTGCACTACAGCCTGATTCCCTATATTTTATTCTTTACAGCATTATATCCATCTCATATATTTTCTTAATAAACGTCCTGCTTCATCTTATGTAATAAGCATGAAACTAAGGTCATGCTATTAGCTATTATTCCTCTGAAGTGAGTCTTCCCAGGAATACTTAATGGAACACTGAATTAGTTTATTTCTGCTAGATTTTTCACAACAACATTGCAGAAAACCTGCAATAGATGCTATCTATTCACGTTTGTAGAGGGGAATGCTAGTGGATACCTAGCAGGAATAATTAATCGGTCATCGATGATTCCTCAACTTTATATTGTAGGTTCCCCTTCTATTTAGAAAAAATGAAGTGAAAAGCATACCAAGAGAACAGGTAGAATGGTGAATTCCTATAATGATATCTCTAAATTCAACTAAACATCTTTCAAAATAAGAAAAATCTAAAAAACATCTCTTACTGAATTTTTTAGGGATTAGAATTCACAATCAACATCAATTTTTAAATCAACATTTACAAAAGTACGATAGTTTCCCTGGATTCTTGAATGATCAGAAGCACCGGGATATTATCCCTCTTCCACACCCACGCCTCCCTTTGAAAGGACCTGACTCCACCTCCACCAACATTCCTCCATCTATGAAGCATTGGTTCTCCTCTAATCCCTTGTAATTGTATTAGTCTCAATAGCAGATTAGCTCTAAGTGCCCCACAGAAAGGGAGCTGTCAGCCCTGCTATTGTTTTCCACTTAATGTGATTCCAGGCAGCAAAGAAGAAAGACAGCCAGAGTCCTCCATCTCACATTACAGACCACAGTTTCTAACCCAATTAAGGAATAGGGATTTACAGTCCTCAGGATTAGAGCCTCTGTTTATATTATCCTATATTTATTTTCATAATATCCTTCATTTTATGTCTCCTAACAGCCCTTCCCTCCATCTCTGGAATGCTTCTTTTCACTTACCCATACATTTCCCCATTTACTTCTCTGCCTTTCCTATTTGAGTGCACCGAGCTGGCTAATTCTTGCTGATTGTTTTAATTATGTTTCAGAATCCTTGTGCACTTGCTGTCAGGAGGAAGTGAACAAAAATATTGGGGCTCTGCCCAAGTCTGATACTCAAGCAGACCTTGATAAAACAGTGCATTTCTGTGCAAGTGATCATTTCAATTAATTGAATAATAATAATAAAAAAACATCCTGCAGGATGTTTATCAGAGAAATAAAGTCTGGCTCTCAGGAGGCAAATTAGCCAGTATCCTGATATTACAGCAAAAGCCACTTTATTTTATTTTATTCTATTTTTTTTAAAGAATCACATCTGATGGGGAAGGTGAAATGAGGTTTCACTGAAGCTCTCTAAAAGCTTCAGACTATCAGGAACAAATCATGACCTGATCTGAGATTCCTCTCCTCTCTTACTTTCCTAAGAGAAGCTCACATTATACATAAGGAGTCCAGGCGACACTTTCCCACCCAAAGGATGTATAATTTTTCCCTTGGCTGGTGCTGTGACAATGGAAACCTCACTTGATGGGTTTCTATTAGAACCAAATGGGTTTGGAGCAGCATTTTTTTTGTTACCCCTAACCGAGCTTTTCCCATTGAATTTCATTTCTCAGAATTTTATTTCAGTTTCAGCTGAATATTTAAACAGGTTTAAAATTTAAATATCTGTGCTGAACAAGCCCCAATATATATTTTTTAAATTGATGTAATACTTCACTGGGTTTCATTTTTTAACCTGACACAATATGCATAATCCATGACGTTAGCATCACGTAAATCAGGTATGCGGGGACTTTAGAGGAAGGCACCCTTCCACACAGTTAGCCACACACTGCCATGAACTGTCTCATCAAATTACTTCTCTAACAGCTTTGTTACTAACAAAGTATAACAAAGACTGCAAAATCCAACCCTGGGTTCATTATTGTAGGAATATCCATTCTGATTAATGAAACTTTGGTTTAAGCTTGTCTTTAAACTAGATTGTCATATCCTTGTCTTTTAACCTTATCAGGAAGGGGAAAAAAATGGATGCCCTATGGGAGAATCATATTTCTAGGCCTACTGGCTTTGGAGGCTAGGTTGTTGTCTTGGGTTGTTTCTAGAATTGCTCTGGCCCTTGCAACTACAAATATTTGAGTGTTCTACGCACAGAGCAGAGTAAATAGAGATGCCTACCATAAAACTGATCTAAAGTCTCAGATAGAGGCATTAAAGTTTTCAATTCAGGTTGTCTGAATTTATGTCTCAGCTGTGGAATTTACTAATTTTGTGCCTTTGGACAATTTTTTTTCCTTCTCATTTCCTGTCTTTTTAAAAAAGAGATATAAAGACAAAGCAATTTACCTTTTCCACCACATCTTGTATAGAACATGAAAGAATCATGTTATGTGAGAAAAATCAGAAACAAATGGATGAATATGGGATGATATCACTCACAGACAAAAGTTGAAAAGCAAGGTCAGAAAGGAAAATATTAAACAGAACTTGGACTGGAGCAGGTGTATTGCACCAAAGTAAAGGACTATGGGGTTGGGGGAAAAGGGTCAGGTCCTGGAACATGATGGCAGAGGACCTAGTGGGGGTTGCATTATTGTGTGGAATACTGGAAATGTTATGCATGTAAAAACTATTGTATTTTACTATTAACTGCAAATCATTAATCCATCAATAAAGAAAAAAAAAAAAAAAAAGACAGACAGACAGAGGGATAAAGTGAAAGAGACCACAACACTGAAGCTGTCTCCAGTGTAATAAAGGTGGATCTTGGACCTAGGGAGTACACTTGGCCAAGCAGCACACTATCTAAGCGAGCTATTTCACCAGACTTTTCCTCTCTTTCCACCCTCTCTGTGTCAGCTTTCATTTCTTGTCTGTAAGATGGGAATGATAATTTTACCTACATCCTAGAAATATAACTATCAAATGAGATAGTCTTAGGAAAGAACTTAGCACAGAGTCTCACTTTTGGAAGGAGCTCAGTAACTATTTTGGTAGATGGAAGATTTCATGGAAATAGGAAATACTTCCACAACACATAGCACACAGCATATAGATAAATATATACCAGTTTCAGTGCCAGGCTGTGAAGAGGGAGTTTCAGTAAGCAAAGCAATGGAATAGCCTTTGCCTTTGGCCATAATCTTTGGAGACAAACTCTGGAAACTTTTTCTGCCAGACTGAAGCTGAAAATCAGGTGAGAGATTATGAGGCTATACCCATTCAGGAAGATTTGAGTCTCGCATATGCCAGGAAAGCAGTAAGTGAAACAACTCTGACTTTTTTATTCCTTCATAATGTGTAAACTAAAGACTCCATGTGCATAAGCAGAGCTTTATAGAAACAACCCTTCTATCCATTCAGCACATAACCCACACTCACAATCCATTCTCTAGGCTTATCAGGTTCTCCTGCTACAGCAAATTGGAGAAATTGATGTTTACCCTGCAAGCTTGTACCAGAAGCTATTTGTAGAGCCCTTGCCTTTATACATGTCTGGTGGGATACCCAGACTTAAATCCCTGTGTGATAACCTTTAACTCTTTGCTAGGAGACAAAAATCAATCCAAAGTAGAAGTAGGAGGACAAGCCAGAGAGAAGGTGCCAGAGAGACTGGAGTGGTGTTGAAGAGGGACATGCCACCCATGTCTACAGACTGGAACAGATTCTAGACACCAGAAGAAACCAGCAGCATTAACTAGAAATATTTTTCTAAAGTCTTTTCTCTGGTGATGTGTCTAAAGAGATTTTGGTCAGTGTATGAGATAAAGCATTTCTGGGAAACAAGGTTATCATATTGGGAAGGGATAATGAAAAAACTGAAGTGACTGCATTTCTGACAAAGCAGAAGGCATTATTTCTTTGTGAACACTGCAGGATGACACAAACAAACCATGGTTGCAAAAGGCCACCATCTCTATGCTGGTCTCTCTCTCTCTCTCTCTCTCTCTCTCTCTCTCTCTTTTCATTGGGCTGTATTGATAAATAAATCTGAGAGATTATGAGCTTTCTGCTTCTTCATACCTGGTGCAGGTGTTTCACTGCTGTAAGGACATTTTTTTGTGGATTTAATTATGATCCATAAGTCTGTTCCATATGAGGGGTAACAAGTCCACACAACTCTCACCACCACAGTTTCATATCCCATCCCCTCCATTAGAAGTTTATCCCTTTGGGAGCATGAACCCAGGATCATTATGGGGTATAGAAGGTGGAAGGTCTGGCTTCTATGGTCGCTTCTCTGCTGGACATGTGCACTGGTAGGTCAATCCATACTCCTGATATGTTTCTGTCTTACCCTAGTGGGATAGGGTTCTGGGGATGTGAGGTTCCAGGACACATTGATGAGGTCATCTGGCTAGAGAATTCACGTTGGTGTCATGGTTGCATCTGCAACTTGATGGCTGAAAAGTGTTAAGATGTAAAGCAGAAAAATTGTTTAATAATAAGGAACCTAAAGGTAAGAATAGAACAGATGAGATTTGGGGTCCTTACTGTGGAAAAAGCTAGTAGGTCTATTTTAGGTGCATTCCAAGGAGCACATGACTTTACTAATTTTTGCCTGAGCCCAACAGCAGGTGAGCTAAAGGTATTATCTGAAGAGATGGTGTCAGAGTTGGAAATAGGACTACAAAACTGGATCAGAGACAAGAGTAGCCCCAAGTATGGGAAAAGTATATAACTGTAAGACATTTTGATGTGTGTAAATTATGTTCAGACTTTGAGCTTAATTATTACTATAAAACTTATATAAAATAAAACACAGGTAGTCATAAAAATAGAATTACTTCTTTGATCATGCAAAGTTATAGGATCTCTTGGTTATTAATATTTTATTGGTCTTAAAGATTATTGCCAATGGAGACACTTAGTTTTCCTAGTTCTGTTCAAATTTCTTCCAAAGAGTAAAGTCACCCAGGACCATGATGATAGGATCAAACCTATCTGTTAGCAGTATCAGACTCAAATTTACAAAAATAATTGTATTTTTCTTTTTTTTAAATTTTTAAAAAATATTTATTTTATTTATTCCCTTTTGTTGCCCTTGTTGTTTTATTGTTGTAGTTATTATTGTTGTTGTCGTTGTTGGATGGGACAGAGAGAAATGGAGAGAGGAGGGGAAAACAGAGAGGGGGAGAGAAAGACAGACACCTGCAGACCTGCTTCACCGCCTGTGAAATGACTCCCCTGCAGGTGGGGAGCTGGAGTTCGAACCGGGATCCTTATGCCGGTCCTTGTGCTTTGCGCCACCTGCGCTTAACCCGCTGCGCTCCAGCCCGACTCCCAAATAATTGTATTTTTCACAAAACAGTAATAGAATTAAAGATTGGAGCTCATTGATTAGGGGATAGTGGACTATAAAGAGTATTTCTTGTAGCTCTGCTAGAAGGTTAATAGACTCTTTTAGGCATTACCACTGAGATTCCTTGCATACCAGTTTCTTCCCATAAAGTGGGGAAATGGGCCTTAAAAATTCTTAGGGTCCATTCCACTACCAGCATTCTCAAAAGTATTATAATCAGGCTTTCATAGTTTCAAATGTGTGTTCACATGTGTGAAAAAAGAGTCTGGTTGAGTCATAGCAACTGTGCTATAGCTGAAGTTTTATGGCTTCTGAGTTACAGCTTGATGATTTTAGAGTGCACATGCTACAACTCAGTGCTTATTAAGGGCTTCAGAATTGCAGTTCTGACAACATAGACCCATGGACCACATACCCAAACAACCCCATTAGAAATGTGTTTACACAGGTGAAAGTGTGTAAAGTGTGTGGGGCTAAGCCTATACAGAAAACAGTCTTAGTCAGTGTAATTCTGACAGGTAGAAAATTTATCAAGTAGTGATTGACCAGTTGTGAAGACTATTAACCTGAGTGGACCTCATCTCAGCACTGGATACAACTAGGCATGTATCAAACACTAGATGAGGGGTTGGGAGGTGGCACACTCTGTGGATACACACATTGCTATGTGTGAGGGACTTAGATTCAAACCTCTGGTCCCCATCTGTAGGGAGAAAGCTTCACAAGTGGAAGAGCAGAACTACAGGTGCCTCTCCTTCTCTCTGACCCCCTCCCCTCAGTGTAGGCACTGAACCACAGTGATAACCCTGGTGACATAAATAAATAAATAATAAATATATAAACAACACACTATGTGCACCATGATATGTCCAACCTCTGTCCATTAATAGTTAGCTGGCTCTATTTTGTTTAATTTTAAGCATAATTTCTAGTTTGTATGATCAAAATCTTTGCTATTTATGATGTGCATATTTTCCCCAGCTAACTTGAATAGCAAACATTTTCTTGAAGAATGACAGTTCACAATGATATCTGAATAGTTCTGAGTATCCCTGCAATAAAATAATAACAAAAACAATAGTTACTCTGTTTAACCATTTGGTTTTACATTTGTGTGTTTCTAGACCATTAAAATAACATTCTGCCTCAACAGAGATTTACAGAACTTCTTGCCCTGAGGACCAAGTTCTATTTCTCTGTTTCCCAAGCTCAAGAGTTAATGCTTCCAGAGCAACCCTCAACCAAAATGTAGTTGAGAGAACAACATCACAGATCCTCATTTCCTCAGTGGACTGTTCCATGAGATTCCTCAGAAGGTCCAACAGGAGCTTAACTTCAGTTGCCCACAGTAGTAACTAGGTCATGGTTGCACATATATTTTAATTTTTGTCCTTCTGTATCTGTTTCCTTATTCATTCACTTTGGTTTTCTGGAATTGGTTCCCAAATAATATAGTTGAGTTACTATCTCCAGGCTTGATTTTGGGGGAAAGTCTGAACTAAGATATATACATTAGGCTATGAGCATTTTTCTGCTTCTATTTCATACTTCTTGATTCATATAAAGATAAAAAAAAAAGCAGCTGTAACAACAATAGCAACTACAACAAGGACAACAACAAGGGCAACAAAACAGGAAAAATGGTCTCCAGGAGCAGTTTATTCATACTGTAGGCACTGAGCCCCAGCGATAACCCTGGAGGCAAAAACAAACAAACAAACAAAAATATTATGGGGAGGGGACAGAAAGTGACATATCTGGTAGAGGGGATACATAGCCACACTGGGTTCCAGCCCCGAACTCCAATCATATATAAATGCCTGCAAGGGGATACTTCATAAGCAGTAGTGCATCCTTGCCTGTTTCTCCTCACAGCCTCCCCTCCCCCTTCCCCCTCCCCCCACCCCTCCCCCCTCCCCCTCTCCCTCTCCCTTTCCCCCCACTCCTTCCTCTCTATTTCTCTATCTAAAAGAAAATAAATAAAGGCCACTAGGAGCAGTGGTGTGTAGGAACAGAGCCCCAGCTATAATACAGCTATAATACTGGTGGGGGAAAAAAGAAAAAAAGAAGGAGGAAGGAAGGAAGAGAGAGGAAGGAGAGGGAAGGAAGGAGGGAGGATAAAAGGAAATGCAAGGAAAAGGGAAAGAAGGAAGGAAGGAAGGAAGGAAGGAAGGAAGGAAGGAAGGAAGGAAGGGAAAGAAAGCACTATGTAGGGAAGGTATCATTGTTATTCATTAAAATAGAAGACAAGTTGAAGTCAGTATGGGAAGATAGCATAATTTTTATACAAAGAGGCTTTCATGCTTGAGACTTTGAGGTCCCAGCTTCAACCCCCAGCACCATTATAAGCCAGAGCTGAGCAGGGCTCTGGAAAAGAAACAGGGAAAAAAAGAAAGGTTAAGAGAAGTAAACAGGTAAACAAAAGAGGAAGAAAGATAAAAAAGATAGAAAAAGGTTGATGATAAAATTAATAAAAATATTATCAAACAACTAATTTTATAGTGTGGAGAAGCAACAGAACAGTGAGAGAGTGATGAGATCGTGTCAACAGGACACTAAAATCAGCTTGGAGAAACTCTCATTGGCAAATTCTGTGATCACTAGTGAGGAGAAAAGCCTCACCAGGAGTCAACACTATTACCACCTTGACCTTAGCTTTGAGAAAAATCCGTGTCTGTTGTTTAATCCATCTGGTCTGTGGTATTCTATCATGACTGTTCTAGAAGACATCACATCACCAAATGTGACGATGGTGACCATGATGCAAAGAGATGCTTTTATAGGGTCAACTATGTACTAAGCAGAGTTCTGAGTCTTAGGCAAATGTTAACATTTAATATCCACAGGAATCTTCTGAGAAAAGTACTTTAATTTGGGGAACTATCGTATGCTCAATTCTACCACTCTCAGGCTGACTTTTCATTCTTTTAATAAATTTTATGTGGAGAACAAGACAGAAGCAGAGAGAAGAGAGGCAGCAGAGTACTTACTAAATCTGAACCTTCTTGTACTTCCATGTAATACTGGGCTCCAAACTAATTTCTAGGTGATGTTAACGTGCACACTTTACAGAGTGAGTTAAATCTTGACCACCCCTCCCAAAGGATACACTTATTTATTTCTATCCTATATATGAAGAAACTTAGTTCCAAAGAGGTTATGTAATTTCCCCGTGTGGCTGGCAAGCAGAACCTGAGCATAGTTGGTATGGAAGCAGAAGCCATGTTACTTTTTTATTTTTTTAGAAGACATTAAACATTATGGGATAGCTATCTATTTCATTCATGTAAAAATACTATTAGGTGTTATTTTTAAAAGTAGGTTTTCAATAATGTTCTGCCTCCAAAGAGATTTACAGAACTTCTTGTCCTGAGGACCAAGTTCTACTTCTCTGCTTTCTCTCAAGCTCAAAAGTTAATGTTCTCAGAGCAATTCTCAACCAATGTGAAAATGTACTTGAGAAACCAATTATATACAGTACTATATAAATAATTCTTGGATATATATATATATATATATATATATATATATATATATATATGTAGCAAGTACTTCAATATCTTGCCAGTGACTACCTCTGGTAGAAATAACTTTTGTCTTTCCCCATTTGTGGTTATTACATATTTTATATAACAAATGTGCTTGTTTTCATTTGAAATGTATTTATAACATGTTTTATATAAGTTAGAGTGGGATATTTAAGTAAATAAGTAAAGAAACCAGGTTAGGGGCCCAGAAAGTGGTGCAGTGAGTATGGAGCTGAACTTGTAAGCATAAGGTCCTGTGTTTGATCCCCAGAATTCCGTGTGCCAAAGTGATGCTCTGGTGGTCACTCTCTCTCTCTCTGGGTCTCATTAACAACTACATAAAGTGTTTATCTAGAAAATACAGGTAACATTTGAAATAAATTAATCCTTCTAGATAATAGGTAGTAAATACTGGAAATAACATATAAAGATTAGGTAGAATTTCTGCGACTTTGTTAGACTGAAATTTTCATATGTTGAGTATTCAAGGTGGATACTGAAGTCCACAAACAAGTACATTTTGAGCAACCAGTGACACAGCTATTTACAAGATACTGGGTACTATACAGCAAACCCTAACAAAAGGACTTTTCAAAGTTAACCCAATTACCAAATAATGTGATGATAACATTAACTATCCATTGTCTTTTTGAACCCTAAGACAGCAGGAACCTCACATCTCCACTATAAAGCCTATATTTCCCCCAGTCCTGGAACCTTAGGATAGGGCCCACTTTCCTGCATGCCTCTCCCAATCCATATAAAATAATATTGCGTCAGCCGATCGCAACCTAATCAACACAACGATTGCCACCTCAACATGCTTCACTTCAGACTGTGTCCAGAGACTTCAGGTGTGGAATGACAACCCTTCAGCTTCATTACTTGGGTGAGACCTTTCCTTTCATAGTATTCTCTAATTCCATCCCAGGTAGTTCACTTTCTAACAAAGTCCCAAAACCTAGATATACACCAGCTTCTGTGAGAGAGAGCGTATGTTCACACGTATCCATAAACAAATGCAAAATATATACCTGAAAGCAGAAGTACACTAGAGTTTGCAGTGAGTACACTCCCAACACTTCCTCTCCACTATTCCAAGCTTGGGTCCATGATTGCTTAACAATTTGTTTGGCTTTGTATGTTAATTCTCTTTTCAGCCACCAGGTTCCAGATGCCATCAGGATGCTGGCCAGGCTTCCCTGGACTGAAGACCCCACCAATGTGTCCTGGAGCTCCGCTTCCCAGAGACCCACCCTACTAGGGAAAGAGAGAGGCAGATTGGGAGTATGGACAGACCAGTCAACGTCCATGTTCAGCGGGGAAGCAATTACAGAAGCCAGACCTTCCATCTTCCGCAACCCACAATGACCCTGGGTCCATGCTCCCAGAGGGATAGAGAATGGGAAAGCTATCAGGCGAGGGGATGGGATATGGAGATTGGGTGGTGGGAACTGTGTGGAGTTGTACGCCTCCTACCCTATGGTTTTGTTAATTTATCCTTTCTTAAATAAAAAATAAGTTAAAAAAATAAAACAAAAATCACAAATGTACAAAGTGACAAAAAAGAAGACAACTAAGATCACTGTCACCAGTAAAACTGATATTACATACTTTTGCTTCCAGTTATGGAAAGTAGAATAACATTTATGTGTGAACTAAGTAAAACACAGTTTGGTATACAAATGGAGGTCACAGAGAGCCTTGGGTGTCCAGAGAAACCTTATGGGGTCTTGGTAGTGGAAGGGGAGATTGACATGCCTGAAGGCATCTGAGTATTAGAACATGAAAGTGAGACAACTGCCAAAGATTAGATAATCAGAGAGAGCTTGTACTGCTGTGCAGACCTCATATTCCCTTGATACTCAATTATGGCTATCTGTAAAAATATTACAGGTCAAATCATATCATGAGGAACTCTAAGAAAGGTACAAGATCTTTCAGTAGATTAGACTTCCCTATAATTTACATCAATGGGAATCTCATTGCCAGTGCTTCTAAGTCATTTCCCTAAGGTCCATGACTGGACATAAAGCAAAGCAGGAGCCAGCTTTCCTCAAAGATGAGGTAGTTCATTAAAGTGGCAGAAGCATGTGTGCCAGGCAGAAATGTTCTCTGCAGAAGTCAATGCTCTTTCCCTTCTCCATTTCCCCTATGTTGTTTTCTTATTCTCTAGAGAATCAGACCAATGTTTTATGTAACTTTTCTTGTAATTTTTTTATGGAAAATAATATTTTACTCCTTATTTTTGCTACACTATCAAGACTGTGCTACACTGTGTTAGATTTCTTTTCCAGTTTGCATTATGTTACACAATCCAGTGTTAGATGTTTCATTATCACAAGCCATTAACACTGGTAAAAGAACATTGATAGTAGTGAGATACACACACACACACACACACACACACACACACACACACACACACACACACACATTCAAACATGTATGATGGAAAAATTTCGTCTTAACAAGGCCAACAAAATACTATTATCATGGGCCATTGGTCAAAGCATAGAACTATTTCATTCAACTAAATTTGGGGCTCAGTGGAATTCATGATAACAGTATTTGTCCTGAACTAATGCACAGTTCCTTGGGGTGTAATAGAAAAAATTTCCCAATGTGGGAACTGAATTGGAAATACAAATAGAAGGCTCTGAAACTTCTATCATGACAAAAGCTGCTGTGTATGTGTAAGTCAATTGAAAAAGTTTTTGCCGAGAGATGTTTAACAAAATTCTAGAGACTTTCAAGGGAACTTCATTTATTTAATCACTCAAAATACTTACCCAGTGCCTAATATGCATATAACATCCTATATGGGCTTAAGGGTACAACAGTAAAAATGAGACAATATTTACCTTTGTGGAACCCAAATTTTAGTAACTAGTAAATCTAGGATGTCAACAAGAAAAATAATAAACCATCAATATTCAATATAAAATTAGAGAAGTAGGGCTAAGAGATTTTGGAGAGAGTTGCCCTTTTGGATAAAATAGAAATAAAATATTGCTATGATGATTAATTTTTGAACAGAACTTAGGAGAAAAGGAGAGCTAGTCATAAGACTAAGTAGGGGATAGAATTCTAGGCAGAAGGAACACTAGTGAGGAAAGTTCTGAGGATGTGAGCATGCTGGGAACACCAGGAGGCAATGGCAGGGAGAAGTCAGAACCAAGATAAAACTCCAAATTTGCATTAAAAATTTAACCATATCCTAGGCTATATACTACATAGCTCTCATTTTTAAGGGAAATCCTAAGGAAGTCCAGAGAGAAAAACCATCATCAAGAAGCTGGAAAAAAAATGATCCTGGGTCCATAATCCCAGAGGGGCAAAGAATAGGGAACCTTTCAAGGGAGGGGGTTGGATATGGAGCTCTGGGGGTGGGCATTGTGTAGAAATGTACCACTCTTATCCTATAGTCTTGTCAATATTTCCATTTTATAAATAAAAATTTTAAAAAATGGGTTGGAGGTTTCAACTGTTACATCATATAGAGAAGATAAGATTTGGATTTGTATCCAGCTATAACTGCATAACAGAACAAAATTCACCTTTCAGAGGAGAGAGTTATCTTTTATACAATATATGGCTTATAAATGAATGTCAGTTTCACTAAGTGTGTAAAGTTCTCAAGCTTGTGAAAGAGCAGGAAAAATAGAACTCCCAGCCTTTTTTTTTTTTTTTTCTGGAACCAAGTGAGGTTATTTCCCTAGTACAAAATACATTATCTTTTCCAAAATCAGTTCTCCAGTTTTCAGATATCAATTATCTGAAATTAGTGAATACTCCACAAAAGTAGTAGTCCTACAAATCTGCCCTACTATAAAACGTTGGTTCCAATATCTAGGAAGCCACTGACTAGCTTTAAATCTACTTGATAATTTTCCAGAATAGCTCATAGAATTTAAGAAAGTTTAAAGTTGTAATGCCATATATTATGAAATACACAATCCAGACACAGTCTGATGGAAGAGGTGCATAGTTATCTTGGCTGAGGATACAAGGGAGAGGGGATGAAGACGTTTTATGGTATCATTGGATATGCAAATTAAGTGAATAAATGAGAGTCTCAGCAAAGAAATAGCAACTATTAACAAATCAGTAGAGTGGTCCGGGAGGTGGCACAGTGGCTAAGGCACTAGACTCTCAAGCATGAGGTCCTGAGTTCAATCCCCAGCAGCACATGTACCAGAGTGACAACTGGTTCTTTCTCTCTCTCCTCCTATCTTTCTCATTAATAAATAAAGAAAATTAAAAAAAAATCAGTAGAAGGAGGGCCTAGAGAGTTCGAATTTTTATGTAGAAATTGAGAAATGTTACACATGTATAAACTATTGTATATTATTTTACTGTTGACTGTAAACCATTAATTCCCCAATAAAAAAATAAACACACACACACAGTAGAACCAGGAGTTAAGAGACTGTACCAATTTGTCAGCAACTATCCTATGAATCAGTACTTCCTATAGTGAAGTGGTAATAAAGAATAGATAGGAAAAGCCAGACATAGAAATTATAATCACTTTAATTTTTACTATAGAATGCATTTAGAGAGAGAGGGAGATAGCAGAAGAAATATGTAAAATCAAATGTGAATCAAAAAATGATGCTGCCTAAAGAAGCAAAAAATAACAAGACAAATGAGGTGTTTTATATGACTTGAATAATATCAAGCAATTGAGCATGGATGCAATTTAAAATTTCAAAAAGAAAGAAGTAGACACAAATAGCTCTTGAAAAGACAATGAGTTAAAACTTTCCAAACATGGTAAGAGGCATTAATTTACAGACCCCAAATCACCAAACCTTAAGAAACATAAGAGCAAAGAAAATCAGACAAGTGTGCATCAAATTATGACATTATTATTGGTTTCTGAGAAATCAATAATAATAACAGTCTTGAAAGCAGGTCAATAGAAATAACACATTATATACAACAATGACAAGAATAACTATCTTTAAAATCACCCAGCCAAAAAGATAAGTGTACACCAATGTTCATAGCAGCACAATTCATAATACCTAAAATTTGGAAGCAAACCAGGTGCCTAACAACAGATGAATGGCTGAGAAAGCTGTGGTATATTTGCACAGTGAAATACTACCAGCTATTAAGAACAATGAACCCACCTTCTCTGACCCATCTTGGATGGAGCTAGAAGGAATTATGTTAAGTGAGCTAAGTCAAAAACAAAGATGTGTATAAATAAATAGAAGTTGAGAAAGAAGAACAGAAAAGGAAAATCAAAGCAAGATCTGACTAAGTTTGGAGTAGGGCACCAAAGTAAAAATCTCTGGGTGGAGGGTGAGAGTACATGTTCAGCTTCACTGGGGGTGGAGGGATAGGGAAACAGTCCTTTGGTGGTGGTAGGGTATTGATGTACACTCCTATTAACTTGTAGTCTCATAAATCACTATTTAATTAATATGAGAATGGAAAAAACTGAAAAAAATTACATACTTATTTTCATGAGGGGAGCAGAGCACCACTTCATATTTGATGATAGGGATTGACCCCAGAGCCTCATACACTCAAGGCTATTACTCTACCTACAGAGCTACCTTCTTCCCCACAGATGATGAATTGGAGTTTTCAAGAGGAACAGGTGAGATCAGAAGGGAATTGTAAGGCATTTTTGAAGTAAAGAAAGACTAAAACTGCTGGACTAGAGTTATTTATCTAGAAAAACAATGTTCACTCACCACTGGAGAGCTATCTATGCTGCTAGGGAAAAACAGAGACAGTCTAGGGGTATAGATCAACTGGCCACTGTACATGTCATGTGGAGAAGCAATTACAGAAGCCATAACACTTTCCTTCTGAACCCTCAAAAGGATTTTGCTTCATACTCCCAAAGGGGAAGACATTAAGGGAAGATGGCCAGAGGGCTCTGAACTCCAGTTATATTGGGACCCTGAACTTTTGTGATCAGGAACCTTTGTCTTTTCCCCATAATTGAAAGGGAAGAGAATTTGGAGGACATTCGAGGAAGTCAAGGTCTATTTCCCTTACCTGAGAGGAAGAGAAAAAGAGAAGCACACCTGGAAGTTGTAATTGGTATGGGTGTGGTTTAGAAAAGAAGTGAATGTAGGGCCATAGAAGCAAATGAAAATGGGCATCAGCTTTCACATGGGCTTAATGAGGTCATCCAAATGTACCTTTTAATTTCCTTGATTAAAAGTTTAAAATATCTGAACAAAGAAAAAAAGGGGGGGCACTGAATTGAGGAGAAGCCTTTAACAATGGAATAAAAATCACTCATTTGAGTCTTACAGAAAGAAAGAAAGAAGAAATCATGGCACATACATTCAATGGGGCACTCGGGCACTACACAGCAGTTAAAAAGGACTATATGTGTCCTTTGGAACAAAGAATAGAACTGGTGGTGATTATAGGGACTGGGTGGTGCACGCACATGGTTGAGCACACATGTTACAGTGCACAAGGACCTGGGTTCGAGCCCCCGGTCCCCACCTGCAGAGGCAAAGCTTCACAAGTGGTGAGGTAGGGCTGCAGTTGTCTCTCTGTCTCTTTCCCTCTCTATCACCCCTTCCCACTTGATTTCTGACTGTCTCTATCCAAATAAATAAATAAAGATAATAAAAAAAATAAATAAAAAAAGAATTGGTGGTGATTATATTTAGTGAAATAAATAAGAAAGTGAAGGACAACTACAGGATAATTTCACTCGTGTGGAATGGAGAGAAATGAAACAGGGCAGGGGAGATAGCATAACAGTCATGCAGAGTCTCTCATGTCTGAGGCTCCAAAGTCCCAGGTTCAATGCCTCACACCACCCTAAGTCAGAGCTGGGATTTGCTCGGGGGGGCGGGGGAAGAGAATTGAAACACATGAACTTGAAAAAAGAAATATATATGTGTATTCAACACAGATTTATGACTTTGGGAGAGCTATGGTGGTTACTGCTGGAGAGGGATAGAGACACAGAAGTCTGGTAGTGGGAATGGTGTAGAATTTTACCCCTATCATCTTATAATATTATAATCACTGTTAAATCAGCAATAAAAATATAATAAAAAATGTTCAAAACTGAAAGCTAAAATAAGACATGTTAAGGTAAATAAAATACATTTATTGCCAGCATACTTCACTTACCGGGAATAATGAAAGAAAAACTATCTAGTTAAAAAGAAATGACCCTTGAATCAAGATCAAAATGAAAATGTTAGTATTTCTAGAAATTAAAAATATATGGGCAAATATATGTATGCATCAGCATGTATACTACTTTTAGACAAAGCACCCTATGTAAACACAAATATATCGACTATATCATATAACAAGTTTGCACTCATAATTATTATGATCTATAAGTAGTTATTAATTTTGACTAATAAATTAACAAGTTATTGTTTCCAGGAATTCTGTTATGTCCCTATGAATCCCTGATGACAACATTTTCTTTTTTAAAATTAATGTGACATTGAATTTCAAGGCAGTATCTATTTTATGTGTATAATTTCACCTTTTATAAAATTGTGTGCTTATCAGCTGACTGATGCATATATTGTTTCATTTTATGTGAATTCTTGTTATAAGAGAAAGTGTTAATAAATTTGCTGATTTAAAAGTATCACATTCAGTCAACTGTTTTATCTCATGTATAAATAAGCATTTATAGCTCACATTTTCTTTTTCTTTTTTTAACTTTTTAAATTTTTATTTATTGAATAGAGACAGCCAGAAATCTAGAGGGAAGGGGTAAGATAGGGAAAGAAACAGAGAGACACTTGCAGTACTGCTTCACCACTTGCAAAGCGTCCCCCTCCAGGTGGAGACTGGGGGCTTGAACCAGGGTCCTTGCACACTGTAACATGAACATTCAACCTGGTGCACCACCACCCGTCCCCCCTTTTAAAATTTATTTATTTATTTTAGGACAGAGAGAAATTGAGAGGGAAGGGGGATAGAGAGGGAGAGAGAGAGACAGAAACACCTGCAGTACTGCTTCACTACTTGCGAAGCTTTCCCCCTGCAGGTGGGAACTGGAAGCTTGAACCTGGATCCTTGTGCACTGGACAGTGTGCACTCAGCCAGGTATGCCAGCACCTAGCCCTCTAGCCCACATTTTTTCTCACAGTCTTCTCATACTAACAGCCAGTAGACAGAACTTCAGTCTTATACTAGTGAGTCATTATAGATAGTAAAATTACTAACCAAAAGCACAAGAATATGGCACTATGCAGACTATGGAATAGTTACTTGTATACAGTTTGCGAACTGAAACAGACTGTCAAGTATTACCTTATTTGACCTGAGCAGAAATGTATCATCAAGTGTGTTCAAGTGTGTTGTTGTTGTGGTTGTAGTCAGGTGTCGGGCTGCACCGCGGAAAAGAGAGAGCAAGTCCAGAGCAAGTGGGGTACACAAATCTTTATTATAGGATGGGGGGGTGGCTCAGGCCACATGGAGTCAGCCGACAATGGCTGTCACCACTGCCTGACCACTGGGCGAGAGAAGGGAGAGAGATCTGAGAGAGAGCCGAAGGAGGAGAGAGAGAGAGAGAGAGAGAGAGAGAGAGAGCCAAGAGCCCAGAGAGAGCGAGGGGGGGGTGAGGGGGCTTTTATTGGGCGACAACCAGGGGTGATGTGTTGGGCCAGGATTGGTTGAAGGGGGCACTGCTAGGATTTCGTGGGGTGTGGTAAAACCTGGGGGCAGAGACTGCATCAGAATAATTCCTCAGCTCACAAGTGTGCTCCTCACTTTGCATGATCAGAAATAAAATGTTCTCTTGAAAGAATAGTGGGTACTTGATTTGGGTATTATAGATAAATTTTTATCAATAGGAGCCAAAATTAAAAAATACAAAACTCATGAAGAATGAGATTGACTATGTATATACACACACATACATGTGTATATTCTTTTTTTTTAATTTTTTATTTTATTTTATTTTATTTTATTTATTTTATTTATTTATTCCCTTTTGTTGCCCTTGTTGTTTTTTTATTGTTGTAGTTATTATTGTTGTTGTCGTTGTTGGATAGGACAGAGAGAAATGGAGAGAGGAGGGGAAGACAGAGAGGAGGAGAGAAAGATAGACACCTGCAGACCTGCTTCACCGTCTGTGAAGCGACTCCCCTGCAGGTGGGGAGCCGGGGTTCAAACTGGGATTCTTATGCCGGTCCTTGTGCTTTGCGCCACCAGCGCTTAACCCGCTGCGCTACAGCCCGACTCCCACATGTGTATATTCTTTTTCTCTTAATAAAAAATGCTTGGTACTAAAATTAACAAAATTACGAAACTGTGGAATTTGAAATACATGCACAGGAGCAGGGGAAGATTGCTGTCATAATGGTTATGCAAACAGACTGTCATGCCTGAGGCATACCTCAGGTCCCAGGTTCAATCCTCCACACCACCATAAACCAGAGCTGAATAGTATTTTAATAAATGGAAAAGAAAAAGGCACAATTAATATATGTAATAAAATAGCATAAAAATAAGGAGGGTCATTTGCATTAATAAACCATTGGTTTTAAGTAAATTATGAAGGTTAACAATGAATCTGTAATCCCTACAGCAACCACCTCAAACTATCATCAATAGAGGAAACTAAATAGGATACTAGAGTATTCTATTACTTTCCCAAAAGTACAGTAAAGAAGGAATTAAAGTATATGGAATGAAAGCAAAGGCCAATGGCAGACCGGAATCTGACCAGAGCAATAACTACATTAAGCGTAAATGACAATGCACTTTGATAAAAGTCAGAGATAGGGGCCGTCAGGTGGTAGTGCAGCGGGTTAAGCACACATGGCGAAAAACACAAGGACCAGTGTAAGAATCCCGGTGTGAGCCCCCAGCTCCCCACCTGCAGTGGGAGTCGCTTCATAAGTGGTAAAGCAGGTCTGCAGGTGTCTATCTTTCTCTCCCTCTCTATCTTCCACTCCTTTCTCCATTTCTCTCTGTCCTATCCAACAACAATGACATCAAGAACAACAGTAGTAACTACAACAATAAAACAACAAGGGCAACAAAAGGGAAATAAATATTAAGAAAAAAAGTCAGAGATAGGCAAAATGGATCTTAAAAAAAGAAAACTTAGTCCTATACAAAAGATACATTATAGTACAAAAAAGTTGAATTTAAAATGAAGAAAAACTGCATCATGCAACTACTATTTGTATGAGAGCTATCCTGAGTTTATCAATATCAAATAAAATAAACTGCAATATGAATACTATCAGAGATGCAGTGAAATATTTTATAGTAGTAAGAGCTGATTCATCAGAAAGACATAAGAATTCTAATTGTGGATGAGCTTAATTTTACTTTAAAACACATGACCCTGAGGTAGGAGGTGTTGGGTGATGGGGGACGCCTGCAAAGCTTTGGTGCAGAGAGTACACTGTGCCAGGCCCAGGCCTTGCCGGTTTGATCCCAAGGACGAGGCCTTTGCTAAAACCATGCTCTGTCAAATCCTCTCCCAGGCCACGAAGCATCTGAACTTGACCCTCCCCGCTCTTCATCTTTATTGGAACTGGAGGTACTGAAGCAGCACTGGATGTCATACACATGGCATTGTTCAATCCACATGTCAGTTGGGACAGAAACAATAACCCAGAACCCCGGAACAAACTGGGTCCCAGTGATTAATACAAGTTCTACTCTGTGAATGCAGATTACAGCAAACTGAAGAAAGGAGGTCAACTCTTTTTAAAAAAACATTTTTATTTATTTATTATTGGATTGACCCACAGAAGTTGAGAGAGGAGGGGGAGATAAAATTAGAGAGAGGAAGATAGACACTTGCAGCCCTGTTTCACCACTTGAGTAGCTTTCATCCTGCAGGTGGAGACCAACGGCTTGAACCCATGTCCTTGTACACCATAATGTGAGTGCTTAACCAGGTGAACCACTGCCTGGCCCCATGAAGGTCCAGAGTTTTAAATAAAATAATTTCACTGTATATTTGCTTAAAATGAAGGTCTTCCAGAAGCCATCTACACAATTTTCTATTTAACCAGGAATTATCTCCCCTTTAAATACACAGAATCATGTTAGTATATTATTGGGGCTTATACTGATTAATAAATATCTGAAATGTAAAAATATATAAACAAACACATGACCCCAAAACTTAAAAAATCTAAAAGGAGAAATAGGCAAAATGTACAATCAGAGGTAGGGTTCGTAACACTTTTTTGTTTTCCAGTAACGGATAGAACAAAGAGGTAAAAATCAGTAAGGATAAAGAAAACTGGATCATTATTAGCTTTCTTAACTTCATTACACTTGTAGACCGTTATCCCCACCAACCACAGAATGCACATTCATTTAAGGGAGGCATGCGATGTGCTTTGGACTAGACTACTGGCTGGGCTTGTAAAAATCTCTCAGTGTAATTCAAATGATTGAAACCTTATAGAGGATTTTTCTAACCACAATGAATTTAAATTAGGAATCACTAGCAATACAATATCTAGAAAAGCCTAAAGTATTTGGAAATTAAACAATAAATTTCTGTACAATCCAAACACCAAAAAAATAAATCACAAGAGAAATTTGAATGACTTTTGTTTAGGTGATAATAAAATGGAGTTGTGGTTTCTCTCTTTATCGAAAAAGGAGAAAGTTCAAACTGAAGTGGTGAAGTCACAACAGTGGTATAAAATAATCAATGATTAGTTAATTTAAAAAACCAAGAAAATATTAATAGCAGAACTCACTAAGAAAGTAAATGGAGCAGGGAGTGGTGCACCCAGAGAATACAGACTTTACTATGGCTAATATGTGTATGGAGAACTGTTGCCAGTTGCTAGGACTCTGAGAACAGATGCATCTCAGGGTTGAGAGAAATTCACTTCAATCATATTCCTATGATCTGAAGAGATTCAGGGGCGGGGGGGCACATACAAGGCACCTCGAGCTGGGGTAGTACTAAGTGTGAGCTGCCACCCCCAGCTTCTCCCAGAGTGTTTATTGATAAATTTATGCATTACATCACAAAGGAACAAGGAAGATCAAAGATTTTTTTTTTTTATGTACATGGGGACTAATTGTCAAGACACAAGCAACAGGTGGTTAAACATTAGTATCAAAAGATCAAAAGGTCAGAACATATTTTCATGGTGGCAGAAAACATCAGAAATGTAGGTAGGTGTGTTCAAAACTGCCATTGTCTGGGTTTAATTATGTCAAATATATTCTTTTGATGACATAAAATCTTGAGTATATTCCAATTATCCCATGCACAATTTCCAAACCCTTAGGGAAGAAGCCAGACATTGGAGTTATGGGTAACTGTAATGTGTGCATTACCATGATACTGCCTGTGGACTAGTAAAATTTATGACGTATCCAGAATTTGCTCTAGAGTGGGATTTTGAAATGAGGGACATAATCTGAAAAACAGGATTCATGGTATATTTAGTCAAAAGGAAGGTACCTAGCAGATATACAAACACATATTCAGCAAGCACAGAGGCAAAGGTAACAATCAGTGGGATTTCTAATAACAAGTATCAGGAAGTCTGGGATCAGAAAGCTTCTTCAACACATTGCCATGTGCAAAGACCAGGTTCAAGAAAAAAGGAAAAAGATTTAAAAAAAGTGGTTGCCAGGGACAATGACATTGTGCAAGCAATGAATCCAGCAATAATCCTGAATCCCGGTAGGGGAGAGAGAGACAGAGAGATTGGGGGGGAGAGAGAGGAAGAAGAAGAGGAGGAGGATGGGGAGAGGAAGAGGAAGGAGAAAGAGGAAGAGGAGGAGGAGGAGGAGGAGAAGGATGAGCGGAAGAGGAAGAGGAAAGGAGGGAGGAGAAAAAGTTAAAAATTAAAAGCAATGAGTTCTTTAGATATATTAATCAAATTTTTCCATTACAGAGTTAATTAGCAGAGTTGAGAAGAAACTCAAATTACCAATATCAGGAATAAGTAAGATATATGGTATAACATCAATATATAAAAATCAATTTTATTTTTATATACTAGAAACAAAAAGTTAATATTTAAAATCAATTCCATGGGAACAGCATCAAATCTATAAAATAAAAAATACTTAATAATACATATAAAAATAAACCAAGGAAAAACCCCTGCATTGAATATTAGTAAATCTCTGAAAGATTTTTTATATTTTATTTATTTATTTATTTGAAAGATAGAACGAGAGAGAAAGAACCGATATCACTATGGTGCATGTGCTGCCAGGGACTGAACTCAGGACCTCATGCTTGAGGGTTCAATGCTTTATCCTCTGTGCTATCTCTGAAAGAATTTTTAAAATACCTACATATATGAATACATACAATAATTCATAGATTAGAAAACTCAGTATTGTTTAGATATTAGTTCTCAAATTAATCTACATAGTCCCAGTGCAATAAAAATAAAAATTCTTTCTGAAATCTTAAAAGTATTTTGAAAAGCAGGTTATTTAGAATAATTAAATAAATTTGAAGAAAGGGACCAGCTTCAAAACTTAATGCAAATGTAAGTAATCAAGGCAATGGGTTATTGCTATAAGGAAAGACAAATCAATAATAGATCAGAATGGAGAATCAAGAAATAGATCCACACTTAGATGGTTAATTGATTTTTGACAAAAATGTCAAAGCTATTCAGTGGGAGAATGGAAAGTGTCTAGAACCAAAGGCACTGAAGTAAGTGAACATTGCAAAGAGTTTCAGTCCCTTCCTCACAGCTGTTAAGAATGTGTTTACTATAAGCATGCGCAGTAGAATTATACCTTTTAAGGAAAAAGCATAGCAAAATAACTCCAGTATTTCAAGGAATTTTATGAGAGAAAGGTATGAGAGAGCAGGCCATCCATCATTCAGCTGTGACAGGGGATGCTGGGGATTGAACCTAAGCCCTACACTTAGTGACCTGCCTGGCTCAAGAAGAACTTTATAACCTGGGAATAAGTGAGTACTTAGAAAAAGAACAGAGAAAGTGATAATTGCAAAAAGAAATGACAAATTTAACATCATCAAACTTAGCTTTTTGTGTTCATGAAAAGATCCTGAGACAATGTTTTCACAAGCTACAACTGGGGAGAAATTATTTACAAAATATGTGTCTGACTAAGGGCTTGTATACAGAACTTTGAAGTATCCAACTTTTGAAATGGTTAATGGCCAGTCATGTCACACAAAAGAAAGCATACACATGATCAGTAGGCCCATGGAAAATGTGCTATCACTATTACTCATAGAAACACCACAGAACTCTCACCACAATGACTGACATTTAAACACTGGGAAAAGCTGGAGAATGTACCAACAGCGCACAGGACTTGCTTGGTAGAGGCCCCAGTTTCTATCTCTAGCACCACCCATAGCAAGAATTGAGTTCTGATAAAAATTAATTAATTAAATTATGGGCAAGTACCAAGTGTAATTCAAGATCTGGAAGTACCAGACCCTAGGTGGAAGACAGCTAAATTTATACAATCATACTGGTTTGCTTCATTGTTTGTGTATAATATTTGTTATATATTGGGCTGTTGGAAAAGTCACAACTCATTTTTGCATAGAAAAACAGAAAAAAAAAGTCATGACTTTCCCAATAGCCTAGTATATGCCTCTCCTCTAATTCTATGTCTCAGGTATTTTCTTTCTTTTTTGTTTTAGAGTTTTTTTTCATTTCTTTCTTTCCTTCTTTTTAATCTTTTATTTATTTATTATTGGATAGAAACAGAGAGAAATTGAGAGGGAGGGGATACAGAGAGGAAAAGAGACCAAGAGACACCTGCAGCCCTGCTTTATCACTAATGAAACTTTCCCCCCTGCAGGTGGGACCAGGGACTCGAACCCAGGACCTTGTGCACTGTAAGGTGTGTGCTTAACTAGGTGGGCCACTGCCTGGCCCATCTGTCCTTTTCATTCACATAACTGAAATTAAAACAAATGTCCACCAGAGACATGTGGAAGAATGCTTATTGCTATTTTTTTTTTTTTTTGCCACAATTGCTGACAACTAGAAAAACTCAAATGTGTTTCAAGAAAAGAATGGATAAACAAATTGTGGTAAATACGTACAATGAAATACTGCCCCACATCTAGAAAAAAAAATAGAGTAATGAACTACATACACATGCAAGAGTAGAGCTAAATATCATAGACACTATGCAAAGTGAGGAACAGAACACAAAGAATATGCTGGATGGTGCTACTTACATGACATTTTAAAATGGGCAAACTTCTAAGATGACTTAAAAATATTTATGAAGGAACTGGCTGGATAAACTAAACTATAATAGAGGTAATGGTTTCATGAATATATCCACTCACTAAACTTCTGCAGTTAAGATTTGTGCATTTGGGTGTATAGACATTTTAGCCAAAAAAAGGGCAAGTGATAACTAGTTATATTTAAACAAGTAGAAGGGAGTAAGTAAAAGTATAAATTGTACAAGGACAACAGAGTGGTGAAGATTACTAAAGCTGACTGAGGGGCATACAAAGGTTCAATATGTGGTCTGGGAGGTAGTGTAGTAGATAAAATATTACATTCTCAAGCTTGAGGTCCTGAGTGCAGTCCCTGACAGAACAGGCACCAGAGTGATGTCTGGGTCATTTTTTTCTCCTCCCATATTTCTTATTAGTGAATAAATAAATCTTTAAAAATAAAATAAATAATATTACCTGGTAACACAACAAAATTTGTCTTTAACAAAAAAAAAAAAAAAAGAAAGAAAAGCTCAATATTTGATGCTATTTATTTTATATGTGTTTAAACTTTTCTGGAGATTGCTGTTGAAATGTTTAAAAGCCAGGAAGTCCAATATTGGGACAGAAAGTTCTCAATTAGAGATGCTTTGTCTCGTAAATATTTAACTTTCTTACTTTTATTTTCTTTTATGCAAAACAACCATCAAACTGAAAATTCACTTGCTGATCTTAGCAACAGCATTGTGAACAAATATATAAGTATCCACCCTGTCCAGACTCTTTGCAGACCAGCTCTTAGAAAAGTTCTCAGAGATGCTGGTGTTCCTGGGAACAAGTCAATGAGCACATTTCCTTGAGAAAGAGACTAAAGTGCTGGGATTATGCCATTTAGGGACTTCAAAGAGTCTGTTTTCTAAAGAGTTCCATCTGAAACAGAGACACTTAGGGAAGAGTTCCCCAGTTCCCTGACCCAGCTGTAGCCTTTCCTTGAATTTCCTTTACCACAACCTCCACAGAGGAGGACTGTTGCTCTTTTAGTCCTGGACCTATACAAACACCTTTGCACTGCACGAAAATCCTGTGAGTACAGAAAGGTATATATATTTTTTCCTTCTCAAAGCAACTCCTAACATTCTTAGGGCTCTGGAAAAAAAATCAGTAAAGCCATAGGACCCTTAGAATATACCTAAAACAGACTTACTAGCTTCTTCCAAAATGGAGGCCCCAAATCTTCTTCTTCTAGCGTTTGCCTCATCTGCTGTATTCTTACTTTTGGGTTCCTGATTATTAAACAATTTGTTCTGCTTTATATCTTAACACTCTTCAGCCACCAAGTTGCAGATGCAACCATGATGCCAATGTGAATTCCCTGGACAGATGACTTCATTAATGTGTCCTAGAATCCCGCCTCCCCAGAGCCCCATCCCACTAGGGAAAGACAAACAGATCGGGAGTATGGATGCACCTGCCAACACTCATGTTCAGTGGTGAAACAATTACAGAAGCCCAGACCTTCCACTTTCTGCTTGGGTCCATGCTCACAGGGGGATAAAGAATAGGAAAGCTTTCAGTGAAGGGGATAGGATATGGACCTCTGGTGGTGGAATTGTAACCCTCTTATCCAATGGACTTGTCTGCCATAATTAAATCAATAAAAAAACATTCTTGGGGCTTCCATTAAGAGATTTAGATTGGGAGTGGTGGTGGGGGTCATCTCTTCTGTTGACATTCGATTGTGTGGTTTACAGATGGTTCTGAACTCATGATTCTTTTTTTTCTTTTTTATATTTATTTATTTATTCCCTTTTGTTAGTTGTTTTATTTGTTGATCTCACAGCAGCCTATGACACGGTCTGGCACCATGGTCTCCTAGTCAAGATCTCAAGATGCCTGCCTCCAAGGGTGGCCAACACTATATCGTTTCTTCTTCAAAACAGAAGATTCCGGGTGCATCTGGGTGACAAGTCTAGCAGATGGAGACTTGTCTCAAGTGGCCTCCCCCAGGGCTCTGTTCTGGCTCCTACGCTATTTAATATTTACATCAATGACCTCCCAGAAACTTCTTCAAGGAAGTTCATCTACGCCAATGACATCTGCTGTGCAACTCAGGCATCCAAGTTTGACATCTTCGAGGAAACACTCATGAAAGACATGTCTCTGATATCTGATTACTGTAAAAAATGGCGACTAATCCCTAGCACTGCAAAAATGGTATCATCTGTTTTCCATCTACATCATGCATCGGCCTCGAGTGAGCTTAATGTGTAGCTTGACGATACGAGAATCCGGCATGAAGCCCAGCCAGTCTATCTTGGTGTTACTCTCGATCACACCCTGTCATTTCAGGAACATCTCATAAAAACTGCAGCAAAGGTGGGCGCGAGGAATAACATCATTGCAAGACTGGCCAGCTCCTCACGCGAGCGCTTCCACATTACGATCGTCATCTCTGGCATTATGCTATTCCACTGCAGAATACTGTGCCCCAGTATGGTTCCGTAGCCCCCATGTCCACTTGGTCGATTCCAAATTATATTCCTCCATGAGGATAATTTCTGGAACCATCCATTCCACCCCGGTTCCATGGCTGCCAGTTCTTAGCAACATTGCCCCTCCAGATATTCGTCGGGATGCGGCATCATCTAAGTTCATTTCCCACATCTACGCTCAACTGGACCTGCCAATATACGCAGATATCTTCGCCCACCCTGTCCAACGCTTGACATCTCGTCACCCAATCTGGTCCTCTATGCCTACACTGAACTTCTCTGTTCCAGACTCTTGGAAACAGAGTTGGCAGTCAGCTGAGGTAAAGAACAAACACCTCATCACAGACCCCTGCAAGCGTCAACCCGGCTTTGACCTAGCACATTATGATTGGGCCCTCCTCAATCGCTATCGAACAGGCCATGGCCGGTGCGCCGCTATGTTCCATCGCTGGGGAGCCAGAGATGACCCGAACTGCCCCTGCGGCTACAGACAGACTATGACCCACATAGTCAATGACTGCCACCTCTCCAGATTCAAAGGAGGTCTCGAAACTTTACATCAGGCTCAACCTGACGCTGTTGACTGGCTACGGAAGAAGGGCAAATGCTAGAAGAAGAAGTTGTTTTATTGTTGTAGTTATTGTTGTAATTGATGTTGTCGGTAGATAGGACAGAGGGAAATGGAGAGAGGAGGGGAAGACAGAGGGGGGAGAGAAAGATAGACACCTGCATACCTGCTTCACCGCCTGTGAAGCAACTCCCTTGCAAGTGGGGAGCCAGGGGCTCAAACCGGGATCCTTACTCGTCAGTCCTTGTGCTTTTTACCAACTGTGCTTAACCTGCTGCGCTACTGCCCAACTCCCTGAACTCATGATTCTTTCCTGTCCAATATCCCGCAGACCTCAGACTTAGCCTCCTGGAAATAGGATGCAATCCACAGGCCCTACCTCCCAGCTTTTCATCTAATCCTTGCACAGGATGCAATGGGCTCATGTCACCTTTTATGATGCAGCCTGGGGACAAAATCAGCCACAGTCACTCCCCTAAGGTTCCTAGAGGTAGTCAGAGAGAGAAGGAAGGAGTAAGAGAGACAAGGAGACAAGGGAGGAAATACAGATTTGATTCAGTAGTCTGAAGAGTGAGATTTAATTGCATTCATTTACAGTAGAAAAGCCCTACACACACACACACACACACACACACACACACACAGTAAGGAGAGCAGAGAACTCACACCCCTTCCCCAGCAGAAAGGACATTAGCTTTTCAGGGTCCTTTGTCTCTGAAGCAATAAGAATATCTGCAAAGGAGGAGAGGAAAGCTAAAAAGCAATTCTTTCCCTGACACATCCTTAGCAAATTCCAGGGAGCATCCTCAGTTAAGAAAGCAAATTTGCTTTTTCTTAGCACAGTTAGCTTATCTTTTCACACTGTGTCAGCAATTATGATTTGTGTAGCTTTCATTTGGCTTGAAACCATAATTCCCTTTTGAAAGTAAGACATCTTTACAGTTATTTTTTTCCATCTGCTAACCCCCTTTCCCTCTATTAAAACCTCAAACAATTTAACTAAAATTAAATTTCCTTTTCTAAAAAAGGTTGAGGAAATCAAAGAAAAGGATTCAAGAAGAGGGGTCCAGACACAAGACAAAGAAAAATGTTTAAATCTGGATCGAAAACTTGTCTCCCTTCCTTCCTTTCTTTTCTTGTCCTACTCCCACCTTAAATCAAGTAACCCTTTTCCTGATTACAGTAAACACCTTCTTGGCAGATCAAAAGGAATGATTCTACAGTGAGCTGCTTGCTCACAAAATTCATCACGATAATGCCTCATGATATTTAGCTGAGCCTGCTTCTGCAGCTACCACTGCCTGGCTTTGATCTGTCACTGTGGCCTTGAGTCTCTGCTGGGAGTTCATCTATGTTTTGTTGGCATCAGACCTCTTTCGGTACTTATACTTCAGGCTGGTGAACAGCCCAGTAGAATGCAAAGAACCAACCCAAAGATGGATTTTCCTCCCCATACTTTCAAAACTACAAAAATAGTATTTTTGAGTTATCAGATATTTAACTTTCCTAAAAAGTATTTTAGATATTTAACTCTTCCTTCCCATTCCTGACCTCATGAATTCATCCTTTGTAGTGTCTTCTTTGAGACTCATCCCTGGTCATCATAGGTAATTTTCACACTGTGGTTCTCATGTCTGTAATGTATGTTTCTTGCAGAGGATTATTTATTGTTGATGACACAACAATGTGCATTTGCCAGCCTCCTAAGCCTTGCAGACACATAAGGAAGACAACCAGGTGCTTGACTATCTTAGCAAAGCCACCTGGACTTGTGAGAAGTCACCCCCAAAAGGAGTCATCTTCCTGTGTGATCTTCTAGGACTACTTAGGTTGATGTTAATACCTATGGTTAAAAAAAAAAATGGACACAAGTATCTGAAACTCTAATTTGCAATGATATGACTTGACTTTTACTCCCCAAAGTGGAGATCTTGGATCTGATTCCTGCAAATGACTTAACTGGAAGTATTACTTAGTGGTTCAGTGTCCTGACCAATAAAATTGATGGGAAAGAGCCCATCTTGTTTTATTATCTGCCTGGCTGCCCCAAATTGTCCAACTAAGCCTCTTAAATGCCTTTTTTCCCCACAGTTTTCTCTCTCCTCCTCCTCTCTCTCTCTCTCTCTCTCTCAGATCTTTGTGCAGCATTAGAATTACTGACCATACAGTCCTCAAAAAATTTTTAAATAATTCACAAATACATTGAATGGCTACATATTTTTAAAATCTTCAGAACTATTTGGTAATTTACTTATTTATTTTGGGTAGGGACAAAGAGAAATTGAGAGGGAATGGGGAGATAGATAGGGAAAGAGGCACTTGCAGCACTGCTTCACCACTTGGGAAGCTTTTCCCATTTCAGGTGGGGACCAGGGCATTTAACCTGGGTCCTTGTGCATATGCATTCAACCATTCAACCAGGTGCTCCACTATCTGTCCCCTCCTCTAACTTTTTTTTTTTTTTTGCCTCTAGGGTTATCGCTGGGGCTCAGTGCCTGCACTAGGAATCCACTGCTGCTGGAGGCTATTTTTTCCCTTTTGTTGCCCTTGTTGTTTATCGTGGTAGTTATTGTTGTCGTTGTTGGATAGGACAGAGAGAAATGGAGGAGGGGAAAACAGAGGGGGAGAGAAAGACAGACACCTGCAGACCTGCTTCACCACCTGTGAAGCGAACCCCCGCAGGTGGGGAGCTCGAGGCTTGAACTGGGATCCTTGAGCTGGTCCTTGAGCTTTGTGTCACGTGCACTTAACTAGCTGTGCTACTGCCCGACTCCCCATCAAACATTTAACTCTTCTCTCATGGTTTCTATACTTCTAGACAATTCTTGTCTCCTCTCTTTCAGCCATTTTCTGATTCTGTCATCACTTCCAAGCTAGGTTATTCACTTTCCGGTGCGGCTTCCTTTCTACCCTCCCAGCATCAACAGAGTTTTCTCCCCTGCTAGTGCCCCTTCATTCCATCCCTTTCCCTACTTCCTCAGAGTTCTTTGCTTTGGTGCAATACATCACACCCAGTCCAAGTTTCACCTTATGTTTTTTTCCTACTTTCCACTTTTCCCTTAATTTCCATTTGTGCATGAGACCATGCAGTATTTATCCTATTCATCCATTATTCATCCTTCTTTTTCTGGCTTATCTCACTCAACATGATACCTTCAGGATCCACCTGCTTTGTAGCAAAGGAGATGACATCATCATTTTCAACAGCTGCAATATATGCGATATATATTAATATATATCTCATAACTTAGACATTCTTCTATTGATGGAGAGGATTAGAGTGTTGACTTACTACTGCTTTCCAGGTTTATTTGATCACAAATATCTCTTGAAATATTTGAGAGTGATGTAGGTTTCTAGACCCCAGCCTAGTTCTACTATATACTAATATTCAGAGAAATGGCCTAGGAAATCAGGTATTTAAACAGTTTGTTCCTATCTGTCATTATATCCATTTCTGAATCTGACTTCAAGTCTAAAAGAAGAGATAAAGATGGGAGGATCCGTAGAAAAGCTATAGCAGAAGTAAGAGAGATGCAACTCCTCACAGGCCAGGGCTTTCCATCAATGCAGGAATTTGGGAAACATCTATGCAGTTAAATGTGACTCTTAAATGTGATCTCAAGATCACAGGCATCACCTGGAAACTTGTTAACTATGCAAATTATCAAACTCAACCCCAGATCAATTGAATGCAAATTGAGCAGGAGCTAAGCAACTGGGCTTTAACAGGCTCTCAGGTGATTTCAGTTACAGTAAAATTTGTGAAAGCAATCTAACACCTCTAATTCTAAACAGATGAGACCGATTACAGGCTATAACACCACCCTCTGTAGGGTTTATCACAGATAACTGACCACCCTCTAGCTCTTCTGGAAGTCCATTTTTGTTGTTCTAACCTCTGTGCATCTATACTGGATCACTCACGCTGATGTTTCTTCAAAGACATTTTAACATATGATGGGTTTGGTGCTTTTGTGAACAACTTCTCCAAGAAGTTGCAACATATAATCAAACAGTTATGCACATGTCCTGTCTTTAGTCACCATTTTCAGCAAGCCTTGCTCAGCATTGGACCTGATATGCACAAAGAGATCGATACATAATTGCTAATTTTAAGAAAAAGTAACACTTTGGTTGTGATTATGATAGTCTGGCCAGAGGTGGTCATATAGGAGGGCAGAATGATCAGGGTTTACACTCCTTGATGTGCAGGTCAGTACCATTGACTCAGTTCTCTTTATTCCCCCATCATATCTAGACTGAGCATCTTGCTTTTTTGCTTGTGCCTTTGCTTGCACTCCTTGGCTGTGGACTGACTGGAGGCACTCCCTTCCCTGCTTACACATCATTTGGATCTAATCACTTATTCAACAGATTCATTGCTCTGATTCTAAAGAGCTAGTGACCCCATTCTCTCCAGTTGACTGACACCTACAGGTGCAAAGTACAGCCTCTCATTCTCTGTTCCAATTTGAATCCTTCGGTTCATCATTCTCTGTTTACCCCTTTTGAACTAAAGTTAGGTCCAGCAGATCCAGAGAACTCATGTGGATAAAATGGCAGTGAAGGAGAAATGGGGTAGATGCCAGACTGAATCACATGTGTTGTGGGGTAGTCTGTTATTAACATGCATTAAGTACTTGGGCATGCTAACTGCTTAATACATGTCAATGACTATAATAATAAAACATATCTTGAGGAAATGGCATTGTGTTTATACTGTCCCTGCCTGGGGAGCCATTTCACATGGTCAGTTGGACATCTGGACCCAGGCCAGCTGATACCCAGTCTGATCTTTGCTAAGAAATGACTGCAGCTGCTATAGCCCCTGAACCCCTTGTCATGCTGCCCAGTGCCCAGCGGGAAGATGAAATTGTCCAACAAATAGATTTAAGAAAAGAACTAGGAATAGAGTTTCCCAGGCAGCATTTGAAAAGCTAATCCTTCTATTTCTAACAACCATAAAAGAAAATGAAGAAAAATGCAGTGTACTGTGAGAATCAATTGAGATGGGAAATATTCAATAATTTATAACACTTCTACAGCATGTTCTCTTATAAAATTTAACCAAATTGAATCTTTACTTTTATATCAGAGAAACTTCCTACCTCATAACTGTTTGGCTATTAGGTATGTGCTTAGTTAGCTGGAGGACTAGGAGAGAAAATGATTATTGATGGCTAGAGCCCTCCCCCAGAAAGAGACATTACTGAGCAGGTATATAAAAGGAAGAGTGCTCTGTTCTTGGCATCAGGATATCTGGGTTTCACCATAGCCTCCCCAAATTTCTACTTTCCTAACATTGGAGTCTCCAAAAGCTTTCCAGAATTCAGTTTCATCCTCTGTGGAGTGGGAGTAAGGACTCCCCTACCTAGTTCCAGAGCTGTTTTGAGAAAATATGAAATGTTATAGACATACAGAAACAGACAATCAGGTTTCACACTTATAATGCTGTTAACAAACAGTCCCACAGTCTTAGCGGTAATACCCATTACATTGCTTCCCTCTTTCACTGGAGTTGAAGGTCATCCAAGCTAGGTTGGGTGGTGATGGTGATGAGAGTGGTGGTAGGGGGTGGGCATCTAAAGCAAGTCTTAGGTCTCTCTCTCTCTCTCTCTCTCATTTAACCAGAGAACAGAGAACTGATCAACTCTGGCTTATGGTGGGTAGAGGACTGAACCTGGGATTTGGAGCTTCAGGCATGAGAGTCTCTTTGCATAACCATTATGCTAAACCCCCGCCCAGGTGTTTCTCATTATAGAACAAGAAGCGAGCACTCCTGGCTAAGCCTGTAAGGGTCTTCTCATGGGGCTGACTATGAGAGGAAGTGAAACCTTATTATGACTATTAAATATTGAGTCCCACAGTGGCATGCTTACTTCAATCCATATTCTACTGTCAATTCAAGTCATGTGGGCAGGCCTAATGTCAATGGGATGATGAAGCATCTTTTGCCCATAGAGAAATCAGGGTTTGGGTGGGAAGAAAACACTTTCTAACACTATATTGAAATATGTAGATTGATCTTAAAATCCAGATGCTGATGTTAACATTCAGATACAAACTGTTTTCCAGAAATATCCCAGTTCTTGTCTGTAATATTAAGGAATCTAATTCTAGCTAACTAAGCATACATCTAATATCCGAACAGATCAGAGAATCTGCTATCAGACAAGGTCTGGTCAATGAATACAGCTTTCCAAATCTTCTCAATACCTCAGAGCCCAGATGCTGAACTGATGGATCCTACCCATTTAGGCAGAAGGAAATGTGAGCTTATAGGAAGTATATTATAGCCACGTCTCTTCCACTACGAGCCTGAGGACATGAAAAGGCAGCATGGGTTCCTCACAAACTTTCACAAGTCATATCATCTGACTCCCACATTTCTATGACAGGTTGTTAGTCATCCTATCCATGTATTTGTAGTCACTGCTACTGAATGACACTGAGCAGGCTGAAGGTGCCTGTGACCAGCTGTCCCCCTGTATCATCAGACCCAGGAGAAACTAACAGAGGGCCTGGCCAGGGACTATTACTTCCTCCCACAGTACTCATTTAATTTATAAACATTTGCAAGCTGGCAGAAATGATAAGGCTAAACCCTGATAGCCCGTGAGAGGTTCTATGAAACTGGGGGAAACACTGTATTGTGGTGTCACTCTTCCAATCTCTCTCTCTCTCTCTCTCTCTACCTCTTCTGAAGGAAAAAGTTGGCCTGGAAGTAATTAATCTGTGCATGGGAAATTATTTGGTTTGATGGGGGCGGGGGAATTGTTCTACTTATTAAATCAGGAAAGTGATTGGGAATAAACAGTATAAATTTTTATTGTGACATTATATAGTAAATGCACAGGGAGGCAAACCACAAATTAAGATTTCATTGACTCAAGAGTACAAATGTGACTGGGAAATGATAGGGAGTTCTCACAACAAGTATTTATTTTGACTTTCCCCAAATGGTCATGATCCTGCTCCCCTTCCTCTGGTAGCATTCAAGTCCCAGCCCACACTCAGAATAATAAGCAGTGAAAGGGTCTACCCTTATTTAGGAGAATAGAGAGAGGGATAAAAAAAAAAAGAATTTTAAGAAGTGCTGAGGACACAAACATGTTGGACAAGATCCTTGTTCTCAGGAAAGTGGAGTCCATAACATGTGAGTGTGCATGTGAAATTTTCTTGTTCTCTGTGCACAATGAGGGGATGAGTATGAAAATCATTACAAAGTAGTGATGAGTGTTTGAATAAAGTGTTCCAAAGCAATTTCTCTTGTCGTATGCTTTACATTGGTTTGTTCTAGCCCTCCCCCACCAAGAGAATTGGATCAGTCCAGTTAATTTCGCGGCCCGCTTGGCCCCGCCCCAAGGAACCCCGAGAGAGGGTTCCTGAGTTCCAGATTTTGAGAGTTACAGAGTAAGAGAGAGTTCCACAGTTGAAGAGTTTCAGAGTTTCAGAGTTGGAGGGTTCCTGAGTTGCAGAGTAAGAGAGAGTGCTTGCGCCGCCGCAAAGAGACAGCAGAGTTCTGTTTGGTCATTAGTTTGGTTTAGTTTATGAATCGTTGTTTCTGAATAAAGAAATACAGCTTCCCTGCCCAGCTGTGTGTCTGGTTGTCTCTGTTACCTGCCCGTGAAGCTAGCCCACCCGGCTAGAGCCGCCGAAAATTTTAACAACATTCTCTCTTCTCTCTCAGTCACCACTGACCAATAGAAAATTAGAAAATTTTCAGAAGAGGGACCAGGAGGTGGTGTACCTGGTTGAGCGCACATGTTAGAATGCACAAGGACCCCGGTTTGAGCCCTCAGTCCTCACCTGTGGGGGAAAGCTTTGAGAGTGGTGAAGCAGTGTTCCAGGTGTCTTTCTGTTTCTCTTCCTCTCTACCTTTCCCTTCCCTCTTGATTTCTGACTGTCTCTAACCAATAAAGATAAAAAGAAAAAAAAAAACCTGAAAATTGGAAAAAAAGAAGTTCATGCTGATCTAGAGAAATAACTGTTTTTCAGGTCAGACTGGATCCTAGACCAAAGTGAGCTAATCTGGATGGTGGACTTAGAGGTCCAAGATAAGATAATGGAGCCAACAAAATAACTCACTTATCTAGGGTGCTGCTTTGCCATGTGCACAACCAAGGTTTGAGCCTGACCCCCACCACATTGAAGGGAGCTCTTAGGTGCTATGGCCTCTCTCTCTCTCTCTCTCTCTCTCTCTCTCTGCTCTCTCTCTCTCTCTCTCTCTCTCTCTCTCCCTCTCTTTCCTTCTGCCTCTCTATTTCCTATTTTTTAAATATTTATTTATTCCCTTTTGTTACCCTTCTTTTTTTATTGTTGTAGTTATTCTTGTTGTTGGATAGGACAGACAGAAATGGAGAGAGGAGGGAAAGACATAGAGGGGGAGAGACAGAGAGACACCTGCAGACCTGCATCACTGCCTGTGAAGGGAAGCCCTGAAGGTGGGGAGCCGGGGGCTCAAACCAGGCGGGATCCTTAACGCCAGTCCTTGCACTTGGCACCATGTGCACTTAACCCACTGTGCTACCGCCCAACTCCCAACTGCTTCTCTATTTATAAGAAAGATAAAGCAGTTAAAGTGAGATTAATGACTGAAAAAATTCCAGTGGAGAATGACTTTTCTTAGTAGGATTTGTTCAGCTTTGGGGGTAGAGGCATGCTCTGTCTTGGGCCTTGTGAAAAATGTATAGTAAGGAATATGGCAAATCATTGATCTCTAGGTACAGAGGGTCTAGGAAAGCTTGGTTATGTCAGCTTATCTTCCCAACTAGATGCAACAAGTCTTGAGAACTTGAGCTGTGCCTCAGTCCTCTTTGTATCACACATCCCAGAACCCTGCAGAATATCTAGCCTGAAAAGAAATAATCAGCATGAGAAATACACAAATAAAAGGTATCTGGGATGCTAGCATGATGCCAACCAGACTTCCCTGGACAGACAACCCCACCAATGTGTTCTGGAGCTCTGCTTCCCCAGAGCCCCGTCCTACTAGGGAAAGAGAGAGGCAGGCTGGGAGTATGGATCAACCTGTCAATGCCCATGTTCAGCGGGGAAGCAATTACAGAAGCCAGACCTTCTACCTTCTGCATCCCACAATGACCTTGGGTCCATACTTCCAGAGGGATAAAGAATAGGAAAGCTATCAAGGGAGGGGATGGGATATGGAGTTCTGGTGGTGGGAATTGTGTGGAGTTGTACCCCTCTTATCCTATGGTTTTGTCAGTGTTTTCTTTTTATAAATAAAATGACAAAGAAATTACAGGAAAAAAAAGGAATCTGGGGTGAGCATGGATCTAACACTCTCAAGCTGAACTACAAACTTGGACCATGATTCATTTCTGAAAGTATGATACTGGGGAGAGGGAGGCTGTTCTCACTCATGACAAAACCACTCTGCCCTCTATAGGACCAGAAACAGAACCCACACTGAAATGGAACCATGTTCCTATCTCCTCAAGCCTCTGTCCATTTTGTTTATAACTTTGGGTGTGGGACCTAATAGGAACAAGGAGGTGAGACATTATGTCAGGGCAAGGGAGAGAGGGTCTGGCAGGATTTGACTTTGCTCAAAGGTAGAAGTAAAAATGGTATGAGGTAGGTGCAAGCATGATGTTTGGAGTCCAACAGAGCTGGGCTTTAATCCTGATTCAACGACTTATTGACCAAATTTTCTTTGCTAAGATTCTGCATTTCTCTGAATGTCCATTTATTTACCTACAAAATAAAGATGAGACCATACACTTTGTATAACTATTGAGAACTTGGTGGATCATGTACATGCAATCTTTTGGCTATGTGCCTGGTGGATCATGAAAAATCAAATATACTGGGAGGGGGTAGATAGCATAATGGTTACGCAAAGAGTCTCTCCTGCCTGAAGCTCCGAAGTCCCAGTTTCAAGTCCCCACACCACCATTAGCCAGAGCTGATCAGTGCTCTGGCTTAAAAAAGAAAAACCAAATGTAGTGCATTTCATGTAAAATCTTACAGAATAATTCAGCATTAGTTACCACAAATATGCCCAAATTTGCAAAACCAAGTGGTTCAAATATTCACAGGTGAAAGATAGTTTTCATTAAACCATATAATAATTACAAGTGGTTTCATACAGCCAGGCATAGAGTAAAAACTCAATTAATATTGTTGCTACTGCTACAGATATAATAACAGTAGTAATAGCAATAGTAGAAATGACTGAATTGGTTACACACATTTCTTGCAAATATCTGACTAGTCTCATTATAGACAAATCTCCAAGTTTTATAATTCCCAGATGGTGTAAGACCATCCAAGAGAGAGAAAGAGAGATGAATGGTTTGGCCCTGAAACCCACTGTTTCTGGCATTAGGACATGGGTCCATTTCTTGACTACCAGGAAAATCAAACCAATTACTTGTGGGCCATTAGTAGGGTGCCTGCACTTGCCTTACAAGAGTGTCCCCCACCCCACCCCCCTTCTGCAGGGCTGGCAGAAGCACATATAATGTGGAGTTCAGGGACCAGCACAAAGATCCTGGTTCAAGACCCTGGCTCCTCACCTGCAGGGGTGTCACTTCCCAAGCGATGAAGCAGGTCTGCAAGTGTCTATCTTTCTCTCCCCTCTGTCTTCCCCTTCTCTCAATTTCTTTCTGTCCTATCCAATGACAATAGCAGCAGCAACAACAACAATAACAGGAACAACAACAATGAAAAAACTGGCTGCCAGAAGCAGTGGATTTGTAGTGCAGGCACCAATCCCCAGTGATAACTCTGGAAGCAAAAAAAAAAGTTCCCCCTTTGGGGACAGCATAGTTTTGTACCCCAGTAAAGCTCTTGAGTGGCAGCTGCCTCTGCCCCAGTACATGCACTTTTTGTGTGGTATTAGCAGTGTCTGGGCCAAGGCCATATGGCCAGGCAGGAGCCATGACCTTGGGGAAGTGGGACCTGGTGGGCTTGTTGGCTATGATTCCATTTACCCTGAAATACATTTTCCTCTCTACTTCTTCAGCTGTTTGTTCTCTGTCAGCGACTTCACAGGTGGCTTTGGCTCCTAAAAGCCACTCATTGAAAGGGCATGATCAAAGAGGACCTTCTGCAAAGAGTGCAGACCACCTGCCTAGAAAATAGCTGGGTGGGCATCCTTCCCCTCCTGTGCCAGAGTTTCCCATGATTTTCTCTTCTTCTTTCTGATAACAAGCTCCAGGCACCAGTCTGTGTGATTAGATTTGAGTAACCAGATCAACAGCATACCTCACCAGCCCTACACCCAGGGCTGTTGCCGCATCTTTTCTCTCCTGGACGTTTTCATTTGAGCTCATGTCTTCCTCCCTCCAACGGCAGGCAGTTGCATTAAGGATCATTAGGGTAAGACAGCTGAGAACATGAAGCAGGCTTCATCATGAAGCCATAAATTTCTGCACTTATCGGACTGGGCACGAACATGTCTACCTCTGGGCTCCTGCCTTAAAGCAGTTGTTCCCCAGTGGCCAGGGGCGGAGGCTGCAGAGATCAGATGTGCTGCTGCGTTAATGCTTTGAATTTACCAAGGCTGTTTGTAAAATGCCCTCCAGCTTTGTTTCTTTCTCCTGGATGCAAGAAATCCTACAAGGGCCAAGGATGGGGGCTGGTATTAATAGAGTGAAACCACAACTAATTGCAGAGCATGCGCTGCCATGCTCTCTTTGATACCAGAAACTGCCTTAGCAGAAGTAGAGGTAATAGAGAGACACATGGAGGCATTTAGAATGTCAGAAAGAGGGAGTTATAAAAATAAATTAGTTAAGCTAGCAGCAAATGAGCTGGAAATGTAAAACATACATTTGAATCTCTTGGGTCAAAAGTAGGGGAGGGAAGGGATTGAATCAAATTGGGGGCAGGAGGAGGACAGCCTGTCAAGAAAAGAAAAGAGCGAGAGTCTGGAGGGTTTGGAGAGAAAAGACCTCTCCAAAGCAGAGGGATAACTGGTGAACAGAAAGAAAGGCCAGAGCCAGATTGTGGTAGCAGGCATCCAACAGACATTTGTGGAAACCCTGGACATCTGGAAAAAGGCCACAAAGCATACAAACACTAGCCCATCACAGTACCAGGGGAAGTGGGAGGAGCTGGGAAATCCATTCTGAAGCTTATGCAAAGGGTGGAATTCACTTGACCCTCAGGACTGGCCCTGCTGACAGAGGCTCTCTCTTCCTCCATTACATTCACTACTAATCCCATAGGATTAAGTGGCACATGTGTGCACACATGCACACACACATAAATGCCACACACCCCTTCAAAAAAAAAAAAAAAGTACAGCCAAGAAAGGGAAGGCACAGTTGTTTATTGGGATGCATGGTAGCAGGTTTTCGTTACAAGACAGAGCTACTGGGTTTTCTTAGTTTTTAATTCCTCTGTTAAAAAATGTGTTTATTTTTGTATTTTTTTTAAATTATAGTGACAAAAAAAGTAAAATTGTAATTTATGGTTCATTTTTTTCCTAGCTAAATTTATATACTTTTCTTAGTACATCAGTCAGTATAGTTGTATTGTTTAGAAGTTTAGTACCACATTGGGAAATTGGGTGTTGGGGTAGGGAGAGAGAAAGATAGAGATAGAGATAGATAGAGATAGATAGATAGATAGATAGATAGAGAGAGAGATAGAAAGGTTCAGATCTGATCCACCACAACACCCTCCCTAAGTTTTTACTTCTTCCTCCTACTTGCTGAGATCTGAGTTTACTTTCTAGTGCGTTTGAAACACAGTCATAGAAAACACTTTAAAGGCACAGCCCTGGCAAAATGGCACAATGACTGCAATCACTTACCTTGGCCTACCAGTCAGTCAGCAAGGTTAAGTGACACAGAAAATTCTTTTCATTTTGGGAAGGGGATATTTGGGGCTTAAGGTTTCTAACTGAATTCCTGAAGGAGAGATGAGGAGTGACAAGGGAGAAAAAAGAAGTTGAAGAAAGATGTGTGGAGGATTTTGTCATTTGTGTTCCTTGTCTAGGAAGCAGAAACTCTGGCTAGTAGCATTTAAGTCACATTTTCTGATACTGCATTATTCATAAAGCTTTCTGGTTTTTTTTCTGTTTGTTTGGTCTCACAAGCTGAGCTCATTCATCCAACAAATACTTGTTGAGTGTCTATGTATGAGTCATGGTGACAAGGCAGGTCTTGTGCACTTTTTGACAAATGAATAGTCTCTTTCTCAGTGGTTTTGTTGGTAAGAGCAATGCTGTGATTGAATTGGGGGTGTTTAGATTAACACTTAGGATAATTATCCAAGAGCATGTAGGTAAATTCATAGAGTCCCTAATTTGTCAAGGATATCAATGTCATTTGTCATGTTCTCTTACCTGATATGAAATCCCACTCGACCCCTGTTAAATGTATTCTTACAGTGATAAAAGCATACTTGCTCTCAAGAACACCAAACTCTATGGCATCACTGATTGTCACATTCTTCCTTTTTATATTGAGCTAGAAATGATCTTTCCTGACTTCTTTCACTGTACCTCATCTTTATTTTTATTTATTTTACCAGAGCTACCAGAGCATCAAATGTTTCTCCCAAGGTAGTCACAGTCCCTGTTCTGGAAGAACACCCCTCTCTCTGCCAATTTCCTTCTTATCACCAAATCCCTTTTCTTTTCTCAACATGCTGCAGTCACCCAAGCATCCCTTTCCTTTCATGACTCTCAACATCCTTAGCCAACCCCAGTGAGCTTCAGTTCACCCTGGGTCTTCTCAAAGTATGGAAAAAAAAAGATACATATTCTAAGCATAATTTCTGACCAGCTTAGTCTAGAGTGGGACTCAGTGCCCTTATTTGGAATAGTCTCCCTTTATTAATGCAGACTAAGTAAGCATTAGATTTTCTGGATGCCTGCTCAGATGGTTGGCTCATACTAAGCTTTTAGGAAATCATGGTTTCCAGGTTGGTCATGTCCACACCTGTTGCCCTTTAACCACACCCCTGCCATCTGTACACAGTCACTTGCTTTCTGGACTCAAACACAAGTTCTGTGGACTACTACAGTTCTGTCCTGTGAGAGCAAATATGCTGTTATAATTGGTTGAGTTTGTTTGGGAAACTCTTTTTTTTTTTGTCTTCTAACATATTAACTATGTCTGTCAAACGTACCAGCTAGCCTGCTATGTCCTCTGCATCCTTTTCCAGTTTATGATAACTGATGTTGCCTTGTATTTAAAGAGTTGGGGCCTCATGCATGAACAATTTCTCTGTCCCTAAGTCAACATACATCATTCAGAGGGATAGACAGAATCAGAGAGATAAAGAGAGACATCACAGCACAGGAGAATCTTCTGGGCTCACACCTGGGTTAAGGGCTGCCAATTGGTGGCGCACCTGGTTGAGTGAACATGTTACAATGTACAAGGACCAAGGTTCAAGCCCTTAATCTCCACCTGCAGGGGGAAAGCTTTGCTAGTGAAGTGGTGCTACAGGTGTCTTTCTATCTCTTTTCCTTTCTTTTCCTCTCTTCCTCCCTCTTCCTCTCAATTTCTGGCTGTCTCTACCCAATAAATAAGTAAAGATAATAATTTTTATTAAAAAAAAACACCTAGGTTAAGAGCACATAACAAGGAATATGTCCTAACTAGTAAGCTATCTCTCCAACACTATGGTAACTGTTGAATAGGACAAGATTTTGAGAGAACCTTTAAATTTTTTTATTATATTTATTTATTTGATAGAGACACCCAGAAATTGAAAGAGAAGGGAATGATAGAAAAGGAGAGAGACTCAAAAGCCTAGACCAAGTAGATTAGAAGCTTCCAATAGCACAGCTATATACAAGATACTGGGTACTGTCCAGGAAACCATAACAAAGGGACTTTTCAAAGTTAACCCAATTAACAAATAATGTGATGATAATATTAACTATCGATTGTCTTTTTGAACCCTAAGACAGCAGGAACCTCACATCTTCACTATAGAGCCCCTACTTCCCCCAGTCCTGGAACCCTTGGATAGGGCCCACTTTCCCGTATGCATCTCCCAATCCAAACCAAACAACATTGCATCTGCCGATCACAAACTAACCAAAGCAACGATTGCTACCTCAACATGCTTCACCCCAGAATGTATCCAGAGACTTCACGTGTGGAATGACAACCCTTCAGCTTCATTACTCGGGTTCCAGATGCCACCAGGATGCTGGCTAGGCTTCCCTGGATTGAAGACCCCACCAATGTGTCCTGGAGCTCAGCTTCCCCAGAGTCACACCCTACTAGGGAAAGAGAGAGGCAGACTGGGGGTATGGACCGACCAGTCAACGCCCATGTTCAGCGGGGAAGCAATTACAGAAGCCAGACCTTCTACCTTCTGCATCCCTCAACAACCCTGAGTCCATGCTCCCAGAGGGATAGAGAATGGGAAAGCTATCAGGGGAGGGGGTGGGTTATGGGGATTGGGTGTTGGGAATTGTGTGGAGTCGTACCCCTCCTACCTTATGCTTTTGTTCACTAATCCTTTCTTAAATAAAAAATTAAAAAAAAAAAAAAAAAAAGAAAAGGAGAGAGACACAGAGACACCTGCAACACTGCTTCACCATTCACAAAGCTTTCCTCCTGCAGATGGAGACCAGGGACTCAAACCCAGGTCCTTTAGTATTGTAACCTGTCCACTCAATCAGGAACATCACCACCCAGCCCTGAGTGAACCTTTTTTATGAGGAAACCAAAGTGTTATTGACAGCAATATAAAGACCTCTTCTGGACCTTGGTCAGTTCCAGCCTGAGCAACAAGTAGATGAATCAATATGGACCCACTGACATAGTGACCTGCCAAAGACTAGTACCACTAGCTTACGTAGGTAGTTCACCTAGTAGTGAACTGTCCCTTCACCTAATCAGCACAATTTTTATTAGATTTATTTTTTTGTACTAGAATTCCTTGAAAAATTAATTTGGTCAAGATTTCTAATCAAGCATGTGTTACATCCAAAATCTATTTCCAAATATAGCCTCTCCAAAGTTTAGGCTAATGTTTCTGACGGACTTCCAGACATCATCATATTTTCTACTTGTTACTTGCTTGTTGTGAATTTAGCACTTCCTTTATGAAGGTAGGACTTCTCTGAAGGGAGGCACCACATGTAACTCAGTTTTGCATTGACGTCGAATCTGCTCCAGTACTATGAGCAGCAGATGCTTTGTGTATAGGTGCTGAGTGACCACATCACTGAACTGATACAGGGAAAGATATCCTATTGCCTTCAACATAGGATACTAGGATATTAAAGAAAACACAGCCACATGACTGTGCGCTTTCTTCCATATTTAATTTAAGTGTGGGCCCCTTAGTTCCTGATCTCTCTGTAATAAGTATTTGCCTTTGAGTAGCCTGAGGCTTCTCAGTCAGTACAGCATTTTTTTCCCTCTCAAGTCTATTTATTCTCCCCCAGAATCAGTAAGTTTTCTGTTTAGTCTTCCAAAGACAGTTCACATTTCCCAATCCCTATTAATTATCTTGACAGGGTCAATTAGTATTTTTTTAAAAAAATAATAAAACAGTCGCTTGGCTGCTTTTTTTTTTTTTTTTCCTTTTACTCCTGTTTCTCAGCAAAATGCTCCTGGAATGGATTGACCCAGAAGCTTCATTGCAGCAGAGTGGAAATAGCAATCTATGCAGACACCAAAATGAGGTGTCCTTCAGGGAGAGGGAAAGAAAGAGGGAGAGGGAAAGAAAGAAGGAGAGGGGAAGAAAGAGGGAGAGGGAAAGAGAGAGAGAGAGACAGAGAGAGATACAGGGTTCCAGAGGAATGGCATCTCTGGGCAGGTCCCTCTGTAAGTCCACAATGTTTTTGAGATTCTAGAGAATTCCCTCTTTGCAGTTTAAATGCCAGAGGAGATTTCTTGACTGCTAAACTCAAAGTTCGGTTAAGAGAAATCAGTGCAAACGGGGGAAAAAATTCTCCACATGAAAGACTTCTTGCTGACCAGTGTAGAAGATGGGAAGTAGATCAAGCTACACTCAAACACTGTACTCTTGTCTAGTTTGGTTTGGTCTTTCTCATATTGCACAGTTCCCAGGAGGAGGTTTCCAAATTCCCCTGGAAAATTATCCTAGAAAATTTCTTCTACTGCATCTTATCAAGGACAAATGCTAGACATAATTTGTTAGTGCCACATCTTATTCCTATGGGATGTTCAAGTTTTCCCTTCACATCTGCATTTAAAGATCTGAATCAAAGATGACGATTCTTCAGTGCTACAAAATCAGCCACTGTAAGATGAGAGTGGAAGCTCTTGGAACAGAATTAAAGGCAACACAAATAAAACCAGCTCAGGATAACGTTCTGTTCCACATGGTAACTTCTCACCGTTTGGATCATTTCTCCTTTAGAAAGAAACAGTTGAAAGTGAAGCTGAAGGGATGAGGCAGTAGTTCAGTAGGTTGAGTGCATATAGTAAGAAGCTCAAGGACCTGCTCAAGGATCTGGGTTTGAGCTCCCCGTCTCCCCACCTGCAGTGGGGATGCCTCATGAGTGGTGCATCAGGTCTGCAGGTATTTATCTTTCCCCCTTTCTATCTCACTTCCTATCTCAATTTCTCTCTATCCTATCCATCATCAACAACAGCAGTAGCAACAACAATGGAAAAAAGATGGCCGCCAGGAGCAGTAGATTCATAGTGTAGGCACTGAGCCCCAATGTTGGAGCCAAAAAAAAAAGAAAGAAAGAAAGAAAGAAAGAAAGAAAGAAAGAAAGAAAGAAAGAAAGAAAGAAAGAAAGAAAGGAAAATAAAGTGAAGCTGAAAGACAAGGGGTTACCAGAACTCCCTTGCCTCAGATATGAGGTCCCCTTAGGGTGGCATGCCTGCCCAGCTCTGTTCTGATCATCTGCTTCTCCCTGCCTGTAGTGAGGAGCCAGATGAGCATAGAACACAGGGAGAATCAGCATTAACCTGTCTCTACCGCAAACTTCAAGCTAAAGTTTGGGGCAGTGGGTGACGGCCAATTTCTATCAATGCTGTGCCAATCTCAAGGGCTTTTCCTCCACAGGACTCAGTTGAGAGGGGTGGGACATCCATCTGAAGCTGCTTTCCTCCACAGGACTCAGTTGAGAGGGGTGGGACATCCATCTGAAGCTGCTTTCACAGGATTCCCAGCCATCTAACATAAATAACACATATCATAGACCTTGTGTGTGTGTGGGGGTGGGGTGGGGGGGGGTTAAACCCTCCTTGCCTCTGGGAAACAGCACAAGGAAAAAATTAGGTCCTCAAGGCAGCTTTCAATATTGATCGAAAGGCTGACCTGACAAAGAGCTGACTAAAATCTTGTTTGCTGTTGCTCCTCTCCAGGGTTTTGGAATAATTCGTAATTCAAACTTGGAAAGAATCCTAAGCTATTTCCTTTAGATTTATTCTTTCCACATGTGAAATGAAATAATTAAAACACCTCATCAGCTTTTAGAGTTTCACTTAAAAAAAATGGCAAGGAATTGCTGATTGAATCCATATTACTCCCAATCTTCCACTAATTAAATTTAAAGTAAAAAACTTATTTTCTATAATGAATGATAATTTTTCATACAAATGAATATTTATAAGTGGGTATTGCATTTACTAGTAAGCCATAAGAAACAAACAACTATCATCTTCCTCTGTATAGATTTCACTGTACCTGAGGGTAAGAGATCTCAGATGATTTTAGTTTACTTGAGAAATAGTGATTCTGTTAGGCTGCCTGGTACTACAATAAGTTGGTACAGTATTCAGATATTTTCATGTGGATGCTATTCATTTCTTTAGCAAGATATTCTGAGTATAAGAAATCCCATGTGAGGGGTATGGGGGAGGTGGCAAGTAGTAATATGCCTTGCTGAGCACATATGTCACCATGTGCATGGGCCCTGGTTAACCTCACGCCCCCTCCCCCCCCCCCCCCCCCCGTGTCCCCACCTGTCGAGGGAGAGCTTCACAAGTGGTGAAACAGTGTTGCAGGTGTCTCTCCTTCCCTCTCCCTTCTCAATTTATCTCTGTCTTATCTATATCCCTAGCAGGACTACAGGATTCAGGAAATAGCTCACACAAGAAAGGTCATATGCAAAGCCCCTGGTTTTAGCCTTGAAACCACGTGGGTACACTTGAACCTTGAGGAAATTCTACTAATGATGGAGGGCTGTTGTGGGCTATTTCCCCTCTCTACCTTTTCCAGTCCCTCTCCCTCTCCCTCTCCCTCTCCCTCTCCCTCTCCCTCTCCCTCTCCCTCTCCCTCTCCCTCTCCCTCTCCCTCTCCCTCTCCCTCTCCCTCTCCCTCTCCCTCTCCCCCTCCCTCCCCTCCCCTCCCTGCTCCCCCCTCCCCTCCCTCCCTCTCCCCCTCCCTCTTCTCCCTCTCCTTTCCCCTCTCACTCTCACTCTCAATTTCTCCCTCTCCTCTCTCCTTCCCTTCCTCTCTCTCTCTCTCTCTCTCTCTCCCTTTCCACCCCCCCATCTCCCTAAAAACACAATGAAAAGTCTCTACCCAAGCAGATGACCCTACCAGTGTGTCCTGGAGCCCTGTTTCCCCAGATCCCTGCCCCTCTAGGGAAAAAGAGAGACAGGCTGGGGTTATGGATCGACCTGTAACACTCATGTTCAACAGGGAAGCAATTACAGAAGCTAGACCTTCCACCTTCTGCACCCCATAATGACCCTGGGTCCATACTCCCAGAGGGATAAAGAATATGAAAACTCTCAGGAGAGGGAATGGGATACGGAGTTCTGGTGGTGGAAATTGTGTGGACTTGTACCCCTCTTATCCTATGGTCTTGTCAGTGTTTCCATTTTATAAATAAAAATTATTTAGGGCAGGGGTAGATAGGATAATGGCTATGGAAGAGACTCTCATGCCTGAGGCTTTGAAGTCCCAGGTTCAATCCCTCACACCACCATATGCCACAACTTAGCAGTGCTCTGGTAAAAAAAAAGCAAAAAAAAAAAAAAAATTATTAGAATTCAGAACCCACTTAAGTAAAAACTCTGAAGGTGGACTCCAATCATGGTATTTAAAAATTTTTATTGAGTTTTAAAATATTTTCATATTTATCATTATTATTGACATGGAGAGAGTTATCAAGGTGTTATTCTATACCTGAGATGCAACTACAGTCCTCATATATTCAAGGCATGTGTTCTACCATTTTAACTCTGAGATGATTCTTGCCTAATTATAATATTTAATATTTATTTATGTGTATATTTTAAATATTTTATAGGACAGAGAGAAATTGAGAGGTGAGGGAAGATAGAGATACACAGAATGATACCTGAAGCACTGTGTCACTATTTGTGAAGTTTCCCTCCTGCAGGTGGGGACTGAGGGCTTGAACCCAGGTCCATAAAGTAACCTATGCACGAAACCAGCTACACCACCACCTGGCCCCAACTCCCAGATGATTCTGATGAATAATCAGGGATCCTTCTCCTTGAGATTATCTTTTTACTTCCATCTGTGGTCTTTTCTTTACTTCTTATAAGCAGAGGCAGTGCCCACCTATCTTCCAGCAGCCAGAAAGGCTAGATCGTCCAACATAAGGTTGTTTTTTAAAGATGCTCCTAGTGGGAGGTGGTCTGGTAGGCTGAGGCCTGGATTTCTAGACTCTCTTACCACTCTTCATCTACCTAAGGTATACCTCTCTTCCACTAGCTCTTTCTTAAGAAACTCAATCCTCTGGTCCTGAATTTCTTTAGTATGTTGACATTATCGAATTAACAGTGTGAAGACAAGAGTGACTAAATGGGTCTATATCAAACTAGAAAGCTTCTGCACCTCAAAATTACATAAGGATAGCCAGGTTACCCTGTAAGTGGGAGAAAATATTTGCAAATCACACATATCAAAGTGACTGATATCAGATATCTATAAAGAACTGGTGTGGCTTAATAAATTGAAAAGCAATGATAACTCAATAAAAAAGTGGGTGAAAGAACTGAAGAGACAATTTTCTAAAGAAGAGGCAGACATGGCCCACAGACATGAAGAAATGATCCACTTCACTTATTATTACAGTAATGTTGATGAAAACTCCACTGAGATTCCTCCTCACTCCTGTGAGAATGGCTCACATCAACAAAACAGGAGATGATAGGTGTTGGCAAGGTTGTGTATAGTAATTAAGTATACAATTCTGTTAGGGCTTTTGTTGTGGGGTTTATGACAATGCAACAGTTTTATTGCAAGGATGGTTTATTTAGATACATAAAAACCGTGGTAGCAAAATAAGCAAAGAGGGAAAGATTGGCTTGTCATGTGGCATGGGCCACAGTCCTTAAGCATAGTTTACTAGCATTCAGCTAGAACAGTGGTCCGGGGAGAAATGGCTTATCAGGTCCATGGAGAAATGACTTAACAGGTCCAGGGAGAAGATCGACAGGAACAGCAGGAGTGGAAGCAGAAAGGGCCAGCAAGAAAAGATAGGAACTTCTTCCAGACAATCCTATAAGTAACTTCCTATAACCATAATCCCTTTGTGAATTTGTATACATCTGCCCTAAGCTCTTGAGACCATATTCTAATTATGTTCAACTCCCACAGTTCCTTTTGCACATCATAAGTAAAAAGTGTTCTCACCAGCTGTGGAGAAAGGGGAACTCTATCACACTGCTGGTTGGAATGCAAACTGGCACTGCCCCTCTGGAAGACCTTATGGAGAGTCCTTAAATTAAAAAAAAAAAAGTACCTTATGATCCAGCAATACCACTCTTAGGACACAGAAAAACTTAACCAAAGGGCCATACACACCACTGTATTTATAGGTGCATTATCCACTATAGACAAGGACTGGAAACAACCTAAGTGTCCATCAACAGGTGACTGGCTGAAGAAGTTATGAAACATAAACTCCATAGATTACTACTCTGTGGTTAAAAAAAAAAAGTGTTATTTTGTTCTTTGGGACAAAAAAATGGAACTGGAGGTGAATATGCTTAGTGAAATAAGTAAGGAGGTAAAAAAAAAAAAAAAAGTAAAACAACCACTTGTGGTTCCACCCATATGTGGAATCTAGAGAACTGGAATATATGAACCTGAAAAAAATTAAATAGGAACAAAAAAACCATCTCTAAGACCTTGGGAGAAAGATGATGGTTACCATGAGGATGGGGAGGACACAAGGTTTGCGTGGTAAGTGTGGTGAACTATACTCTGTAATCCTAAAACCTGATAACCTGCTGCTACTAATAATGCTTTTTTAAAAAGAGTGTGGTTAAAGGGGAAGATAGGAAGCAGCTTTCAGGGATTTCAAGAAGAAATGCAAGGGTGGAAATTTTAACATGACTTTTCCCCACTTTGGGAACAATATATGCCCCACACTGTTCCTCTCTGTTCCTGTTCTAAGCAAGCTGGGAATTGTCTGAGGTACCCCTGCCCTCAGGTGATGTTGGTTACAGAGGAAGGGTAGGTGGCTTGCAACACTGTCAGTGTCATTGGTAGCAACCCCTACTCATTAGATGACATCACTAAACTTCAGTTGGCTCCTCTGTTAAGCATTACCAACTTGCAGAGTGTTGTTAAAAGGATTAAACTGATCTCTGCATACAAAGATTTAGCCAGTGCATGTGATGTAATAAATGTTCAGTCAGTGGTAACTGTTAATACCTATTGCTCAGAGCACAAATGTTTCATCACAGAACAAAACAGGTCAATGCCAAAACAGAAGCAGAAAGAAGCTCACTGCATGTCTTTTGACAAAAAGAGAAAACATTTCCTTATATAAAAACGTAATTTTGCTTAAATCCAGGCACTATGACCTTTTGAAATGCATTATTGACAATCTACTTAACACACAAATTTAATTTCTGATCTCCAGACAAGATAGAAAGGAAGCCATGCTCATTTCAATTGTAAAGATTTTAGGCACAATATTCAAATAATTTAATCAGTTAGAAAAATAGAAACACTTCCTGTAAGAAAAAAACAGTCTTTTAAAAGTTTCTTTAAAAGCAACAAATGTACTAATACATAAACAATATTTCTATGTCTTAGGTATCACTCAAGGCCAAACTAAGCAGTGACTGAGTTAACCAGTCTGTGAGGATTTGTGGTGCTGGTAATGAGCTCCCGTGATAACACTGGTGGCAAGAAGAAAGAAAGGAAGAAAGAAAGAGAAATAAATATGTATTTTTGAAATTATTTAAATATGTTAATTTGATACAATTATTATTTAACTAATTTAACATAATTATTTAGATCAGGTACACATACATAATGGGACATTTTGTAGTTTATACAATACTAGAGAATAAAGGTTGGGGTGTGGAAAGTTGACTCATCTGTAGAATGCAGACTTTACCATGTGCTCAAGTCCCTGGCCACCACATTGGAGCTCCTGAAACTGGAGAGGACACTTCACAAGCATTGGAGTAATGCTACCATGTCTTTCCTTATCTCTCTGTCTCCCTTTCTTCTCTGTCTTTCACTTATGCTCTACCTAAAAAAAAAGAAAAAATAATGGTCACAAGGAGAGGTAGAGACATACAGACACACATCAGAGTCCAGAGAGGACCATGATGGTTAAAAAAAAAAAAAAAGTATGCCAATTAAGAGGTTTGTTAAATTCAGCCAAAAGCTAGCCTACAAATAGTGTGAGTGAAAGAAACAAGTCACAGAAAACTAGTTCCTTTCAACCTGGTGTGGCACAAATGATGGATCAAGAAACAAAAAAGTTATGCCAAGATAATAAAAAAAAACATAAAGTTCAAAATAATGGTTCATGTCTCTGAGAGAAAAGCTAGAATTGGGATCGTGAAAACTAGAGGCATAGGTAGTAGGATTGATAGTCATTTTGTTCTCAAGTTGTTTGATCGGTCCATTAAAAACTATTCTTATGGTCAGTGAGGTAAAACTAGCTAAGGATGGTTTCCTCCTGTGTAGCATATACAGAATAAAAACATAGGAACTGGCATAAATAAATACATAAGTGGCCAAACTGTCTTCAAGACTTTGTGAGAGCTCATAGTATTTACTGCTGGGAGAGTGGGGGACACAGAACTGTAGTGGGGGGTGAGGTATGAAACTACGTAGGAGGGAGTCGGGCAGTAGCGCAATGGATTAAGCAAACATGGTGAAACTACATAGGATTAAATAAATAAATAGGCATTTACCTCCTAGCTTTTATCTTTATGATACATATTGTTTTATGTGTCAAGCATGACATAAGAAAGCATGATCAACGGCTGTGCAGTTCTCCTCTTTTGCAGGGACCCTGCAAGCACTTGTGTCAACTTTTCTCCTGACGGGCACGCAGAGGGACAACTTGGGAAGAGAGTATTTCTGGCTGGTAGAAAGGTTCCCTTTCACCAGTGTGCACAGATAAACTCTCTTCACTCTGACCTATAGCCCGGGGGGCACATCTACCCATGAGGGTGGGGGGGGGCAACATTTTTTTTTCCTAATCTTACTCCAAAGAGGGCCGCCTTTTCCTAGCTCACACAGGGCCTGTCAGTGCTGAGTGGGGACAGGTGTGTGGGTATGTGTATTCCCTACATTTCCTTCAATTATCATTTGCTGTTTTTAACATAAAAACTTTTTTTTTTCTGATGGAGCCTGGTCTAAAACCTGTCCAATATCACCACTCTGCGCCACTTTTTCTCTAATTTCTCTTTTTAATTTTATTTATGAAAAGGAAACACTAACAAAACCACAGGATAAGAGGGGTACAACTCAACACAATTCCCACCACCAGAATTCTGCATCCCATCCCTTCCCTTGATAGCTTTCCTATGCTTGAACCCTCTGGGATTATGGACCCAAGGTCATTATAAAATGCAGAAGGTTTAAGGTCTAGCTTCTGTATTTGCTTTCCCAGTGAACATGGGTGTTGACAGGCCGATCCATACTCCAAACCTGTCTCTCTCTTTCCCTAATGGGGTAGGGTTCTGGGGAATAGGCGCTCCAGGACACAATGGTGAGGTCATCTGTCCAGGGAAGTCTGGTTGGCATTATGCTAGCATCTGGAACCTGGTGGCTGAAAAGAAAGTTAATACATAAAGCCAAACAAATTGTTGACTAATCATAAACCTAAAGGCTGGAATAGTGCAGATGAAGAGTTGGGGGGAGGGGGTCTCCATTTTGTAGATAGCTAGTAGGCATATTTTAGTTATATTTCAAAGGGCTTGTGGTTATACTAGTTTAGTTTTTCTTCTCCTTCTCCTCCTCCTCCTCCTCCTCCTCCTCCTTCTTCTTCTTCTTTTTCTTCTTCTTCTTTTTGCCCCTGAGCCTGAAATATGATATGCAGGTGGATCCAAGTTATTGTCTGGGGAAATGCAGAAGGTGGAAGGTCTGGGTTCTGTAATTGCTTCTCTGCTGAACATGGGCATTGACAGGATGATCCATACTCCCAGCTTGCTTCTCTCTTTCCATAGTGGGGCAGGGTTCTGGGGAACTGAGCTTCAGGATATATATATTGGTGGGGTTGTCTGTCTAGGGAAGTCAGGTTGGCATCATGCTAGCATCTGGAACCTGATGGCTGAGAAGACAGTTAACATATAAAGCCAAAGAAATTGACTAATCATGAACCTAAAGGCAGGAATAGTGCAGATGAAGAGTTGGGGGGGGTGTCTCTGTTTTGTAGATAGCTAGTAGGCATGTTTTAGTTATATTTCAAAGGGCTTGTGGCTATACTAGGTTTTGTCTTGTTTTTCTTTTTCTCTGAGCTTGAAATCTGATATGCAAGTGGATCCAAGTTATTGTCTGGGGAGATGATGACATGGTTGGACATAGGACCAGAAAGCTGGATCAGGGAAGAGAGTAGCTCCCAAATATGGGAAAGGTATATAAATATTGTTGATTGTAAACCCCATGATTTGATATGATCTGTGGCCCATATTCAGCTTAGGAGTCTATGTGACCTCTGCACCCCTGTAGATCTGAGCTCACACTCTGTGGTCATGAGTAGGAACATTCCAAGCTGCCCCAATTTCAGGACCCATCTTTCTCAGGTGTAGCATAGAGTATGTTGTCCAGCCTCTCTTCAGAGGATGGAACATTCTCTACCATTGTTCCTGATAGAGATGACCTATAACAATGGAGAGAGGAATTTATTCAAGGCTTAGGTCTGGGCCACTTTTTGTATTCAGATAAACAGAGAGAGGCTGATAACACAGCTCTGCTGTCATAGCATTTTCCAATGCAGTACTGGGATCAGAACCTGGGCTGTGTACACGACAGTGCATGCCCTTACTGATAAACTATTTCTCTATCCCAGAGACAAAACAAACACACACACACACACAACATGTATTTTAATAGATATTTTCAGATAAGGCCTTGGCTTTCTCAGAAGGCATCTAACCTTAAGAATGTGTATTCAAATGTGACACAAACCTCCCAGATGATTTCACTTTGACTCAGCCTTTTGGTTTCAACTTTTCTCCCTTTTTTTTTCTCCCCCTCAAAGCTTCCTTCTGACAGAACTCCTTTATCACTGTGTTGAGACAGCACCTCTTTCCACAGAAAGGGCCCATCTTTTGATACTTGCCATGCATCATGCATTGTGCTGTGGACATTTAAGATATGCTGCTATTCTCACATGTTTGTCAGCATCTTTTTGGCTCTGGCACTGAAAAATTTCAGGGAAGCCAAGACAGATACATATTTTGCACTTGGAAAAATGTGGAGTGTGAGATGTGGAGGAAGGCACTCCCAAGGCTAGGAGGTATCTTTTTAAAGAATTAGCTTCATGGATAATTTAATCTACTATGTCCGGCTTTTTCTTATGTGTGTGTAAGTATCAAAGAGATGCAAAATCTAATAGTTCTTGCTATTCTTTCTGCAAATAGAAATGACTTTAATGTTTCCCTCCCAAATTAAAATAAGTAATGTATGTGTAGTTAAAGTTTTCACAGAATATAAAAATGTGTTCATTATTATTATTAGTAGTAGTAATAGTAGGTATAGCAGCATTGGTGGTTGTGGTGGTGGTGGCAGCAGTATTTTGGCAGTGGAACTTTGTCTAGGCATGGCTTTATTATACTTGGATGTTCTTTCATTTGGATAGAAAAAGAAAGAGAAAGGACAAACAGACAGACAACAAAAGCTTCCACTAATGCCACAGCACCTCTTACATTGTATGAGGGTTCCCAACATAGGTCATGTGATCAGCTTTCCCTCTACACAGCGAAGTAGCTCTCTTGTCCCTAGGAACAAAATTAAAGTAAATAAAAGACACCTGTAATAATTAACCCCCCATAGTAAGTGATTACTTTAATATTTGGACAGCAATCATTGCACACATTTTTTTTGTACAATAACTATTATTTTAGGGGATCTTTTCTGAACTAGCCCCCATGTGGAGAGCTCTTTGTATAGTATCACAGATTTCTTATAAAAAATCCTCCCTCTGAGATATTCATAAGGTCATCCCTTATAAGATAATTGGTGCCCCAAATATTAAGGTAATTAGCTTCAGGCTATAAAGTCACTGAGAGATGAAACCAGGAGCAAAAGTCCATTTGTCTGATTCCAAAGTTCAATATTATTACAGTAAATTTACAGAAGGGTGGGTAGATGAATAGATATAGAAACATAGACTGGCATAGACAGATTTAAATAAAACTACATATTATGGTTTACCTTTGGCTCCTAAATGATATATACTTAGAATAGCATATATTTTATATGATACAAAAATCTTAGACATGAAGTTGGAAGTCTTTGAGATGTAATTAAAATAAGACTCTCAAACTGAGGCCATCCTGAATTACACTCTTTCCTACAACCAGCCAGATGACAGAAAAAAACATAGACACACAGGGAAAAGGTCATGTGAGGCTAGAGATGGAAACTGTAATGACATATCTACAAGCCAAGGGATGCTGGCAACCCTTTTCAAAGAGAGAAGACTGAAACAGATCCCCACCCCACCCCCAGTCCTGCAGACACACTCAGCCTTCAGACATCCAGCACCAAGAGAGATTAAAAGTGTTTTTTTCTTTTCTCAGTTTTTAAATTTTATTTTATTTTTTAATTTTTTTTGCCTTCAGGGTTATTATTGCTGGGGCTCAGTGCCTGCACCTTGAACCCACTGCTCAAGGGGACTATTTTTTTTCCGTTTTGTTACCCTTGTTTTTTTATTGTTGTTGTAGTTATTATTGTTGTTATTATTGCTGTCGTTGTTGTTGAATAGGACAGAAAGAAATGGAGAAAGGAGGGGAAGACAGAAAGAGGGAGAGAAAGATAGGCATCTTCAGGCCTGCTTCACTACCTGTGAAGCGACCCGCCCACACACACACAGTTGGAGGGCTGGGGGCTGGAACTGCAATCCTTACTGTGGGTCCTTGCACCATGTTTGCTTAACCCGCCAGACTCACCCCCCACCAAAAAAAAAAAGTTTTTTAAGCTACCCACAGTGAGGTAAATTTTGACAACATCCTTAGAAAACTAAGACTAGGGAGTATAGTGGTGGCACAGCGTGTAAAGCGCACATGGCGCAAAGCACAAGGACCGGACGGCATAAGGATCCAGGTTTTAGTCTTGGCTCCCCACTTGCAGGGTAGTTGCTTGGTGAAGCTGGTCTGCATGTCTTTCTCTTCCCCCCCTCTGTCTTTCCTTCCTCTCTCCATTTCTCTCTGTCCTATCCAACGACGACAACATCAATAACAACAATAATAACTACAATAATAATTTTAAAAAAAACAATGGCAACAAAAGGGAATGAGTAAATAAGTAAATAAATATTTTTTAAAAGAAAATAGACTGTTTGATGACCATCTTAGTTCACTTATTAATTTTTATTTCTTTTATTTCTCAGTCATTTTCGTGTAAAATAACTAAACCAAATTCTTAGGAGTTTTGAACATTTATTCAATCAATTCCATACTGATAAACTGTTAGGGTATTTCCAACTTTTCATATTAGTACAAACAATAGTGTCACTAAAATTCTTGATGAATCCCATGTTATTTATTTTCCCACCCCGCCCCCCCCCCAAAAAAAACTGTTTCCTTACATGATGGCAGAGGAGGATAGAGAGAAATTTAGAGGGGAAGGAAAGAGGGGGAGAGAGAAAGACACCTACAGGCCTGCTTTGCCACTTGTGAATCATCCCCTTTTGCAGGTAGGGAGCCAGGGACTCGGGACTTGAATCCGGGTCCTTGCACTTCATACTATGTGAGCTTTACTGGCTGTGCCACTGCCAGGCTTCCTTATTTAAACTCCCTAAGCTTCTATTCCCTTACATGTAAAATGGAAATGAAAACAGGCTCCCTTACTTCCTGGGGATGGAGACATGAAGGAGAGACAGTCCATGTGAAACAGATTAAAAGCCCAGCACATAATAAAGACTATAAATGCAAATATTTTTTTTTACTATTTTTAGTGTACTGTTTTATTATCAACAGTCTTGCCATACATGTGACCAGTTAGTGCAGTTGATTTACAGTTCATTCCCAAGAGGCCAAGGTCATGAATTCGACTCCAGTTGACTTGGCTCTGTTCCAAAGCCACAGATTGCATCCTAGCCCAAGCCAGCTGTCTCCTGGTGAATGCGTGATTAAATCATCCAACTCCATTGTCAGAGCCACCCAAGAGGAAGGCTTGGAGAATGTCCTCCCCTTGTGGATATTGTCTAAGAAGACTATGCTGGGTGTAAAGAGAGATGGGAGACCACTGTCCTCTGAATCAAGCAGTATTAGAGCACAGCTGAATCAATAACTCAGTGAAAACAAGGTTGGAGGTGTCTTAGTTCTGTGGGAGAAACAACAGTAACAAAATGGTGTATTTCTCTTTTTTGTTTGTTTGTTTTGTTTTTCTTTTTCTTTCCTGTCACTAACCCTGGAAACTCTTTGAAAGAGTACAGGTTCCAGTGATGTGTTTTTTTCTGAACAAGTCAAATCACTCTCAACTAACTTCTTCCAGGTACAGGAACAAAATATAATGTGTTCCTTGTTGAAACTGTAGCCAACTGATAATTTTGTGAAGAAAGATTTGCTGCATCTCTTTTGAGACAATTTGCATTGGAGACTTGCCTAAATAAATTTTATTATATTATCTTTATCCTCTGGAGTAAAGTAGTTAATGAAAGTGTAAAGGTATTGAGTTTATATTAAGCTTTGTTCTAGGTGCATACCCCATGAAATTGTTTCCTTATATATTCATTTTTAGAAACCAACACATCAGCATGCTTATTGCTGAAAAACATCACAAAAAGCAAGATTATATAAAGCAGGGTGGGTTTTTGATTTTCATAATCACCAGGAGTGTCTATTAGAAATAGCTGTATATCCCTATTTCTGCCCTTGTGGTAGAAATGTCTTTGAGGGCTTTATAAACCACACTTATAATTATCCTTAATGGATGTGAGGGCGATCTGACTGCTACATGTCACCCCACTGATCGCCAGGGTGGATTTGGCTGATCTGGCTGGGTCCCTTTCCTCCCTCAACACTCCATGTGCGTCCCTCCGGAAGCTGTGCACTAGGTCGAAGAGGACGGCATTCCCTGAATAATTATCCTTAACATAAAGGATCCATATAAGAAACTCTCTTACCTGGAAACTCAGGGTTCAATTCGCAAACTAATTCTAGCTCCTATGTAGAAATCCATGTCTATTTAGTATTTTCTTCTTCTCTCTTAATTCTCTAGTCTGTCTATATCTCTATCTATCTATCTATCTATCTATCTATCTATCTATCTATCTATCTATCCTTCTAACCTGTTGGCTGCATTTTGGCATTTTCTTTTTGCTCTGTTTTTATTGGAGGTATTCTCTAAAAGTTTCAAGCCAGGCAGAAAGCACATCTGGTTGAGAACAACCATTACCATGCTAAGAGACCTAGGTTCAAAGCCCCAGTCTCCAACTGCAGGGAAGAGAAATTTATGAGAGATGAATCAATGGTGCTATGGGTATTTTTCTCCCTCTCTCTCTCTTCTTTCTTTCTCTCTCTGCCTCTCTCTTTACCTTCCCCTTACCTCTCAATTTCTCTGTCTCTATTCAATATATAAATAACCAAATAATTTTGGAAAAAGAACTTAAAAGAAAAGAAAGCTTTTAGTTCAGAGTAGGATTAATTAGATTGTAAATAAATAATTAATTTTAGAGACAGAATTCCCTAATAGTGTGATGGTTAAATTTATATGTCAACTTGACTGGGCCAGAGGAAGTCCATACAAGTGGTAAAACACTATTTCTATGTATATTTGTGAGGATGTTCTAGAAATCATAAGTATCTTATTTAGTAGACTTAGTGAAAAATACTCAACCTCACCAAAAAGAGTATAAACCATTAACCCATTGATTGTAGGAATATAGTACAGCAAAAAGGCAAAAGGATATGTAATTCTCTCTCATCTTGAATTTGTTTATCTAACTAGACCTGACTTTGAACATTAGAGCTCTGACTTTTCAGGCCATGGCTAACTAGTTACACCATCTATTTACATGTTTCACAGGCCTTCAGATTCAAACTGAATTATATCCCCAGCTTTCCTGCTGTTCCAGCTCACAGGCCATAGATTATGATGCTTCTTGGTCTCTGAAACTATATGAGCCAATTCTTGTAATAACTCCCTTCTTACATAGCTTCAGTATTTATATCAGTGATGTGCTTATCTATCTAATCAGTATAGTTTCTATGGAGAGCCTAGATTAATAAAAATGTCAAAAGCATTGCATTTAGAGTCAAAAGACCTGTTTTCAAGTAGCTCTTTGAAACTAGTCCTTTTACTAGTTTGTGACCATGAACATGCCATTAAAGTAATTTTGTTATTTATTTGTCTAGTGTGAGTGAATAACATTCAATACTACTGGTCTCTTAATATTGATGACAGGATTGTAGTATGAGTTAATAGGTTTTAGTGAACTATGTTAACATGATTTTCAAGCAATAAAATATGTATAAATTAAGATATTATTGAATTAACATTATACATTGCTAGGAAAAGTTCTTTTGAAATTGATAGGATCAATAATAGTCAGTATCTGCACAATCTGGTATAACCTGCATACCCAGTCTGTGGGAAGTTGAGATAGTTCAGGGCCAACTATCTTTCTAAAGGGTCAATCTTGTCTTCTCCCTAGACATGGAAATTAGGATTGATCCAAAATCTTAGAGCTTGACTTGGTAAATATTGTTTTACCTCCCAAACCTGTTTTAGGTAGAATCTATAGGGATTCTGTAAACAGCTGGTTCCTCTGTGGAATACTATTAGTCAACCTCATTTCTAGGTTCAGGGATCCAACCCTGATTCTTGAATCAATAGGCAGTTTTGAGGGCAAAGTCTTCTCACTTTCAAGCTTTTAGGTTAAAGATGTCATTTTTGTTCCTCTGGTCATTTTGATATGACTTCTGAAAAACAATGTACTGTATACCCCCTATAAGTTCAATAGGAATCTTGTATGTTGTCTTACTTAAAGATAAGCTGTGTTTTCAATTCTATCTCTGCCATGAACCAGTTATCATTAGCCTTTTTTTTTTTTTTTTTTTTTTTTTTTTGCTTAGGAAGGCAATACCTTTCCATGGCAGGCATGGAAATGGTATCCTTGGAAATCTAACTGCAGAGAGTGTTTTATCAGCAGCCCACAACTGCTGGTCTCTAGAGTCCATCACCACCTTCACATTGAAGCCCTACTTCACTAGGATTTCTTCCAATTGATGAGTGAGTATGAAAGGACAAGTGTAAGTATTGAGGATGAATATTTCCTCTGATTGGAAAATCTTGACATGGGAACTTGCTGAGATATTTGCCCAATAGTTAAAGAACTTCACAACAGCATAAAATGCTTCATTCCAAACTCCATTTCTACTTTATCTCCTTTTATTAATATTTAATTATTAATGACAGGGAGAGGGAGCATGTGTGTGTGTGTGAGAGAGAGAGAGAGAGAGAGACAGAGACAGAGAGAGAGAGAGAGAACCAGACCATCATTTTGGAATATACAATGCTGGGTATTTACTGGGGACCTCACACTTGAGATTCCAAGACTTTATCCATTGTACCACATCCTGGATCACTCTTCTCTCTACTTCAATTAGTGTCAAATCTGATCTCTTATAATTCACTACTTCCTTCTCATTTTCTCTCACAAATAAAAATCCCCTAACAAATTTCGAACGTCTTTAAACCTGTTATGATTTTTCTTTTGAAGGCATTAGACTAGCACACTCTTTCATGGAGTTGCTGTGCTAATTATATATTAATACATATAATTGAGAATCTTGTACTGTCTAGGAGATAGTATCTTCTCTGGTCCTACTCTCATGTCATTGACCAAAGCCCCTGTGAGTTTCTTCAGAGATCCCATCTCACTCTTGTGAACTTTAACCTGTGAACTTCCCCTTGGGTCCTTACTACTTATGATGATAGTTGCCCAATTCTTTTTATTTATTCAGTTTTTATTATATTCATTTATTGGATAGAGGTAGCCAGAAATTGTGAGGGAAGGGGATGACAGAGAGGGAGAGAGAAACAGAGAGACACGAGTAGCACTGCTTTCCCCCGAAGGTGGGGACCAGGGGCTTGAACCTAGGTCCTCATGCACTGTAGTGTGTGTACTTAGCCAGGTGTGCCACCATCTGGCCCCAGTTGCCCAGTTATTGTATTTAGCATTCATACTTTTTGGAGCAAGATTATCTAAGGCAGAAACTACAGCATCCATTCTCCCATTTGGAAGTAGAACTTCCTACCCTGTTGAATTTGGCAGAATGCATGACCATCCAAATGAAGACTATATTCTCATTTCTCCTTGCAGTTAGTGATGATCAAATAACTTACCAGAGCAATTGTATATATAAGTAATATATACAATTTACCACCAACTTAAAATAAAAATGCTCTCTCTAGTTTTTCCTCTCTTCCTTCTTACAGCTGAGTGGAATTTTTAAAAATATGCGTTAGAAAATTGGGGACTGGGAGGTGGCACACCCAGTTAAGGTCACATAGTACTAAGTGAAAGGACCTGCCCAAGGATCTGAGTTCATGTCCTGCTCTCCAACAGTGAGGGGGTAAGGGGAGACCCTTCAGGAGTGGTGAAACAGGTCTACAGGTGTTTAACTTTCTCTTTCACTATCTGTCTTCCCCTCTAAATAGATGTCTATCTTATTAAATAAAATGGGAAGAAAAAAAAAAGAAAGATGGAAAGAAAGAAAGAAAGAAAGAAAGAAAGAAAGAAAGAAAGAAAGAAAGAAAGAAGAAATGGCTATCAGGAGTGGTGGATTTGTAGTGCCAGCACTGAAACCCCAGTGACAAACCTGACAGCACTAAAACCAAAAATTCTTAACACATTACAAGTGATGTTAGAGTAATGGAATAGAAAGAATAAAATTTCAAACTGATTTTAGGAAACTGCCTAGGTCAAGTCTTCTTCTTTGTTTTTGTCTAAACTAGGAGTGAGTTATCTGGCTTCAGTCATCATTTGGGGTATTCTTGGTTACAGCAGCTTAGCCAGTACCTGACTTCACACACCGCATTTCTCCTCTGTTCCCTATATTCTTTCTGTCTTGGTTAGCCCAGCATTGGTTGACAGCATAGTTTCCTTAATTCATTAATGCCTACTTCTCAATATGGCATTTAATTACATTTGATGACTTTGAAGGACAGCAAAACTAGTTCCCTTTGGGCAAGGGATTATCTCAAGTCCGAGCTAATAGCCTTAATGGTTGAAAATGGCACTAAATGGTTCTCTACATTTGGGCAAAGCCATCTGGTCATTTGCAGATAAGCATAATAATAAGCACCCAGGCAGATTTCCACATATGGGCTGAACACCAACATGTTCCAAATTATATACACTATAAAATTTACTGTTGTTCACTAAAATCCAGGCTCCAAACTATCCCTTACTTGAATTGCAATAATGAGTTGTCACTCAGACAATATGACTAAAATGAATCTGACTGCAAACAAAGCTCCTCTAAACACCACTGCCCAGACTCTAGCCAAGGTCAAAATACAGTCATTGTTCTGGGGAAAGGTTCTGGCCATGCATATCAGGATCAGTCCTGGGACTGGATCAAATAGGTTCATGGCCTATGCATTTGTTTAAAACAGAGACATGACAGTTAGGTGAAATCAAGTGTTTTTGTTCTAGGAACATCTACTTCTCCTGAGTGTGACTGATAACTTATGAAAACAAGTTGAGGAAATCATTCTCTTTGCAATCATAGTGATTATATCCTTTTCCTGCTTCTTTTTCTGTGAAGGTTACTTGTTAGACTTGATATTTACCATAAGAAATCTTTAGCACTGAAATTGCTCTTCTCATATGCTAAGTATCCAGTTTCATTTTATAATTGTCAGTGGTATTAATAATGAAGCTGAACCTTAGGGGTATTGAGCAGAGTTCTGATGTTTATAGTGAAGGCTATTTGTTGATATTTCTTCATTTATCAATTAACTATTAAATTTGGTGTTAAAGTCACATATTATCCCCATGCAATGTGTCACCTAGTAACATCCTAATCATGTCCACCTAAAGCTGAAAAAATTATGTATATGTATGTATGTATGTATGTATGTATGTATGTATGTATGTATGTATGTATTTTCATGAAAGTGGGGAGAACATCATTCAGCTTTGATATATGGGTGCTGGGGATAGAGCCTGGGGTCTCAGGTTTGCAGCCTGTGCTCTGCTGCTGAGCCCATCCCCAATTTAGTCTTAAATTATTGAGCAAGAGTATGTACCTGAAATTGACAAAGTGCCAGACAGACCAACAACTGATATTTTGGTTGACAACTTGAATGGCCTTGGCAACCTTGCCTCAGCTACTGAATATTTTAAGGGCTAACTCTTGCAATTTGATTGGCTAGCCATTTGCATGGAGGATTTCTACAAAAATACAGTAATAAAAGCAACATATTCTGAGTTACTATGAATGAAATTTCAGTATTCAGTTCACAGTGGCTTTTTTTTATTATTATTATTCAATTAAGAGACACTGGCCATGGACTTAAGATCATGGTAGAGATCTTACAACTCTAGTAGGTGATTTTTTTTCTGTCTCAGTAAATAAAATCATAGTGAATGAATCGAATTCCCTTTGTGAATGTCCTGCAAGGACAAGAAAACTAGACCTTTTGTCAGTTATCTTTATCAGATAAAGCAAGCTGGTACCAACTGGGCTTTCTGCTGCCCTAACAGATTTCAAACCCCTACTTCATCTGCTACCCAATACTGCACCTCGGTCTTCTTTGGCATCAGTGTGGTCCAGAGTTTTTTGTGTGTGCCCAATGAATATCCGCTTTTTAAATTATCTTTCCCCAGATGTAGTACCTACCCAGCCAAATCTAACCTTCTTTTATTATTTCCTGACCTTTATTTCTAACACCTTTGAGGACATTGTGATCTTCTGGGTGTTGACATTGCTTCCTAATTTAGAAGCATCTGCGATGTGCATTAATAGGAGTATCTCTTTTTTCAGTATATGAATAAAGACCCTAAGTTATAGTATTTCCATCACAGTCTGTGCTCCAGGTTTGGAAACACTAGCACTTCTCATAGACCATTTCATTTATTAAATCTCAGCCTATTTCCAAGCCACATTCTTCTCCAATATTTTGATGCCAAGAAACATATTGAAATACTGATTTTGTGGAAAATGGCTTGTGCATCTCCAAGCCATGTATCACTGCCTTCATTGGCTGGTGGTTGGGAGTGCAACTCTCCTGAAGTAACTTTGAGTCAGTCTGGCATGTCTGCTTCTTTGCATGTGACTTAAGACACCATTTTATTCTTGAATTTTAAAGAATTTTTCATTTTATTTTATTTTTTAATTTCTTTCCAGATAAAATAGGAATCTAGCAACTCTTGAGCTTTCCAACTCTCAGGCCCAACTAGAAAGAGTATGTGTTCTCTTGACATAGCATTTGTTGGCAATATAGCCTGCACCTATAATGTCTGGTAGACATTTATAATGAGGCATCTGTTTTCTAGGTAAAATTTCAAAGGATAGGCTTTCTCCCTAAATATTTATTACCTTTGGTTACTCCATTTATTTATTTTTTCCCCCCATGATAGGTAATAAACCCAGAGGCCCACATATGTGCAATGCCACTGTTGAGCGGCCTCTCCAGGCCTAAATTTTCATTATTTTTTTATTTTAAGGAGAAAAAGAGAGGATAGAAAAGATAGAGACATCACAGAACAGTTCTACCATTCATGGAGTTATCCCTGATGCTGCCCATCCTATCTGGAATGAAAGCTCAAACCCAGGTCCATGAGCATAGTAAACCGGTACTCTGCTAGAGAAACTATCTCCCAGCCCTGTCCCTTCCCTTTCTTTCACTTCACTCCCAGTGTCCTCTCTGAGTTGATGACTACCAGATCTGACTATCATAACTCATTTCTAATAGGTCCTTATATTCTGGGTTGTCCTTTTCCTAATCACTCCCCTCCCCGTCAACACTCACCACATGACTTCTCTATTAACTGTTTCTGTGGATCTGCAGTTGCCCTCAGGATTAAATCTGGTCACTCAGTCACTTTCTGTAGGGGTCTGACTTGACTCTCCAGTTTGTGACTTGTCATTGTTTACCTTACACACTCAGCTAAGGTCATATCTAAGAGATTCTGGTTCCCTGAATTGTGCCCTAAACCTCTTAGAGGTTTGTGTAATGATCATCCAGCAGTTTAGAAATGTCTTCTGTCGTTCCTATTCAGTCTATTACTTCTCACCTAGCTGCTTCCTTTGCAATATGGCAAACTCCTAATCATCCTGGAGATTTCAACTCATGCATCATTTCCTCCAAGGATTATGAGAAAGTGCAACCAAGACTGGATTCCACAACTGAGTTAGGCTCCTACTTTACCCTAACGTACCAACCATACTGTAAAGTTTTTACCTTGTATTTTAATTGTGTGTTCTTCTGTAAGCAACAACTTCTTTTGAGTACAAGCTCTGTTAACTATGGAACACCTGGCCAATAGCAAGAATCATAACATTTTGCTATGCACTTAGTACATATTAGATTATCATTCTTTATGTGCAATATACATAGAAGTGCTACATGTATCAAAATTAACTGATTTTATTAAAATTGTTATACTTGGTAGGGCTAGGGAAGAAAGCAAAATGTTTAAGAGAATGATTTTCATGCCTGAGGCTGTGAAGTCCTAGGTAATATCTCTGGCACCACAATAAGCCAGAGCTGAGCAGTGCTCTGGTGAGAGAAAAGTGTTACACTTGGGTTATTTTCTATTCTTTTCATCATTTAGATAGTTTTCCCACTGTAGTTATTTATTTTGTCCTTGGTCAAGTCTGTCTCTCTCTATGTCTATACATGTTCCTTTGGAACAATAAGGAAGTTAACATGAAGTCAAAGATAAGAATACTGCCATAAAGAGGTCTGGCTGTCTTAAAATTTATATCTACTGGATAGGGGAGATAACATAATGGTTATGCAAAAAGACTTTTATGACTGAGGTTTCAAAGGACCTGGTTCAATCCCCAGCACCAACATAAGCTGTTGCAGTTGGATTGTCTATTCTTTTCTCTTCTTTTCTTTCTTTCTTTCTTTCTTTCTTTCTTTCTTTCTTTCTTTCTTTCTTCAAAGGAAACATTGACAAAAACATAGTATAAGAGGGGTACAACTTCACACAATTCCTACCACCAGAACTCCTTATCCCATCACCTCCCCTGATAGCTTTCCTATTTTTTAACCCTTTAGGAGTATGGACCCAAGGTCATTGTGGGGTGCAGAAGGTGGAAGGTCTGGCTTCTATAATTGCTCCAGCTGAATATGTGCATTAATAAGTCAATCCGTATTCCCAGTCTGCCTCTCTCTTTCCCTAGTAGGGTGGGGCTCTGGGGAAGCAGAGCTCCAGGACACATGCTAGCATCTGGAACCTGGTGGCTGAAAAGAGAGTTAACATACAAAGCCAAACAAATTGTTGATCAGTCATGAACTTAAGGGCTGGAATAGTGCAGATGAAGAGTTGGGGAGCACTCTATCTTGAATTTGGGACTTTGGAACCTCAGGCATAAAGGACTTTCTGCATAATTACTATCCTTTTCCCCTGACCAGGAGCTATAAATTTTAAAACAGCCATACTTCCTTTATGCCTGAGGTTCCAAAGTCCCCAATTCAAGGGGCCAGTAGACACTGGTGTTGGCAGATTGGTGAGATTCCCCCTCCCACAAGGCCCTGGGCTTGGGGGGTGTCACCTGGAAGCCCCCTCCCCCCACCCCCTCCAGGCTGGGAGGGTTTTTGTTCGTTTGTTTTTAAAGTCCCAGTTCACTCCCTCACACTGCCATAAACCAGAGTTGAAAAGTGCTGTGGTCTCTCTGTGTCTTTCTCTCATTAAAATCAAAATTAAAATATATATTTTTTAATATACAACTACCACTTCCCCAGTGCATAAGAAGCATTGGGTTTTAAACCACTGAGCAAGCTTTCAACATTTTTTGGTTTTTGCTTGGATGCATTATATCCACAGAAAGTGGGAGTCTCTGTAATCTCAGGTGACTCTGCTTAGGATAGGAGTTGCTGAAATGAAGAAAATAGTATTGAGGCAGAACATGGGTCCCTCTAAAAGAGAAGTCAAACACTGTTGCTCCAGTTTTTGCTAATGCCTTTGGAGCTCACAGTTGAGGAAGGTATTCTTACACATAGTAACCTCCCAGAGACAGTGAATTTCCACACTGGTTTGTTTGGAGGGAGGGCTAGAAATCAGGAGCTGGATAAGAGGGCAGGCATAGAGTGGTTCAAGGCCTTCAGATGTCTTCCTTCTGGATCACGGTTTCTCAAACTTCCTCCAAGAGCAGGACCTATATCAGCTTTAGCTATTCTTTATTATTTTGAAGTGACAGGTGAACAGCAATGGAATGGAGGTATTTGGAGATCTACAATAGTTGTCCTTTGTTTTCTGGTTCCAGCAAGTGTTACAGCTCAGATGTTATTGCAAGTGTTACAGCTCCAGTTGAGGCAGAAGGAGACTGAGCGCCACATGGAGGACAAGGAGTAAATCTTATTTGCGAGGGGTTCCAGAAGGGTTGTACTGAGATCAGACAATCTGCTTGGTCAGCACAGGATAGTTTTCCATGTTCTCCAGCAGGGTGAGGCCTTCAGAATATGTGGTGCAGGTGGATGTGCAGAAGCAAGAGTGGTACAAATTTCTAGTTTGGAGCTGACAGGAATAGGCATCGAGGGCCAGGTGGTGGTGCACCTTTTATAATGACTAAGATCTGGGTTTGAGTCCTAAGTCCCCAACCACAGGGGCAAAGCTTACCAGTGGTGAAGCCCTGATGCAGGTGTTTGTCTCTTTCCCTCTCTGTCTCCCCCTTGCCTTGCGATGGATTCTGGCTGTCTCTATCCAATAAATAAAGATAATATAAAAGAATTAATAGTAATAATAAAAAAATAGGCATCAGAATGCAGAAGTGGAAGCCTGCCTCACACTGCAATGATTCTCCCTCCTCCTCCTCCCCCTCCTCCTCTCTGTCCTCTTCCTCCTCTTCCTCCTCCTCCTTCTTTTGTTTGCTGACTTCTCTATTTCATTCTAAATTTGATTTTGGCATACAAACTGCTATAGTTAATTTCAACCAAATTTGTCAATCTCAGGTCATTTGCTCCCTCTCCTTTCCTCATCCTCCCTCTCTCCTCCCAGGGACACATTCCTTCAGCTGGCATGCTTTGGGTCATCCATTCTATCTACCTGGGACATTTCAATCAAAGCAGCAGATTCTTATTTGGCTTTATTTTCAGGAGGTTTCTGTCTTGTTACTTTTCTTTATCATTTTCCTCCTTTTTACTCATAAACTTTGATTATGCCTTTATGAAGTCCAAGGAGATAGCAGGAACTGTACATTATAATTCATTTGAAAAAGAATCAGCTGCATTTTGATGAGAGGAGTCATTTCACAAGGCTTGTGGGAAGCCTTTTTTGCCCTCTCTGACTATGAGGTTGGACAGCCCCAGCCAGCACTTGTCTGTTCTCACCTCGCCTTAGCAGTCTGGTCACATAGGCTGCCTGGCACCAATTGCTAGCCGTATCTCACCCTCACTGTGGCAGGAGGCGATCAATAGATGGATTAATCACACTTTGGGGAGCTCACACCCCAGGAAGGAGAGAAAATGAGGATTGGAAGCAAAGGCTGTTTGCCAACGTGCACTGCCTGGAGTTTGCATATGAGTGCACACAGTGCAGACCCACAAAGAAACCCCTTTTGCCTAGAAGGAAGACCAAGACCAGATGCATAATGAGAGCTTCTAGAAATGTCCCATTAGCAAATGTCTCAGCTGAACAGCAATGCTTGAAAGCAAAAACAGCTACACATAGCAGTGGTGGCTAAAAGCTTAAGCAAAATGATCCGATATACAAGAGTGACGAGTGAATAAGTTATGCTTTCATATCAGGCTAGTCTCCAAACATGCACACTTTTTCATGTATAAGGAACCCTATGTATGTACATACATCTATGTGCCTCTCTAGAATATATTTCTAAAGTCTTTGACATAGAAGGAAATTCAGGGTATTCATTTTGTCTGCATCGTTTACTTATTTATTTTTGTAACTATAAAGTTTGCAGTGAAGAGCCCCAGAGATTAAAAGTCAGCTCCTCAATTCTTCTTTGAGGCAGAGACAAAGTGGGAGGTAATTAATTAAAAGGCCTAACTGGTTCAGGAATCCAACCATCCAAGATCCACTGGAAAAGAAGCAGCTACATGTGTAAACACCATCAAAGTTTAGATAGAAAGATTCAGGTGTGAATCTTTTCTCTGCTACCCTCTGCTGAAGGATACAAACAGAACTCCAGGTTTGCTCATCTCTGTAGTAGACTAAGCCTAATCTGCAAAACAGCAGCACAGAGTAGACACAAAGATACAGCTGAAAGTGTTTCAGAAACTCTACAGATTTAAGCAGCATTCTAAAGGAATGTGCTTAGGCAAGGAGAAAGGAAGAATTTTCTGCACATCTGGATTAATATCCTTTAACTGGCCTTCTACTATGGTCAGTCAGAGTAAAAAGACCGGTCATAGAAAATTGAGTCATCTTCAACTTTAAGAGCAAAAGTGAATAAAAACCCTACTACTGATTTTTTTTTTTTTTTCCTGCTTTTGTAACACTTCTTGCTGCTCCTAACACTGATCTTCAAAATCCATTCTGGTTCAAGAGGACTCCGGGCTTTGCCCCCTGACTGTTCTTACTTCCCACCCTAGATAGAATCATCATAATTTACGAAACGGTTTGATTAATGTTTGATTAAGGAGTTCTGACCTTTGGGGAATTAGTGTCATAATTACAGGACTATGCACGCTCCCCAGCCACTCAGCTGGCTCCAGGGTTGAGACCTCTGTTCAGCTGCGGTGAGTGACAGGCATTGAAGAGCAAAGCTCCCCTAATACTGTAATCACCAGGTAGCACTTAAGTACAGCTCACATTTTTGCTCCAGAGAGTGGAAAGCAAAGGAAGCTGCCATTTGAGGTTCTGAGTCTTTTTCCATGTGTTCCATTTCTGCTTTTAACAGCTTTGTTAATTCAGTCACCACCTCCATATAAACAATAGCCAATGGGGACAAGACGGAGAGCAGCAGGCAGTTTGGGGGCCCTGAAATGGCTCATGTCCTGGGGAAGGGCCAGCTGGGAGAGTTGGCTGAGCAGCCCAACTGCAGCTCCAGCAGCAGGTGTTCCCTGTAATGGGGACACTTTTGAGCCAGGTGTCCCATGAAATGCAGAGAGTTGAGGCTTTCCTTTACTTTGCGAGCACGTCTTCCTTTCTCCTCCAGAGCTTTCAAAAAAAAAAAAAAAAAAAGTGCAAGGGAAATGAGTCAGAGTGTGAGAATTAGCCTGTTTGGTGAGGATGGTGATGTTTTGCTGCTCTGTTTGATTCCATTGGTGAGATATGATGAAGGAGAAAAGGCAGCCAGCAGTGTCTGGCTAGCCTCTGTAGCCACTTACGAGAAGGCCTTGAACTAATCATATTTGGATTCTAATCTCAGAAACAATCCAAGGAGAATTGCTATCCAGTTCTCCTCAAGGCTAGTCCAACACTTCCTCAAGTGTGTGAGTCGCAAATAGAGGTCACCTGAGAAAAGAGTGCAGGGCATAAATGAGCCTAAATTTTTTGGATCGAATACATTTAAACAGGTCAACTCACTGAAGGACTTCTCAGAGCATTTGATTCCTTAATTTGCTTAGAGAATCTCTAAAAGGAAGATAAAGAATACTGTAAGTTTGGGTGAGCCCTGACACATAAAATTCACTTGATAAATGGTGCTCTAGTTCAGTCTGAACTACTGTTGTTGGTTTCTGTAAGAGCTGGAGTTTTTTTTTTTTTTTCACCTTTTTTGTCTGTACTTTGCACTGTGTTGTAATTACATAGTTAGGCATTTCCTGTTGAGTGTGTGTTGTAAACAAGCATGCATATGTTTTAAAACGATGCAAATAAATATTCTCTGCAAAGCATACCCATGACCAGGGTTTGCTTACTTTATGTAGAAGGACCCTGATAATACAGTCAATGCTGACCTTCTTTCACCATTAGGAGCTGAAGTCTTGGGCCATGTGTATCGTCCTCCACCACAGAGCAGCTTTTGGTAAAAGGCAAAAGACTTAGAGAATCTGAAAAGAAACCAGAGTATGTTTGCTTTTGGAATGCAAGCACAGGCAAGGCAGAGATCTAGAATACCAAAAAACTTTCCTCTAACCACAAGTTCTCTTGAGGGGAGAATAGTATAGTGGCTCTAAACTACACAGGTTCAAGTCAATATCTGCTTTTTTTTTAAATTAGTGACTTAATAATGATTGACATGATTGCAGGAGAAGAGGGATACAATTCCATACAATTCCCACCACCAGAGTTCTGTGACCACTCCCCATGCATTAGAAACTTACCTAGTCTTTATCCTTCTGGGACTATGAACCAACATTTTTTATGGTGTGCAGAAGGTGGAAGGTCTGGCTTCTTTAATTGCTTCTCCACTGGATGTGAATGTTGGCAGGTCACAGAATCTGCTTCTTATAAGCTACTGATATGCATTCTTACACAAGTCACTTCTTTATTTCCCAGTTTCTAAAGTGTTATTAACAATAGCATGTGAGTTTTCAGTAACTGTGAAGATGAGATAAGAACATCTCTGAGGGGTCGGGCGGTAGTGCAGCAGGTGAATCGCACATGGCACAAAGCTCAAGGACCAGTGTCAGAATCCTGGTTGGAGCCCCCAGCTCCCCACCTGCAGAGGGGTCACTTCACAAGTGGTGAAGCAGGCCTGCAGGTGTCTCTATTTCTCTCCACCTCTCTGTCTTCCCCTCCTTTCTAGATTTCACTCTGTCTTGTCCAACAACAAGGACATCAATAACAACAACAATAATAACCACAACAATGATAAAACAACAAGGGCAACAAAAGGGTAAAAAAAGGTTAAAGAAAAAAAGAACATCACTGGCAGCATGGGGAAGACTAACAACTCACTAGAGACCTGTTGTACTTTACACAATATAGGTTTGATTGGAGTGTCATACAACCCTGATTTGAATCATTTTACTTGGGAGTGATAGCATCATGTCTTTTCAAATGCTGTCTTGGGAATATTTGGTCAATTTAATGTTTTTGCCACTCCAAAACCATATCTATATAACTACATAAAATTAAACACATACATACAGGTGAAATTGAGCCGAACAGGTGTTATCATCACTTTACTTACAGGTTAAAGTGTGGTACTATGTACAGCTATATTAATGTATTTTAAAGAAACCAAGTGCTATTATGATACATGCCCCGATGCCTACATAGCATTAGTTTAGTAAAATATTAGTACATTAGTTCAGTACAATTCAGGCAGTCAATGCAATTTTCTGGAATAAATTAGACCTAAAAATCTGAACCTCAAGCTACAATTTTTGACCCCTTTCATTCCATGCTCAGTATAAGAGCCAGCAGATGGTAGATATCCTTTTTTTTTTTTTTTTTTTGCTACAGTGAGCAAGAACAAAAAGAGGCTTAAATAAGCTTTTCCCAGGGCCATTTGATATATTTTCCTATGTAACTTTTTAAAGTTATATAAGTGTTCATGTGATGTTGTTATTGAGACTAGAAAGAGAAATTCCAATTTAAGATGATCGTTTTTTTTTTTATTAAGGAAGATGTTTATGACAGTATAACTTACACTGGTGACAAAACATGGGGGAAAAAAAACCTCAGTAATGAAGATATGAAGAAGTGTGACCCAGAAAGTGATGCAGTGGGTAAAATGTTGGAATATCAAGCATGAGGTCCAGAGTTCAATCTCTGGCATCACATATTCACTCTGGTATGTGCCAGAGTGATTCTCTTGTTCTCCATCTCTCTTCTCCCTCCCCTTTTTTCTCTCTCTCTCTCTCTTTCTCCCCATTTCTCCTTCCCTCCCTTCCTCCCTCCCTCCTTCCTGCTCCTCCTCCTCCCTCTAGTAAGTAAATACTCTAAAACATTTGATTAAATAAATGTTGTTAAGGTGGTATAATAAAATAGCATGCACACATTAAAATAGTTTTATGAAAGAATTCAGAAAGTACTTCTGAGGCAATATTAGTGGAAAAATTAGGTACAAAATAGCCTAGTGGATGTGATAATTCTTTCAAATAAATAAGGATAGGTATAGATCAGATGAAAATAACTGAATGGGGGGCAAGGTGTTGGCATACACTGCACACCACAGAGTGTATGTGTTGCAATGTGCAAGGACCAGGGTTCAAGTCTTCAGGCCCCACCTTATGGGGAAAGCTTCAGGAGCAGTGAAGCAGTGCTGCACCTGTCTTAATTTAAAAAAGAAAAGGAATCAAATGAGGATAATTATTTTATTTGGGCAAAGGGTTATTCAACTCTAAGTTTTCAAAACATTTGTAATAACTATGAATAACTTTTATATTTTAAAATGCTAGGCTGAGGGGGCACCTGTCATATAGTCATAAGTGTGAGGATGCACAAGGATCCAGGTTCCAGGCTCTGCTCCCCACTTGCAGGGGGAAACTTCATCTTTGGTGAAGCAGGTTTGCAGCTGTCTACCTTTCTCTCTCCCTATCTCTCCCCCTGTCAATTTCTCTCTGTCTTATCTTATAAAATGGAAAAAATGGCCCTGGAGGTAAAAATAAATAAATAAAAACCAAAAAGTTAGACTAAGAAATAGCATAGAGGTTATGCAAAAGATTTTAATGCCTAAGTCTTTAGGTCTCAGGTTCTGACCCCCGCACCACTATAAGCTAGAGGTGAGCAGTGCTTTCATAAAAATAATAATAAAAACATATTATTTTAGGGTCAGGAAAGGAGCTTCAAAATAGAGCTCATGTCTTATATATCTGATGTTCTGAGTTCAATTCCTAGTACTAAAATTTAAAAATTATATATATATATATATATATATATATATGCATAACATTGCCTTGTGCTTTCAGTTACTCATAATAAGGTAATTCCATTACCAAAACTTGTGCTTTTTTTGTGCACATTTAGTGATTCTCCTTGATTACTGGACAGATCACAAGATAGGCCTGGGTGCCTTTTGTTGACTCGAGGGGGGGGGCAACTGAAGGAGAAAGTAGCTGAGGAGTAGGGGTCCAAACAAAATGAAATCTTAGCAGGGACACAAAGCAAGCCTTACAAATCCTAAGTGCAGATTCTGAGGCCCAAACTTGCATTGCTGGAATCCACCTTCATTAGGAGGTGGGCACTTGAGTAGGAAAGGTGTACGGTAGAGATAGTGGCATCTCAGCTGTGTAATATCCACAGAAAAGACCATGGGAGCAAAAAGATAAATGAATAAAAAGAGGGCATTTTGCCCATGTTTCCCTTCTATCTAAAATGATACCCTCTTCTGCAAATAGTCCATTTATAAAGTTAAAGCACTGTTTACCCAAAATGAAATAAAAACATTCATTCAAACAAAACCTTGTTAAAACATTCATTCACACGAAAACCTGTAGCTGAGCCTATATTCCTAACTGACCTAACTGGAAACAACCTGGGAATGGATACACAAACTGTTGTCTATCCACAGATTACATTATTGATCAGCAATGCGCGCACGCGCGCGCACACACACACACACACACACACACACACACACACACACACACACACACACACACATCCACTCCACAAAACCAGCAAGAACATAAATGAACTTCAAAAACAAACTCTGTGAAAGAAATCAGATTCAGAGTGATTCAGGACAACTTCTTGAGGATGAGAAATATTTCTTTGAACCTTTGATTTACTTTTAGTCTAGTAACTAGTAGGGGTTTTAAGTATCTAAGCGATATTACAAAAAAGGTTTTAATGACATTCCAATGAGATATACATATATACACAAGGGCCTGGGAGGTGGTGCATCTGGTTGAGGGCACATGTTAAGATGTGCAAGGATCCGGGTTCAAGCCTCCCTTCCCCATCTGCAGGGGGAAATCTTTGTAAATGCTAAAGCAGTGCTGTAATTGTCTCTCTCTCTATCTCCCTTTCTAGCTCACTCTATCTTCTCAAAATCTGGCTATCTTTATCCAATAAATCAATAAATATAATTTAAAAAATTTGAGCAGAAAATATGCACAATTTGGTAGCTCTCACCAGTGTTGGCAATAAGCATCACCTAAGAGACCAACACTTCCTACTATTTTTAGGCTGCCATCACCATTTCAGAGACCTGCCTATGTGAACTCAAGTCTTTTTCTTCTAAATAATAAAATTCTACTTTGTTTTATCCTGTTTCTGCCCTCATTCACAGTTTAAACTAAAGAAGAGATTGGCATTGTGGAAATATTCAGTGCTTTGGAATATGAATGTATATACATCAGCTCAGCTCATTAAACTTCTGTTGACCTAACCTTGGCAAGATAATTCAGATTTCTGAGCATGAAGCTATCTCACCTGAAATGAAGAGAGGACTAGCTTCTAGAGTCAACTTTAAGTTGACTAGAGTCAACTTAAAAGGTTGTACAGATTAGAGAAGACAACTCAGAATTTAGATTTACAGATTAGAGAAGATAACTCAGAATTTAGATTTACTCAGAAATGCTAGTGCCTCTGGCCTGGGTTGCATTTGACTTCTCTATTGGGAAGGAGCATCTGAATAGTATGCCAGGTCAGCGCCTCTGTAGTGTAATAGCTTTCACTGACCTCTAACAATAATTATTTGTTCATCACCCTTCCCCTGTTACCTACTCTTTTTGTCCTTGGATTAGCTGAGAACTCTCATTGTGTCTAAAAATTTCAGTCTTCCTACTTAAACTGAAGTTATCATCAGGTGTATTGCTGACCACTAATTGAAGAGCAAACGGACCCCGAGAGACAAGAAGCCTTTGACTGAAAAACAGTTTTGTTTACCTAAAACGGGGGATTTGTTCTTTAAATGTCTTATTTGATTTTTTTCGTGTTTTGCGATTGGTGGATATTTAGGTAGGATTTTTGTTAGTAAGTTACTCCTTCTAATTCTCTCTTAAGGTGAAAAGATTTGTCTTGTTTCTATTCAACTGGTATTTTCTTCAACATTTGAAAAAAAATGTTTAATATGTGCCTGGTACTATGCTGAAATAATTAGGAGTAAAAAGAAATTCTCACTGTAATACAATTCTGAGCTGGCTACTAAGGGAATCAATAGCTTGGGCTTCTCATCCATAGCAGTATGAGGTATGATCCTATGGCATTTAAATGCTAATCCACATCCTGTGGAATTCTGATCCACAGGAGGACTAATGTTGCTAATAGCCACACAGATAGTCTGGTCAGATATTACATTCTGAGCAACAGCATAACCAATATCTCTCAACTTTCTGTTCTTCTGAAATGCCCATAATCAGCTTTCTGGATGAATTAGGAAATATTTGTAAAAAAAAAAAAATGTATCTGTTATGTCTTTATATATGTATTATTATACAGCTTTAATGTTTTCCATGTGTATGAATTTTTAACTTATAAAAATGGTATGTTATAAAGCCACCAGGTTCCAGATGCTACCATGATGCCAACCAGACTTCCCTGGGCAAATGACCCCCCCCCCACCAATGTGTCCTGGAGCCCCGCCCTGCTTCCCCAGAGCCCTGCCTCACTATGGAAAGAGAGAAACAGGCTGGGAGTATGGGTCGACCTGCCAAGCCCCTGTTCAGCGGGGAAGCAATTTTGGAAGCCACACCTTCAACTTTCTGCACCCCATAATGACCCTGGGTCCGTATTCCCAGAGGGATAAAGAATAGGAAAGCTATCAGGGGAGGGGTTGGGATACAGAGTTCTGGTGATGGGAATTATGTGGAGTTGTACCCCTCTTATCCTATGGTCTTGTCAGTGTTTCTATTTTATAAATAAAAATTGAAAAAATAAATTCTTTAAATATATATATAGCAATGATGAATTTTAAATAACACTTGTGTAATTGCTAATGTCCTTATTTTAAATTTTGATTAAGGGAGCCAGGCAATAGCGCAGTGGGTTAAGTGCAGGTGGCACAAAGAGCAAGGACCTGCTTAAGGAAACTGGTTTGAGCCCCTGGCTCCCCACCTGCAGGGGGGTTGCTTCACAGACAGTAAAGCAGGTCTGCAGGTGTCTATCTTTTTCTCCCTCTCTGTCTTCCCCTCCTCTTTCCATTTCTCTCTGTCCTATCTGACAACAACAACAACAATAATAACTATAACAATAAAACAACAAGGACAACAAAAGGGGATAAATAAATATTTTTTAAAAAATAAATTTTGACTAAAAGGTTTTATTTTAAACTCCTGGGGTACATATTAGAATTTATTCCATGCTTTAACCGCAGAATCTTATCATTGGTTAGTAAAAGGTTCTGTCTAAAGCTTTATCTTATTATTTTTATTTCCTCTCCTGTTTCTGCATTCCCACAATTCTGTCTTCATCCCTCTACCCAATAAGTACCAATCAAATGAATCTGAGATATGCCTTTATATATGTATTTATTCTTATACGGCTTTAATGTTTTCCATGTGTATGAATTTTTAACTTATAAAAATGGTATGTTATAAATCTTACTCTGTTCCCAACATTTCTTAGCCAACACTATATTTTGGTATCAACACATGTTGCAGCATACGTATTGGCTTTTTCCCTCCTGTATTTTTATGGGGAGTTTCTGGAGCATGCATCCACAACTGATTTATAAGTTCTTCTACTGTGCACACACTAGGTTGGCCCCAGCTTCTCACCAGAGTTAACCATACTTCTATAGATGTCCTTGCACATGTTCTCTGCAAGAATACTTTCACATAAATACCAAACTGGAGTCTCTAGATTCCATCACATATTTTATCTTAATCCCAGCAGATAGTGAGTTCTGTCAACACACCATCTTTCTTTTATTATTATTATTATTATTTTATTCACCCTCTTTCTTTTTTTTTATTTTATTCTTTTGCAAACACAGAGGGAAAGGACCACAGTATCACTTTAGCATATGCACTGTCATGAATCAAACTTGGGAGTTCACACATGCATGCCCCGCACTCTTATCATAAGGCCCTTCCCTGGTCATGGACATTGCATGCTTGAATTCACCAGAGACCATCAGTCTGCTCTCCAGAGGAGCTGTACCACCTCTGAGTGATGCATTCTCTCCAACAGCCCCATAAACATTTGCTGTTCTTCACATTAACTTTGCATTGACTGTTGTTGTAAAGTTCTTTGTTATTTTAAACTGACATACTCTGATTAGTCAGGTCACTTAGCATATCTTTATATGTTACTATTTATTCTTTTTTAAATTTTATTTATAAAAAGGAAACATTGACAAAACCATAGAATAAGAGGGGTACAACTCCACACAATTCCCACCACCAGAACTCCATATCCCATCCCGTCCCCTGATAGCTTTCCTATTTTTAACCTTCTGGGAGTATGGACACAAGGTCATTGTGCTATGCAGAAGGTGGAAGGTCTGGCTTCTGTAATTGCTTCTCTGCTGAACATGGGCATTGACAGGATGATCCATACTCCCAGCTTGCTTCTCTCTTTCCATAGTGGGGCAGGGTTCTGGGGAATTGAGCTTCAGGATATATTTATTGGTGGGGCTGTCTGTCTAGGGAAGTCAGGTTGGCATTATGCTAGTATCTGGAACCTGATGGCTGAGAAGACAGTTAACATATAAAGCCAAAGAAATTGACTAATCATGAACCTAAAGGCAGGAATAGTGCAGATAAAGAGTTGGGGGGGTGGGTGTCTCTGTTTTGTAGATAGCTAGTAGGCATGTTTTAGTTATATTTTAAAGGGCCTGTGGCTATACTATGTTTTGTCTTGTTTTTCTTTTTTCCCTGAGCCTGAAATCTAATATGCAAGTGGATCCAATTTATTGTCTGGGGAGAAGATGTCATGGTTGGAAAAAGGACCAGAAAGCTGGATCAGGGAAGAGAGTAGCTCCCAAATATGAGAAAGATGTATAAATATTGTTGACTATAAATCCCATGGATTTGATGTGATCTGTGGCCCATATTCAGCTTAGGAGCCTATGTGACCTCTGCACTCAGGTAGATCTGAGCTCACACTCTGTGGTCATAAGTAGGAATGTTCCAAGCTGCCCCAATATAATCAAAGCAATGAGTACCACCGCAGCATGCTTCACTTCAGACTACGTCCATAGATCTCAGGCATGGAATGTCAACCCTTCAGCCTCATTACTCGGGTGAGACCTTTCCTTTCAAAGGATTCTCTAATTCCATTCCAGATGATTCACTTCCTAACAAAGTCCCAAAACGTAGATATAGACCAGGTTACTATTTGTTATTAAGATGTCTCCTCTTCTTGTGAATTGCATATTTACTGTATCATTTTGAAGAGTTCTGCTCAACTCTGGCTTCTGGTGCTACTGAGGTTTGAACCTAGAGCCTTTAGTGCCACAGTCAAAAAGGCCTTTCTGCATCACCACTATGCTGTCATCCCAGTCTATGTGTTCCTTATTTTGATCTTGAAAATAACGTCTCTCAGTCTACTACCAATCTAAGTTTATTTTTGAAAGATGTTTATTATTAATGTGTGTGTGTTTTAAGTGTGTGTGTGTGTGTGAGAGAGAGAGAGAGAGAAGAAGAAGAAGAAGAAGAAGAAGAAGAAGAAGAAGAAGAAGAAGAAGAAGAAGAAGAAGAAGAAGAAGGGGAGGAGGAGAGAGAATGAGAGCACATCAGCAATCTAGCATAAGTTTTGTTTGAGATCAACTTGGAATTATGAGCATGCTCTGCACAAAAGTTCTGTCTTCTAGCACTAATCCACCTCTCCAGATGCTCTACTAAATTAATGGTTCTCCTCTCCACCCCCCACCACAACTGGGACCCCATGTCTGCTTGAGCAGAACTTCTTTTATTTCTTTTTTATTTTTTTTATCTTTCTTTATTTGCTGGATAGAGACAGTCAGAAATTGATAGGGAAGGGGGTGATAGGGAGAGAGACAGTGAGACACCTGCAGCACTGCTTCACCACTTGTGAAGCTTTCCTCCTGCAGGTGGGGGCCAGGGACTTGAACCTGGGTCCTTGAGCATTGTAACATGTGTGCTCAACCAAGTGCGCCACCACCTGGCCCCCCCCGAGCAGAACTTTTCTTTATTTTCTCTAACCCAAGATGGAGACAAGGTGGGAAGAAAACTGAAAGGGGACACCAACCCTATCACTACACCACTTTTCATGACGTTTCCCCTGATGTGTTCATGGTGCTCCTGTGTGAGGCTTCAGTCTAAACCCTGGTCCTCAAGCATGACAAGAAAACGTTTTCTAGCTGGTAAGCTATATCTCAGCCCACTATTCAATTTATTTTCAAATATCATCTTTCATTGAACAAAAAGATGCTATCTGATGTAAGCAATGTATCAGTTTTGCTACATAGTTTGTTTCTTTAGAATCTGAATTAAGACAATCTTCTCTGCCCAAAAGAGCATGAGGCTATTCTTTTACATCTTTCAAGCACTGGCTTCATGTCCTACTTTTTATTTCTTTTTCTTCTTATTTTTATTTATTTATTTATTCTCTTTTGTTGCCCTTGTTGTTTTATTGTTGAAGTTTTTATTGTTGTTATTGATGTCCTTGTTGTTGGATAGGACAGAAAGAAATGGAGAGGAGGGGAAGAGAGAGATGGGGAGAGAAAGACACCTGAAGACCTGCTTCACCGTCTGTGAAGTGACTCCCCTGCAGATGGGGAGCGGAGGCTCAAACCAGGATCCTTAAGCCAGTCCTTGCGCTTTGCGCCACCTGCGCTTAACCCGCTGTGCTACCACCGTCTCCCTTGTTTTGTTTTTATTGCCACTAGGGTTATCACAGGTGCTCAGTGCCTATGAGTCCATGACTTTCGGCGGCCATCTTTTCCTTTTTTTTTTTCTTTCTATTTTATTTTTATTTGACAGGACAGAAAGAAATTGAGAGGGATGGGAGATATTTAGAAGGAGGGAGTCAGAGAGACACCTGCAGCCCTGCTTCACTACTTGTGAAGCTTTCCCCCCTGCAAGTGGGGAGTGGGGGCTTAAACCTGGGTCCTTGTTCACTGAAATGTGTGCTTTTAACCAGGGGCATTACCGCCCCCCCCTTTGCGTTTGTTCTCTAAGGCTTATTTATTACTTCTTGTAAGTTTGAACTCTTTGACTACATCTGTCCTACCTAGCCCTCCATACATCCATTCCCTGGTAACCACCATATTTCACCCTGAATTTTTTAACCTACTATTTAAAATTCCAATTAATAGATGTCCTCGCATAATAATTGTGTGTGTGCCTAACTCATACTACTTAACATATTTTTCTAAATATCTGTCCATGTTGTTGTAAATGTGAATGCCACATTCTACACAAGCTTTTCCTCCTATATTTCTTTTTTGTTGTTGTTGTGAGTGAGGGAAGTATAATAGGAAATAGGTGAGGAGGGTATCTAGGTCTAAGTGGACACTATTTCATTATGAACTTCATACTGACTCACTGCAGACTATTGTGTACTTTTGCTTTCAGGTATATATTATGCCCTAATTTATGGACACATGTGAACATATGCCCTACCTCAAGGGGCCTGGTCTATATCTAGGTTTTTGGACTTCGTTAGGAAGTGAACCACCTGGAATGGAATTAGAGAATCCTATGAAAGGAAAGGTCTCACCGGAGTAATGAGGCTGAAGGGTTGACATTCAGGATGTCAAACCTTCTATGTTTCTATCAAACCTATGACAGTCATACACAAATATACATATGTTAATATATGTGTGTATGTTTCTGAATCTTCTGATGTATTCCACTAGTCTATATGCTCTTGCCCCTGACTCCAGCATATTTAGACAGAATTTTTCCAAGAGGGCCAGAGTAGCCCCCCCCCCATACCCATGATGTTCCACATCCCCAAAGATCCTAGAAAAGTGCTAAGTACAAAACATATTGAATCAATTCAAATTTAAACTCCTCATTCCCTTTAGCCTCTCTCTCTCTCTCTCTCTCTCTGTCAGTTCCAGGAATAAGTCTAAAATGTGCTGAGAACAGAACAAACCCAGTGTAAGATACACAAACATTTCCATGGTTCTGAAACCTATTTTACCTCCAACTCCTACCATCAGACTAGCTTCCATTTCCTCTTGGTTCTATTTTCAGGTTTATTTGATCTTGTTCTAATAGCGAGATGGAAGCAGATTGCAAATGGATAATGTTTTCCACATACTTCTTTTTAATCTAATATCGAGGTTTCCGTTACATTTTGGACTTCTCAAAAATGTCTCAATCTAATTCCCATTGGTTTCCAAGGAATAATTTCACTCCACTGCATAACCACCATCTGTTTTGCATTTTTTAAACATGACTTTTATCTATAAGTATAGTTCACCCACCAAATAATTACTGTGGCCACTCTCATAAGTGTGCCATACATTAGTTCTTGAGCCTTTCTTTCTGTGGCCTATTTACTATGATTCCAGAATTTTCAGTCTCCATGGGACCAGTTAAGACTTATTTTGAATAAGTTACTTCATCAATGAAGAATGGCATCTTGAGCAGGGAAGGGAGTTTAAGCATTTCTGGGTTCATGTTCCATCTCAGCTAGCAACCAATTATGTCAGAATTACACAATGTTTAAAAGTGGAAGAAAAATTTTGAGATACAATCAAACCAATATATTTTACAGCAAATTAAAAAAAAAAACAACTTAACGTAGTCCTGTAAACTAATTTGAGAGTACCAAACTCTATTTTGGGAAAGATAAAAATAGTTAAATTCATTTTAATTTTTAGAACTTACAAAACATTTTATTTGGTTTGTGCATAGTATCAGCTGAAATAAGGTTAAAAAGTAATTCCAAAGTGTTAATATCAGTTACATTCTAAAACTGGAACAATGAGGGAGGAAAAAATGATTACAGAAATAGTTACCCAGTGAGTTTAAATTTCTTTTTTTTATTTCTTTATTGGGGAATTAATGTTTTACATTCAACAGCAAATACAATAGGTTGTACATTCATAACATTTCCCAGTTTTCCATATAACAATACAACCCCCACTAGGCCCTCTGTCATTGTTTTTGGACCTGTATTCTCCCCTCCACCCCCGACCCACCCCAGAGTATTTTACTTTGGTGTAGAACGCCAATTCCAGTTCAGGTTCTACTTGTGTTTTCTCTTCTGATATTGTTTACAACTTCTGCCTGAGAGTGAGATCATTCCATATTTATCCTTCTGTTTCTGACTCATTTCACTTAACATGGATTTCTCAAGGTCCATGCAAGATGGGCTGAAAATGGTGAAGTCACCATTGTCTATATAGACCTCAACTTGCTCAACCACTCATCTGTTGTTGGACACCTGGGTTGCTTCCAGGTTCTGGCTATTACAAATTGTGCTGCTAAGAACATATGTGTACACAAATTGTTTTGGATGGGTGTGTTGGGTTCCTTCGGATATATCCCCAGGAGAGGAATTGCAGGATCATAGGGTAGGTCCATTTCTAGCCTTCTGAGAGTTCTCCAGACTGTTCTTCACAAGAGGTTAGACCAAATGACATTTCCACCAGCAGTGTAGGAGGGTTCCTTTCACCCCACACCCTCTCCAGCATTTGTTGTATGTTGATGTATGACATTCTCAAAGGAATGAAGTGGTATCTCATTGTTGTCTTTATTTGCATTTCTCTTACAGTCAAAGACATGGAGCATTTTTTCATATGTTTCTCGGCCTTTCAGATATCTTCTGTGGTAAATATCCTGTCCATGTCCTCTCCCCAGGATGGATGGGGTTATTTGTTTTCTTGTTGTTGAGTTTGGCAAGCTCTTTATATATGTTGGTTATTAAACTCTTGTCTGATGTATGGCATGTAAAGATCTTCTCCCATTATGTGAGGGGTCTCTTGGTTTGGGTAGTGGTTTCTTTTTCTGTGCAGAAGCTTTTTAATTTAATGTAGTCCCATAGTTTTATGCTTGCCTTCGTCTTTATAATTGGATTGGTTTCATTGAAGATGTCTTTAAAATTTATGCGGAAAAGAGTTATGCCAATATTGTCCTCTAAGTATCTGATAGTTTTGGGTAGAACATCCCAGTCCTTGATCCACTTGGAATTTAGTTTTTTATTTGGTGAAATATAGTGGTTTAGTTTCATTCTTCTGCATGATTCAACCCATTTTTTCCAACACAATTTGGTGAAGAGATTGCTTTCCCCATTTAATAGTCTAGGCACCTTTTGTCAAAAATTAGACATCCATAGGTGGGGAGGCTTATTTCTGGGCAGTTTTGATGACAATAGACCTATAATACAATTTGAGATCTGGGAGTGTGATGCGTCTAGTTCCGTTCTTTCTTCTCCAGATTGTTTTGGCAAATCTAGGTCTGTTCTGCTTCCAGATAACCGTTTGCAGCATTTGTTGTATTCTCCTGAAAAATGTGGTTGGGATCTTGATGGGGATAGCATTAAATTTGTATATGGCTCTGGGTAGTATATTCATTTTGATTATGTTAATTCTTCCAACCCATGAACATGAATATCTGTCCACTTCTTTGTGTCTTTTTCAATTTCCTTGAGTAGTGACTCATAGTTTCCAGTATACAAGTCTTTCACTTGTTTGGTTAGGTGTATTCCTAGATATTTTATTGTTTTTGTTGCTATAGTAAAAAGAATTGATTTCTGGATTTCATGTTCTTCTAACTTAGTGTTAGCATCGAGGAATGCCACTGAGTTTTAAATGTTATTTTTGTAGCCTGACACCTTACTGTATTGCCTGATGATTTCCAAAAGCTTTTTGCTGTATTCCTTAGGATTTTCTATGTATACTATCATGTCATCTGCAAATAGGGAGAGTTCAACTTCTTCTGTTCCAATCTGTATCCCTTAATTCCTTGCTCCTGCCTGATTCCTATGGCAAGAACTTCCAACACTATGTTGAATAGTAATGGTGATAGTGGGCAGCCCTGTCTAGTACCTTATCTGAGGGAAAATTCTTCCACTTTTTCACCATTAAGTATGATGTAAGCCTGAAAGGTGAGGGCTGTAGGATTGCTATATCTACACTCCACTATCTTCAGGAATTTTCCATCTATTCCCATTTTTGTTGTGTTCTGATCATAAAGGGATGTTGTATTTTGTCAATGATTTTCTATACATCTATTTATATGACCATGTGGTTTTGGTCTTGCTTTTATTGATGTGGTGGATCCCCTTGACTGATTTATGTATATTAAACCAACCTTGTATGCCTGGGATAAACCCCACTTAGTCATGATGAACAATCTTTTTAGTATACTGCTGTATCCAGTTGGCTAGAATTTTGTTAAGTATTTTAGCATCTATATTCATCAGAGACATTGGTCTGTAGTTTTCTTTTTTGGTGGTGTCCCTGTCTGCTTTTGGTATCAAAGTGATATTGGCTTCATAGAAGCTGGAAGGGGGTATTCCAGTGTCTTCAATCTTCTGGAAGACTTTTAAAAGGGGTATTAGTTCTTCCTTGAAGATTTTGTAGAATTCATTTGTAAAACTATCTGGTACAGAACCTTTATTCTTGGGAATGTTTTTGATAACTGCTTCAATTTCATTAACTGTGATGGGCCTTTTCATGTTATCTAGTTCTTCTTTACTTAATTTTGGAAGTTCATAGGTATCTTGGAAATCGTCCATTTCTTCCAGGTTCTCTAGCTTGGTGGCATATAGTTGTTCATAGAAGTCCTGCATGATATGGTGAATTTCTGTGGTGTCTGTTTTGATATCTCCTCTTTCATTTGTGATCCGATTTATTTGGGTCTTCTCCCTTTTTTGTTTTGTGAGTCTGGCTAAAGCTTTGTCGATTTTGTTCACTCTTTCAAACAAACAGCATATAGTTTTGTATGGTTTTCTTATTCTCAGTCTTATTGATTTCTGCCCTCACTTTGGTGATTTCTGTCCTTCTGGTTGCTTTAGAGCTCCTTTGTTATTTTTTTTCCAGGTCTTTAATGTGTACAATCAGCTCCAAGGAATATCAAAGAAAATTAAAACTACATGAACAAAATGCACATACACAAAATCTTGAACACAAATATTTATAATATCATTATTCAAAAGAGTCCAAAAATGATAGTGACTTAACTGATAAATTAATAATTAAAATTAGTATAGCCATAAAACAAAATATTATTTAGCCATAAAGAATGAAGTGTTGACACCTGCTGACATATGAGTGAATATTGAAAACATTTGCTAAGTGAATGAATTTAGATGTAAAATGCCACGTTATATCATTTTATTTATATTAAGTGTCTACAGTAGAACATTTTACAGATATGGAAAACAGATTAGTAGTTGGCAGAGGCTAAGTGTTAAGGGAAATTGTTGGTTAACAGGTAGACATCGTCTTCTAACATGCTGAAAATATTGTAAAATGGGGGCTGGGTGGAAGTACACTGGGTTAAGCGTACATAGTACCAAACTCAAGGATCTCGGTTCAAGCCCCATCTCACCAACTGCAGGGGGCTTGCTTCACAAGCGGTAAAGCAGGTCTGCAGATGTCTATATTTCTCTCATCCTCTCTATCTTCCCTCTCTCAATTTCTCTGTGTCCTATCCAAAAAAATGTAAAAAAAGAAAAGGATTTGGAAGCAGCTGCTGGCATGAGCTCTGACAACAATTGTTAGAAAGAGTAGGATCCTGGCCTTCAGCAGGATAGGGAACAAGGAGTTCTAAGCATGACACCAAGGAGGTGACTATAGCTCAATTTGGGTTAGAAAATAGAGCAAAAAGAAAGGAAATTTTTTTATTATTTCTCTCCCCCTCATAACCAGACCCCAGGGTAGGGAGCTGCTGCTAGCAGGCTCCCCACTGACCTTTTTTCTTTACCAAGATTCCTGGCTCACAAGGGATGCCATTCCAATCCTGTTCCTTTCTGAATTCCTTGGCTATTTTTTTTTTTTTTTCTGAGTAAGTGACTTAGGCCCAATTGGAGTGACAAATATCTGACCAAGCAAAGCCTCACCCCGCCTGGGAAAGACTGCCTGGAAGTTTTTTTTTTTTTTTTTTTTACAATCAGTTGTCTAGGCTCACTGTGCCTGAGCTAACCAGGAGCCGTCCAAGCTGCAGACCCACTGTTAGAGATTTCTACTCTATTCTATTTTATTATTACTATTATATATACGTATATCCCTTTCCCCCCCCCTCCAGGTTGACCAAAATTAACTCTTAGTATATTTTCCATTGCTAGGCAACCGGCTGTCTTATCCATTGTGAGAAGAACTTGTTTCACTCTTCCTACCTGAAAGCAGAAATACACAAGAGTCTGCAGTGAGTACCCCCAACACTTCATCTGCACTATTCCAGCCTTTAGGTCTATGATTGACCTAAAGAAAAGCAGACTGGGAGTATGGATTGGCCAGTGAGCACCCATGTTCAGAGGGGAAGCAATTACAGAAGCCAGACCTTCCACCTTCTGCAACCCACAATGACCCTGGGTCCATACTCCCAGAGGGATAGAGAATGGGAAAACTATCAGGGGAGGGGATGGGATATGGAGATTGGGTGGTGGAAATTGTGTGGAGTTGTACCCCTCCTATCCTACAGTTTTGTTAATGTCTCATTTCTTAAATAAATAAAGAAAGAAAGAAATGAAAAGGCCTCCTGGAGCAGTGGATTCCTAGTGTGGGCACCAATCCCCAGCAGATAACCCTGGAGGCAAAAAAAAAAAAAACAACCTAAAATTAGATAATGGTTATGGTTTTACATACCTGAAGAATACATTATATACTTCCTCCACATGGGAAGAATAACAAAATTCTCTAGACTGTCAAATGTTAATTACTCCCTGTCTACTGCTTTTTGTATTCTCTATTTTGTAATTGCTTGCATTGAGATAGTATTCCAATCACAGAAATCTTCCACCCAATATATATCTCTTAGCTCTCGATGACAAAAGAAAATACTAATTTTGATATTCTTATGTGTCCACAAGACGATAGAGGTTCATAAACATGGCAAGTAAAATAATTAGTAATGTCAAATAAGCAATTTACTACTTAGAGTAGCAGATAGAATTTTATAGGATTGGCAAAGAGATCATAATGAGACGTTGGACACGAAGGACTTAATTACATGCCTCTTGTATGATTTATATGTCATATTTGGGCCCACAACCCACCAGTTGCACTTGGTATAACCAAATGTCTTTAGTTTAAGACTGAACTAAGGGTGCAGGAAATTAAAAATTCTTTAATATCATAAACAACCCTCTTGTTATTGTTCCAGTCCTAGAACAATCAGTACCAATCAGTCAATCAGAATTTATTAGATTTTTACATACCCAGAACCAGATCTACTTCTCAGCCCTATAAGGTCTGTGTCAAAATTGGAAACAGGGAGTCAGGCAATAGCACAGCAGGCTAAGCACAGTTGGCACAAAGTGCAAGTACCGGCGTAAGGTTCAGGTTTGAGGCCCCGGTTTTCCACCTGCAATAAGAACCACAAGGATAAAACAACAAGGGAAACAGAAAGGAATAAATAAATAAATGTTTTTTTAAAAAGTAGAAACAGAGGTACAATGAACAAACACAATATGTGTAAATATTTAAGTTTTAAATAAAAATATCAAACTGAAAATATATTCTACCTTCTTATCTTAACAAACATACTTTCATTAAAAAATAGAAGAATGGCAAGATGAAGAGATTCATATGGAGTTATGGTCGTTATAGAGCAAAATTTTAAAATTACGGATTTCAAATACTTTGTTCATACTTCTGAGTTCTTTTGATTGACTGACAATTGGAGTGAATAACAAAATACATGTATGATTCAAAAATAATTATACAATTATTGCATGCATTTTAATTTTCTTGCTCTTTTTAAAAAATATTTATTTCATGACTTTTTAAAGTCATGCAAGAATTCTTTTTTTTAATACTTATTTATTCCCTTTTGTTGCCCTTGTTTTTTTTATTATTGTAGTTATTATTGATGTAGTTGTTGTTGGATAGGACAGAGAGAAATTGAGAGAGGTGGGGAAGACAGAGAGGGCGAGAGAAAGGTAGATGCTTGCACACCTGCTTCACTGCCTGTGAAGTGACTCCCCTACAGGTGGGGAGCCGGGAGCTCAACCAGGATCCTTACACCAGTCCTTGTGCTTTGTGCCACGTGCCCTTAACCCACTGTGCTACCTCCCAACTCCCATTTTCTTGCTCTTTAAGGCAAATCATTAATTGTAGTGCTATAATCAGGATTCTCACAGAACTTATTTCTGTTAATGGTAATGATCTATGAAATTAAGAAACTATATTGATATACATGACCCAAGTCCAAGCCTGGCTCCCACCACTCTAAAGAAAGTTTTAGTATTGTGGTCTATTTCTAGCTCTCTCTCTGGGTGTACTTTTCTCTTTGTCTCTATATGTTTAAAATTATCTATTAAGAGTAAAAAATCTAATTGCCATTAATTAATATCAACTTTAAGTCAAAATTACTTAAATAAAACTGAAATTTTGAAATTTTAATTAAATCCTGATAATTCTACTCCTAAGTATGTACTCAAGAGAAATTAAATCAAATGTCCATTAAAGTCCTTGTGCATGAATGTTCATGTCAACATAATTAACAGAAATTAAAAAGTAGAAACAGAAGCTGGATAGGACAATGATGAGTGACTAACAGGGCCAGCTTTCCTTCTGCTTTTAACAACAGCAAAGCCATAGCCTATTTCAAAAGCTCCACATAGAAATGGGTTTGGATCTCAGACAAGCTTCTACATCAAGGGCAAGGAAAAAAAATTAATTTTCCAGGCAATGAAGACATAGAAAAATTCCTTCACCCACTATAACCACAAATTAAAAAAATAATAAATCCATTGCTCGCTCTCTCTCTCTCTCTTTCTCTCCTTTTCTTTTTCTTCTTCTCCTTCTCTTTCTCCCTTTTTTTCTTCTTTTTTTTGTATGATAAGATAGTGAGAAATTGATCAGAGAAGGGTGTTTAAAGATGGTACGAAAGACAAAAAAAAAGTTTACTCTACATGACAATAAACTGCAATCAGAAAGAGAACCATAAAATATCCAACTTTAATCTGATGAGCAGATAACAAGCTAAAATGAAATAACAACATTCCAATACTATTACTATTATATGCCTACAAATGTCAACAATGGGGATGGCAGGCGGATCTACAAATCATGTGGGAATCACAATGGCAGTCTTCCCTAGACCCAGCAGCTTGCTGAGCAGCCTGGTGGGCAGAATCATTGGGAACTCAGCTTCCATAGTGATAGACACTAGGAGTTGAGTTCAGAAGTGTTCCAGTCACAGAAAGACATAAGTTAATGGTTGAAGAGTTGAGCTGGAAGATAAGATAGAGCAACACCTCCCTCAAAAAAAAAAAAAAAAAAAAAAAAAAGGAATAAGAAAGAAAAAGAAAGGGGGGCCAGGCACAAGGACCCAGGTTCAAGCCCCTAGTCCTCACCTGCTGGGGAAGCTTCATGAATGGTGAAGCAGGCCTCCAAGTGTCTCTCTCTTTCCCTCCTTATTTTCCAATCCCCTCTCGATTTCTCTGTCTCTAGCCGATCATAAATAATAATATTTTTAAAAAGAAAAATAAAAGAGAAGTAAAACAAATTAAGATAAGAGTAGGGAGTTGGGCGGTAGCATAGCAGGTTAAGCACATGTGGTGCAAAGCACAAAGACCTGCATAAGGATCCTGGTTCAAGCCCCAGGCTCCCCACCTGCAGGGGAGTTGCTTCACAGATGGTGAAGCAGGTCTGCAGGTGTCTGTCTTTCTTTCCCCCTCTCTGTCTTCCCCTCCTCTCTCCATTTCTCTCTGTTCTATCCAACAATGACGACATCAATAATAACTACAACAATAAAAAAACAACAAGGACAACAAAGGGGAATAAATAAATAAATATAAAACATTTTTTAAAAAGATAATTAAGAGTTATGAGTGGGGCACCAAAGAACCAGCATGATGTCATAGGGAAGTTCAATGGAGGAAAGAAAGGGGGAGGGAGAGAAAGAGAAAGGGACAGACTACTCATTTGAAGAAACAATAGCTGAGAAGTCCCCAATTGAAGGATGTAGATTCTCAAAATCACAAATATCTAAGAACTCGAGAAAAAATATATCCTAACCTAAGCTCAACAAGGTACACAGTAATTAAAAGGGAAAGGATAAAAAATGAACACAGAATATTAAAAGCAGGTAGAGAAAACCAAGAGTCACCTACAAGATAAATTCTCCTAAGACTACTAGTTGACTTTTCAAGAGCTGTAAGGTTAGCAACGACTAGCAAGACCCACACAATATTTATGAACACACATATCCCCAGGAACACTCTGTCCAAAGAAGTTACCCAGCAGGTTTGAAGAAGTAATGAGGGTATTGGTGAAAAATTAGACTTTTAAAATATTTATAGTCTTGTATGCCAACATTACAATGAATACAATTAAAACTGTTGTATTTTTTTTGTAATTTATTTTTTTTTTAATTTAAGAAAGGATTAATTAAAAAAAACCATAGGGTAGGAGGAGTACAACTCCACCACCCAATCTCCATATCCCACCCCCTCGCCTGATAGCTTTCCCATTCTCCATCCCTCTGGGAGCATGGACCCAGGGTCATTGTGGGTTGCAGAAGGTAGAAGGTCTGGCTTCTGTAACTGCTTCCCCGCTGAACATGGGCATTGACTGGTCGGTCTATACTCCCAGTCTGCCTCTCTCTTTCCCTAGTAGGGTGGGTCTCTGGGGAAGCGGAGCTCCAGGACACATTGGTGGGGTCTTCAATCCAGGGAAGCCTGGCCAGCATCCTGATGGCATCTGGAACCTGGTGACTGAAAAGAGAGTTAACATACGAAGCCAAACAAATTGTTGAGCAATCATGGACCCAAAGCTTGGAATAGTGGAGAGGAAATGTTAGGGAGGTACTCACTGCAAACTCTAGTGTACTTCTGCTTTCAGGTATATATTTTGCAGTAGTTTATGGATACGTGTGAAGATATGCTCTCTCTCTCACAGAAACTGGTGCATATCTAGGTTTTGGGACATTGTTAGAAAGTGAACCACATGAGATGAAATTAGAGTATACTATGAAAGGAAAGGTCTCACCCGAGTAATGAAGCTGAAGGATTATCATTCCACATGTGAAGTCTTTGGACACAGTCTGAAGTGAAGCATGTTGAGGTGGCAATCGTTGCGTTGGTTAGGTTGTGATCGGCGGATGCAATATTATTTGATATGGATTGGGAGAGGCATACGGGAAAGTGGGCCCTATACAAGGGTTCCAGAACTGGGGGAAGTAGGGGCTCTATAGTGGAGATGTGAGGTTCCTGCTGTCTTAGGGTTCAAAAAGACAATCGATAGTTAATGTTATCATCACATTATTTGGTAATTGGGTTAACTTTGAAAAGTCCTTTTGTTAGGGTTTGCTGTACAGTACCCAGTATCTTGTATATAGCTGTGCTATTGGATGCTTCTGACCTACTTGGTCTAGGCTTTTGAGAGAGTCCGTATATAAAATACACAGCCTATATATTAAAAAGATTCAGTTTGTGTTTTGAAAAACTTTGAGACATACAATTGATTTTCCCCCTCTCAAATTAATTAACTACTGATTTATATGTCTACATTTTGCTAGGAGTGTACATAAACACCATTCCCACCACCAAAAGACTGTGACCCATCCCTCCCACCCACTCCCACCCCCCACTGGCCCAGGAAGCTGCATTCTACCCCTCACCACTGGGTTTTTACTTTGATGCCCTACTTACAATTTGGTCAGGTCCTGCTTTTAGTTTCCCTTTCAGATCTTCTTACTCAACTTCTGTTGATGAGTGGGATCATCCCATACTCATCTTTATCTTTCTGACTTAGCTCACTTAACATAATTCCTTCTAGCTCTGTCCAAGATGGGTCAGAGCAGGTGGGTTCATTGTTCCTGATAGCTGCATAGTATTCCATTGTGTATATATACCACAGCTTTCTCAGCCACTCATCTGTTGTTGGGCACCTGGGTTGCTTCCAGGTTTTAGCTATTATGAATTGTGCTGCTATGAACATAGGAGTGCACACATCTTTTTGTGGAAGGTCCATGTCTAGCCTTGTGAGAGTTTTCCAGACTGCTCTCCACAGAAGCTGGACCAATTTACATTCCCACCAGCAATGTAAAAGGGTTCCTCTGTCCCCACAACCTCTCCAGCATTTGTTGCTGCTGTCCGTTTTGATGTATGCCATTCTTACAGGAGTGAGGTGGTATCTTAGTGTTGTCTTAATTTGCATTTCTCTGACAATCAGTGACCTAGAGCAGTTTTTCATATGTTTGTTAGCCTTTTGGATCTCCTCTGAGGTGAATGTTTTGTTCATATCCTCTGCCCATTTTTGGATGGGGTCATTTGCTTTTTTGGTGCTAAGTTTGCTGAGCTCTTTATATATTTTGGTGATTAGTTTCTTGTCTGATGTATGGCATGTGAAGATCTTCTCCCATTCTGTGAGGGGTCTCTTTGTTTGTTTAGTAGTTTCTTTGAATGTGCAGAAGCTTTTCAATTTGACGTAGTCCCATTGGTTTGTTACTGCTTTAGTCTTCCTTGCAATTGGGTTTGATTCATCAAAGATGTCCTTGAGGTGTAGGTGGGAAACTGTTTTACCAATGTTTTCCTCTAAGTATTTGATTGTTTCTGGTCTGACATCTAGGTCTTTGATCCATTTGGATGTTGTATTTTTTTAAGTGGAAACAACCTACATGTTCACTAGTTGGTAAACCAAAGATTTTATGTCTATATAATGGAATATCATAAGGCAATATGAAGGGATAAAGTACTAATGCAAGCTACCACATGAAATAATGCTGAAATCTTCATACTGTGTGAAATAATCTGTTTATAAAAGAACATATATGAATCAATTTATATGAAATATAAAAATAGGCAAATTCTCAGAAAGGAAGTATATTTGTAGCTGTCGATATCTAGGGGATAGGGATGAGGACATTGAGGATGATAGCAGACTGAACAGGATTTCTTCCAGGGATAAACAATTCTAAGATTGTGGTGATAAATTCACATAACTGGAGGCCGGGTGGTGGTGCTCCCAGTTAAGTGCACATACTATTAAGCACAAGGAGCCGCTCAAGGATCCAGGTTCCAGCCCCCAGCTCCCTACCTGCAGGGGAAAGCTTCACAAGCCATGAGGCAGGTCTGCAGGTATCTCTATTTCTCTCTCCCTCTCTGTCTCCACCTCCCCTCTCAATTTCTCTCTGTCCTTTCCAATAAAATGGGAGAAAATGGCTGCTAGGATTCGTAGTGCTGGCACTGAAAAAACAAAAAGCGCAGCACTGTGGACATTCTGGAACCACTGAATTTTACCCATTTAATGAGTAAATTGTACGCTAAGACAGACACCTGCAGACCTGCTTCAGTGCCTGTGAAGGGACTCCCTCCCAGGTGGGGAGCCAGGGCTCTAACCGGAACCCTTATGCCAGTCCTTGCGCTTTGTGCCATGTGCACTTAACTCACTGCCTGACCACCAATAAAAATCTTTTAAAAATAATTTTATAAAACTAACAACCCCTAAGGATCCCGGTTCGAGCCCCCGACTCCCCACCTACAGGGGAGTCGCTTCACAAGCAGTGAAGCAGGTCTGCAGGTGTCTGTCTTTCTCTCCCCCTCTCTGTCTTCCTCTCCTCTCTCCATTTCTCTCTGTCCTATCCAATAACAATGACACCAAAAATCACAACAATGTTAAACAACAAGTGCAATAAAAGGGAAAATAAATAATTAAAAAAAAACCCTTAAAACCTTCACAACTTCAATGCTTGATGACCATTATGTTACCCAGGTCTAATTTGCTATCATTTTCGTATGTGACACTTTTGGACTTGCAAATGTGCAGGTTCAGAGAAATGTGAGGATTCTGAAGAACCTCCAGAAATGGTGGAATAGTTCTGTGGTATCTCTCCTCTCTCTGTCTGTATCTCTCTCTCTTCTTTCTTTCCCTCTCTCCAAAATAAAAAGGGGAGATAATAACTGCCATTGAAAACCATTTTTGGTCACCACCTATACCACTATACACACTACCATTATTGGTGAGTACCTGTGAAACCACAGATGAGAGTATAACAAGCTAGTACTTGACACTCTTGGAAGAGAATGTTTCATTATTGTAACCCCCTATTTTCAATGATACTGAGTGGTGAAGTTTGATAACTTTTTTTCTTCTTCCTTAAATATGTTCATGCATCAAATCATTTCCAAAGTTTAAAGGACATTGGCAGAATAACAGACACACTAGATGTAGCTGTCTTTCGATTTCAAGGACACATTTTTTCAAGCTTTATCCCAGATGAGATGAAGAAGGTGGATTCATCATTCTTAATAGCTGAGTAGTATCCCATTGTTATAAATACCACAACTTTCTCAGCCACTCATCTGTAGTGGATAACTAGATTGTTTCCAGGTCTTGGCTATTACAGATTGTGTTGTTATGAACATAGGTATACACACATCTTTGATTCCTTAGGATATATCCTCAGAAGAGGAATTGCCCAATCATTACTGTAACCCTGGCCAACATATTGTCAAAAATCACTAGGTAGGAAACAGGAAGCTTTCTCTATAATTCTGGAAACTAGACTTTCAGGAACTTCACTTTTGGTAACTGAAATTTATTCTAATTCAATTTAATTCAATGTTTGCCTCATTAGTTATGAAACCATTTTCAACTATCAACAACAATTCCAGCTAAGGATGGGCTAATGAAGGTTACAGGTATAAGGGTAAGATGAAACTTTCACCTAAATCTCTTGGAGAAGTACCCATCTAGTTATCGTATTTTCTTTTTTATCTGTTATCTGGTAAAAAGCCAAGAAACTAGAGCTAAAATAAAGATGGAGACACAGAAGAGTAACAATAACAATAACACTTGGGCTGTTATCTTATTATTATTTTTTTTTTTGGTTAGGTAGTGGCTGATGGGACCAGTGGAGTTAAACTGCTACTCCTGCTGCTGCCTCTGCTGAGACTAGTGGTTCTGTAACACATTCAGAACCTTGGCCTTTCCACACCCCTCTGACCAAAGTTATGCTGCCCCTGGCTGTAGATGGATCATGGGAAGGTCAAGATTCCTACCAGCACATAAAAGTCTGCTGTTAAAAGAATGTACACATTCACCAGACAGAGCATTCCCTGTCTGGTGGAGTCAGAGCAGCAGTCCATGTGGCAAAGAGCTCATATAGGATGTGAAGTATGGGGCCTTGTGTATAATGCTTGATGCTGGACAAGGGCCCAAGTTGGGAGTGAGAGTGTTTTACAGACACCTGTCAAGGTGAGATGAGAAATTGGACTCATGTCTCAATAACTGTACTGTAAGCCATTAACCCACACCCTCAATAAAATGATAAGCAAAGGAAAGGCAGTAGATATTAGACTCTTAATTGTAAATTATTCTCAAATAAGAGTTGCACACTCAAATGTCTACCTGATACTGAGTCTAGGTAATGGAAAATATATAACATGGATTTGTTTCATTTGTGGTAGACTTAAACTAATTTTCCCCTAATTTTTTCCCTCACATTCAATAAAACTATAGCATCTCTTCATCTGCACTACTCCAGTCTTTAGGTTCATGATTAGTCAACAACTTGCTTGGCTTTATATGTTAACTCTCTTTTCAGCCACCAGGTTCCAGATGCTAGCATGATGCCAACCAGACTTCCCTGGAGAGACGACCCCACCATTGTGTCCTGGAGCTCCGATTCCCCAGAACCCTTCCCCACTAGGGAAAGAGAGAGGCAGGCTGAGAGCATGATCAACCTGTCAACGCCCATGTTCAGCAGGGAGGCAATTACAGAAGCCAGACCTTCCACCTTCTGCATCCCACAATGACCTTGGGTCCATACTCCCAGAGGTCTAAAGAATAGGAAAGCTATCAGGGGAGGGGATGGGATACAGAGTTCTAGTGGTGGAATTGTGTAGAGTTTTACCCCTTATCCTATGGTTTTGTTAGTGTTTCCTTTTTATAAATAAAAAAAATTTTTTTAAACAAGAACTATAGCATATGGAATGCTTTTCACTTTCTTCTTTACTGCAAGTAAGCAAAAGTACAAGAACAATGAAAATGTCAATGACCTTCTCCTCTGAGCGGAATGGAGTGGCTGGAACTATGGTGAACTAAAGGCCACACATCTACTTCCCGGCAACTTGACCACCATCTGCAGCTAGAAGAGTATTTTCATTTGGGATGACAGTCCCAGTGTGTCTGGATTTTAGATGCTCTCGTAGATGCTGGAAATAAAGTTTGCATTTAACTACTTGGATCTCTTTATTTGGTGATACCATACTTTTAGAATGCATTTTTTCCAGCTTTAGCATCATTGAAACAAAACATTGGCATGGATTTGACTGAGCCTCTGCTTTATAAACTAGGCCAAACTCCGGTGCCTCCTTTTCTTTGTAAGGGTTTAGAGCAAATGGAACAAAACAACTAAAAATGTTCATTTTCTGGAAAGGTGTGTGTGTGTGTGTGTGTGTGTGTGTGTGTGTGTGTGTGTGTGTGTGTGTGTGTTCTATCCTATGATCTGCAATTCCTGTATCCAGAGCCATTTTGAATATACAATACCAGCTGTGTATTATTTGAAATTGTGGCAGAACAACTTCAACATTGAAAGTAAAGTGGCCACATTAAAAAGCAAAAAGGAATAGGTAACTCGCCTGCAGGGGGCGGAAACTTCACAAGTGATGGAGCAGGACTGCGGGTGTCTTTCTGTCTCTCTCCCTCTCTATCTTGCCCGTCCCTCTCAATTTCTATGTCTCTGTCCAATAATAGATGACTGAATGAGTGAATAAGATAAAAAAAGATAAATAAATAAAATAAATTGTTCAAAAAATTGAGTAAAATATTTTTTAAAAGAAGGAACATATGAGAACATGGATTTTATGAAGTACAACATAGGAAAATACTGTTATGTCAGCATATGATTCGTACAACATGGGGAATTAAACATCTTTTCGATGTAGACTATGTTTAAGATCCGTGTGCCTTGCACTTGAGAACACACCGCAGTTTGCACCAGTCATAACTGCAGTGCTGCCTGGCCACAGGTCTGGCCTCTGACTCTGGCTCTGTCTCATAGTACAGAGCACATGTCCAGTATGTCCCTAGCACTGAGGAGGGAAGGAACTAAAGCTGAGGTTTGAACTCACTATCCATGAGTTTCACCTGACATCATATTTCTAAAAGCGTCTAAATTAATTAAAGGACCAGTTGCTAGCAAACAAGATTCTGGGGCAAGGTGGTAGCACACCTGGTAAAGAACACACATTACCACGTGCAAGGACCCAGCTTGAAGAGCCTCATCCCCACCTGCAGGGCAGGGAGCTTCAGGTCAGTGAAGCAAGGATGTAAGTCTCTCTCTCTTTCTCTCTCTCTCTCTCACCTTCTTTCTGTCTTTATCCAAAATAAATAATATTTTTAAAAAGAAAAATAATAGGAGCCAAGTAGTAGCACACTTGGTGGGGTGTACATGGTACGTTGTGCAAGGGCCCAGGTTCAAGTCCCCAGTCCCTACCTATGGGGGAAAATGTTTTGAGTGGTGAAGCAGGGCTGCAGCTGTCTCTCTGTCTCTCTCCCTCTCTATCAACCCCACTTTCTTCCTGATTTCTAGCTGTCTCTATCCAACAAATAAATAAATATAATTAAAAAGCAAATTAAAAAGGAAAAAAATAATATTCTTGGGATGTCTCACTTTCAAAGATTATCATCTGGAATCTCAAAGGTTAAGGCTCCAGAATTTGAATTTCTCGTGGCCAATGCACAGTACAATTTGAGAGGCTCTGCCTCCAAGCCTTGGAATAGACATTTTTATTTAGTTTTGTTTTTAATAATGTCTTTGTGGTCTGTATAAATTTATTAACTCGGAATAAACCAGAAGTTGATTGTTGCTATAGAATCCCAACCTCAGCTGCTGTCAGCCCATAATTATTAAAATCTCCACACCACCTGTGTAGCAGGAAGCTGATGGCAGCAAGTCACCCCCCTGGTTTAATTCCTACCTCTAAGACTAGAGCAGTGTCCCCCATGGCTGCCACTCTGTTTCTCCCAGGAATAAACCCTTCATAAGTGGAAGTCTTTTTTTTCCCCCTTTTGTTCCCCTTGTTGTTTTATTGTTGTTGTAGTTATTATTGTTGTTGTTATTGATGTCATTGTGACCTTTCCTTTCATAGGATTCTCTAATTTCATTCCAGGTGGTTCACTTCCTAACAAAGTCCCAAAACCTAGATATAGACCAGGTTGCTATTTATTCCTAAGATGTTTCCTCTTGTGAATTGGGTATTTACTGTATCCTTTTGTTGATATCTCTTCTGGGTTTTCTTGCTTGTTGACCTTCTAAGAGTTATCTAGATATGCACTCCCCCATTTGTTGTTAACATTGTTGTGGTTATTGATGTCGTTGTTGTTGGATAGGACAGAGGGAAGTGGAGAGAGGAGAGGAAGACAGAGAGGGGGAGAGAAAGATAGACACCTGCAGACCTGCTTCACCAGCTGTGAAGCATCTCCCTTGCAAATGAGGACCAGGTGCTTGAACCTAGGTCCTTGTGGACTGTAATATTTTTTTTTGCCTCCAGGGTTATCTTCAGGGCTTGGTGCCTGCACTATAATCCACTGCTCCTGGAGGCCATTTTTCCCATTTTGTTGCCCTTGTTGTTGTTAGATAGAACACTGAGAAACCGAGAGAAGAAGGGGAGACAGAGCTGGTAGATAAAGACAGACACCTACAGACCTGCTCCACCATTTGTGATGTGAACCGCCTTTGCAGGTGGACAGCTAGAGGGCCTCTAACCGGGATCTTTACTCCAGTCCTTGCACTTTGCACCATGTGCACTTAACCCACTGTGCTACCCCCTAAATGGAAGTCTTGAGTCTCCCCATCCTCTCTTTGATTCATCGTGTGGCTTTGCTGCTCTAAATCCCAACCATCAAAAAAAGGGGGGGCAGGGTTGTATTTTACTTCTTTTGTCTATACTCACAGTATACTTCTCCAACTGGTTGTCTTTGGTTTTGCACAGCATGCTAGAAGGAAGTTGGGTGACTCTGGGAACCCATGTGGTAGAGTTCCCAAGCTCACTCTGTCCCTAACTCCCTGCTCATGGTCATTCTAGTGGTTTCCAGCTGAATTTTCAAACTTACAGTTTCTGCCCTTCTTCCCTGGGCAGAGGATCTTAACAACTCCATTATCTCACAGTATTCAGAAGTTTGGCAAACTAGAATTAAACTAGATCCCCTCCACCCACAAATATAAAGACATTATCGATAGCATCATGTCGTAAACAATGTTTCAAAATACTACCTTCCTTTGTTCCCAACGAAGAGGTGGCAGGTTATTTTATTTTATTTTTTTAATATTTAGTTAGTTGTTTGTTTATTGGTTAGAAGCAGAGAGAAATTGACTGGGGAAGAGGAGATAGAGAGGGAAAGAGACCAAGAGATACCTGTAGCCCTGCTTCATCATTCATGAAGCTTTTCCTCTGCAGGTGGAGAGCAGAGGCTTGAACCTGGGTCCTGCACACTGTAATGTGTGGATTTAACCAGGTGTGACACTACCTGGAGCCCTGCAGGTTACTTTATATTAATATATTTCAGACACTGAGGGAAAAGCACCCCACCTGCACCCTGGCTGATCCTGGAACAGAAGAGGGTATTTGCAAAGGGAAGATTTCTAAGGGTGGGAGGGGAGAGCAGCCTAGGATGTTGGCTTGCTCCTGATGTTCCTCCTCTTTCTCCTCCTCCTTTTCCTGTTGCTACTCCTACTTCCTGTTATTATATATCTTCCTGTCAGTTTCTTCATGGTTCCCCACCCCCATTCCAATAAGGTCACAGGAATTCTAAGCTCCTGAAAGACAATGCTATGATACTAATTACATGTGTTGGAAATGAAGGCCTAGCCTGCAGGTGGGACCCACTAACAGTTATCAGTATCACTATTATTATTGTTATTGTTATATTATCACTTTCCCTTTCCAAGACTGAATTATCTTCATTTTGGTTTTGTTGCCATGGCTGGCTTTGTTTGCCTTCCTTTGCTTTTTTGAGAAGCCTTTTTTTTTTTACTCCTTAATGCACCCTCCCCACCCCCAGACAGTTAACTGTAGCACAAAAAGAAGTCTTACATCTAACAAGAAAGATGTTATGAAAATAAAGTGTTGCTTTTAATCCAAGTATCAGTGAATGGCAGTATTGATGAAAGGAATGGCATTTTAATAATGTTCGCACAGCTATTTGAGGGTCTATTATGTACCCAGAACTCTTCCAGGCTCCACAGAGATATCTGTAAACAAGCCTGACAGAGGCTCTGTCTCTCTAGTGCAGGGGGCAGAAAATAGGTGTATTTGGAGCAAAATGTGTATACGGGGTGATTCGTATAGCACATAACTTGGGTAGGGAAACAAAGGTGGCTGGTAGGTTGAGTAATTTTAAAGAAGGAGATTATGATAATTTCACTCAGAAAATAACCTGAGCAAAGACTCCAAGAAAGTGAGACAAGCAGGTTACTCTTTGCACAGAAGGCTTTGGCTGTCCAATAACCCCGAGACAGAAGATCCCAGAATGCTATTGATTTGATGTGGTGGTGGTAGTGGTGGTAACATGTAGCAGAGGTTAGGAAAGCAGCATTGGGAAAAAGGCATTTTGTTAGAATTGACACCTTGAGGACTTTTAAAAAATATTTGTTTGGTGAAAGAGAGAAGTACTCAGCTCTGATACATCCAATGCTGGGAACTGAACTCAGGACCTCACATATGCAAGATGTGTGCTCTCACAATAGACCATCATTCAGACCTCTAGGGAAAGTTTTAAAAAATATTTAAAGGACTCAACTTTTGCTTGGTAAAGTTTGTTTAAAAAATGGCAGTAGGTGAGCTGAGTCATAACACTTGACTGATACATGTGGATTTGATAAAAGTCTATTAAAAACAAGGTAGCAAAAAGCAACTTATTTACTGTTTAGTCTGCAGTAAGTATTTATAGGGTTACTTGGGTGGTGTCCAAGCCTCAGCATCTTTGAAATACAAATGAAAGAAATCCCATGAACTCAAGTGCTCTTGGCTCATTTGGTACCTTGTCCCCGCCACTGGCATATGCAGCATTTTCAACTCACTTCCATGATTCCTTCTGCTGCCAGGCCTTGAGCTAAAGGAGGTGGGAGTCTCCTGTGTACTTCAGCCTGGCCACATCTTCCTTCTGTGATCTGAATATCCACAGGGTCCTCCTGGGACCTTCCCTTCAGCCAACCCAGGTGAATACCACTGCTTCCTCTGCCCACTGGGTACCACTGAGTCCTGGAGGCTGGAGGCTGGTGGCAGGGGAGTGCACAGTAGCTAAAGCAGCACCACTCAGTCTGCAAGACTCCCCAGCTTCTGCAACTAAGTATGAAGGGAGATGGAGCACAGCCCTGCCTTCCTCTCCACTTTGGTTTGTGAAGGGGCTTCTTAGGATGACTGGGATCAAATCTCCCAGAAGCCCTGGGTAAGACCACCCCTCTTTTTTCTGCTACAACCTTCCCTCCTATGGGCAGCCATCTTTATCTGGAGTGACTGAATCAGAGCCAACTTTAAAAGTCATCCAGTGTTAAAACTTCTCAGCTACCTGAAACAACAACTGTATTTACTATTGACTGTAAATCATTAATCCTGTCAATAAAATTTTTTTGAAAATCCACTGTTGCTTTTCTTGAAATCCCCACACCGCCACCACTCTCAAGTTCATTACAGATTGATTTACAGATTTCAAATGCTTGCCTCTTCAAATAAAATTTTCTATCAGGATTCTCTAGGGAACTGAGCACCCCAACCCGACTTATGATTGGTCTAGTTGTTCTTGTTTTTAGTTTCTGTAATCCCTAGAACATACTCTACTTCTCTTGAATTTTGAAGTTTTTCTTTTCTTTTAAAAAACATATTTGGTTGCATTAAAGCCCTTTAACAACTTTTCACAACTATCTAAGTGTAAACTACAAACAGTTGTCTATGGGTACAAGGTCTAGCTTGACTCTAAAGCCACTGAGTAGTTGTTTTGCATGACCCTATCCCCTCAGTGCCTGGCAACCACCTTTCCACTCTGGATTCTACAAATTTAACTCTGTTAGACAGCTCTTAGAAGTGGAACCATGCAGTATTTGTCCTTTAGTGACCAATTTATTTTCTTTAACACAATGCCCTTAAGGGTCATCCAAGTCACAAAGAGCAGAATGCCTTTCTTTTAAAAGCCTGACAAGTACTATTTGAACATATGTAACTATCACATTTTCTTTATCCATTCATCTTTAAATAGACATCTAGCTTGTTTCCACACCTTGCCTATGGTTAACAATGCCACAGTGAACACTGAAGTGTAAATGCCTCTTTGAGAGCCTGATTCCAATAGTTTTGGGTAAATACACAGAGGCGGGACTATTGGAGCAATATGAAAGTGCTGTTCCTTTTATCCTGAAGAGCCATAGTTTCCCTTAGCACCTATACTATTTGACATTTCCACCAACAATACAAAATGTGTTTCCTTTTCTCCATTCTCACCAATATTTGTCTTCTGGAATTTTGCCTGGGAAGTGTTGCAATGGATAAAGTTCTGGATTCTCAAACATGAGACTCCGAAGTTCGATCTGTGTCATTGAATGTACCTGAGTGATGCTCTGGTTCTCCCTCCCCCATCTCCCCTCTTTTTTATAAATAGATAATAAATATTCTCTCACTCATTTTCTGGTTTTTGGTAGCAGCGACTCTGACAGGTGTGAAGTGATGACTTACTATGATTTTGATTTGAATATCTCTAATAATTAGTGAGTTGGAGCAGGTTTTATTTAACTGTTGACCATTTGTACATTTTCCTTGGAGATGAATCTGTTCAAATTCTTGTCCTGTCTTTCTTAGTCAGGCTGTTAGCTCTCCTGCTGAATCTGAGAAGTATTTTACATATTTGAGAGATTATTTTCATATCTGACATGTGATTTGCCAACATTCTTCTCCCATTCTGTAGACTGCCTTTCCACTCTGTTGATTATGTCCTTTGCTATGATTGGTTTCTGAGAATTTTTTCACATTTTAGCCTCTCCATTATTGAAAATTCTTTTGTAATCAGTGACAAGTGTAGTTACACTGGCAGTGTTCTCTTTCTTTCTTGGTTATACACCAGGTGATAATACATAACAGTCAATGATGACAGTCAACGATGATTGAACAGATGGTAAGATACGGTATTCATCAAGATTAACTGGTTTTGAGGGATATTTTTATTGAATCTATCATTTTTTCCCCTGAATCCACTTTATTACTCATGTCTTTTTTGTCTTAATGCTCACAATGACTATAAGGAGTAGGTACTATCATTCAGGTTCTCTATTTAAGAAAATGTACTGAGATAAAACCTGGTCCCTGCACATTATAACATGTGTTCTCAACCAGGTGCACCACTACCCGACTCCTCATCTGTTTGAGTTTCTATCCTCCAAAGCCAGTGTTTTCCCTTCTCCAACCTAAACTCTCCACAGGAAAATGGTGCAAAGATGCAGAGTCTTGTATGAAAACTGAGCAGAGTATTGTGAACAGCTAGTCCTTGGTAACCTTAGTATTCAACCCCACCTGCCACCTAAATACAAAAAAAAAAAGATGTTTCCTTTTATGAATCTTCAGTTTCAACATGTGATAAAATGTTAAGTTCTTAAAGCTACCCTACAGAAGCCATAATTAATTCTTCATTGGTTCCATAAGTTATTCTAATGTGGTCTCAAAGTTTGGGATCAAAGTCTTTTGTCTCCACTTCCTCTTGCTCCCTGAAGTTCAGAATTCATCAGAGATGTGTAGACTCCTGGTTTATAGTTTCCCAGAGGCTTTCGAGAAAACCTCCTTACTGATTTCATTGAGTGGCTTTATCTTGTTGACTTGTGTGGTTGGTTTGATAGTGAGGTCCATTGTTTCGAGAGTTCCAGAGTTCTGGAAGGCTTAGTATATTTATAAAAAAAAAAAAAGTCTTATCACTCTATGGGTACCATTTTATTACTTACTTGCTCATTCCAATCAAGAGTTAGAAAGAATGTTGAATATCTCAGTGAATGACTTTCTCTTTCCAAGCAACACACACCTTGACCCAGGACTCTCGTCTACCACTTTCTGCTACCAGACTTATCATAGTGCACAGCTCCATGGCTTCAACATCTGTGGATTCCTCCCTGCTCCTATGCTGTCTCTTTGTTTCCACTGCCAAAAACAAACAAACAAACAAACAAAAAGTCATTCTTTGTCTTTCCTTTCCAGTATATTTAAGAGGTGGGATAGATTTAGGATCTAAAAACACTCAAATCCAAGGTAAAACCAAATCAAGCAACATAAAGTACAAATAAGACAATAAATGTCATGGACAGGAGATTGAACTGGGAGTTAGTGAGCTGGGCTCAAGATTAGTTTCAATTGTCTCACTAGTTTGGGGGCTGGCAGGAGCCCACAAAGGGCCATAATGGCCCATAGTAAATATCTAGAATAACACGTGTCCCTCCATTTTCTGGATGGGAAGACACAGCTAAGAAATAGCAGCACTGAGGCCTGGGAGGTTGTATAGTGGATAAGGTGTTGGACTCTCAAGTATGAGGTTCTGAGTTTGATCCTGGCATTACCTGTGACAGAGTAAAGCTCTGGTTCTTTCTCTCTCTCCTCTCTCTCAATTTCTCTCTCCTGTCCCTAACTTTATAACATCAAGATGATGTAGTGGAAATATCTGTGACTGACTTCTCCCTTTTGACCACTATACCTTTGATTAGGCTATTTGTCCTCTCTGACTCAGTTTCCTCATCTGTGAGAGGAAAGCAATCTCACTCACACCAGGGAGTTCTTTAAAAAAAGGTTTAAAGAAATCATGTGGACTGTCCATAACAAAGAATGCTAGACAAAGTAGGCACTCAAAAAAAAAAAAAAGTTTTTTCCTTAGAGATGGGGGGCAAAGAATGGAGTGCACATACAAAGCAATTAGAGAACAAGACAATCGCTACAAAACGCTGAATTGCTGGCTGAGTCAGTAAGTGCTCCAGGAACCAGATGAAGCAGAGATCAAAGCAGACTGGGGTCTGCAGGGAAGGTCTGGGAGGGAGGAGGGGGAGGGAGGAGGGGGAGGGAGGCGGAAACTTGCTGAGAGGTAGGAGTTAGCTCCTTTTTACACTGGTGTTTGAATCTGAGACCACAGCCCTTTGAGGACAGAAAGGCTTTGTCCATTTTGAACTTCCCCATGTTAAAAAAGTAAATAAATAAAACAAAACACTCACCAAACCACCATAAGAAATAGAAATGTTTTACAGGAACACTATGACTACAATGGTGTTTGAAACAGATAAATGAAAATCTGCATGCGGCTGGGTTTTCTGGAATCCTGTGTTACATTTTCTTGTTCTGGAAAAACCGGGCTGAAGGGGGAAAGACAAAATTCTCAGCTGCTGAGATCAGCAGAAGTGATTACAAGAGGGTGGGAGGAGGCAAAAAAAAAAAATCATCTTTTAGTTTAAATTGTTGTAAATCAGACCCGAAAACGAGGCTATACATTATGCTTTTGTTACTCTGAGAGTTAAATTACAAGGAAATGAACTGTGCATAATAATTCCCCACGTCACTGATTTCTCTGTTTCTTGGCTAAAAGGGCTCTCCTTAGGCAGGTTTGCCTGTTGACGTGATCGATCGCTGGGGGCAGGGCGCCCTCTAGCGGCACCTTCTGCAAGAGGGGTGCCCTGGGAATTGGGGAACAAAGAAGGGTTTTATTCCTCACCTGTTCTTGTTGACAGTGGCTCATAAGAGTCAAAAGCAGTGTCTTTCCAGAGAGTTGTGCATCCTCAGTCGACTTCTCCAAGTTGTTAATAAAAAGCTGTAAGTTATTTTCTGCCTGTGTCAGTATGTTCTCCACCCAGGCAGGAAAAGAATAGTTTCTAACCAAAAATTGCCCTTGGAAGAGGAAATCTAGAACATTTCATCAGGTAGTCTGTTAACCTCAGTAAGAATCTGTCTGTCGACCCCATCAGTCCTAGTCCACCACCACCACCACCACCACACACACCCCCTCTCTCAAACCTCCCGCTTCTCCTGAACCCTATTTTCTGAGAGCAAAGGTTGACATGTTATTACAAAAGGCTGTCTAACCGAATCCCTGAAGAACAGAGTGAAAAGTTCAGGTCGTACTGAGGCCCTTGAAAAGCCTTTGACTGGATTTTTTTTCCTTCTTAAGACCAAAGCATTTTTTATTCTCCCCCCTAAATCAGAGTTTCAACTAGAGAACTCATAAAGAGGCTTCCAACTGACAGGGTTTAAACAATTAAAAAAAAAAAAAAAAGTCTAGAGGAAGCAGATTCACTCTCTTCAGGTTCTCTTCTCTCTTTAGGGGACTTAAAGTGGTGGGCCAGACAAAGTTCACGCCTGTTGCCTGCCCCCTGATAGTAACTAATGGTGGGAAGAGTTAGGAGAGTTAGTCACTCCTTTAACAATCTCTGGCCCCCATCACCTCTGGTTTTTTCAATTGTACTGCATGGAGCCTGAAATTGCTCTAACCAAACTCATTTCTTCCTCTTCATCACCTTTTTCTTCTCCTTCTTCTTCTTCTTCTTCTTCTTCTCCTTTTTCTTCCTCTTGCCATCCCCCACCAGAGAGGGAGAGAGGGAGAGAGGGAGAGAGGGAGAGAGAGAGAGAGAGAGAGAGAGAGCGCCAAAACAAGTGGTTACCTGCTGAGACTGTCATATTTTGAAATATAATGACTTGCTGGAAGTGTGTGACACACACACACATACACACACACACCTGAATGGGAATTCTCCATTTCTGGGCATGCACTGCATGTCAGTCTCAGGGCTGTTGATAGGCCAGAGCTCAAGTACTCATGCACCTGGTGCTTGGGGAAGCAGGGGTGGACTCAGACACCGGCACCAGCAAGCAGATGCAGGCACTGTATTTAAGTATCACATATGGCTTAGCCCCTGACAGTCACTCCCAGAATTTATGTAGAGTCTCATTCAGTGTAACGGCCATAGACTCCACTTAATAAATCCCCTCGGTCATATAATCATCACTCAGATGGGAACAATGGCTCGACGGGTCTCTGCACCCTCTCACTGACCTTTGTGCCTTCCCACTGAAACCAAATCCTTTCCATCTTTCTCTACCCCCTCCCCTCACACCCCCCATCCCCTGCCACAAAAATTTCCTTTTTAAAATGAATCAGTATGTGTGTTGGAAGCATGGTGGGGGTGGGGAAATGGGAGGTCAGTGGTGTGGACCCCAGGTAGAGCGAAAAACGTAAGTCTACAGACCTGGAGGCATGATTTTCCTTCCTAAAGGCCATGAAATAGAATTTCATGTTACAAATTAATATGTGTGTGTGTGGTGTGTGTAATTTTTTCCCCCAAGCAAACGCTTTGTTTCTGAGAGAGAACATAGGCACCACATGCTGCGGTTGCTATGGTAATTACTAGTCTCTGCTGAATAGGGACGCAAGGGGTTATAGAGAAGTGAACCAACTGGTGAAAGTGCATGAGCGAATGAATAAGCCCACTTATTTGTAAAAGGTTGCAAGAGGCACTCAAACCAGAAAATAAAGATGGTAGAGGCAGGGGCACATTTTTACAAATGACCGGCAAAACTATTACCATCATAGTTTTCATCATATTTCTATCATTAAAAATGTCAAAAGCCCTCAAGACTTTTGCATGCGAGTTTCAGTTGGTCAAGGACACAATCCCTTCTGAGAGCAATCCAACCATGCAGTAGTAGTAGGGCCAGTAATAATAATATTTATTAGGGTTATCATTTCTTGAAAGAATGGAAGGCCTCCACAATGCCCCGCCTGTTTTTTTTTAGTTTATTACACACACACACACACACACACACACACACACACACACACCTTAAAAGGCTCTCATGAATTCATGTTTCTCTTTATTTTGGACTTATTAAGCACCTTCTGTAAACGGGAAGATGTGGCCTCTCACCTTCAGGAACTAATTAATGTCTAGTAGGAGACACAGAAGCAAAGGGTCCAGGGTGATAAGGAAGCTCATGGGGAGGAGGTCTCAGTGGACTGTGAGGCCATGTTGGTGGTAGACTCAGAACTGGAGGAGAGACCTAGAGAAGGACGTGTTATACAGGGAAGACTACAGCGAGAAAACTTTACACAAAGCTCAGCATGAACACATTAGCTTGACAGACCCCTGAAACAGAAGATAGTCTGGGTAGACAAGAGAGCTCTCACCTGACTAGTGCACCTCCTTGGTTCTAGTCCAGCTGCCACCACAGTGGAAGAAGGTTCAGTGCAATGGTGTCTTTTTCCATTCTGTTTCCATCTGTGCCTCTTTCTTTCCTTCTTTCTTTCTTTCCTTCCTTCTTTCTTTCTTTCTTTCTCTTTCTTTCTTTCTTCCTTTCTCTCTCTCTCTCTCTCCTCCTTCCTTTCTTTCCTTATTTCTTTAATGTTTTTATTTATTGGATAGAGACAGGAGAAATTGAGAGGCGAGGGAAAGAGAGGCTGAGAGACATTTGTAGCCTTGTAGGTGAGGATCAGGGACTTGAACCTGTCTCTGCATACTGTAATGTGTGTGTTTAATCAAGTGTACCACTGCCTGGCCCCGCTTTCTTTTTATTTGAAAAAGTCACTCCAGAGGAATGTAACAACAAAAACAAGAGAAGGGTGGTGTAGGAGATGGTGCAGTGAGTAAAGCATTGGACTCTCATAAGGTCCTGAGTTCAATCCCTGGCAGCACATGTACAAGAGTGATGTCTTGTTTTTTTCTCTCCTCATATCTTTCTCATTAATAAATAAATAAAATATTAAAAAAAACAAAAGGTAAAAAAAGAAAAGAAAGAAGGAGGGGAATGAGGAATAAAGGAGAGGAAACGAAGGGAAGGGAAACGAAGGGAAGGGAAGGGAAGGGAGGGGAGGGGAGGGGAGGGGAGGGGAGGGGAGGGGAGGGAAGGGAAGGGAAGGGAAGGGAAGGGAAGGGAAGGGAAGGGAAGGGAAGGGAAGGGAAGGGAAGGGAAGGGAAGGGAAGGGAAGGGAAGGGAAGGGAAGGGAAGAAAAGAGTAGTTCATCATGACTAGGACATAAAGTTAGTTGGGATGGATGAAAGGGTGAAAGACTAGGTATTGCCCGATTCAGAAGGCCTGAAAAGGGATTTTATACTTTGTCCCAGAGCAAGACTCAATTAAAAAAGAAAAAAGGATTACGTAGTAACATAATCTGATCTGTGTAGAGAGACCAGAGGGAAGTAGACCAGAGGGAAGTAGACCAGAGGGAAGTAGAGAGACCAGAGGGAAGAGACCAGAGTGTGAGTCATGACAGACCCAGGTGGTCAGACCTGGGGTAACAGGAGAAATGGTGGGGAGAGGGGTTGCAGATCTGTGCTGTAGAGGGGTCTGGTCAAAAGGACAAGGGGAGGTGGCTCAGGGAGAGGCAACAAGCAAGTATGTATGAGGTGATCTTAGCCTTGCTTTACTGAAGACAGACTTGAGGCTGGGAGAGTAGAGACACAGCAGGTCCTTGAACATTGGCCTTTTGTTCTAAATAGTAACTCAGTTCTACTGCAACATTGAGGAGAGGAAATAATCAGTGCTTGGATGGAGTTTGCACTGCCAGCGCCCCTTTCTTCCCACAATGCAGACATGTATGTGCTGAGTCCCTTGCACAGCGTACCTTGAAAGTACCTACGCTGCTGTGTTGAGTTCTTAATTTTTTTCTTAAATTATCTTTATTTCTTTATTTATTTGATAGAGACAGACAGAAATCGAGAGGGAAAGGGGTGGTAGAGAAGGGAGCGAGACAGAGAGATATCTGCAGCCCTGCTTCACCTCTTGCAAAGCTTTCCCCCTGCAGGGGGGTTCAAACCTGGGTCCTTGTGCATTGTTAACATGTGTGCTCAAGCAGGCACACCACCACCTGGCCCCTCTTAAATTATCTTTATTGCTTAGAGACAGCCAGAATTTGAGAGGAAAGGGTTGATAGTGAGGGAGAGAGACAGAGAGAGACACCTGTAGTCTTGCTTCACCACTCATGAAGCTTTTCCCCTGCAGGTGAAGACCAGGAGCTTAAACATGGACCCCTGAGCACTGTAACAAGTGCGGTTACCCAAGTGCACCACCACCTGGCCTCAGTACCCAGTTTTAGGACACTGAGCCACAGGAGAAGACACTAGTCACCCACAACTGTGAACGAAAATAAGTAGGATAGGAAATTAATGAAAAGACGCAAAATATTATTTAATATGAGAAACGTGTGTGGTTTTTATTTTGAAGTTTGGCAATGCTTTTAGGACAGAATAGTCCTGCAGGGATTAAATCCTTGTGCATCTCAGTTAGCCTTGGGTAAACTTAGCTTTGTTAGGCACTATTCCATTTAAAGTCATACATTCCAAAGACCTGCCAATGAAAACTTACTATCATGTGCTCCATGCTACTAACTACAAGGAAGAAGCAGCAGTATGTAAGCCCATCTACACCAGATGCCAGAGCTTAATTTCTGGCCAATAAGTCCTATCACCACCATGAGTATAGAAGACGATTCTGACAGAGATCATTGAGTGAGGCCTTGCTTCCCGCTGCAGAGAGGAGAGTGAACACAGACTAGGACACATTATCAACAGACAGGAAGATTAGGAACAGGGAGACCAACTTAGCCCAGTTTGTAAACTTTGGGATGCATTCTTTTTCTCAAATGAGATCTCTATGGAAAGATTCTTATGTAGTCACAATAAAATTAATACCACCTGATTTTGTTTTATTATGTTTTGTTTGTGAGCATCATTCAGTTGTGGTTATTGGTTGTACAGGGGATGAAACTTGAAATGTCTGCCTACAAATCTTGTCTGCTACTGCTATCTATCATCCTCTTTAAAAATATATCTTAATAATAATTAAATATGGGGGCTGGGTGGTAGTGCAGCAGGTTAAGCGCACATGGCATAAAGCACACGGACAGGTGTAAGGATTCTGGTTCAAGTCCCTGGCTCCCCACCTGCAGGGGGGGGGGTTGCTTTACAAACAGTGAAGCAGGTCTGCAGGTGTTTTTCTCTGCCCCCTCTGTCTTCTCTATTTCTCTCTGTCCTATCCAACAACAACAATGGCAATAACAATAATAATAACAACAACAAGGGTGACAAAAATGGGAAAAAATGGCTTCCAGGAGCAATGGATCTGTAGTCCAGGCACCAAGCCCCAGTGATAACCCTGGAAGCAAAAAAAGGAGGAGGAGAAAAAGAAGGAGGAGCATTCATAGGACAAAGGTGTTATATCTTGTACAGAATCAGAGTTAAATGGCTTTTATTCTTTGTTGTTCCACATGTTCCCTCTGCAAGAAGCAGTGTGATCGACCAGCTAATTAGCTTACAAGTGCTGTGTGTTATTCCAAGAATAATTTAAGACACCTGATTAAATTCCTCTTTAAACTTGAAGACAGCTATCGGTTTAATGTTACAGGTAAAAAAAAAAAAGATACTTTCCAGATTATGTCTCATGAAGAGAGAGGGATAAAACAACAAACAATAACAACAAAACCAGAGAATTCTATAACCCACCAGCTTTGGTCTTAATCTGTGAAATTTTGTGCTTATTCTTTCATTTTAGGACCAGTGAAATTTATCCTTTTCTACATCATTGCTGTTAGTCATTTGTAAGTTTCTCCTATTTTCTTAAATTTCTGTTTTATTTGTATTTTTGTGTTTGTTAGAATTCTGTTTTTTTGAGATGGTTTGTTTATTAAAAGAGAGAGTGAGGGAGTTGGGCGGTAGCACAGCGGGTTAAGTGCAGGTGGCGCAAAGCACAAGGACCTGGCTTAAGAATCCAGGTTCCAGCTCCCCACCTGTAGGGGAGTCACTTCACAAGCAGTGAAACATGTTTGCAGGTGTCTATCTTTTTGTCCCCCTCTCTGTCTTCCCCATCTCTCTCCATTTCTCTCTGTCCTATCCAACAACGATGACATCAATAACAACAACTACAACAACATCCCAACAGTCCCAACAATAAAAAAAAAAAACAAGGACAACTGTATCCCAACAATAAAAAACAAAAACAAGGACAACAAAAGGGAAAATAAATTAATTAATTTAAAAAATTAAAGGAGAGGGAGTCGGGCTGTAGTGCAGTGGGCTAAGCACAGGTGGCACAAAGCACAAGGACCGGCATAAGGATCCCGGTTCGAACCCCGGTTCCCCACCTGCAGGGGAGTCGCTTCACAGGCGGTGAAGCAGGTCTGCAGGTGTCTATCTTTCTCTCCCCCTCTCTGTCTTCCCCTCCTCTCTCCATTTCTCTCTGTCCTATCCAACAACGACAACAACAATAATAACTACAACAATAAAACAACAAGGGCAACAAAAGGGAATAAATAAATAAAATAAATATAAAAAAAATTAAAGGAGAGAGTAAAACAAGGAGAGAGGCCAGCGCATGGCTGTGGGACAAGCAGTGCCACGAATGGAACAAATGAAGCTCTGTGCTCCAGCTGTAAGCTATTTCCCCCACACCTACTTCTTTATTTATTTTTAATTTTTTTTATTTATAAAAAGGAAACATTGGATAAACTATAGGATAAAAGGGGTACAACCTCACACAATTCCCACCACCAGAACTCTGTATCCCATCCCCTCCCATGAGTATGAACCTCCTGGGAGTATGAACCCAAGGTCATTGTGGGATGCAGAAGGTTGAAGGTCTGGCTTCTGTAATTGCTTTGACAGGGTGTTGACAGGTCGATCCATACTCCCAGCCTGTCTCTCTCTTTCTTTAGTGGGGAAGAGCTCTGGGGAAGCGGAGCTCAAGGACACATTAGTGGGGTTGTCTGTCCAGGGAAGCCTGGTTGGCATCATGCTAGTATCTGGAACCTGGTGGTTGACAAGAGAGTTAACATACAAAGCCAAACAAATTGTTCACCAGTCACGGACCTAAGGGCTGGAATAGTGCAGACAAAGATTTAGGGGATCCTCCATTTTGTAGATAGCTAGTAGGCATATTTTAGTTAAATTCCAAAGGGCCTGTGGCTATACTAGTTTTTTTTTTTTTTTTTTCCTTTTCCTTTTTGCCCCTGAGCCTGAAATCTGATATGACAGTGGATCCAAGTTATTGTCTGGGGAGATGATGTCATGGCAGGGAAAAAGTCCAGAAAGCTGCATCAGGGAAGAGAGTAGCTCCCTAATATAGGAAAGGGGTATAAATATTGTTGACTGTAAACCCCATCAATTTGATGTGATCTGGGGCCCATAATTAGCTATCAGTGTTATAGCTAGATACAAATAATGTCAAAGACATAAAATATGGTGATGGTGTGTATGATACAGAAAATCCTAACAAAGGGATTTTTCAAAGTTAACCCAATTGCCAAATAATGCGATCATAGCAATAACTAGCTATTGTCTTCTTAAATCCTAAGACAGCAGGAACCTCCAGCTTCCACTATAGAGTCTTTATTTGCCCCAGTCCTGGAACCTCTGGGGTGGGGCTCAATTTCCTGCATGCTTCTCTCAAGTCACACCAAATGATATTGCATCTGCTGATCCCAACCTAATCAATGCAATGAGTACCACTTCAGCATGCTTCACTACAGACTGTGTCCAGAGATGTCAGGCATGGAATGCCAACCCTTCACCCTCACTACGTGGATGACACCTTTCCTTTCATGGTCTTCTCTAATTCCATTCCAGGAGGTTCACTTCCTAACAAAGTCCCCAAACCTAGATATAGACCAGGTCCAGTGAGATAGAGCATATGTTCACGTGTATCCATAAATTAGGGCAAAATATATCCCTGAAACCAAAAATGCACAATAGTCTGTAGTGAGTCAATACTTCTTTATTTTTAAGTGTATGCCACTTTTGTGTGTTTGGGGGACAAGGCACAAATAAGTTTGGCAACTTATTTTAAGGGTTTGTATTTTCACTGGTTGTATATTTAACAGGAATGTCTAAAAAACAACTTCTGATGTTTGTAAAACATTCAGCACAGCCTATCTGTGCTCCTCTGCTCTGGCTGGACAGAACAGCACCCGGAACCTCCATACCTTCAGAAGGGGTGGTTTGTAAACCAGCCTACCGTACCCTGGCTTGAGATCCGAACACATGGAGCCCTGCCATCATGAAGCCCAGATGTGCCCGTCCTTGACAGAGGCAACATTTTAGTGGGCATACTTTAGTGATATAATGGTGAGCTTGAATAGGACTAGAAGTTTGTGCAATGAAAGAAGAATTGTCCTTCTTAGCTTTCTGGCTTCCTCTGACTCGTTCACCACATTCTCACTCTTTATCTTGACCGGTTGTTCACACCTTTGGTGCTCTTAGCCTTGGACAGAGGTGAGTATTGGGGCAGAAATGATAGCACACAGTGATGAAAAAGGACTTCATTTGGGGGTGAGGATATATTTTGCAAAAACCTTTCATGTCGAGATGTGAAATTGTACTCATGCCGCAGGCAACGACTGTACTGTAAACCATTCATCTCCAAATAAATAAGCAACGATAGTCCAAGTGCAACAGAGAAGAGCCAAGGAGAGGGAGTGAGAGCTTGAAAGGTTCAGGGTAGAGTTGTCCAGACAGGAGTCCATCCCTGGGTCCTGAGGCTTCTGAACCACTTTGAGAAGCAAGTCACATTAATTATGTCTGCACTCAGTCACTTCAAGGTTTGTGACATCTCAGGAAAATTCCCTATGTTCTACTTTAATCTGGGAGACTGTTGAAACTTCTTTTAATCATCATACAATCCAACTGTGAGACCAGGAGGTGGTAAATGGCACTATTCTCCTTTGATAAAAGAGCACACTGGGACTAAGGACTCACTGTGAGCTGCCCAAGGATATAGAACAGGGGTGGGGGTAGGGGAGCTATTTGGGAAAGCAACCCCAGAACAATAGTTCTTCAATTAAACATTTCTCTGCCAGACTATATTGCTTCAATGTTGTTTAGGAAGGAATGTTTCCAGTAGTATGTGATTTTTTTTTTCTTTTTATCCTGTTGGGGCTGCATAAAAGCTAAAATTCTAATTACACTCAGAGAGCACTGGCAATGTTTTCCACCTTTTGCCTCCTGAGATGAACAATGGCAGATCTCAGCCTAGTGTGCAAGTCTTTTTTGCTCCCTGGAAGGAAGGCAGAGAGTGTGGAGAAGCGTTCCTGGGCGGCTTGGCAGTCAGAGAGCACACTTGCCAAAGCAGAGGCCATAGGCTTAATCGCTGGCACTACATAGGACCACGTCTGTGGCCTGCAATTTCACTTTCACAAAACAAAGAAGTGAATATTTGGGGATCTGAGAGGTAGCTCATGGGGCAGGGTGCACGTCTCGTCATGTGTATGACCCAGGTTTGAACCACACCACCACATTGAACCACATAGGAGGTGCTATAGGACAAAAGGGAGTTCTTGGGATGCCCTGTTGTCCTCTATATATCTGAATAAAAAAGTGATTTACAGTGGTTAAATCATGCATGGGCAAGGCCTGGCCCTCAAAAAAAGAACTAGAAGAAGGAGAAGGAGGAGAAGAAAGAGGAAGATGAGGAGGAGGAGAAAAGAGGGAATGGTTTATGGTGTCTCACCCTCCTTATCGTCTTGTCTTGTAAATCATCTGATGATGTTTACAATTGTTGCCCGAAGGTAGAGTTGGGGTATTGTGCACACTGACTGCTCAGGCATTCAAGTCAGTGTGCCGAATAACTCACAGCCAAGGAGGTTCAACTTTCACACTTAGCAATTTCTCTCGCAAGTCCAGATGCGAGAATCAAGAAACATAGCATAATCAGAAGTTGGCATCAGGCTGCCTCCTTGGCTATGGGCATCAGCCCATCAATGCTTGGACAAACCCACTCTAATTTTGTCAGTTTGTCATTCATCTGGACCCAGGCTTCTTGTTTTGTACTCCCATCTGTGACTCCCAATTAGCAGGGCAATGAGTTCTTAGTGTACCACCAACTCAGTCGGCTTTGCTCTCATGCCTTTCACATTCTGCTTTGACCTCATTGAATCCTTCCAACAAATCCCTTTGTTGAACAATTACAGCCTATATGGGCTATAATTACAATTGTAATCTGTATCATTGAACACTGTGAGACTGAGAACAAACACAATACATAATGAGGTAGATAGGGAACCTAAATAACCTCCCTTTAGATCTTAAAAATAAAATGTCTGCTAAGTCATTCGGGCAAAAGAAAGTGTCTCTACTATGATTCAGTCGAAAAGGGTGTCCACTTATTGCAAAGGAATTCCTTTTGAAGTACTCAGAAAACAGCGTTGTTTTTTTTTTTTAAAGGCAAATCCAACTCTGAGCAATCAACCATTGTTGGTAGTTGGCAAATGTTCAGTAACTAGTGTGAAATTTGTATATATTGAAATATTGTGATGCAGGCAAGCATGCCTTCCTTTCACACATCCCTGAATGAAATTTCTGTAACTCAAAACCTATTTTAAATATCTACTGAGTGATCCTGTAATTTTAAAAAATTGAATAAGACACATATTGAGAATACTGAATTTTTGTGGTTTGGATTTTGAGTTTTAGGCACATTTTTCTCATCCTGGAAGAAGACAGAAAACATCAGCACTGCTAAGATTTTGCTCATAGTGGCACTTGCTTAGGATGAGGCCAGAGTGTATATTGCTCTCTGTAGAAAATATACTCATAAAAATATAACTAGAGTCCTGGCAGTGACATACCCAGTTGAGTGCACACTTTACCATGAGTTACCTACATTAAAGCCCAGGTACTGTGAACTTTTACTTATATTGGTACATACACAGATTACTATATAGGTACTTGATTTACCATTTTTACAAAATACCCATAAATCATTTAGTGAAGTAAAATTTAATTGTAATTAAAAATAAATAAAGCCCCATGTCCCCACCTGTGTGTGTGTATGTGTGTGTGTGTGTGTGTGTGTGTTTACTAGTTCTGGCCTAAGACCAAGGTACTCTTTCTCAGAACCCTGACCCCTACCCCCTCAGATACAAACACCTCCAGGCATAATCAGCTTCTAGAGGCTGCATTCAGTTCCTAGTACACTGCAAGAACTTTGTAAATGGCAAAGAACAACAAACAGATTTTTCCCAAAGCAAACTGTTTTCTCCATTTTGTGAATGAGTGCAACTGTGCTTGTGTGGAAAGCTTGAATAAGTTGGTAAGAACTTTGTAGCTGGACAAAGGGAGCATAAAGTCGCTTTCTAGATACAAATAACACTTTGGAAAGTGTTAACCTTTAAAGAAACTCCTAAGATAGAGATTTTATATATTCAAGAAGACCCTTGAAATAATAATCGCCTGTGTTTTCACTGTCCGGGAGTGTAAAGAAGCAAACAAACCAATTTACATTTTCTTTAGCAGATGTTTGTTTGCTGTTATCTTCTTTAAGAGTATCAGGATTGGTGGCTTCAAATGGAATTTAAATATGTAAAGAGGCCATTAGACTAAAGTAAATGAGATTCTGAATAACCTCTGTAATATTTATAATCTTATACACTCTGAATTCCCATCATTTCTTACTCATCCAAACAAACTCAAATGAGGTTTTGGCCTATGAACTTTCTTGTTACTAAGTATAACCAGTGAATGAGCGCGCGAGCACACACACACACACACACACACACATACACACACACACACACACACACCAACAATAATATGGGAGCTTTCTGACCTAAGATAGCTCAAGAGGAAAAGTGAATGCTGTTTGGAAAACAAGCAAACACACAAAAAATGGCTTACAAGGGTCAGTTAGATAGGTCTCCTGGATACTGCATCTGCTTTGCTATCTGCACAACTAAGGTTGAAGCCTGACCCTCACTGTGCTGGGAGAAACTTCATTGCTGTGAATCTTCTCCTTCTCTCCTTCTGTCTCTCAGTCTTTCTCTTTATATCTGGAATAGGTCAGCTCAAAGGGAAAGTCCTGCAATAAAAGAGAGAAAGAAGAACCCTTATAGTAGAAACCTTAGAGGGAGTCGGGCGGTAGTTCAATGGGTTAAGCACACGTGGTGCAAAACACAAGGACCCAGGTAAGAATCCTGATTTGAGCCCCCAGCTCCCCACCTGTGGCGGGGGGGGTTGCTTCACAAGGGGTGAAGCAAGTCTGCAGGTGTCTATCTTTCTTTCTTCCTCTCTATCTTCCCCTCCTCTCTCCATTTCTCTCCATCCTATCCAGTAACAAAGACATCAATAACGACAACAATAATTGCTACAACAATAAGACATCAAGGGCAACAAAAGTGAAGTGAATAAATAAATAAATGTGTGGGTTTTTTTTTAAAGAAACCTTAGGTGATTTTCCAACCAGGTGTTTTGAATCCAAGCCTACTTCCACGCGAGTTATTCTGGAGGTACACTTTTGGGTCTGGACAAAAGCAAACATGAGAAAGGAAAAGGATCAGTGAGTCATTGTATTGGCAAAAACAAAGAGGACCAGCTCTGGGAAGGAAGAGGGAATCTGCATGGGCAAGAACACAAACTCCCTAGTAATCCATTCCAGCCCTCCAACCCCCACCAGGCAGGACTGAGAAATGTCAGGAGCCTCCAGGGTGCACACAATTAACTCTTGGAATGAAGTCAGCACACCTGCCTCCTCCTCAGCACACAGAGTTCTGTATGGCTGGCTTTTCCGGGCACAGCCTGTCTCCTGGCCAGGCCTTTCCTAACTTCTGGTGGATACAATATAGAGGATACAGAGCCGGATAGAGGGCCACCTTTGTCTGCAATCAGCAAAGTGTCTTAGTCTGTTTTGCTTTGAGTGACTCTCCCCGTAGTTTGGGGCAGGATGCAAGGCAGGTATGATAATCTCTAGGCTAAAATCTAAAGGCAAAGACTGGGTGACATTGGTCCAAATCAGACTACTGGTGGGTGGCAAGATGAAAGCAAAACTGAGGACTTCTAACTTCTGGTCCGAATCTTGCTTTTTATCCAGTTACTTCTGTTACACCAGGAACCATACACTTCTAGCTTTACTAAAAGCTTAAGTACAGTGCGTCTGAAATATTCCCCCCATCCTGTCATGCAACTGTAGAGCTATTCAGAATCCACCATAATTCCACCTTGGTTTTTGATGAGTTAGAGGTATGTGGACACAATGATGGATCCCTTCTGTTTGATTTTTCTCCTTTGTTCTTCTCTTGTACAGCTGACCTTGACCTCCTAACCCCAGAAGGAATATGGCCAACCTCTCCTCTCTCAAACTAATCATTAAAAGTCTTGAAGGAAACCATGTTTTAGCAATTAACTCGACAAGCCTTGTGAGCCAAATACTGTTGCCGGATGCTGGAGATACAGAAATGAAAAGTTGGGCTCTTGTGCCAAAGGTGTCCCATGTGATGGGAGAAGCAAAGGTCAACTGCAGTGGTAATAATTACAGAAAGGAGAAAGAGGCATTGGTGCAGAGCACCTGCAGAAGGGCATGCCTTCAGCCTACCCTTCTTTCCCACCTTCAACTATCTCATGGGGGCAATCAAGCTTGTTCTAAAAAAAAAAAAAAAAGCTTGTTCTAGAGGCAGTTTCTGGAATCCTGTTCCAGGAGGATTGTGAACATCTGGAGTGATGACATCGCTACTTTCTCCCAGAATCACAGCTGTTGCCTTTTCACCCACCTTCAGTATTGTGTGCTCTACTTAGGAAACTTGCTGCTCAAAAAAAAAAAAAAAAAAAAACCTTGAAATATGAAGTTTTATAATGACCATGAGATGAGAGGGAGAAGACCCTGAAGGAAGAGGACCTAACCATCTGATCATCTATTTGTGCAGGTGAGAAAATGATCACAAGGGAAGATGAAGCGTGTTGGTCAGAGAGGATCTTAGGGACTACTGCCCAGATGTGAGTCTGCAGCTGTGGTGGAAGCAGAGTGCAAGAGAAGCATGTCTACAGCTTGAAAGGAACTTCCTCTGTGCCCCCTAGCATCAGAGCCCACTGGGTCCACAGTGAGCCTTCCAAAAAGGATAGTTATAGAGCTACAGCCAGGGTAAAAGTGGAGGCTGACCACAAAAGAAAGGCATTAGGACCCAGGGCTGAAAGGACAGAGGAGGAGAGAAAAAGCTTACAGAGAACAGGAAAGTTTGAGGAGGATTACCTGGTGGACTGTCTGTTCACTAAGAGAGCCTGTTCCTGAAAGATAGGGTGAGTGAAGAGGGAGGGGCTGACTCCTGATTATTCTCATCCTGCCCTCTGACCATTCTGCTGTTGCTTTCCATAGACCAAGCCCAACCAGAAGCCAACCTACAAGGGAGCCATGAAAACATGGTTCACAGCATCTGGCCTCCAATTCAGAGAAGGAACAGGATGGAGAAGTCTAGTGGCCAGCCAGCAATCCCAAGGGCTTTAGTTAGCATAATTGAAGTACGAGCCCTGTGAAAGAAAGAAAACAGCTAAAACTTGATTTGACTTGGTAAAAGCAACATTAATTTCACACACACACAAACCCCTTCTATTTATGCCTAATCAACACACAGCACAATAACAATTATAAGTGTTATCAAATATCAGAACATCATCTTGTTTTATTGAGTTCATTAAATTATGTCAATGTCAGAAGAACATCTGTACAAGACAGCTCTTTACTTAACCATTCGTTTGACTGTCATGGGTAGCAATAGTGCCATATATTCAATAAAATACCACACTGCCGGTTCTGAATTGTAATCTTTTTCCAGGTTGGTTATGTGTGGCTGGGGACTGGGACTGTGAAGGTGAGTCACAGCCCCAAGTCAGAATCCAGAGCATGAGGAGAAGCAGCTCATACACCACACTGTGCTGTGCAGTCAACTGTCTTCCCAAACCCGACACACCTGCTTTTCACTCCCAGTGTATTATTCAGGAACTTACATGAGATAGCCAATGATTTATTATTAAAAAAATAATTAACTTTGTGTCAGATAATATTGGTCAACAGAAGGCTCTTGTAAGTGTTCTAATCATGTTTCAGGTAGACAGGCTAAGCTAGGATATACAACAGGTTAAGTGTGTTAACTGCAATGTCAGTTTATGACATTCTCAATTTAGGATGGATTCAATGGGATGTAATTCCATTGTTAATTCAAATAAGATATATGCATAATATCTATTGTGTATAGCATTTGGTGTTCTATATATAGTATGAGTCAGATCACAAGTTAGACAAATGAGGAGAAACACTGGTGAAAAATTATTTTATTTGACTAGATAAATTGCATAATCCAGAAGTTTACCATGATCCCACCTCCACTGAGGAGGGGAACATTTAATATGCAGGGTAACAGGGATGTGATTTTATTGTTGCTTTTGTGTAAGTCTTGCTGGGGATGACCTTCAGTTCACACAGTTATCAGCAACTCCATGGACACCATAATCTCCTGGACCTCAAAGTCATGGTTTTCTGGATGGGTGGACACTGTCCTACCCAGGTGTGAAAGAGATGAGAGCAAACTACCCTCTCTGCTCAGCTCCTTTCCCACAGCCTATAGAACAGACAACACAGGCTTAGGGAAACTGCCTGGTGCAGGCTTAGTGCAGTTTTAGAAATAAATTATATTGTAGAAAGGATAAAGAATAATACTTCTCAATTACAGAAGCCAGAACTCTTACCTTGTGTACCCCAAGAAGAATTTTGTTCTATACTCTCAGTGGGGAAGAAATGAAAGGGGGAGAAGATGACCAGAGAGGCTCTGAACTCCAACGCCAACAGGACCCTAAGAGCAGAGGGGAAAGAGAGGGACATTTGGATATAGCAATTGGTGTGTGTATGTGACTTGGAAAGGAAGAGAAGACAAGACCATGAGGTGGGGGCGAACAAATATATACAAATATAGACAGATAGTTGTAGAAATAATAGTTAAACCATATCTGTTAAATAGTTAAATTAAATAGTTAAATCCATAACTATTTAATAAATAGTTAAACCATATCTGCAACCCTGGGAGAACTGCTGTAGCTTTTTTTTTCTTTCTATTTACAAAAGGAAAACATTGAAAAACCATAGGAAAAGAGGGATACAACTCCACATAGTTTCCACCACCAGAATTCCATCTCCCATCCCCTCCCCTGATAGCTTTTCCTATTCTTTATCCCTCTGGGAGTCTGGACCCAGGGTCATTATGGGGTGCAGAAGGTGGAAGGTCTGGCTTCTGTAATTACTTCTCCATTAAACATGGGTATTGACAGGTTGATCCATACTCCCAGCCTCTCTCTCTCTCTCTCTCCTTAGTGGGACAGAGCTCTGGGGAAGCGGGGCTCCAAGACATATTGGTGGTGTCATTTGCCCAAGGAGGTCTGGTTAGCATCATAGTAGCATCTGGAACCTGGTGGCTGAAAAAAGAGTTAATATAAAAAGCCAAATAAATTGTTGACTAATCATGAACCTTAAGGCTAGAATATTGCAGATGAAGATTTGGGGTCTCCGTTTTGAAGATAGCTAATAGGCCTATTTTAGATATATTCCAAAGGGTCCATGATTATACTAGTTTTTTCCTGGGCCTGACATCTGATATGCAGGTGGACCCAAGTTATTGTCCAGGGAGATGATGTCATGGCTAGAAAAAGGACTAGAAAGCTGGGTCAGGGAAGAGAGTAGCTCCCAAATATGGGAAAGGTGTATAAATATTGTTGACTATAGACCACATCGATTTGGGCTGGGGCCCATATTCAGCCTAGGAGCCTATGTAACCTCTGTATGCATCCCTGTAGGTCTGAGCTCACATACTACTGTAGCTTCTAATGGAGGGAATGGGGTAACAGAACTCTGGTGGTAGGAACAGTAAAGGATTATACATACCCCTGTTACTTTATAATTTTGTAAATCAATATTAAGTCATTAATAAAAATAAAATAAGAAAGAAAATCATTATGGCAGAGAAACAGCTACAGAAGCCAGATTTTCCACCTTATGCTCCCCATAAAGAATTTTGGTCCAGAGGGTTGGGCGGTAGTGTACGGGGTTAAGTGCACATGGCACAAAGCACAAGGACCAGTGTAAGGATCCTGGTTCGAGCCCCAGCTCGCCACCTGCAGGGGAGTGCCTTCACAGGCAGTGAAACAGGTCTGCAGGTATCTGTCTTTCTCTCCCCCTCTCTGTCTTTCCCTCCTCTCTCCATTTCTCTCTGTCCTATCCAACAACAATGACATCAATGACAACAATAGTAATAACCACAACAATGATAAAAAGGACAACAAAAGAGGAAAAAAATGGCCTCCAAGAGCAGTGGATCCGTGCTGCAAGCACCGAGCCCCAGCAATAACCCTGGAGACCAAATAATAAATAAATAAGTAAATAAATAAATAAATAAAATTTTAAAAAGAATTTTGGTCCATACTCCCAAAGGGATAAAGAATAGGGAAGTTTCCATTGGAGGAGATGGGACATGGAACTCTGGTAGTGGGACCTGAGTGGAATTATAACCCTGTTGCTTACAATCTTGTTAATCATTATTAGATCACTAATAAAAATATTATGCTTCTGATGTTTGGCTCATGGAGTGGTCTATTAATAACCCAGAGCAGCTAGGTTCTACCCCAGATAAGCCCCAAATCTCTGTCCTGAGTTATGTTCTGGGATTGTCCTCAGGGGGTTGTTGCTATTCCTGTCCCATGGTTGAGGGAGAAAAAGATTTCATCTGTTCTAAGGCTTGAACCCCATGGTCTCAATTCCTTTTCACTGTTCCCAGGAGCTACAGACCTACTGGCTGCTTCATAACTGGCAATAAAGGTAAGCTCAACACCTAAAGACAAGCCTTGATTTTTCCTCTGAGAATGAAGCCTAAATCCATTTGGAGAAAAAAAGAAGAGCAGTATTTTTTCAATCAATTAACAAAGCACCTGTCTTGACCTTTGAATCAATGGCTTCACATTATCATGGGGATCCAGTTTTGTTTGTTCACTGCTGTGCATGAGGAACCTGGCACAGTTCAAGAAAGCATACCAGCTTGTGCTAGCTGATCTCTATTACACAAAAACCTTTGGGTTTTATTTTAGTCCAACCTTTCTCTCTCCTGAAGAGGGTCCAGCTAACATCTAAGTAGAGCAGGAAAAGTTGCAGCCTGAGATGTATACTTGACAGCAGAAGTGGTCACATAATTTGCACTCCAGGACAAAATGAAAATGCGAAGTCCCCTCTGCATTTGGTAGGATTTTCATCACAGCAAGAACAGAGTAGTTCATCTAAGGTGGGAGCTTTCTGATCATGAGGCTTGTGACCATGTACAGACTACACAACAGCTTGAAGTGTGTACAAGGAACTGAACACTAACAAACTCTCCTGGGTGACTTACCTAAGTTGATGAGGTTTCTTTAACCCCAGAAGAGCTTACAGTAGAGTAGTGCTAACCTAGTGTTTGGATCAGAATGTGTTGGCAGATCAATAGAGTTAACAGTTCATTGTATTCCTATACTTTGCTCATGTCTCTGCCCTAATCCTGATTTCTAGTCATATTCTCAACTCTGACACCATCTTACCAGACAATACTTATATTCCACCTGCATGTTAGCTATCAGGCTAAGACAAAAGTCAATAAAGTCATAGGCCCCCTGGGAACATACCTAAAATAGACTTCCTAGATTCTTCCAACATGAATAATCATAGTTTCATCTGCTATATTCCTATCTTTGGGTTCTAGTTTATTAAAGAATTTGTTCTGCTTTATATATTACTGACTTTCAGGTACCAAGTTGGTTCTTTGAAAGAGCAAACAAAATTGACAAAGCTTTAGCCAGACTCACAAAACAAAAAAGGGAGAAGACCCAAATAAATTGGATCACAAATGAAAGAGGAAATATCACAACAGACACCACAGAAATTCAGCATATCATGCGAGACTTCTATGAACAACTATATGCCACCAAGCTAGAGAACCTGGGAGAAATGGACGATTTCCTAGATACCTATGAACTTCCAAAACTAAGTAAAGAGGAAGTGGATAACATGAAAAGGCCCATCACAGTTAATGAAATTGAAACAGTTATCAAAAACATTCCCAAGAATAAAAGTCCTGGACCAGATGGTTTTACGAATGAATTCTACAAAACCTTCAAAGAGGAACTAATACTTCTACTTTTAAAAGTCTTCCAGAAGATTGAAGATACTGGAATACCCCCTTCCAGCTTCTATGAAGTCAACATCACTTTGATACCAAAAACAAACAGGGACACAACCAAAAAAGAAAACTACAGACCAATATCTCTGATGAACATAGATGGTAAAATATTGAACAAAATTCTAGCCAACCAGAAACAGAGTATATTAGAAAGACTGTTTATCATGACCAAGTGGGGTTTATCCCAGGCATGCAAGGTTGGTTTAATATACATAAATCAGTCAAGGGGATCCACCACATCAATAAAAGAAAGACCAAAAACCACATGGTCATATCAATAGATGCAGAGAAAGACTGACAAAATACAACATGCCTTTATGATCAAAACACTACAAAAACTGGGAATAGATGGAAAATTCCTGAAGATAGTGGAGTCTATATATATAGCAAACCTACAGCCAACATCATAGTCAATGGTGAAAAACTGCAAGCATTTTCCCTCAGATCAGGTACTAGACAGGGCTGCCCACTATCACTTTTACTGTTCAACCATAGTGTTGGAAGTTCTTGCCATAGGAGTCAGGCAGGAGCAAGGAATTGAAGGGATACAGATTGGAAGAGAAGTCAAACTCTCCCTATTTGCAGATGACATGATAGTATACATAGAAAATCCTAAGGAATACAGCAAGAAGCTTTTGGAAATCATCATGCAATACAGTAAGGTGCCAGGCTACAAAATTAACATTCAAAAGTCAGTGGCATTCCTCTATGCAAACACTAAGTTAGAAGAAGTTGAAATCCAGAAATCAATTCTTTTTACTATAGCAACAAAAACAATAAAATATCTAAGAATAAACCTAACCAAAGAAGTGAAAGACTAATGTACTATTCATGGGTTGGAAGAATTAACATCATCAAAATGAATATACTGCCCAGAGCCATCTACAAATTTAATGCTATCCCTATCAAGATTCCCAACTTCATTTTTAGGAGAATAGAACAAATGCTACAAATGTTTATCTGAAACCAGAACAAATCTCCTATTGCCAAAACAATCTTGAGAAGAAAAGAACTGAACCGGAGGCATCACACTCCCAGATTTCAAGTTTTATTATAGGGCCATTGTCATCAAAACTGCTTGGTATTGGAACATGAATAGACACACTGACCAGTGGAATAGAATTGGGAGCCCAGAAGTAAGCCCTCACATCTATGGACAACTAATCTTTGACAAAGGTGCCCAGACTATTAAATGGAGACAGGGGAATCTCTTCATCAAATGGTATTGGAAAAAATGGGTTGAATCATGCAGAAGAATGAAACTGAACCACTATATTTCACCAAATACAAAAGTAAATTCCAAGTGGATCAAGGACTGGGAGGTTCTACCCAAAATTATCAGATACTTAGAGGACAATATTGGCAGAACTCTTTTCCGCATAAATTTTAAAGACATCTTCAGTGAAATGAATCCAATTACAAAGAAGACTAAGGCAAGTATAATCCTATGGGAGTACATCAAATTAAAAAGCTTCTGTACAGCAAAAGAAACCACTACCTAAACCAAGAGACCCCTCACAGAATGGGAGAAGATGTTTACATGCCATACAATAGACAAGAGTTTAATAACCAAAATAAAGAGCTTGCCAAACTTAACAACAAGAAAACAAATAACCCCATCCAAACATGGGGAGAGGACATGGGCAGAATAGTAACCACAGAAGAGATCCGAAAGGCTGAGAAACACATGAAAAAATGTTCCAAGTCTTTGATTGTCAGAGAAATGCAAATAAAGACAACAATGAGATACCCAGCAGCAAATGCTGGAGAGGTTGTAGGGTCAAAGGAACCCTCCTACACTGCTGGTGGGAAAGTAAATTGGTCCAACCTCTGTGGAGAACAATCTGGAGAACTCTCAGAAGGCTAGAAATGAACCTCCCAATGATCCTGCAATTCCTCTCCTGGGGATATATCCTAAGGAACTCAACACACCCATCCAAAAAGATGTGTGTACACATATGTTCTTAGCAGCAAAATTTGTAATAGCCAAATTGGAAGCAACCCAGGTGTCCAACAACAGATGAGTAGCTGAGCAAGTTGTGGTCTATATACACATTGGAATACTACTCAGCTATTAAAAAAGGAGACTTCTCCATTTTCAGTGATCTTGAATGGACCTTGAAAAATTCATGTTAAGTGAAATAAGTCTGAAATAGAAGAATGAATATGGGATGATCTCACTCTCAGGCAGAAGTTGAAAAACAAGATCAGAAGAGAAAACACAAGTAGAACCTGAACTGGAATTGGCATATTGAACCAAAGTAAAAGACTCTGGGGTAGGTGGGTGGGAGAAACCGGTCCAAAAAGGTAACAGAGGACCTAGTGGGGGTTGTACTATTATATGGAAAACTGGAAAATATTATGCATGTACAAACTATTGCATTTACTGTTGAATGTAAAACATTAATTCCCCCAATAAAGAAATTAAAAAAAAAAAAAAAAACCTTCTCTTGCCACAGCCTGGTTTGCACCATGGATTGTCCATTCTCTTTGATGCTCAGATGGTCTCAGGTGCCCTCTTGCTCTCAGTCAACCACCCATCTGCACTGTGGCCTGTGGAGCTCAGGCCTCCAGGGCTACAAAGGCAGGTGGTCTGGTGATCTGGGCAGGGGCCTCTGGTGATTTTCCTTCAATTCCAGTGCCTGATAGCCCATCAGGACTGTATAGCACATCTAATCCTTTGGGTTTTTAATTCTGTGATGATCTTCCTGGACATGTATCTTTAAGCATGTGGGAGGTCTCACTAGTACTTGTGTGAAGGAATTAGATGACTTTACCCCCAGGGTAGGGGGGGACTGTTGATGAAAAAGATGAACATGGTGGCAGCTAAGTGGCTTGGAGAGGAAAGGAAAGACTCTATCCTGTGGTCTCCAAACAAATTCACATATTAATCCCCCAGACTGAACACAGACAAAGATGTTGATTTAGTTAGCTTTTGCTTCCATTTCGGTAAACCAAATCCTCAAGCTTACTGTGTTTATAACTCTGTCTCTCCATCTACCATAAGCTTTATGCACCTAAATCAGTGCGTGTTTTCTTTCTTTCTTTCTTTCTTTTTTACCTCCAGAAAGGAAAAGTACATTTTAAGCTCAGAGAGTAAAGTAAATTTCTTTTTAATGACAGTACTTTTTTTTCCCAGAGTCAAATACCATTATCAAAAATCTATTTTCAAAGCCTAATTTCAGTTGCACTCTTCTTCCTTTTTATAAATAAGACTCTCTATTATAAGCTTGATTTTTAAGTCTGTGAAAAGCAGTAATTTTGCTGCAAAGTTTTTCTCTGACCTGAAATTCCATTTTTCTAGTTTGCAGCATCCTCCCAAGGTAAGTTGCAGACTTCTTATTAGTCTACGGATTCTCCTTGAGGAAGCTGGTATGAGCCCCACACCTCTGGGGACACCAGTAGGAATTGATTTAATTGTCACAAGGCTATCACACTAAGTGCCAGGAAACTCCAAAGAACAAAGGAGAGCAACCCTTTTAAGTTTCATTTGCAGTTCTGCACTACTAAAAAGTGATTTTTTTTTTCTGGAAAATCTGTCAATTCTGATGGCTTCCTTTTTTTAAAGGTCAGGAAATATCCTGTGGGATTCTTCCATTCATTGGAGCTTCTTCTATGTCTTGATATTTGCTCTAGCTTGATGGCCAGAAGATGAATGTAATACATTACCCAAAATAGAACTATCCAGAGCTGTCACACAGACTCTCCTGCCGTGCAAGCCAGCTGGTTGGGCATTGTGACATGTTCCACTTAGCTTCTTGCTGGAATGTGGGGAGGGGGCAGGAGGTAGTGTGACACAAGGGCCCAGGTTCAAGTCTTGGCTCTTACAATGAGGGAAGCAGCCAAACACTGCTGAAGTTCTCTCTCTCTCTCCTCTACCTCCCCTCTCCTGCTCTCTCTCTCTCTTTCTCCTCTACCTCCCCTCTCCTGTTAATTTCTCTAATCTCATAATAACAAACATCTCTTTATATTTAAATAAAATGTCCATTAATCTTGCTGAAAGAATAACTTTCAGATGGAGACAGGGTAATCGTTCTGCAAAAGTCTTTTCATGTCTGAGGCTCTGAGCTTTCAGGCTAATTCCCCAGCACCACTATAAGTCATGTCTAAGTGGTGCTCTGGTGCCTCTCTCTGCATCTTTCTCTCTGTATTTCTCTCATTAAAATAAAATAAATAAAACACTTAAAAAAAAAACTTCATTCAATCCACTTCTGCTGGTCTTCCACCAATCTGATAAAGGACTAGACCTGCAAAATGGACACCATCTAACTCTTGGTGATTATAATGGACGTAAACGTGTAGTCACAGCCACACCGTACACATCAGTTCAGGACACAAGGACCAGTCAGTGAAAATGTGGAGCGTGGACAATTTCAGGATTAGACATCAAAACACTTGCATTGATGTTACTCAATTGCCAATTACAGCTGCTTGTATAACTCAACTACCCAAAGCATTGTGGTGTGCCTTGATGAATAAACACTTAAAACTAATTGGAAAATGTATTTCTGGAGTACCATGTTGCCATCCTGCATAGCTCCTTTATTACTGCGACCTGGCATCCTGCCCATCAAGTGGGGCCCACTTTGCTCTGAATAAGGCTTGGATGTGATAGGCGGATGCCTGCCCTCCCCACCACCTTTCCCCCAGCTTTAAGAATGTAGCTGATTCTGTTCCACCCTTTGCTGCTGCCATTTATGCTTTTTTGTTGTTGTTGTTTGTTTCTCACCATTCAAAATAAATAAATCCGGCTGCTGGAAGCTCTAAAATTACTAGCTCTCTGGAAACATGCCTTCAAAATTCACGTTGCATCCAGTTTATGAAAAATGATTTTCTTAAGCATGGTGGGGAGGAGTAGGGGGGAAGCAGCAAGGCAATTTCAAGCAGTTTTCTCATTTGTTTATATAAAATTAAAGCGATAATTTCAGCAGATTGAATGCAAAATATACGCATGTGTATATACACGTACACACACACACACACACACACACACCACCGCAGGAGGAGCTATGTCAGAGTTAACTCCACCTGGTTCTAGACACTATGCTTAATGTGATTGTTTTATATCCTAATGTTTATTGTGACCATGAATCTCTGGCATATGCTTAGATAAAATAACCACTGACTTTGTTGAAATAACACCCCGCAATACAGTTCCACTTGTCTTCCTTAAACTAGTCTGGTCAAATGATCAGAGCAGCAAAATGGACCTCACTTAGTGCTTAATAAGTAGAAAGGACCTAAGCATAGAGTCATGAGCACAGTGGCATTTTTATCTCCCCCCAAAATAAAGACTACTTCATGAATTTGCATGGCACCCTTATGCAAAGGGGATGTTAATCTCTGTATTATTCTAATTTTAGCATGTGGGTTAACAAAATAAGCACCACTGGATTCATTTATTATTTTTACTTATTTATTTTTAAATTTTTATTTATTTATTTGTTATTGGATAGAGACAGAGAGAAATTGACAGAGAAGGGGGAGATAAAGAGGAAGAGAGACAGAGAGACACCTGCAGACCTGCTTCACCGCCTGTGAAGCGACTCCCTGCAGGTAGGGATCCAGGGGCTTGAACCAGGATCCTAACCAGTCCTTGTGCTTTGCACCACATGTGCTTAACCAACTGGGCTACAGGCCGACTCCCTATTTTTATTTATTTTTAATATCTTTATTTATTACTTATTGGATAGAAACAGCCAGAAATTGAGAGGAATGGGGATATATATATATATATATATATATATATATATATATATATATATGGAGAGAGAGAGAGAGAGAGAGATCTGCCATCCTGATCCAACAGTTGTGAAGCAGCCCCCCACACACATGGGGACACGGGGCTTAAACCTGAGTCCTTGTGCATGTGTAACATGTTCACTCAACCAGGTGTACCACCACCAGGCCCCTTGATTCATTTTTTAAGATGACTCTATTTATGTGGGAGAAAGAGTGGGGTGGGGGACCAGAACATCATTCTGTTTTATGTAGTGCTGGGAATTGAACTCTGGACCTCATACTTCTAAGTCTTAAGTTCTTTACTGTGCCTTCTCCTGGACAGCACTAAGAGAATTTTTAAATACATGTAAAATGGCACTAAAAACTACCTTCTACTAAAGTTGGACCACTTTTCTAGATAAGAGATTATCATAGAAACCAGGAGGGTCAGCACTACTGTTTACGTAGTTGACATGAGGTAAACAAAGAGAATTTGGGGAAAAGAGAGCTCAGTGAGGAAAGGTTATTTGTTGTTCCAGAAATGTCTGCCCACTTGCTCCAGAACTTCAGGAGTTAGCTATTTCAACTTCAGTTTTAGGGAGACAGACTGAGAAGAGTGGAGTGGTTGCCTTCCTATCTCAATGCCTACACCTGTCTTATTCTCACTTCAACAACAGAGGCAAAAATGACTCCAGGGAGTTACAGTTTTTCCTTTTATGCCCATATTTGAATCCTAGACATGATAGTTTGTGAGTTGTTATTGTATGTTTTACATTGGTTTGGTCTAGCTCTTCCCCTGCCAGGAAAATGGGTTTAGCCCTGCTAGTTTCGGGCCGCTTGTCCCCTCCGCAAAGAACCCCGACAGAGTTCGAGACTTCTTGGCGCCGCCATGTGAGAAGGATGCAGGAGAGTTCTGTTTGATGATTAGTTTGGGTTAGTTTATTAATCATTGTTTGTGAATAAAGAAATACAGTTTCCCAGCCCAGCCGCGTGTCTCTGGTCGTCTCTGTTACCCTCCCATGAAGCCAGGCCAGATTAAACAACATCTGGCGCCCATCGTGTTCCGCACCCATGCCCCGCTGGACGGCCCAGCCTGAGGTCCCCGAAAGCTGCCTAGACACAGGTAAGTGGCATCCGCCCACCTCTGTGGCCCCGCGTTTCCCTCCACCATGGGAAATTTTTCGCCCAGATAAAACAACAAGTTGTGAGGGTTGACCATTTAATTTCATATATGTATACACATATTTATGTATATAGATGACATTATTTAAAATATACATACACACACATACATATAAATATATATATATATATATCTGCATAAGATAGCTGCCTGGAATACAGGGGGTAAGAATTACCGAAATGGGGGGTCAAGTGGTGGTGCACTGGGTTAAGCACCCATAGTATGAAGTGCAAGGACCCGGTTCAAGCCCCCGACTCCCTACCTGCAGGGGGAACACTTCACAATCCTTAAAGCAGGTCTGTAGGTATCTATCCTTCTCTCTCCATCTCTATATCCCCCTCCTCTCTCATATTCTTTCTATCCAATCCAATAAAATGGAAAAAAAGTGGCCACAGGAAAAGTAGATTTGTAGTGCAGGCACCAAGCCCCAGTGATAACCCTGGAGGTAAAGTAAAATAAAATAAAATAAAATAAAATGAATAATTACTAGTAGGATATCTTGTGCAGATCTTAAAGGCACCATACTGAATGAGATAAGCCAGAAGGAAAGGGCAGATAGCAGATGATCTCACCTATAGGTAGAAATTAAGAAGCAAAGGCAGTAAGGAAGAATAAACATGAAACTCGGCTGGGTGTGGGTATTGCCACACCCAGGAAAAGACTCTGCGAAAAGAGGGAAAGGTTGAGATAGAAGGATGCTGGGGTCCTGGGGCATGGTGAGGGAAAATAGCTTAGCTTAGGAGAGAGAGTTGTAGAGACACCTATCCTGGTAGATGAAAGGTTATACCTATGTGTCATTAACTATACTGTAAAACATTAACCCCCCCCCAACAAAATGGAAAAAATATTTTTAAAGTGGCATCAAAGAAAACAAATAGTAGGAAGGTTTTAAGTGTATGAAATTGCCATTCTTTTTTTTTTTTTTTTTTTTTTTTCTTTTTGCCTCCATGGTTATTGCTGGGACTCAGTGTCTGCACTACATATCCACTGCCCTTGGAGGATATTTTTCCTTTGTGTTGCCCTTGTTGTTTATTATTGTTGTTGTTGTTATTACTGTTGTTGTTGGATAGGACAGAAAAAAATGGAGAGAGAAGGGGAAGACAGAGAGGGAGAGAGAAAGATAGATACCAGCAGACCTGCTTCACTGCTTGTGAAGTAACTCCCCCTGCAGGTGGGAAGCCGGGGGCTGGAACCGGGATCCTTACGCTGATCCTTGAGCTTCATGCCTTGTGTGTTTAACCCATTGCATCACCACCCAGCCCCCTAAAATTTCCATTCTACTGAGGAAGTTATAAGTGAATCAGGGAGAGAAAGGAGAGAATACACAGGGGGAAATAATATTTAGCAGTAAAATATTGAAGTTGTAATGAAGTTTTCCAAAGCACATTGTTATATACAATGAGAAAAACAGCATATTATAGAGCTGAACATTAGAAGGACTATTTTTTTTGAAACTGGAAAAGTTTCTTCTAAGCTCAAACAAGACTGTATAGTCAAAATTATTATTATTATTACTATTATTATTTGCCTCCAGGGTTATAGCTGGGGTTTGGTGCCTGCACTATGAATGCACTGCTCCTGGAGATCATCTCTTTTCCATTGTTGTTGTTGTTGTTGCTGCTGCCATTGTTGTTCGTTTGTTGTTGTTGCTGCTACTGTTGTTGTTGGCTAGAACAGAGAGAAACTGAGAGAGGCAGGGATGACAGAGGGGGAATGTAAGATTGACACCAGAAGACCTGCTTCACCACTTGCAAAGTGACTCCCCTGCAGGTGGGGAGCCAGGGGCTTGAACCATTATCCTTGAGTGAGTCTTTGTGCTTTGCACGTTGTGGGTTTAACCTGGTGCAAAACCTCCCTCCTGATCCCAAGACTCCCTAGACTCCTTTGTTTCTTTGGGGACTTTAGGAAATTTGAGATTATAATTGGAGGAGAGAGAACTTTATGGGCTAAGGTCATGTTTAAGTTCCACTTTATCAAAAAAGGGGATATAGAATATATATATACACAGAAACATCTCATAAAGCAAATTAAAATGTTCTTCTTGGCTAAATAATTTTTATTTTATAAGTTTTCATGGGAGTGCTTACCAAGTTTCAATATATGGTTGCATGCCTAAGAGATAATAGAGACATTAACTCCCAGAAAAACAGCCAAAGTGAAGTCTTCCTTAAAGGTGATATGTTAAGTGTCAGCCAATGAGTAATGCTATTCCAAAGAACATTCTTTCTATACCCAACTACGTCCTGGGGTATATAAAGTGACTGAATCTTGTCATACATGAGAGGTGTGTATAGGAAATGGATGGATATCTAATCCATGCCATAACCTAGTGGCACTGTTGAACTCAACTTTAATTTTTTTTTTATTTATAAAATGGAAATACTGACAAGACCACAGGATGAGAGGAGTACAATTCCACACAGTTCCCACCACCAGAACTCCATATCCTATCCCCTCTCCTGATAGCTATTATATTCTTTATTCCTCTGGGATTATGGGCCCGGGGTCATTAGGGGTTGCAGAAGGTAGAAGGTCTGGGTTCTGCAATCGCTTCCCTGCTGAACATGGGCATTGGCAGGTCAATCCATACTCCCAGCCTGCCTCTCTCATTCCTAGTGGGGCAGATCTCTGGGGAAATGGGGCTCCAAGACACATTGGTGAGGTTGTCTGCTTTTACTGAGCACTAAATACATTTTAAACATTTAGGTAACTATTATAGTGAAAATGGGCAAAACGTTATTCTATCCCTCAAGATGGAAGTATGAAACAGTATAAACTTGATGTGTTTTAACAACAACTACTTTAACAGAACATAATACTAAGCAAGTGCAATTACTGAAAAATAAATGAATGAATAAATAAATATATTCATTATAAATCATGGGGCCAGGCAGTGGTGCACCCAGTAAAATGCACATAGTACCATGCACAAGGACCAAGGTTCAAGCCCCCTGCTCCCCACCTGCAGGGGTGAACAGACAGTGAAGCAAGCCTGCAGGTGTTTGTCTTTCTTTTTTTTTTAAAAAAAAAATTATTTATTTATTAATGAGAAAGGTAGGAGAGAGAAAAGAACCAGACATCACTCTGGTACATGTGCTGCCGGGGTTTGAACTCAGGACCTCATTCTTGAGAGTCCAATGCCTTAGCCACTGTGCCACCTCCCAGACCACAAGGTGTTTGTCTTTCTATCTCCCCTTCCCCTCTCAATTTCTCTCTGTCCTATCGAATAAAATGGAAAGAAAACAAACATGGGGGATGATATCTGCTAAGAGCTTTGGATTCATAGTGCTGGCTCCTGGAGGAAAAGAAAGAAAGAAAGAGAGAGAGAGAGAGAGAGAGAGAGAGAGAGGGAGGGAGGAAGGAAGGGAGAAAGAGAGAGAGAGAGAGAAGAATATCATTATCATAACAGAGAAGATTTTGGAAATATTTTTGGATATAGGGGAAAGAAATGGTCTTGATTACACAGCTATACTTGTGATTCACTCTTGTGAAGAGTCTTCTATACTCGTCTCACTAACTCCCATTAGTGACCTAGAGATAGGGAGCATACTACTTTTAATCCCACTCAATAGATGAGGAAGCTCTGTCTAGGGTGTATGCAGCTTTCTGAAAAATAAATAAAGTTACAAAATCTTGTGATTCTTCCATTTCTCTTCTCTCAGCTCAAGGAGAATGGAATATAGGAGTCTTCCTTCTTGAGGTAGTGTAAGATCTTCTGTTTTTCAGAACCTAGGAGGTGGGAGTGAAAAAATCTGGTCTTTAAAAATAGAAAAATGAGCCAGCAGGGGAAAAAGAAGAAACTTAAGAAACTTAGAGGATTCGTGCAGACTGATGTGATAAAGTAAGACTTTTGAGGAATTCACAGTGAGAAAAGAGCCTTGTAGTAGAAACATTGAAAAAGAAATGATGGATGGTATGTAAGTTGTAATAGTCATTAAGAATGTGTTCTCCTCCCTCCCTATTTTGGAAAGCGCCCAGTAAATTCTGAATAATGTTTCATGACTTGTAATGCTGGAACAATGTTAGGTGGTTTTAGGGAATGAAGCTGGGGCCCTGAGATCATGAGGGTTGTCCACTGGCCCCTGTTATTTGTTAAACACATTGATGGTAAGTGACAGAACCAGGCTTCCAATTTCCTTCTAGTAGCAGAGACCTCTGTGCACATAACCTGTGGAAGGGGTGCTTGACTTTCCGAACAGGAGTATCCATTAGTCCTTATCCACTGTCTACATAGACTCCATTCTATGGCATATGACCCTAGCTGCTCCCGAGACTAGAGCATGATGGCAAGAACAATTCCATGGTACACACATTTCTACCACAAATTATGGGGTTAAAAAAATGTAACATTGTGAGTCTGGCAGTAGCACTGCGGATTAAGCGCAGGTGGCACAAAGCGCAAGGACCGGCATAAGGATCCTGGTTTGAGCCCCCAGCTCCCTACCTGCAGGGGAGTTACTTCACAAGCAGTAAAGCAGGTCTGCAGGTATTTATCTTTGTCTCCCCCTCTCTCTCTTCCCCTCCTCTCTCCATTTCTGTCTGTCCTATCCAACAACAATGACATCAATAACAACAACAATTATAACTACAGCAACAATAAAAAAACAACAAGGGCAAAAAAAAAAAGGAAAGTAAATAAATAAAATTTTTTTTAATGTAACATTGCAATTTCAGGAGACATAAAAATTATTTCAGTCATGCAAAAGGACAAAAACATCCTTAGCATAACAGGACGGATGTGAGGAGCGATGCCACTCTCCCACTGCCACTCTCCCACTATCACATTTTGCAAGGAATTATTTCTCAATATTAGGTTGGAAATCCATTTAGTTCTTGAGTCAGTGGGGCCACACAGATACAAATATCAGTTTTCATTATTGTATTTGTAGGAGTAAGTGGCATATTTACATCCTGTCTGCTTAGGAACTTGATAAACAGTCCAAACTTGATAAACTGGATAGAGGAGCTGATGAACAGAAGACTTGTGTGTGGATTTCTACAACCATCATTAGCATCAGAGCCCAGCAGTACTTGCAGCTCCTGTGTTCTTGTTGCCTCCTTTTGACTGTTTTACTTGACAGCAAAAAATGCTGACAACTCAGCTGAATTCCCTAAGCTCTGATTTTCTATCAGAAACAAAAGACAACAAATGAGTTTTTTACTCTTGTTGATGAGCACATCATGGAAATGACATAATGGTGTGATTTTTCTCCCTGGGACAAGGAAAAAAAACAAACCTGTATTAGAAATCACTGCGTTTTATGTTTTTGTCCCCCTTCCACCTTCATCGGACCACAGCTGTCAGTCAGAACTCTAAGGAGGAGTAGGAATAGCCACTGTAGCTGAGTGGCTTCCTTGGTGTAAGCCCATGACAAGGTCATACTTGTCAGTGTCTAGAACATGCTTTTCTTACTGAGAGGGGTTATCCTAGGAACAGTTTACGAGCTATTAAGTGACATTTCCTAAATTGGATGTGGCACCCCAAATGACATCTCCGGGGGAGAAAGCTTGACAGACACCCATCTAGAGTAATAACTACTTCTATTTATGCACTCCCTGAAATAATACCTACACAGTATATATGAGTTCTTTTCAATCTCAGCAAAGTATTGCTCTTGACCCTTTCTCTGACCGTGGACCCATGTAGACCCATTCAGTTATTCAGTTGAAGTTATTGGCAAAGGAAATATCCAGGCAAACAGTTTGGTTTATGTATTCTTGTTAAAGATCACCAGTTTTACCAAATGAGACATTGCTCTGCATAGACCCATGTTCAGGGTTCATGAAGTAGGAAGAGCTGGGCAGAATTCCAGAGAACAGATGATACTTATCTGATGGAGGATCCATGATATGTCTGTAGGGTTTTCTAACTTCAGTTCAAAGATTTGCTTATGGGGTGTTTGGTAGACCTTTATTTTAGACAGGATTCTTTTTTTTAAAAAAATATTTATTTTATTTATTTATTCCCTTTTGTTTCCCTTGTTGTTTTATTGTTGTAGTTATTATTGTTGTTGTCGTTGTTGGATAGGACAGAGAGAAATGGAGAGAGGAGGGAAAGACAGAGAGGAGGAGAGAAAGATAGACACCTGCAGACCTGCTTCACCACCTGTGAAGCGACTCCCCTGCAGATGGGGAGCCGGGGTTTAGACAGGATTCTAAAGTCACCCATGAAGACCTAACTAGTCACAATCAAAACCACTCCTCAAATGTGGGTAGGTTTCCCCCCTTAGTTAGCACAGTCAGCCATTCTTTGGTTCAGTAACAGATGGCTCAGTGAATTTGCATTTTGCTAGCTGTAGTTTAAACTCTGAGGGCGTAGAAAAAAACTGAGACTGTCCCATCTCACAGGTAATACACCATGAAGTTTTTATAATTTAAAAATTTTTTTATTATCGTTATTTACTTATTGGATAGAGACAGTCAGATATCAAGAGGGGAAGGCAAGATAGAGAGGGAAAGAGACAGAGAGATACCTGCAGCCCTGTTTCACCACTTGCAAAGCTTTCCCCCTGCAGGTGGAGTTGAGGCTTGAACCTGGGTCCTTGCACATTGTAACATGTGCACTCAACCAGGTGTGCCGCCACCCAACCCCCACCATGATGTCTATTCTACTGCACAAATGAAATGGGTTTCACTCTTTCATGCTACACTTTTGAACAAAAATTTGAGTTCTTAACCTGAAATGTATGAATGACATGACTTTATAGGTCATGCAGGACACTTTGAAAGGCTTAAGAAAGTAATTTAGAGAAAAACCAAGAGCTTTAGGTTATCAATGAGAAATTTTCTCTACATTCACAAACTCCCCTGCTTGGAGGCTTGCTGGAAATAAAAAAAAAAAAAAGTTTTCTGGTGAAATAGGCTTCTGTCAGCATCAATTATTCTTTTTACTTATCAATTCCAAATTGAGATACTACAGCCCTATCAATTTGGCAATTTCTATATAAACAAGAGACAATCTTCTTATGGTCCCAGTGGCTCTATTTTTCACACCTTTCTGTATCCATACTCTGTGGAAGTGTTCTCCCATACTAACTCTGGCTTTCTAACTAGTTCTTTATCTCAAACAAGACTCTAAAAATCAGTCAAGGAAATCAAAAGTATTCATAATCCAAGTTAGTATTTAAACACGAGCATAACTTGCACAGGTGAAATGGTTAGACCATGCAACTACTTCGGGTCAAACGGGTGCCCTCTGTATGAAAGTGTCAACCATGGAATCTCACTCCAACTCCTTACCTATTTAACCACCTAGAGTCATAGGATTATGTGGGCACAGTTTGAAGAGCAATTCAAGATGTGGAATAATTGTTTGAGTAAATTGGTCATATTCACGTATCAAGTCAATGACAGAACAGGAACCAGAAATTGTACTTCTTTATGGACTATTAGACTTAACAGAGGCTCAGGGAAGAATAAAATTTTCTATTACTATTACTGGTAACATGGATGATATGAGACGGAGTGCAGTGTGAGAGGGAGAGAGAATATAGATAATGTTATATATAAAAGTAGCAAATAGATGCCAACAAAATAGCTCACTTGGGTAGTGTGGTATGGATTTGAGCCTGGCCTATACAGCATTGAAAGAAATTTCTGATCTAAGGCCTTTCATTCTCTCTGTATACCCCTTTATCTGTCTATCTATCTATCTCTCTATCATCTATAGATCTAATAGTTACTTATTACCATTTGTTCTATGGTTCCATAATGCTAAGGAATCCCCATTTGAAAGGAGAGTTAAAAAGTGGATAATGCCAGGCAAGATGAATCAATAATCAGGGATAAGTTTGGCAGGATGTAAGTGAAGAAACAAGGTATATGTCCAGACCACTCTCTTCTGCAATTATGCACCCCTTCTTGTCATGTCCATACACACACACCTTATATTTTTTTAAAAAGGCATAAATCTTTTAAAAAAAAGAAAAAGAAAATAGAGTCCTTTCTAACCTAGCAATGGCCATTGAAAGAGGTCAGTTCTCTGAGGCTGTAGGTTCCTAAGGGAACCACAATGAGCACAAGTAAAACTAGTTTGGCAGTCGCTCCAGATGCACTGGGAAATTATACTAACCTCTGTGAAAAGAAGAGAAAGATAGATGTGCATCTGTAACCAGAAAATCTCTCTTCTGTGGGAGGCTGCAACTGGGAAGGAGCCAAAATTATGAATGTTACAAAATAAGTAAACAATTTTGTACACTCTCTGACATCTTGATTTTAAAAATCACATTTCCAACCCCAAAATGTATGTGTTTGAGAGTGGGTGTGTGATGAGGGAAGACATTTGATCTCTATGGCTGATTTGCTATAAAAATCCGCCTGTTTATCTGCATACAAAAAGGTAAAGGAATTATCACAAAATGAAGACAGGCATTGCTACTTTGCATTGGCATTATCCAACCTCACTGTTCATCATTATTTCAGATTTCTGCTTTGATGGCCTAGAAAGAGACATGAATAGAGCAGAAACACCTCCACTTCCTTTTGACCATAGAGGAACGAGTGAGTGATAGTTAAGAATCAATCCACCACCCTACATGTCACTTTGCTGAACTTCTTAAATGCTGGAGTGCTCAGAAAAAATGCCTAGAATTGTATACTGAATCTTTCGGATAATTACCCAAAATTTAGTTAAGGACTATTAAAGAGAATATATTATGCTGATTTTAAGGTATATATGTAAAATCAAAGTAATAGATTGTCATTATGAATAACTTTAATGATGTCAATTATGTAAATTAAGAGGAAGATTCACTAGGCTTGAATCTTAAACAGAAAACCACATTCACTAAAATCTAAATGACTATTTCATTTTGACTTTTACCATGTGAGGCATTTATTTTTTAGATATGCTAGAGTTCATTTAAGTACAAAAATCTTTTGATCCTCTCTGAACTACCAAATCCACTCAGAAGCAGACAGTAATTTCAGATTTATTCTTATTTCCTAAAACACATTCACATATGCATGATAGATCTTGGCTTTCTCAATTCTGAGACAAAGATTTTAACACAAATCATCATGCAAATTGTTGACTAGAATACACACACTGACTAAAACTTACTCAAAATAATAATATTTGAATTAATGAATTCCCAGTAAAATACGGCTAACTAAGGGAACAAGTGTACAGTCTTCATGTTTTTTAAAGTGGGGAGAGGTTATTGGGTACCTGAAACTGGGCATGGGCTACAAAACGCAGGCGGAGAAGAGGCAGGTATGGGCAGGGTACCGGTGGGGATGGAGATGGTCAAAATGCTCCCCATACTCCCAGTCTGGAGTGGAAGGAATCTCTCATCATCATCATAATCATCCTCACTGGTGCTTTACCACTTTAGACTATCTTTTTCAAGTATAAAAAGAGAGAGCGAGAAAGAGAGAGGGAGGGAGGGAGAGAGACTAATTCAATGAAGCTTCCTTCAATGCAGTGGGCCAGACCTTAAACCTGGCTCAAGCATGAACCTGAGTCACATGTGTGCTGAAATAGGTACCTTCCCAGGCCAGCTACCTTGGTAGCTGAAAATGTATCTGTGTATAAACAGGCCAGGGGCAAACAGAAGCTCTTTGAGAAGGTATTTTTCTCTAGCTATCATATGCAGGCCGCTCTCTTTTGTATGATTTATAAGAATTTAGTTTCATGTTTAATACTGGCATTTTATTAGAGAAGAACTTTGCTTTCAGGCGATTGGTTAATTGAGGTGTCATTGCATTCCTGGTGGTTGTGAATCTTCATCCTTGGAGAACAGATATAACAATTGGAGATAGCCAAAGGCTATTTAGAACCAAGCAGGGTGGGTCAAACCTGAGATTCAGATAAGGAAGATAGTCTAAGCAGGGTGTGTAGGGTGGGAGTGGGTGGGTGGATGGGATAGGACACAATCTTTTGGTGGTGGGAATGGTGTTTATGTACACACCTATTAAATTGTAGTCATATAAATCACTATTTAATTAATATGAGAGGGGGGAAATTGACTGTATGTCTAACAAAGGGACTTTTCAAACTTAACCCAATTACCAAATAATGTGATGTTAACAATAACTATCCATTGTCTTCTTGAACCCTAGACAGCAGGAACCTCACATTTCCACTATAGAGCCTAAACTTCCCCCAGACCTGGGACCCTAGGGTAGGGCCCACTTTCCCGTATGCTCCTCCCAATTCTTATCAAATAATATCGCATCCGCTGATTGCAACCTAATCAACACAATGAGTGCCACCCCAGAATGCTTCACTTCAGACTGTGTCCAGAGACTTCAGGTGTGGAATGACAACCCTTCAGCTTCATCAAGTTAAGGTGAGACCTTAACTTTCATAGTATTCTCTAACTCCATCCCAGGTGGTTCACTTCCTAACAAAGTCCCAAAACCTAGATATAGAACAGGTTCCAGGAGATAGAGTATATGTTCACACGTATCCACAAACTTCCTAACAAAGTCCCAAAACCTAGATATAGAACAGGTTCCAGGAGACAGAGTATATGTTCACACGTATCCACAAACCAGGGCAAATATATACCTGAAAGCAGAAGTACACTAGAGTTTGCAGTGAGTACCCCCAACACTTTATCTCCACTATCCCATCCTTTGGGTCCATGATTCTTCAACAATTTGTTTGGCTTTGTATGTTAACTCTCTTTTCAGCCCCCAGGTTCCAGATGCCATCAGGATACCGGCCAGGCTTCACTAGACTGAAGACCCCACCAATGAGTCCTGGAGCTCTGCTTCCCCAGAGACCCACCCTACTAGGGAAAGAGAGAGACAGACTGGGAGTATGGATCAACCAGTCAATGCCCATGTTCAGCGGAGAAGCAATTACAGAAGCCAGACCTTCCACCTTCTGCAACCCACAGCGACCCTGGGTCCATGCTCCCAGAGGGATAGAGAATGGGAAAGCTAGTGGGGAGGGGACGGGATATAGAGATTGGGTGGCGGGAATTGTGTGGAGTTGTAACCCCCATCCTATGATTTTGTTAATGTCTCCTTTCTTAAACAAAAAAATTAATTAATTCATTAATTAATTTAAAAAAAAAAAAAACAAGACCTGGAAGCCCCTTTGGCCCACAAATGTGCATTGAAATTGGGACCTGACATGTTTGCGCATTGTCATTACCATGAATCCATCACTTTCCAAGGTGACTCCTCAGAAGAGGAGACTCAGCATTAAGACAATACTCACAGCCTCATGAGGTTGAACATAGAAGTAATACTGTGGGTATGTTTTGTGGGATATATTTGTTAATATAACACAGAAATCTATGATTAATAGTCTCTAAGCATCTCTCTACTCTTTTAAAGATTATCTTTATTTATTGGATAGGCACAGCCAGAAATTGAGAGGGAAAGGGGTGACAGAGAGGAAGAGATACACAGATACACTTAGAACCCTGCATTGCCACTTGTAAAGATTTCCCTCTGCAAGTGGGGATCAGGGACTCAAACCCAGGTCCTTGTGCATTGTAACGTGTGCTCTCAACCAAGTGCGCTACCACCCCCAGCCCTTCTAATTACTCTCAAATAAGTGCATACATACATGCAAAAGGGCCCACTTTGTGCCATCTGTATCAAACACTATAGTAGCAATATCCTAGACTTTTAGAGTGGTAGTATAAAAACATGGTTCAAATACACAAGTACATTAATTTTGATGAAGCATTGTCTTATGAGCAAAGCTGGACAAAATCATTCATCCCCATCAAAACTAAGTATTGATGAAATACTCTTGTTTATCTCATTCTGTGAAAACTCAAAGCCACTTCAGTTTCCTCTCAAATAGTTCTGAAAATGTAGAACAAATAGCTTTTTTTTTCACTAGTCTCAGCAAGAAGTTTAAGTTCACAATATCCTCCAAGAAAGAAGATCTATGAATAGTAATCAAATTTAGAAGGAAAAAAAAAAAAAACACAGGGCCAGAGGAAATAAGCTCAGTGGTTTACACAACACTTTCATGTCAGGCATCACAGGTTCAATCTTTAACACTACCATAAGCCAGAGCCATTATCCAGCATTGCTTTGGCTAAAAACAAAAGAAGAAGGTGGAGGAGGAGGAGGAAGAATAGAAGGAGGAGGAGGAGAAGGAGAAGAAGGGAAAATGCAGGGCATCCAGTGAAGCTTGAGCCTCAGACAAAAGATAGATATATTTTTTCTGTATGTCTCTCATATTACATGGATTTACTTTCATGGAAAGTTAATTTTCCTCAATCTGACATGGTATTTTGACGAGGTGTCCTGCATTTCATTTGGCAAGACTACAAGCAGGAACTAGAAAAGAGGTTAGTGTCACTGAGTAGGGTCTCGAAGCTTCTTTCCGCAGGGAATTGCAGGGTCTCAGGCATTATTAGAACATCACAGACATCACCTGTGTCTGGCCAGCCCCAGGAAAAAAGAGAGTGTGCAGATGCTAGGTCTGGGAGTTAGGGGGATAAAAGGTTGAGACTGAAGGCTTTGGCAAAGAGTTCTGGAGACCCAGTATGTGGGATATTGTGTACAGAACAGTTGAAGAGGGGGAGGGAAGGGGATGTTTCCAGTGCATGCCTATAGATTATGAATTGGATCCCCTTTAATGTTCCTTGAGAGAACAAGTAAAGATTAAAATAGCTTTTTAAATTACTTTCAGTTAACTGGATTGTGTTTCTTTCACTGATGCTGCACTAAGATTAAGTCATAAATCCTTCGGGATTTATTTAGGTTGCAAACAGTGTAATTTTCCCCTGTTTTCTTCCTCTCAAGTTCCCAGTGGTGGTATATACTGCTGAGCTGCTACTCACAAGGCCACAGCCAAGAAGCTACTGGGTGGCTGCCGAGACCAGAGACGTGACCCCACTACCTTCTCTCTGTCTCATGGACTCTTATTTCTTCATTTCACCTCCTTCATGGACCCTACGTCATCAGGGGAACTGGAGGTTTCAGTGGTGTGTGGAAGATTATTAATGAATTGTTTCTCTCTCTCTCTCTCTCTCTCTCTCTCTCTCTCTCTCTCTCTCTTTCTCTCTGTGTGTGTGTGTGTGTGTGTGTGTGTGTGTGTGTGTGTCACCCTCTCATGAACATATGTCTATGTAGTAATAGGTTGCCTAGTTCTAGACAGATTAGAGTTTTTAAGCAATATTTTACAAAACTGAATTCATTAAAATAAGAGGAAAGAGACAAATAAAAAGGGAGGAAAACATGTTGGTGGATTCAAAGCCCTTTAAGTTACTGAAAGCAATGCATGTGCTCCCTCCAGCCCCTTGGTTAGCTGGTCCCCTGGTGAATGCTAACCAGTGTTTTTCTATAAACTTGAGTCACCTATTGGTGACGGTCTTGCTTTTTCCTTGAAGATATCCTTGACTTAGTATACCCATGTTTTCTTTGTTTCTATTAATCTCCATGTTTTTTTGCTTGGTACATACTAAATTATCAAGGTAATTGAAGGTATGGGTTTTATGCCTCATTTCTTCTCAGAAATTTCTCTCTCTCTCTCTCCAAATATATATTTATTTTACTTTCCACATTCTTAGTGGTACTTTATACTAATTTCTGAAAATAGTATCTTTCTTAGGCCACAGTAAATTTGGTTTTCTTTTTTCTGTCTGTTTGTTTTCTACCAGAGCACTGCTGAGCTCTGGCTCATGGTGATTCTGGGGACTGAACCTGGGACCTCTGAGAATTCAAGCATGAATGTCTTCATCATGACCATTATGCTATCCTCCAGGTCCCAGAGTTAATCTTAAGTGATTACTATGAATTTAAGAAAAGTTCATATACTTTTCTAGTACACATATGTAATGTTAGTTTCCAGTAGTTCTCCTATATTTCAGTTTTCTTGCTCCAGTGACTCTTCCCACTCTTCTCCTAACAAATGTGTGCATGACATTTGCTAAAATTCCAGATACTCAACCAGAAATGCCAGATGCTTATCTTGCCATTCAATAAAGCTCTCACTCTCGCTTTAAAAGTTAACAGGAAACAATTATTGTGACAGAGTAATTTGCAGTCATGGTAGAACTTTGTGAATTGGCAAAGAATCTTCATCGACATGGGTAGATGCCTGCAAAGAAGGCTATTTTAGTTTCTAAATTCACACCTTCTTTTTCAACTTCATTTTCAGTGGGAGAAGGAGATTATTCCACTCATTTATCTAGTTTTCCAGAGTATTTTGAAACTGCATTCCCTCTGTGCTTCCTTAGAATCAATATTTGATGAGAAAGAAATAGGTAGCATCCATTCTGTGTGATTTGAAGTGTCATTTTCTCCCACAATCCTCTCTACTACAGACCTGTATTTTTTTTTTCAATATTCTGTCATCTTTTTCTTATTTTTAAAATTTTTATTTATAAACTAGAAACACTGACAAGATCATAGGTATAATTCCACACAATTCCCACCACCAGAACTCCCTCCCCTGATAGCTTTCTTATTCTTTATCCTTCTGGAAGTATGGACCCAGGGTCATCATGGGGTGCAGAAGGTGGAAGGTCTGGCTTCTGGAATTGCTCCACCGAAGAACATGGGTATTGGCAGGTAGATCCATACTCCCAGCCTGTCTCTCTCTTCCCCTAGTGGGGTGGGGATCTGGGGAATCAGAACTCCAGGACACATTGGTAGGGTCATCTGTCCAGGGATGTCCAGGTTGGCATCATTGTAGCATCTGGAACCTGGTGGGTGAAAAAAGAGTTAGCTTATAAAGCCGAATAAATTGTTGACTAATCATGAACCTAAAGGCTGGAATATTGCAGATAAAGATATGGGGGGAATCTCCATTTTGGAAAGAGCTAGTAGGCCTATTTTAGTTCTAGTTTTATTTATATTCCAAGGGGCCTATGACTTTACTAGTTTTTGCCCGAGACTGACATCTGATTTGCAGGTGGATCTTAATTATTGTCTGGGGAGATGATGTCATGCTGGAAAAAGGGCTAGAAAGCTGGATCAGGGAAGAGAGTAGCTCCCAAATATGAAAGGTGTATAAATATTGTTGACTATAATCCCCATCGATTTGATCTGGGGCCCATATTCAGCAAAGGAGCCTGTGTAACCTCTGCATTCCTGTAGGTCCATGCTCACATTCTGTGGTCATGAGTGGTAATGTTCCAAGTTGCACCAATCTCAGTACCCATCTTCCTCAGGGGGTAGATAGAGTATGTTATCCAACCTCCCTTCAGAGGATGGAACATTCACTATCATTGTTGATCTACATTGAAGGCAAGGTCCTGTGAGGGCCCACAGAGGGGTCCATTATGTTTTTCCTGATGGAGATGACCAGTGACAATGTAGAGGGCGTCTATCTGATGTCTAGGTCCATTATGCCTGTGTGGGAATCTCAGGACTCCCCAACTAGGGCCCCAGATGATGGGATAGGCCTGTATTTTTTAAAGAAGAGAAATCATCTTGAATAAAAATATTTGAGTGGAGATAGGCATCAGTGCACCTTGGAGAGTGCATATTATGTCATGTACAATGGCCTGGGTTCAAGCCCCCTATCCCCACCTGCAGGCGGAAAGCTTCACAAGTAGTGAAGCAGTGCTGCAAGTATTTCTCTTCTCTTGGCCCTCTGTCTCCCCCTTCCCTCTCAATTTCTCTCTGTCTGAATCAATAAGACAAAGACAAAACTCTCTCTCTCTCTCTCTCATTATATATATATATATATATATATATATATATATATATATATTATCATCTTATTGATCTTTATTCCTCAGTAAGAGACATATGATACTGTGTTTGCCCAAATTAGGCAACCATTTAACAGAATGGAATTGGGTAACCTTGCCTAATAAGAAAATGAACAAATTCACTAAATTATGAGAATTGGGGGTTAAAGGTTTCTACATGTTGTTCTTTGCCATAGGTTTTATGATATAGTATCTGTTAATTAAAGCAACAACAACAAAAAAATGTCTCATCAAATCTATGAATGGCACAAAGCTGTAAGAAATATGGAAACTGACTATAATAGTATTTATTTGTTTATTTATTTATTTATTTATTTTTTATTAAAGAAAGGATTAATTAACAAAACCATAGGGTAGGAGGGGTACAACTCCACAGAATTCCCGCCACCCAATCTCCATAACCCACCCCCTCCCCTGATAGCTTTCCCATTCTCTATCTCTCTGGGAGCATGGACCCAGGGTCATTGAGGGTTGCAGAAGGTAGAAGGTCTGGCTTCTATAATTGCTTCCTCGCTGAACATGGGCGTTGACTGGTCGGTCCATACTCCCAGTCTGCCTCTCTCTTTCCCTAGTAGGATGGGTCTCTGGGGAAGCTGAGCTCCAGGACACATTGGTGGTGTCTTCAATCCAGGGAAGTCTGGCCGGCATCCTGATGACACCTGGAACCTGGTGACTGAAAAGAGAGATAACATACAAAGCCAAACAAATTGTTGAGCAATCATGGACCCAAAGCTTGGAAAAGTGGAGAGGAAGTATTAGGGAGGTACTCACTGCAAACTCTAGTATACTTCTGCTTTCTTACTTTGGTGCCATACTCCAAACTCAGTCAATTTCTGCTTTGCGTTTCTACTTCTTTTTTTTTTTTTTTTTTTTACATGCATAACATTCCCCAGATTCCCATTTAGCAATACAACCCCCACTATTTCATTCATCATTTTTCATGGACCTGTATTCTCCCCACCCACCCACCCACCCCAGAGTCTTTTACTTTGGTGTAATACTCCAATTCCATTTCAGGTTCGACTTCTGTTTTCTTTTCTAATCTTTTTTTTCAACTTCGGCCTGAGAGTGAGATCATCCCATATTCATCCTTCTGTTTCTGACTTATTTCACTCAACATGATTTTTTCAAGGTCCATCCAAGATCGGCTGAAAACGGTGAAGTCACCATTTTTTACAGCTGAGTAGTATTCCATTGTGTATATATACCACAACTTGCTCAGCCACTCATCTGTTGTTGGACACCTGGGTTGTTTCCAGGTTTTGGCTATTACAAATTGTGCTGCCAAGAACATATGTGTACACAGATCTTTTTGGATGGATGTGTTGGGTTCCTTAGGATATATCCCCAGGAGGGGAATTGCAGGGTCATAGGGTAGGTCCATTTCTAGCCTTCTGAGAGTTCTCCAGACTGTTCTCCACAGAGGTTGGACCAATTGACATTCCCACCAGCAGTGCAGGAGGGTTCCTTTGACCCCACACCCTCTCCAGCATTTGCTGCTGTTACCTTTTCTGATGTGTGACATTCTCACAGGAGTGAAGTGATATCTCATTGTTGTCTTGATTTGCATTTCTCTGACAATCAGAGACTTGGAGCATTTTTTCATGTGTTTCTCGGCCTTTTGGATCTCTTCTGTGGTGAATATTCTGTCCAATTCCTCCCCCCATTTTTGGATGGGGTTATTTGTTGTCTTGTTGTTGAGTCTGGTAAGCTCTTTATATATGTTGGTTATTAAACTCTTATCTGATGTATGGCATGTAAAGATCTCCTCCCATTCTGTGAGGGGTCTCTTGATTTGGGTAGTGTTTTCTTTTGCTGTGAAGAAGCTTTTTAATTTGATGTAGTCCCATAGGTTTATACTTGCCTTAGTCTTCCTTGTAATTGGATTCATTTCATTGAAAATGTCTTTAAAATTTATGCGGAAAAAAGTTCTTCCAATATTTTCCTCTAAGTATCTGATAGTTTGTGGTCTAACATCCAAGTCCTTGATCCACTTGGAATTTACTTTTGTATTTGGTGAAATACAGTGATTCAGCTTCATTCTTCTGCATGTTTCAACCCATTGTTTCGAACACCGTTTGTTGAAGAGACTCTGCTTTCCCCATTGAATAGTCTGGGCCCCTTTGTCAAAGATTAGATGTCCATAGGTGTGGGGCCTCATTTCTGGGCTCTCAATTCTATTCCACTGGTCAGTGTGTCTGTTCATGTTCCAGTACCAAGCAGTTTTGATGACAATGGCCCTATAATATAGTTTGAGATCTGGCAGTGTGATGCCTCCGGTTCTGTTCTTTTTTCTCAAGATTGTTTTGGCAATTCTAGGTCTTTTCTGGTTCCAGATAAACATTTGTAGCATTTGTTCTATTCTCCTAAAAAATGTGCTTGGGATCTTGATGGGGATAGCATTAAATTTGTAGATGGCTCTGGGTAATATATTCATTTTGATGATGTTAATTCTTCCAACCCATGAGCATGGAATATCTTTCCACTTCTTTGTGTCTTTTTCAATTTCTTTGAGTAGTGACTCATAATTTTCAGTATACAAGTCTTTCACTTCTTTGGTTAGGTTTATTCCTAGATATTTTATTGTTTTTGTTGCTATAGAAAAAGGAACTGATTTCTGGATTTCAATTTCTTCTAACTTAGTGTTTGCATAGAGGAATGCCACTGACTTTTGAATGTTAATTTTATAGCCTGATACATTACTGTATTGCCTGATGATTTCCAAAAGCTTCTTGCTAGATTCCTTAGGTTTTTCCATGTATACTATCATGTCATCTGCAAATAAGGAGAGTTTGACTTCTTCTCTTCCAATCTGTATGCCTTTAATTCCTTGCTCCTGCCTGATTGCTATGGCAAGAACTTCCAACACTATGTTGAATAGTAATGGTGATAGTGGGCAGCCCTGTCTAGTACCTGATCTGAGGGGAAATGCTTCCAGTTTTTCACCATTGAGTATGATGTTGGCTGTAGGTTTGCTATATATAGACTCCACTATCTTCAGGAATTTTCCATCTATTCCTATTTTTTGTAGTGTTTTGATCATAAAGGGATGTTGTATTTTGTCAAAGGCTTTCTCTGCATCTATTGATATGACCATGTGGTTTTTGGTCTTGCTTTTGTTGATGTGGTGGATCACATTGATTGATTTATGTATATTAAACCAACCTTGCATGCCTGGGATAAACCCCACTTGGTCATGATGAACAATTTTTTTGATATACTGCTGTATCCGGTAGGCTAGAATTTTGTTCAATATTTTTGCATCTATGTTCATCAGAGATATTGGTCTGTAGTTTTCTTTTTTGGTTGTGTCCCTGTCTGCTTTTGGTATCAGGGTGATGTTGGCTTCATAGAAGCTGGCAGGGAGTATTCCAGTGTCTTCAATCTTCTGGAAGACTTTTAAAAGTAGAGGTATTAGTTCTTCTTTGAAAGTTTTGTAGAATTCATTTGTAAAACCATCTGGTCCAGGACTTTTATTTTTGGGAAGATTTTTGATAACTATTTCAATTTCATTAGCTGTGATGGGCCTGTTCATGTTATCCACTTCCTCTTTACTTAGTTTTGGAAGTTGGTAGGTATCTAGGAAATCATTCATTTCTTCCAGGTTCTCTAACTTGGTGGCATATAGTTGTTCATAGAAGCCTCGCATGATATGTTGAATTTCTGCAGTGTCTGTTGTGATATCTCCTCTTTCATTTACTATCCGATTCATTTGGGTCTTCTCCCTTTTTTGTTTTGTGAGTCTGGCTAAAGGTTTGTCGATTTTGTTTACTCTTTCGAAGAACCAACATTTACTTTCATTGATCTTTTGTATGGTTTTCCTATTCTCAATGTTATTTATTTCTGCCCTAACTTTAGTAATTTCTGTCCTTCTGGTTGCTTTAGGGTTCCTTTGTTGTTCTTCTTCTAGGTCTTTAAGATGTGCAATCAGGCTGTTTATTTGTGCCTTTTCTTGTTTCCTAATGTGTGCTTGTATAGCTATGAACTTCCCTCTTAGGACTGCTTTAGCTGTGTCCCAAATATTTTGATAGCTTGTGTCTTCATTTTCATTGAACTCTCGAAACATTTTGATTTCTTCCTTGATTTCCTCTTTGACCCAGAAGTTGTTAAGAAGTGTACTGTTGAGCTTCCACATTTTGGTACTGTTACTAATATTTTGTTGATTGTTAAGTGTTAGTTTAATTCCACTGTGGTCTGAGAAGATGCTTGGGATGATTTCAGTGCTCTTGAATAGGCTGATGCTGTCTTTGTGGCCTAACAGATGGTCTATCCTTGAGAATGATCCATGTGGATTTGAGTAAAATGTGTATTCCAGTTTCTTGGGATGAATGACTCTGAAAATGTCCCATAGTTCTAGTTTATCTATCTCTTCATTTAGCTCCCTTATGTCTTTACTGATTTTCTTCCTGGATGATCTGTCAAGTTGAGAGAGTGGGGTGTTGAAGTCCCCTACTATGTTTGTGTTACTGTTAATATATTGCTGTAGCTCTTTCAGTAGAAGTTTGATGTATTTAGATGGCTTCTCATTGGGTGCATAGATATTAATAATTGTTAAGTCCTCTTGATTGACTGATCCTCTGAGCATTAAGTAGTGTCCATTCCTATCTTTTTTAATCTTATCTATTTTAAAGTCTATCATGTCAGATATGAGAATAGCTGTTCCTGCCCTTTTTTGTGGGCCATTGGCTTGAATGATAGTTTTTCATCCTTTCACTTTAAGTCTGTGTTTGTCTTGTTGAGTTAGGTGAGTTTCCTGTAGACAACATATTGTTGGGTTGTGTTTTCTGATCCATCTTCCTACTCTGTGTCTTTTAATAGGTGAATTCAGGCCATTCACATTTATTGATATCAAAGATTGAAGATATTTTAACGCCATTCTTGTAGAGTTTTAGAGTGTTTTGATATATGTTCTATTTGTGGTGGTCTGGTTGTTTATAGGAAACCTTTCAGAACTTCTTTCAAAGCAGGCTTGGTGATGGTTGCTTCCTTCAACTGTTGCTTGTCTGAGAAGGTTTTGATGCTTCCATCTAGTCTGAATGACAATCTAGCCGGATATAGTATTCTTGGCTGAAAGCCTTTCTCATTGAGCACTCGATAGATATCTTGCCATTCTCTTCTGGCCTGTAGTGTTTGTATGGAGAAGTCTGCTGCTAATCTTATGGGTTTTCCTTTGTAGGTGACTCTTTGTTTTTCTCTTGCAGCCTTGAGGATCCTTTCTTTATCCTTATTCCTTTCCAATCTAAGTATGACATGTCTTGGTGTCTTTAGGTCTGGGTTAATTCTGTTTGGGACCCTCTGGGCTTCTTGAATCTTTATGTCTTTGGTGTTGTCTAGACTAGAGAAATTTTCAGCTATTATGGCCTGGAGAACGCTTTCTTCCTCCCCTTCTCTTTCTTCCTCTGGTAAGCCAATAATGTGTATATTGTTTCTTTTGAAGTCATCCCATAGGACTCTGTTGTTGTTTTCAGCATCTCTTAATCTCTTTTTGAGATCTCTTACTTCTTTTTTAGTTGTCTCTAATTCATCCTCAATCTTGCTAATTCTGTCTTCAGCCTCATTGATTCTATTCTCTCTGCCCTCTACTGTTTTCTGGAGTTCATCTATTTTGTTGCCCTGCTCTGATACTGTTTTAGCTTGTTCAGCTAGTTGCCTTCTTAGCTCAGCAATTTCAGCTTTCAGCTCTCTAATAACCATGAGATTATTAGAATTTTCTTCCATATTCTCATTTGTTGTTCCTGCTGTTCTGATTACAATTTTTTCAAATTCTTTACTCACTCCTGTTATTATTTCCTTAGCTAATGTTTGGATGTTGAACTCGTTGTTTTGTGCTTCGCCCTCTGGAGGACTTTTAGCTGGACTCTTGTCCTGGTTCGAGTCTCCATTATTTTTTCTTGTTGTTTTAACCATTTTATATAAGTTAACAGTTTTTTCAATCCCTGAGTTGGAGTTCAGTGGTGTAAAAGCCTTTTTTTTTTTTCCCCCTGTAGGCTATGGTATCCTGAGGGCTTTTAAACTATCAATAGGCTTTTTGGCTTAATCAATGACTCCTGACCAAGAGATAAAGCAGGGTGTGGCAGAGATAATCCAGTGGTTATGCAAAGAGACTTTCACAGCCCTTCAGCTATGCCACCGAGGTATAGGTCTTCTCCTGAGTTTCCCGGTTAGATCTCTGTGCCCTGGTGTCCCTCCCTGTTGCTGCTCCAGATTCTGAGGGTAGTAGCAATGGAGACTCAGAGTTGTACTTGGTGAGTCTCTGGGGAGTCCTTTCCTCCCTTCAGCTGTCCCCTTGTTGGTGGAGCAGACTGGAGGTGGTGTCTCCACTGACAAACTGTCGAACTGTTAGCAGTCACTTAATCTCTCCTTAGTCCCCTCTCTCCTCTCTGTCACCAGCCACGTGTGTTTGTACTCATGGGTGATTTACTGGGTTTCTGTGGTCATTCTAGTCCTGTCTTGTTTCGGTCCGGGTGGTCTCCTTTGGTATTCCTAGTTGATCCAGGAGAGGAGAGGAGAGGAGAGGAGAGAAAGCGATCTGCTGCTCGTAGCTCCGCCTCCGGAAGTCAAAATCTATAATAATAGTATTCTAACTGTTTTTGACAAGTAGAAGCAATAATGGGCTGACTAATATGATTAAATTTAACCGGTGTGAATAACAGGTCTTAGTACTGGGCTCAAGACTGTAACTGTATAGACAAGACCTTAGCAGTTTTCAGCATTTAGATAATAGGAAATTCAATATCGTCTAGGTTCACCCTATAAAAATTGATCTCTATGGATAAACTGAGAATGAAAATCAACAGAAAAGCACAAGCAAGATCAGGAATTGAAAAAATAATGAGGATATACTTTAAATAGTATGTCAGTAAAAAATCCATGAATGAAATCTTGGGGTTTAGAATTTTTTTAAATTTATTTTGTTGCCACTAGAGTTATTATTGGGGCTTGGTAATGACACTACAAAGTAACCACTACTGGTGGCCACTTTCTTCTTTTTTATTTTACTTTTTCTATTTTATTTGATAGGACAGAGAGAAATTGAGAGGTGTGGGGAATATACGGAGTGAGAGAGAAAGACAGACAACTGCAAACCTTTTTCAGTATTTGTGAATTCTCCTCCCTGCAGGTGGGGACCTAGGTCCTTGACCTCAGTAACATGTTGCAGTTAGCCAGGTGTGCCATCACCTGAACCCCTGGATTAGAAGTCTTTTAAACTGGGTTCTCTGAAAGATAGAGAGGCAAGAATTACAAATTCGGGTATTAGGAATAAAGGAAAATTGGATATAAGACTGAGAAAAATGGCCCTGCTACACAAGTCAGTTAGAAGCAGATAGGTATGTCTGACAAACAGGACCTCTCAGGAGGGGATGCAAATGGGAAGGAAGATGGGTAATTTGTCTGGTACCTTCCTTCTCCTGTTTTCCATTGGGCAAGATCCAATGTGAACTCCTCCTAGCTCTCAAGTTGCAGCACCAAGCACCTGGTGACCACTTATGAAGCCAGATGCTTTGGTATGACTTCTCATTCAAAACTGGAAGTAAAAAGAGTCTCTGAGCATAGGAAGAGAGTGAATGAGAAAGATAAAGGTGACTGGCAAAAATTGAAATACTCTTACAAAGTTTAGTCCAAAAGTAACTTTTAGCTGGCTCCCAGCACATAGAAAATTTGACAGGCAGGACAACCAGAAGAAGTCATACTGGTCTCCAATATCCCTCTCCAAAAGAAACTGTCACCACCACTGCTGTTGGCATTTAGGGCCCTATAGAATCTTCACCAAAAAATGTGAAAAACCAGGATTATTTAGTCACTAGCAGCACAGCACTTACAGCCTTGTTTTTATTTAAAAGCCCAATAAAAAAAAAATAAGAGTTTGCAAGATTTACTATTTCCAAAATACAAATTAAAAAATATTTAACTCCACTTCTAAAAATGTAACATGATGTCAGCTTCATTATTTTTATATTTGGTGTTCATAAAAAATGTTATTACATTTGAAAACAATTTGTTGGTTAGAGTCCCCCTCATTATATAAGAATTCCTTAGCATGCATATTATTTGCCAAGAAACCGTTGGTAACCATAAATTAAGTGAGTTACTCTTAGATTAAAAAAATAAATGAATAAAAGTAAATGATTTGTAGAATCCTTTCAGATATACTAAAACATAAAATAATAATAATAATAATAATAATAATAATAATAATAATAATAATTAAAGCTAACCACTAAGTGCTGTTGACGACTGTTCGTAACAAGACATGTATGGTCTTCTCTACCCTGGACAAGGAACATATTAAGCACTGTTTCCAATGCCAGGTATTTTCCATTCAAGAAACACTTTGATGCTGAAGGCTTTTGAGGCAGCCTTTGTTCCCATGCCCCATCTACCACATACTAGCTGTATGAATCAAAATAAGTTACTTTATCTCTATGAGACACAATTTCTGCTTGCTAATACAGAACTGATATTACCTTGCAGGGTAATTGAAAATAGTATAGGACCTGACCCAAGACCTACCACATAGTGAATCTTTAGCAACCACTTTTCATAATAGTGTTTTCATTGTGAAGTCTGGAGGAAAAAGATTCAGATGAGAAAAAGTGCCATAGATTTTACAAAAAAAGTTGAGAGAATTGGGTGGTTTAGATAGAAAAAGGAAGATAAGTATAAATAGACTAAATATTCATAAGGTGAATGTAGGTCTATTCAGCATTGCATATGACAAAGAGATACTACAAAACACAAACTGAACAAATTATTAATGAATTAAAGATAACTGGTTTTAATACATAATTGACTCTAAGTTGATAGACTGAGCTCACCTTTTGATTCTACAAAGCATAACCAGGGACAATGGTTCAAAATGTAAGGGGAAACAGATACCACCCTCCTTACTTTAGAAGCAACCTTTTTAATAATTACAACTGACCCAAACTAGGGTGGGCTTCCTTGCGAAGGAGTATATTTCCTATAATTAGACAGAAAGATCGTAAAGTTAGGAGTAAGAATTACAATAGATCATACTGGAATCTCTCCCAATACTTTTGTGTGCACCAGACCCTCACTTATGTGCAATTCCACTGCTTTCAGGCCAAATTTTTCATTCCTTTTATTTCAGATCCAAGGAACAGGCAACAGAGCACCACAGCTTTCCTGGAGATGTAGTAGCAGATTTTGAACTCAGTCTATGCATGTTATGAGGCTTGTACCCTACTAGATGAGTTATTTCTCAGTTTTCCATATAACAATTTAACCTCCAATAGGTCTTCCTCTGCTATCATGATCCAGGACCTGAACAATACACCAAAACCCAGTCCAAGTTCTGCTTTGTGGTCTTATTTTTCAAATAAAATTTTTATTTGAAAATAATTTTTAAAATTATTATTATTCAAAAAGGAATAAATAAATAAAATAAAATATTTAAAAAATGTAAAAAAAAAAAAGATTTAAAAAGGCAGTCGGGCTGTAGCGCAGCGGGTTAAGCGCAGGTGGCACAAAGCACAAGGACCGGCATAAGGATCCCGGTTCGAACCCCAGCTCCCCACCTGCAGGGGAGTCGCTTCACAGGCGGTGAAGCAGGTCTGCAGGTGTCTATCTTTCTCTCCTCCTCTCTGTCTTCCCCTCCTCTCTCCATTTCTCTCTGTCCTATCCAACAACGATGACAACAATAATAACTACAACAATAAAACAACAAGGGCAACAAAAGGGAATAAATAAATAAAATAAAATATTAAAAAATGTAAAAAAAAATAGTAGTAGTAGTAATTTAATAAAGGCTGACAAGATTGTGGGATAAGAGGGGTACAATTCATACAATTCCCACCACCAGAGTGCCATATCCTATTCCTTCCATTGAAAGCTTCCCTTTACTTTCCCCTTATGGGAGTATGGACCAAAGATCTCTATGGGGTACAGAAGGTGGGAGGTCTGGCTTCTGTAATTGCTTCTCTGCTGGAAATTGGCATTGACAGGTAGATTCATACCCCAGCCTGTCTCTACCTTTTCCTAGTGGATAGGGCTCTGCGGAGGTGGGGTTCCAAGACACATGGGTGAGATTATCTTCCCAGGGAAGGCAAATTGGCATCATAGTAGTGTTTTTCAATTTCTGTCTACAAGTGAGATCATCCCACATTCATCCTTCTCTTTCTGACTTATCTCACTTAACATTATTCCTTCAAGCTCCATCCAAGATGAGGTTAAGAAAGTAAAGTCGGGAGTCAGGCTGTAGCACAGCGGGTTAAGCACAGGTGGTGCAAAGTGCAAGGACTGGCTTAAAGATCCCGGTTCTAGACCCCGGCTCCCCACCTGCAGGGGAGTAGCTTCACAGGCAGTGAAGCAGGTCTGCAGGTGTCTATCTTTCTCTCCCCTTCTCTGTATTCCCTTCCTACCTCCATTTCTCTCTGTCCTATCCAACAACAATGACATCAATAACAACAACAATAAAACAACAAGGGCAACAAAAGGAAATAAATAAAATAAAAAAATAAGTTTAAAAAATTTTTAAAAAAAGAAAGTAAAGTCACAGAGAGTTGGGCAGTAGCACAGAGTGTTAAGCACATGTGGTGCAAAGCGCAAGGACAGGCTTAAGGATCCTGGTTCGAGCCCCTGACTCCCCACCTGCAGGGGAGTCGCTTCACAAATGGTGAAGCAGGTCTGTAGGTGTCTAACTTTCTCTCCCCCTCTCTGTTTTCCCCTCCTCTCTCCATTTCTCTCTGTCCTATCCATCAATAGGACATCAGTAATAACTACAACAATAAAACAAGGGCAACTAAAGGGAATAAATAAATATTTTAACAAAGCAAAATTACCATTTTTAATAGCTGAGTAGTATTCCATCAGATGAGTTATTTTCTGACCCCTCTCCCAATATTTTTCCCTTGCAGATAGCAACTTGAGATTGTCACTTCAGCTCAAATGAAGCAATTATCTGATCATCGGTAGATGGAACTTTGTAATTCCCAACCTTCTCATCCGAACACTGAAATAACCAGATGAGATCATGTTTGGTATGTGCCTGAAGAGAGAAATTTGCTAGACACTCTAAAAACACCTATCCATGTATACAGCTATGAAACACCAGGAAAAAGAATGTGGAAAGTGGCCTTGCCCTGCCCTTCCACTGAGAAGCTGTTACTGCTTGTCTTGGCTGTTTCTCGTTTGATTTTGAATAGATGTCTCAAGGAAACCATAAGCACTTAATAAAATACCTTAAGTAACAGTGAAAGAAGCTGCCAAAACTCTCTGCTTTGTGGTCAGAAATTCTTGGATTAAATAAAATTCAATCTAAGCACTAGCTCAATTGCAGAGTATTAAGTAAAAAATCTTTTCTGAACAATGACTGACTCACTCAAGTTGTCAAATGAGGTGCCATCTCAGCTATGATGCTTACAGTCTACTTGACTTGGGGGTGAGGCATGCAGTGTTTCTGTTGGAAGTCTATTTTAGTTGTTTCTGTTGGAAGTCTATTTTAGTTGTTTGGCTCCATTTCACTTCTGTAGTCACCCAATGCCTCTTTTTGACAGCCTCCGTTTGATATTCACAACTTCTTAATTGTTTCTGTAGAGGGCAGAATCTATCTAGATGACTAGATCCCCATAGCATAAATGAGTGTGACCTGATGTAGGATAAAATAGCAAGAATGGGAGGACTATTGAGATGTGGGAGTATTATGTAACATGTCTTGTTTGCTTTCAAGTTTCATTTCTCAGCTGTGGCCACTCTTTCCTTCCCTCTGTCCTCTTCAATGTGTCTCAGATTTTGACTTGTGAAATGAGGCCAGGGCTATTCAGGCAGGACTACAGGAGACCTCTCATTTGTGTCTGTTTATATTTTGCCAAAGAAAACTGCAGCTGAATTGTGGCCACATGCTTCTTTTTATCTTTGGTCCAATCATGGAAAGAAGCGGCTTTCCAACTGAGCAATGACCTAGCACATGGATGCAACTCAAAACCCTTCTCATTTCTCCTTTTGTGTCAGTTCTGTACTTACAAGAAGCTGTGGCTTTCAGTTTACTGGAAATTCTGGAGACCTAAATTTAAATCTTGAAGCTGATGTTCTTTCATTACCTAACATTGAGTAAGGTCATATAAATCTAAGTCTTAGACCCAAATCTGCAAAACTAAGAAAAAGCCTGCTGCTGCTACCAATATGCAAAAATATTAAGACAATGGACCTGAACATTTATTTTAAGTAATCCTCATTTTCCAATCTTACTAAAACCTTTTATAAAACACCTGACCAGGATATAGTAAGCTAATTCCTCTGAGGAGTGCCTTGAGTTTCTGTGGGTTTTTTTTGTTTGTTTGTTTGTTTTTGTTTTGTTGTTTTTCAGCTGTGTGTTGGAGGGAAAGAGGAGAAGAGAGCTGAGCTGTGTCATCCTTGCTCTCTCACCTGGTTTCCCAGAGGACACAGCTGGTTGAGTATGGGGCACAGCCCAAGTGTAGGAAACAGTCTTTTTTTTCCATTGTGTAAGACTAATTGGCCCTTATGGAAATTGGACCCATGCCCTTTGGCTAATTAACGCTTATTGCCTATTAGCTCCAGTTGAACTAACTTCCTCAAATGTGTACTCATTTTATTTAGTAGATAGTAATTTGCATTTTATAAAAAGAGATTTCTTGCCCTGAGCTAATAAAAGATGGCCACTAAAGATGCTTCAAATTCCATCCATATTCGGGGCACTGAGGATTTAACTTCACACCAGGGCTCCTGAACTGTCAGGAGCCATTTAAGCCTTGTTATTTTGTGGGTGTGGCACAGGTGAGGTGTGAGAAAGAAAGGGCGGGCTTGTAAACCCTGACTCTGCCAGGAAGTAACTAAATGACCTTTTTTCAAGTTAGTGATGAGCCTCCTAGGGTTTGTTTCCTCTTTAAAGTAACAGTTCAACTTAAATGATCCCTAATGTCCATTCTAGATTTAAAACTCTATGACCTATAGCATTACCTGCCTTGGGAACATGCAGCTTCGCTAAGAACAGCACTCCTTGCCAGGAGGAGAGCCGGCGAGAGGCTCAGTTAATATGAGGACCTTCTCTCATGCTCCACACACATAACTCTTACTGAAAGTTAATGGGAATTAGAAACATCGTTCACTAAGCTATCAATCACTCGAACCCTTAACACTTCCTGGCTGCCATTTTGTGGACCCTATCTGGCCACCTTTTCTAGTGCAGGAAAGAAGTAGAAGGCACTAGAGAGCAGCACTCTGACCTTTATGGGAAGGTGTGTTTCATGGAAGGTCATGTCCTTGTAACAGGTGGAGCAGAAGCAGCCAAGGTAGACAGGCTCTTTCCACCTCATTCTCAGTAGTGTAAACAGCCCAGTCAGGACTGTAATACAGGGCGGGAAAGAGAAATTTCGTCTTGTATTTTTTTCACGAATCACTTCTGCCATGCACCATCCTGCCATGTACAAACAGATTTTTTTTTTTTCCACTAAGGTTTTCAGGTCAGTCCGTAGTCTATAGCGATGAGTTAGACCTAATGATACAGTTTCAGTTCCATTTCCTGGTTTGTGAAGGCAAGCCCACAGGTTAGGATTGTGCCTCTCCTGAAACCTCCTAGCAGCATGGACCAGCGGGGGCATGCAAAAGCTGCAGGGTTTTTTCTTTCCTGCAGGAATCTGAGATAGCAAACAGGAGAAGCACAGGCAAGGGGGCCTTTCCTGCTGAGCACAGGCTGGACACTATCTGGGAATTCTCACTATTCCTACATTCTTACCCTTGACCCTTTGGTGCTATTCAGTTCCCCCATGTCAGGTCTGTCTGAAAGTTGTGATTTCCTCTCCTGACAGGCAGCAGGAAGGGGAGAAAGCTGCAGGCCAACCTTTGCTCTGAGAGCACTGGAAGATTATTAACAAAGCAACCACATGACAGGGCGTACTCAGGAAATATTGATAAAGTAAGAGAGAATTGTAGGGGGACAGGTGCCTTCCTTTCCCCCTCCCTTTTCTTCTCCACCTTTCCTGTCCTCCTCCTCCTCCTCCTTCTTCCTCTCTCTCTCTCTTTCTCTCTCTCTCTCTCTCTCTCTCTCTCTCTTTCTCCTAGGCTGAGACATGTAGGCTATCTTAAACGCTGGTATGAACAGACTTTGGTAAAGATTCTTCTTATTGAAGGATTCTAAGAATTCTGCCAACTAAAGTCATAAACTTCCTACACACAAAATGAAAAATAATATTAAAACTTTCTCCATGGGAGGTGAATGAGTCAATCAAAGTAAAGCACTTAGAAGACAGATGGACATAAACCAAATCCTCTGTAAATAAGAATCTCTGTTAGTGCTTTAATCATTATCCCATGAGGGGGGCAGTAGGTGGCTGACCTGGTAGAGCACACTTTATCATGCACAAGGACAGAGGCTGAAGCTGTGGACCACCACATGGGAGCACCTGCAAGAGGGAAGCTTTACAAATGATTGAGTGTGTCTCTTCCTTTCTCTCTCTGTTGGTTTCTCACCCTCTATTTAGAGAAAATACAAAAAAAATGAATGCTGGGAGCTCTGGGGTCCTGCGGGCACTATAACCCTAGTAGAAAAAAGGGAATAAGGAAGGAAGGATGGAGAGAAAGAAAGAAAGGAAGGAAAGAAGGAAGGAAGGAAGGAAGGAAGGAAGGAAGGAAGGAAGGAAGGGAGGGAGGGAGGGAGGGAGGAAGGGAGGGAGGAAGGAAGATAAAGAATAAAAGAGAAGGGGAGTTGGATGATAGTGCAGCAGGTTAAGCGCACATGGTGCAAAGCTCAAGGACCTGAGTGAGGATCCCAGTTTGAGCCCCCAGCTCCCCACCTGCAGGGGAGTCACTTCACAGGCGGTAAAATAGTTCTGCAGGTGTCTATCTTTCTTTCCTCCTCTCTGTCTTCCCCATCTCTCTCCATTTCTCTCTATCCTAACAATAACGACATCAGTAACAACAACAACAACAATAATGAAAAACAACAGGGGCAACAAAAGGGAAAATAAATAAATAAATATAAAAAAAATTAAAAAAATAAAAGAGAGGGAGGGAACATGGGAGAGAGAGAGAGGAAGAAAAAGAGAGTTTCAAGAAAAGAAACACACCACATTAACAGAAATATTTTATATTGATTTTGCTCATATTGTGGCCAAGAAGATTCTCTGCTTAGAGAAGCAGCCTAGCATATGTGCTCTCATGACTTTTGCTCTTTGATTCTGTTCTGTTCTTTCTGACTTCATTTCTTTTCTACCTCTCTAGGCCTTTGATGAACATTAAATTATCCAAACTTTGCTGCTTGCACTTGCTTATATTTTAAAAACATATTGTGAGCATGGGCAGAAAGACAGGCAACCAGGATTTATTCTTAACTTAGATGCTTACCTTGGATGAGTTCCTTAGTATTTCAGAATAATGGTTTAATTATCTGTGGAATAAAGCAATAAAGTTTATCCTGATAGCCTCATGGCATTATAATGAAAACTATATTAGGGGACCGGGTGGTGACACACCTGGTTAATCACACATATTACAATGCACGAGATCCCAGGTTAAAGCACCCAGTCCCCACCTGCAGGAGGAAAGCTTTGCAAGTGGTAAAGCAGAGCTGTAGCTGTCTCTCTGTCTCTCTATCTCCCCCTTCCTCTCAATTTCTGGCTATCTATGTCAAATAAATAAAGATAATAAAAATTTTTTAAAGTAAATACAAATTTTTAGAAGTCTATTGAGATGAGATCAAATAATGTGAAAAGACATTGAAAAGTACAAATTGCTATAGAAACACAAACAGAGTTAAATCTTTGAGTTCATTTTTATATAGAGGTTTACCCAAAGATTTATTTTTTAAATTTTTTATATTTATTTCCCTTTTGTTGCCCTTGTTGTTTAACATTGTTGTGGTTATTGATGTCATTGTTGGTGGATAGGACAGAGAGAAATGGAGAGAGGAGGGGAAGATGCGGGGGATAGACACCTGCAGACCTGTTTTACTGCCTGTGAAGCAACTCTTCTGCAGGTGGGGAGTCAGGGGCTTGAACTGGTATCCTTATGCCAGTCCTTGCACTTTGCGCCACGTGCGCTTAACCCACTTCACCACTGCCCAACTTCCTACCCAAACATTTCTTACATTGTAAGTATTAACTGTCGATGTAGTTTGGGCCAGTAATGATGGTTGGACACATGGAGGACTCTAGAGAGTAAGTCCACAAAGTTACAGAAATAATTAAAGTTTATTACAGTAGACTGGTAGAAGAATAGTCACCAAGGGAGGTGACAATCAAGCCAGCAAAGGACCAACTGCTACCTGAGTACTGACTGGGGCATGTCAGTATTTATTCCTATAGTATTCAAGGGTACATTCTTTTCTTTTTAATTTTTTTTAAAATGGAAACACTGACAAGACCATAGGATAAGAGGGGTACAATTGCACACAATTTCCACCACCAGAACTCCGTATCCCATCTCCTCCCCGATAGCTTTCCTATTATTTTAGAGTTTCTCAAGCAAACTACTTCTTCCTTCTTATCTCATGCATGGTGACAGAGTTCACCAGTAGTGGTCCACAACCTAGGGTATAGGCAGGAAACTTCTTTATAGATGCCCTTAATCAAGTAGAGTTACATCTAGGATTACAACACCATCTTACTGCTCTGGGTGATTCCTGATCCTGTGATGAAATGTTTGCTCAGTTTCCTTTTTAGGTCTCCAGTCTGGCAAAAGCCACATCTGTGAATTTATGTCACAACAATAGTGAAGATTAGTCAGTAGACCTACAGCTATCAAAATTGCTTTGCATCATATATTTTGCTCTCAAATATCCCAAGTCAGATGTGGAAAGAAAACTTGAAGGAGACAGTTGGTGTTGCACATGTCACAATGCACAAGGACCCAGATTTGAGCCCCCAGTCCCCACCTGCAGGGAGAAAAGTTTTTTGAGTGATGAAGCAGGTCTGCAGATGTCTCTTTCTCTCTCCTTATCCCATCCATATTAGGCTGTCTCTATCCAATAAATAAAGATAATAAGTTAAAAAAGAGAAAAAGGAGAATAATTGGTTGTGAGGCCAGGCAGCAGTTCACCTGATGAGTGGATGCATTACCATGCACAAGGACACAAGTTCAAGCCCATGGTCCCCAAGCACAGGGGAAAGCTTCACAAGCTGTGAAGCAGTGTTGCAGGTGTCTCTTTCTCCCTTTCTGTTTTTCCCATTGATTTCTCTCTGCCTGTCTCTATCTAATACATAAATAAAATATTTTTTAAAGATTTTTTTTAAAAAATGTTGATTTATTTATTCCCCTTTTTTGTTGCCCTTGTTGTTTTTTATTGTTGTAGTTACTATTGTTGTCGGTCTTGTTGGATAGGACAGAGAGAAATGGAAAGAGGAGAGGAAGACAGAGAGGGGAAGAGAAGTGACCCCCTTGCAGGTGGGGTGCCGGGGGCTCGAACCAGGATCCTTATACCGGTCCTTGAGCTTTATGTCATGTGAGCTTTATGAGTTCCCACCGGACTCCCAATAAAATATATTTGTTTTAAAAATTTGCATGTTCACTCCTCTCCAGTACGACTTGTTAACTCTGATGCTCACCTGCTCTTCCTCTACTGAATTCTAGCCAATAATGACGTGTGCGCTTATTCTGTTTCAGTAGAGGTTTTTACCCCTTGCCTCTAATGTAAAATGACAGCCAACTCTTCAGAAGGTTTGGTGTTAAGATTATGTCTTTTACATTTCTACAGTCTCTGTTGTTTAGTTCAGCTTGTCAGACTGTCAGATAAAGGCCCGTGGAGCATTCTACAAGGAATTATTAATGAAGATTCGACTGGTTTTTCTTCTGGAAACGGATGGCTTCACTTTTCATCTCACTGGCTTTTTACATTAACAAACTAAAAATAGCCTTGAGTATTCCAGAGAAGGAATTATCAATATTTGGTTGTGTATTTTTTATTTTCCAACTGTTAGATGTGGTTGTTTCCCTAGTTAGGACACAGACAGGTGAACATATTTTGATGATACCATTCCTAGATTGCAATCCATATATTTGTACTCTAAATAAGAAGAACTGAGTCTAGTCTTGGCACTCTTTAAGTCCGAGTCTTACTTGACTTGAATTGGACAATAGTCATTTAAGCATAAAGTCTGATGGCAATGACCTTAGGAAAGTGGGCCACATGGAACTATATCCCAGCTCAATCTCTGTCCTGCAAACATCCATTCATACCAACACAGACAGTTGGAGCTCCAGTAGTTACTGGCTGGTAATCTCACACATTCTTGTTTGTGTGCTTAAATTTATCCCAATCTGGAGCAGTTTTCCTCTTTGCAGAATCCACAGTAGCCTGTCTTCATCCGGGTTCCTCTTTCCTGCAGAGAGCCACATGTGTCAGAATATCATATGGACAAAGTCTGACATCTTTATTCATCTTCTATTTATAGAATAACATACAGTTAAAAGGTGGCTTGAGACCATCAGGCCCACATCTAGCTGTGATCTAAGTGGAATTTAATGTAGGGCTTCTGAGGTGAAGGGGGAAATAAAGGAAAGAAATGAAGTGCTTGTTTCAATTTAATACTTTAAGCTCCTCTCTTTCTCTCTCTCTCTCAAAAAATTATATATATATATATAATTATATATATCATTGTATATAATAATAATAATATATATATAGTGAAAGACTGGGACCTTTCTTGGACCCCTGAAGTTTTAGGGTTTCAGATGCTCAGCGATACAATCTGTGCAATTTCTTGGCATCTGTTTTTTGCAGACATTGTATTACCACTATAAAGTAGCCTCAACAGTGGGGTTCTCCCTATTGGGGGTCCCCTTCAAAGGCAATGTTTGAAGTCCCCTGATGCTGGCTGTGGGCAAAAAGGCATTGGTTTTTGTGTTTAGTTTATTAATTACTTATAACAGATATAGGGGAAAAGAAAACTAATTGTTTCTTCCTTTTCTTAGCCCTTTCTTCCTTCTTTAACATTTTCCAATCTGTGTTTTTGTCATATATGAATAGCTTCAGTTCCAAGTATTGGTATGATGTAATTATTTGACTCCTTTTAATCTGGGGAAATTGGCAGCTCCAGTGAGATATAAATGGAGATAGGCAAAGAAAGCAGATTCCTCACTCAAATTTGTGGAAAGAGGTAAATTCACCACAGGACACTGGCAACTTTGAAATCCCCCTGAAAAATCCAGAAGACTTTCTCCTCCTTCCTGAAGAACCAAATGTTCCCCCAAGTTTTACTTCCATGTGTTGTTTCATACCAAACCACAGCCTGATTCGGGACTAAATACTTTCTCAAAACTAAAGCAAGTCAACAGTGTTCTCTGTGGTGTGAAGCAAAGCAAAAACACCCCCCAAAGTTCATGTATTGTCACCAGACAAAAATTTGCAAAGAACAAGCAGAAATGAGGAGTTAATGGGTCCCATATGTGGTCACTAACCCAGGTTTATGAGATTTTCTAAGAGATTTCAGAAGAGATTCCTGGAATACAAAACATGATCAGACACCCATTCCCCTGTCACACAGAATAAATAACAAGTGCTCATTCCATAGTTCCCCTGCATTTACCTCAATAAACAAGGAGAGGAAATTTGGCCACAATATCTGTTTTGCAAGGAGCTGATTCCAGTGTGTAGTATCCTCAAAAAGGAAAGCAGTTTTTAAAGATCGAGCCCAGTCCGTTTCTCATAGCACAATAGACCAATCCTCCTAGATCTACTGTTTGGTATTAAGTTTATCCTAGAGATGAGTATTGATGAGCTCAAGATGACAGCTGTAAAACTATCTTCACCTAGGAAGAGTGCAGGTATGCACAGATAATTGTTTTTTGTTTCTTTCCTTCAAATACCGATCAATTCCTTGAAATTCCAAGCTTCTTTCATCAAGGAGGAAGGCATTTCCTCTGCACTGTTTCAGTGCCACACAAGGCAATTCTGTGACACATACTTTCAAACTTTAAGACATGGGGGCGAGGGGGAGAACTTTTGTGTTCTTGTTATTATTGTTGTTGGAGTGGTTGGAGTGGAGGCAGGGCAACTATAGGGCTTCAGATGGTTTCCATTGTTATTGTTTTCTTTCTCCCTTTGTGTGTCATGAACTCTGCACTGCAGAAATGAGAACTATCTCCACTTTTGTTGGTGGATGGACTTCTGAGAGGAAATTCCAACTACTAGAATGTCCTGTGTATCATAAAGACAACCACAAGAGCCTTAGAAACTTGTTTGTAGAGTGATTGCTGAGCTTCCTAGCCATGTCCCTTCCTCTCTCCAGCCTGGGATTTGAATCCACCAGGGCAGTGGGGGAAGAGTATAAGGGGACAGACAAATGAGAGAGAGGGCACCTGGCTGCAATGTCAGGTCACTGACGATGGGCCTTGGGGCTTGGAAAAAGGAGGCCTCAGCAGGTGGTGAGTGTAGTGTCCGGGCACCTATCACAGGGAGATAAGAAACTATGCTCATGTGATGACTACCTTTTAATCATTATTTATTGAAAGGAATATATATATATATATATATATATATATATATATATATATATATATATATACCATAGTTTGGGATGGGGAGACAGTATAATGGTTATGCAAAAGACTTTCGTACCTGAGGATCTGAGGTCCCAGGTTCAATCATCAGCATCACTGCTAAACCAAACATGAGCAGTGTTCTGGTCTCTCTCTGTATCTGCTCTCTCTGTCTTTTGGCTAAAATGTATCCATTAACCAAGGACACATGACCAAAGAACATATTGACCAAAAGAACATATTGGCAGCAGCAAAGGCCAAAAGCACCCTGCAAGACATCTCAGTCTTAGAGCTGCTCGTGACAGTGAGATGTGCCTACCCCAGACAGGTTCACAAATTTGAGAGTCGCCTGAGGCTACTAGGAGAAGGGGTTAAAATGTTCATGGTGTAAGGAGTCAGTGAGATTTGTAGAGATAATGGAGCTTTCAGTTTGACATCTGAAACTCTCATGTATCCAGGAAGAACTGGAGCCTTGCTGGGAGGGAAGACAGTAATTGTTTTTAGCATGACAGATAAGACATTCCAGCTCCTGTAGATTCCTTACAATGAGGAAACAGCTTCCCTGTGTCAGTGTTAAATATTTAAATTAAGTCATGTTGACTCTTCCAATTTCCTTCCCCCACACCCCAAGATTACTTTGAAATAGTGATGCCCTTTTACACTAGATAGGTAAAATGTAATCAATTTTAGAGCATTGTTAGGTTTTAATCGGATCAAAACAATGTGTCACCAAGAAGCTTCCAAGAGATTATAGGAAACATTAATTGTGTAGCTGGACTAGGTTTCATGACTGGAAGGGGACCCATAAATAAACCCTAGGACTTAAGCCCAGTGGTTTATAAAAAGAGAGAGAAAACAGAAGCTAGTAGAGAAAGGTGCCGATGTCTCTTTTTAGGTGAAAGTATATAAATACATAAATAGTCTGTTTCCTGGGAGGCTTTATACCGTTTTGCCTGTCCTAAGGTATCCCCTGTTTAAAGATGTTGTCAAGTGAATAGTCAGAGATGTTATTAGTACCTAAAAAGTAAATCATCTTTTCTATAAAGATGCCAGTCCCCAATTTGTGTGTGTGTGTGTGTGTGTGTGTGTGTGTGTGACTGTTCTTCCCTCTGTCTCCCCTGTCCCAGAACTGAGAGATATTTGACCCACATAAACACACATCTAGGAAGAGGCTACACTATTTTGTCCTCCTCCAGACTCAACTCGTGTTTTTCACAACATCAAACAAAGCAATACGCAGAATAATGTTACTGCGGAGGGGGATTCTCCCTCCCAGTTCTGTTGGGTCAGTCAGTCTTTCTCCTCTCCCACCCTTCAACACCCCCACAAACCCCCACTGGCAAACTCTAGAAAAACAGTAGTAACTAACATTTGTGCCTTTGGCAATAAAGCCACAGGCCCCGCAAACCCCAAATGGCAAAAAGACATTTCCATTCCAATCCCAGTTTTAAATTAAACTGTAATGAAAAATCAGCAGTGGCAGCTGGGACCAGAGACACTGATTGTCTCTGGGAACAAAAAGGAGGGGAACAGAGGGGGAGAGGAAAAAGAAAAGAGACTGCAAGAAGCCTCGCTCTTGTAATAAAGCAGCTGGTAAACCTTCAAGTAAAAAGAAATTAGAAAAACAAATCTAGCATAGAGACAGGCAAAGATGGCTGTTTCCCTCTACAATCACAATGAGCCTATCACAAATCACCAGCCACTTTGTGAATGGACAAGAAGGGGGCAGGGAGAAGGGTGATGTATAGTCCTCTACTGACACCTGGAGGAAGCACAGGGAAATTCTCCGGGGGGGGTGGCCCCAGCCCCATGCAAAGGGAAATGGGAGATGAGGGCTGTCTCTGAGCAATACTGGCAGTAGTAGTGAGGCTTCTGGAGGCTTCAAGAAGTCAGAGGACTTCACTGCTTTTTGGTTCTTCATATAGAAAAAGATGGATTGGAGAGAGCATTTGACTTTGATACAAGCTTTATTAGTACCAAACAGATGCAGTTTATGTAGTTAGGTAATGGGGCTAAAGCAAGCCCAGTAGCTTTAAGCCTAATGTTAGAAAGAAAGAAAGAAAGAAAGAAAGAAAGAAAGAAAGAAAGAAAGAAAGAAAGAAAGAAAGAAAGAAAGAAAGAAAGAAAGAGAGAGAGAGAGAGAGAGAAAGAAAGGAAGGAAGAAAAAAGAAAGAAAGAAAAAGAAAAGAGGGTGCACTTAGGCTGTAGCACAGAGGGTTAATTGCATATGGCACAAAGTGCAAGGACTGGTGTAAAGATCCCAGTTCCAGCCCCCAGCTCCCACCTACGGGGTGTGGGGTTCACTTAACAAGTGGTGAAGCAGGTCTGCAGATGTCTATATTTCTCTCTCCCTCTCTGTCTCCCTTCCTCTCTCAGTTTCTCTCAGTCCTATCCAACAACAACATCAATGGCAACAATAACAATAATGACAACAACAAGGGCAACAAAATGGGAAAAATGGTCTCCAGAAGCAGTGGATTCTTAGTGCAGGCACCGAGCCCCAGCAATAACCCTGGAGGAGAAAAAAAAAAAGGTGGAGATAGATAGCATAATGGTTATGCAAAGAGACTCTCATTCCTAAGACTCCAAAGCCCCAGGTTCAGTCCCCTGCACTACCATAAATGCCATGAACAGTGTTCTGTTAAAAAAAAAAAAAAAGTAAGCAGCTTACTCAGAAATGGGGTAAGAACCCAAGATTCAGGCATTATAGTTTGTAATTGTCCAAACCTTTCAGAGTCATGCAGATCTTTCGGTAGATAATCCAGGTCTATTGTAATCAATAAGAACCAGAGGTGCTACCACTTAGTTAAAGATCAAAACAACGAGGGGACTTCTAGGTGGCAAATCAGTCATGGAGACTGGTTTCTCTTCAACCTTTTTGTTCTCATAACTCTTTAAGAATCTAACAGAATTAATAAACTCAGTGTGTGTGTGTGTGTGTGTGTGTGTATGTGTGGTGTATGTGTGTGTGTATCAATGTAGCTAGGAACACATACAATTAGAAATTATCATGGAACTCCTCAGGCAGTCCAGAGGGTCCAGACTGAGAACAAGCATAATAATAATAATAATAATAATATTATTATTATTATTATTACTATATTTTGCCACTAGTGTTATGGCTGAGGCTTGATGCCTGCACTGTGAATCCACTACTCCTGGCAGTCATTTTTTACCTTTTTTTTTTTTTTTTTTACATACTGGATAGGACACAGAGAGAGGAGGGTGAGATAGAGAGGGGGTGAAAGATAAACACCAGCAGACCTGCTTCACTGCTTGTAAAGCTACCCCCCCCCCCCGCAGGTGGGGAGCCAGGGCATCTAGCTGGGATCCTTGAGTGGGTCCTTGTGCTTAGTACTATGTGCACCATCACTGGGTCACCAGAACCAGCATAATTCTTTAAGGGAAAGAGAGCAGAGAAAGATGGCAATTCATTAACAATGAAGGTGATTGCTGGCCCTCCATGAGAAGAAACACAGATAAAGTATAAAATGTATGGTTGCCTGTTTAGATGTCAAATAAGATTTCTTTCCCAAAAGAGGGAAAATCGCTATCACCAAAAATTACACACTATTTGCACATAATAAACATCCTTTTCAAAGTAAGTCTTTTTTCTTGATTACTTACTCTGGAAACTTGACAGGCACAGGGGAGAAGTATGGCACTTGGAGGCTCCCTCTCTGAACAAAGTCATCATCAGTACAAATTCAATGCTGTAAGTTAATTATTTAAGTAGAAAAATCTATATAAAATTGAAATAATCTCACTAAACTGACAGGCTGTTGTTTGTCATGCATTGAGATGTAGAACTGAGAGTGAACCTGAAAAAACTCTGGGTATTCCTTTGGGTGGATATTTCATTAACTCTATACTGGCTTCTTGAAAGAATTGAAGCTAACCTCTACCAACACTCCCATAAGAGCTACTCTTTTCATGACTACTGCTTACAAACCAACTCTGATTTTGGCTATTCTGGTCATCATTTCTCAATTCTTTGTTGTGACAGAAATTGAAAGCAGAGAAACTGCATAACAAAAAAGCTTTGGAAGACCATGTGTGTTCAACCCTACTCGTTAGATCTAATTAGTTCATTCTCCTAGATTCCACCCTTCTTCCTACTTCTTAAAGCCTTATTTTGAGTTTCGTATGATAATCTTAAAAAGCATTGGGAAGTAAAAAACAAAAACAACAACAACAACAAACAAACCTCAACTTCCACATGATGGTGGAAAAAGGGTCTACCTTGGGAGTGAGAATGTTGTTTTGCAGATACTTATCACGCTGAGATGAGACACTGTAGCCATGTGTCAATGACTGTACTAAAACCATTAGCCAACCTCTCCATAAAAAGATAAAGGAAGTGGGGGTAGATAGTATAATGGTTGTGTAAACAGACTCTCATGCCTGAGGCTCCAAAGTCCAGATTTCATCCCCCACACCTCCATAAGCCAGAGCTGAGTAAAATAAAAATAAAAAGATAAAGGAAAGGATGAGGTGAAGAAATTTAACCCCTAAAATCTTATTACAAATGTTTTAGTTAATCTTATTTCATTGTGCATACACACTTACTGTGGATATCTAAACATGATTCTCTTCTGATGTGATTGGCATAATATAAAAATTTAGCCATAGAAACAACTATAAAACAGAAAGTCAAGGGAGTCGGGCGGTAGTGCAGAGGTTAAGCGCAGCACAAGGACCAGCGGAAGGATCCCTGTTCGAGCCCCTGACTCCCCACCTACAGGGGAGTCGCTTGACAAGCAGTGAAGCAGGTGTCTATCTTTCTCTCCCCCTCTCTGTCTTCCCGTCCTCTCTCGATTTCTCTCAGTCCTAACCAACAACGACGACATCAATAACAACAACAATAATAACTTTAACAATAAAAAAATAAAAAGGCAGAGAAGTGGCTAAAAAAAAAAAAAAAAAAAAAAACAGAAAGTCAGATTCAGATACATTAACAGCAAGGCAAACACAAGATCCCTGGTTTGAGCCCCAGCATTGTATATCTGAGAGTGATTCTCTGGTTCTCTACCCCTGCCCCCTTAAAAAATATATATGTTTTAAAAAAGAGAGAAATGAGTGATAGTATTTTATTTCACTTGGATGTTGTGGGCTCCTTCTCCCACCAAACTTAGTTGTAAGCCATGATATACACCAAAGCTTGTTTCTCTCTAGGTGATTTGGACATGTTTTCATAATATGACATTCTCCTACTAACGAGTTCTTTGCAAAATCAAGCACTTTAATTTATAGTTCTTTATTTATTACCCCCGGAGGCCATAAGAAAGCATATCTTTACGACCTTTGCTGTTCCCTAGCCTCTAATTTTTGTTTATTTATTTTTGATTTAAGCAAACAAGTAAAATTTTGCATAAATTAAAGTGTCTTCCTCATCTAATTCCCAAGCATTAAATAAATCACAATCACCAAGCCTCTTGTCAGCTAGAATTTGCTTACACACATGATAGGAGGAAAGCCATCAGGTTTTGCAGTGGTGGAGAAGGGGAAGGTGGTTACAAAGGCTAAAAAGCGACAGAAGATAATGAAGCCACATGACGATGGATGGAACACAGAACGCGGAATATTCCAAAAGGAAAAATTATCTTCCAAGTTCTGACTTGCTGTACACAGAAACTCACATGTTTTCCAAGTTCTTTAATTTCTTTGAGCTTTTGTTTCCTTATCAACTGGGCAGGTTATTATCTTATCAAAATGCTCTGAATATTTCCTGAATATATATATTACTCCCTAGAATATAAGTTCCCCAGGGTAGGAGCTGTCCAATGAATTTACTTCTGGGAACTGGACAAGACCATGCATACCTTGTGACATGCACTGCCAGAGAGTACATTTCAGTCTAAATTGCAAATTAACTTCACTAGAACTCCCAAAGATGGAGTCATTTTTCTGTATTTATGCTGCCCTGCTATTTAACTTCAATAGAACTCCCAAGGACGGAACCATTTTCTGTATTTATGATGCTGTACTATTTCATAAAAATCCTATGTGTGATCACCTAAGTTTCAGAGTAGGAAGTGAAGCATGCCCCGTTATCTGACACCAAAACCTACTCACATAGCATCCACTAATGTCACCATCTGGGAAAGTCAGGGAAAGAAATACAGAGAGCGTGAGTGGTCTAAACAGAACTAGGCATAGTGGTAGGGAAGGTGACATTGGGAGCTGCCCAGTTGTTTCCTATCCAACTCTCCAAAAGAGCTAAATGAAGAAGAAACTGAGGTGGAGAAAGTTGTTAGCTTCTAACATCATAGCTGCTCTTCCTGTCCATAAACAAATGAACCACTTCTAAGAACCCACTGACTCACTGCTCTGTGCTTCCAAAGCTGACCCTACACTACTTTCAAAAGATGAAGTTATCTCTGCAAATGAATATCAACAGAGAAGCAAAGCTCTTCAGAGCTATTAACCTCTGAAGGGTTGTTATTCAGCTGAACTTTTCTCATTCTTTTTTTTTCCCCCAGAACTATTTCACTAGAGAAATGCTCTTAATTAAAGCCATTGTCAGAGGCCACAAATGAATTTTTATTAAAAAAAAAAAGTTTCAATACCTGAAACACCGTGAGGTATGTCTATGTAACGTCTTTTTCCTGCACCATGACAAGGAGAGTGAATTATTTTCTTCTGCTATGAAAGGTTTCAAATAATAAGAATATTATGTTTACCAGCACACTGCACAGATAACCAATCGAGATCACGGATGGTTTTGTAGAATGCAAGTGCATAAAATCCACACATCTGTGGGAAGTAGCACAAGCTGTATTTTAAAAACATAAACCTTACATCACTTCCAAACAATTCTCCCCAGTGACGGATTTATTAGCATTGGTTCTCAAAGTGCATTCTGGGTCTGACCTGCATTAGAATCACCTGCGTTAGAGTCACCTGGCCACTTGTAAAACATGCAGATTCCTGACCCCAGCAGCATACCCGTTAAATGAGAATCTCTGGGGATAGGGTCTTGGAAGTCTCACATTTAACAAATATCCCCAGGTGACTTTTAACTCATACCCAAACCTTAGAAACACTGATATATAACGTAGCATAGGATTTAAGAGCATCATCGACTTTGGAATCAGACAGATCTCGGTTTCAACCTCAGTTGTCCCATCTGCAGAATGATGATAATCATCCCTACCTCTTAAATCTGTCGCTGGGATTAACCAAGATGTGTGCCTAACAGACACTTCATGCTGCTGCTTGACTTCTGGCCCCGGCAAGCTGACTAAGGGCAGGAGTCTCCCATGGAGCTGAAGGGGGTGGAGGGATATCTGAAAGTGGGAAAAGGCGGGAAGAACTGAGACAGTGGACCAGTCAGTGGTGCAAGTTGTGATGGGAAGGGGATAAAGGGCTCCGGTGGCTGAGACAGGAATATTGGAGCATGGAGCACTGGTGGAGAGAGATGGATTACAATGATTTGGGGATATCTTTTCAGTGTGGTATAGCCTCAGATTTGACCTTTGAAACTGATTTGAAAAGACTTTAAAAATAAAAGGTACATTTCAAAATATCTAGTAGTCTGTTTTGAATTTCTTTTAGATAGATCACCATTCACCATCATGCATTTGAGAAGGTTTCAGTTAAACAGATATTAGATTAGATAGATAGGCAGATGGGTATCTCATTCCATCCCCTCCCCTAATTTTATGCCTTAGTCCTACATTCAAATAAACAAGCACAAGGAGAAGAAATAGGGACAGAGAGGGAAAACACAAAGTCAAACAGGGACTGGGCATAACATTTTGCATTAAAGCAAAGGACTCTGGGAATAAAAGGGGAGGGAAAGAATGGAGAGAACCTTGGAGTCCTGGTGCAGATGTAAAAATGTAAAAAGATGTAGGTTTTGGATGTGAGTATTCTGCAGAGAGCTTTCACAGGGAGATAAGGAATTATACCGTTACCACCACTCAGAAAAATAATCAAGGAAAAGTAGCCCCTACTCTAATTTGTCTTAAATTTCCATAAGTAATTTTTGTCTTGCTTCTTTTCAAGCAGTTCCTTTCTATGCCACCATCTTGTGGAACAGCCTCTCTCTGTAAACTCCTAGGGTCTAGGCTTAAAACCGCATATCATGAGGAGCTCCACAATCTGATTTTTGGCCTCCAGGACTTGCCATCCTTGGAGACTGGTAATGTCTGTGTGTGGTATTTTGGCTTTCTTCTTTCTGACAGCCGGTTAATTACCTCTATAGATACACAGGGATGAGCTGGGCCCTTGCATACTGGAAAGTCTTGCAGCAGCTGTGAGCCCTGAGGCCTGTTCTTTGATCTTAACCTCTCAGTGCCTTCTATGGATTCTTTGCATTCCTCCAGAAACCATTAATTGAGGTTTCTCCTGCACATTACACCCTTTTTCCCCCCTGCTTTATCTTTTATTAGTGATTTCTTACTGATTTACAAAATTACATATCAAGGCCAGGCTGTGGCACACCTGGCTAAGCATTTACATTACAGTGCACAAGGATCCAGGTTCAAGACCCCCCTCCCCACCTGAAGTGGGAAAGCTTCATGAGTGGTGAAGCAGGGCTGCAGGTGTCTGTCTGTTTCTCTTCCTGTCTCTCTGCCTTGCCCCTCTCAATTTCTCTGTCTCTATACAATAATAAATAATAAAATATGTTAATTTTTTTAATAAATTACATGTCAGCAGGGGTGGACACCATTCTCACCACCGGAGTTCTGAATCCCCAGTCTCTCCATTACAGTCCACCTTGGTTCTCCCAAGGTTGCAGACATGGGCTAACTATCATCTCTACAACTCTCTGTCTACATTTATACATAATTTCCCCCCTTGTCTTCCAGGTCCAGTCCTCTCTTCTCCTCCAAGCCACACATAATCCTATTACTTCATCCAAATATCTCCCCCCTTTTTATCCTCTTTCTCTCTGAGACCTGATGGAGCTGGAGTTCAGAGCCCTCTTATCCTCTCCCTTCTATCACTTTTCCCCCACTGGGAGTATGGATGAAAATTCTTTTGGGGGCTGCAGAAGAAGGGACTCTGGCTTCTGTCACATTACACCTCTTCATTGGAGAACTAGTGCTCCTTCATCCCATGGGAATAGAAGAGACCTTACAATCATATACTTAACAGCACATGGACCCAGGTTAGCCAATCATGGGATCTTCGTCTTCTTTAACTGCAGCGCTTGGTTGAGGTATAAGTTGATACTGGAACAGCAGATGACTTCATATTCAGATAATGTCTCCTGGCACTGAGTACTGTGAAAGGAATGAAAATTAGAAATAATTGCGCCTATTTTTTCTGAACTTTAAGAAGAAAGACACATGTAGTCAGAGAATAAAATCCTAAAAAGAAAAACAAAAACCCTCAAAGATTAAAGGACCAAGAAAGCACGTGTACCCCTATCTCTTCACCAGTCAAAGGTAGAGCTCTAAGGCGTGCGCCACTTACCCACAAGGGTCTCAGGCAGTCTGAGTTCTAATTTCCCCATCACAGCAACATGTTCAGGAACACTCACTTTGTTTACTTTCCCAACCCCCTTCTCTACCTCACTTCTCCATTCCTTCACAGTGCTTTCTGGAATCACTTTCTGAATGAAACACTCACACTCAGATTTTTATGGAGTAGGTAGAGTCATGGAGTCCCTCAAATATCTATACCCTAGATTTTTGGAGCCTATTAAGATATTAGGTTGCATGGTAAATAGGAATTAAGGTTGTAATTGATTGTAATTGAAGCTTGCTAATTCCGTGCTCTCAACAAAGAAAGGCCATCTTAGATTATCAGTCACTTCAATTCAATCACATGGCTGTTGAAAGTAGGAAAGAAAATTAGTAGATAAATGTCTTGTTAGCTTCAACTGTGGAAGATAGGGATCAGATGGCAAAGAATTCAGGAAGCCTCCAGAAGCTGAACAAGGCAAAGAAATATATTCTACTAGAAGTCTCCAGAAAGAAATGTGCCCTGTTGGTAGTCTTTATCTTAGAGATCTGTGTAAAATTTCTAATCTATGGAATGAAGAGGTAAAACATTTTTTGATGTATTTTAAACCACTAGGCTTGTGGCAATTTGTCACAGAAGCAGTAGAAAACGAATATATCTTCTCTCAGGATATACTTTAGGGAAAACCCAAATTTAAGATGATAATTGCTTTTCCTATTGTTTGTGAGGTGTTCAGTCCCAGTTTCCCTGATAGATGATGGGGCAAATGGTTGGTGGATCTGACTGCCAAAACAATGTAGAAAATCGAACTAATTTGTAATGATGTCTGGCTAATTACATTAAACCTCTGTCTCTTTGGCAGAGGAACTCTTACCTTGGAGCGCCAGATAAATCTCACTAGGGTAACAGTTTTAATTAGTCCAGCCTGGTTTTGTATATCCAGTGCCTAGTTCTGCATCTGTTGATATTTTTCATTCAAAATATAAAATGATCTAAACATTCCGGCATTAAGGAATAATTATTGTTAGAGATGCTGGTGGGCTCAGCCATTACCTGAATGCAAATGGTTTCAAATTATTTCTAGCATTGGGTATAATGTAATAGTTCTACAGATCTGCTAATGCAATGATCTTTTAAAGTGAAATCTTTTGAAATGAAGAACCATAACTTTCTTATTTATTTATTTATTTATTTATTTATTTAAATCCTTAAAGAATTGGCCTATCCCATTTGCTTAGTCAAAACTTGCTCCCCATTTCTGCCCTGTTAATAACCTTTCTCTCTCTCTCTCTCTGCTTTAGGACCAAGAGCTCTTTGATTAATCATTCTCAGTGTTAATATCAAACAGCCTTTGCATTCTTCAAACAGATTGCTGCTTCTGTTAAATAATGCCCTAAATATACAAAGCGGATAAATTATGACCATTGAGCCAATGGGAACAGAACTGAGCTCCAAAACTGTGTTGCAATTATAATGAAAAGAGACATAACTGATGAGCTCCATATCTGAACTTAAAATGATTTGTGAAGCCTAAGATCAAGAGAAGCAGAGACTGAGGTCTCAAGTTAGAGTTGCTATGATGAAGCATTAACTACTGGGGATAGAAAACATTTTGAAATTGTGTGTGTGTGTGTGTGTGTGTGTGTGTGTGTGTGTGTCTTTGAAACAGTTAAATGCTTCAAGGAGTACAACCTCTTTGGAGGGCAAAGGCCCAGAATGATATGCATCAGGGTTTAATTTCATTTCAGCCTATTGCTTATTTTAATTTATGAGGTGTGGAGAATATTAGTTTTTAAGATGATTTAATATTTTATGTTGTAAGTGATCTTCTGCAGTCAGTTTGTTAATTAGATACTGCAGACAGGCTGTTTAACATTATGTGTTGACTCTGCAGGAAAAAAAGGAAGAGAGAATCTTTCTGATAGGAAAAAAAATCCAAAGCACATCATCAAAGTTCTCTTACTGACTATGTGTTAGAGGTGCTTTGTGGCAGAACAAATTCATTTTGCCCTTAGAAAGCCTCCCTGAAAGTGCTGGGGATAATTGTAGCCCTCTGTTGTTTTGTTCCCTTAGAAGCTGTCTGACTCAGGCAGGAAAAGGAGAAAGAAATCTGAGCAACTTACTTAAATTAAAAAAAATATTTTCTGGGAGACTTAGGACAAGTTTGCAATCTAGATTCCATTGAGATGAATAGTCTTATTTTGATATCCTTGAAGGTCCTGGTTTGATAAATATAATTTAAAAATATTATTTTCAAAGACAAATAGGAAGTACTTATTACTTCATTTGAATTTTATTATACTTCATATAACTTTAAGGAGAATTGAAGTTATATCTAGATATATAGTTATAAATACACACACACTTATATCAGCTCCAGAATTTCAACTATGTCTATATAACACACACTGATATATACTCATGTGTGTATACACCATTTTATACAGTTTTGAAACTGTATGGCATCAATAATAACTACAATAACAGTAAAAAACACCAAGGGCAACAAAAGGGAAAATAAATAAATATATATATAAAAAAGAAATGAGTATAAACTTTCCTTCTGTGAAGTCTTGTCATCTGAGATAGTCTCTTTCTCTCAGTCATGTTATGGTATGTCAACAGAAATGTACTTTCTGACTCATTTCTTTTTTATATATATATTTATTTATTTTCCCTTTTGTTGCCCTTGGTGTTTTTTACTGTTATTGTAGTTATTATTGATGCCATCCCTCGTTGTTAGATAAGACAGAGAGAAATAGAGAGAGGAGGGGAAGATAGAGAGGGGGAGAGAAAGATAGACACTTACAGACCTGCTTCGCTGCTTGTGAAGTGACTCCCCTGCAGGTGGGGAACCAGGAGCTCAAACCACTGGAATCCTTATGCCGATCCTTGAGCTTCTTGCCACATGTGCTTAACCTGCTGTGTCTGACTCCCCTGACTCTTATTTCTAAGAGTTTGTTCCAAAAAGAAGAACAACTAAAATGGGACCAAAATGTTTCATAACTCAGTAGCTAGTGATTGGCTATTGAGTACTGGAAGTTTAACCACAACTATAATCAAGATCTCTCTCTCTCTCTCTCTCTCTCTCTCTCTCTTTCTCTCTCTCTCTCAAACGAAGTATAGCATATACCTTTCCTGGAAATAGTGGGTAAAATAGAAATACATCATTTCCAGCATGCAATATGAATGACATTTGGCACATAGTGGCTATTCAGCACTGTTGTTGCCAGATGCCCCTATTACAATCTTCACAGTACACTTTTAAGCATCAGTTGTCATTCCAACTAAAAAACAACTTTCACATCCAGTAACTACAATGTATAAATAAAAGATTGTCTTGGTCCTTCAGAGAAAAAATGTTTTATTTCTTAACATGGATTGTTAAGCCTCAAGACTTTGCTCCAATTAATTGCAATATACTGATATACTAATATCACCTAATAGAAACACATCATGTACATATATATATGTAATTATATATATATTTATATAATATGATAATGCCATCAACCAAGCCTCACTCTAAAGAAGGCATCTTTTTCCTATCTGCTGTTTTAATTTCATCATGATTTCTAAAAATTCTCTGATAGTGTACAGCTTCTTCACTGTTAATAGCCTTGAAATAGAAATGTGTTACTTTGCTTAGCAAGAGACATCTGCATACTGTAGAAAAACAAAACCATTTCAAATGATTAATACAGGAAGATGGTTATTCGTATTTTTAATGTGTGTTGTTTAAACTCAAATATGTTTACCCTCCAGCCATTTTTAGATATGTTATTCTGATGTATGATATAAATGTGTGGTGCTTTTAGGATCTACATAAAAGAAGAATGTTTGCCAGCCCATGCAATGCCTCCTGCTGCTTGTGGGCTGGGGTGTTTTGAATGTCACAGTTCTGCTATGGTACCTAAGGGGCCCTTTACCCAGGATGGTATAAATAAATAACTACTCCCAACATTTGGCCCTTCCACCATCTTTGATTGTGTCATCATGAAATTTGTCCTTGTGATAAACAAAAGTCTTTACCTTCACATTAAAGGAGCTCAGACTCTATTTGAAATGTCAAGTATATAATCCCTAAGAGGGCAATTGGACAGGTTCAAAAGTTTTCAGGTAGATGGATTATTATAGGTTTAGAAATTACAGTGAGGGAAGCCATCCATGCCTTTTTTCATTCACCCCATAGTCTTGAAAATCTCTTGCTATATCATAAATCTTTCTGTATCCATGACCCTGTTCTCTACCCACTTCACAAGTGGTCAGTCTCAGCCTCAGATTTACACACAGAACCTGGAACTGACCTCATCAGAGGACACAATTTATGTGGTGGAGCTGGTGACTGAGTGTGGAAGAGAATCCAGTTCTGCTGTCATCTAAATAAAATACTCCCATTGGACTGTTGGTGCTCACACATTTGTAGCATGCCAGTGCTTAAAGGGATCTTCAAGTACATTAATTATTTCAGCTCCTTCTTTTTACTGGTGAGATGAAACCACAGGGATACCTGATGTCTGCATAACAAGGAAAATTGTCTCTTTCTCATGTGGAGTGATGAACTATATTCATAATCTCTTTAAGAAATTATTCCCTTTAACAATGTAAGCCCGGTGTCAGAATTCAATCGGTTTACAAATTTGAAACATTAAGTGCTTAGACTAAAGGAATATACACTCAGAACTGAAATCTAGGCAGTTAAAGAACTTGAGCCATTCAGTCTATTTTCTTTCTGACATATTGATTAATTAATGACTTAAAAGTTCATAGAATCACAATTTAACATCATCTTCATCACCAAAGGTCTGTGTCCCCTCCTCCAACCCCCTATGGAGGACCTGAAAATCCACCCTCTCCTCAGTCTTTTACTTTGGTGCAACATGATTCCATCCTGACTTCCCTGGGTAGACAACCTCACCAATATGTCCTTGAACATCACTTCTCCAGAACCATACTCCACTAAGGAAAGACAGAAACAGGCTGGGGGTATGGATCAACCCGCCAATGTCCATATCTAGCAGAGAAGCAGTTACAGAAGCTTGAACTCCCCAATTTCTGCACCCCATAAAGAATTTTGATCCATACCCCCAGAGCGGGAGAAATGTTATAGAAAGATCATCAGAGGGCTCTGAACTCCATCAGGACCCATAGAGAGAAGAGGGGAAAAGGGAGACATTTGAAAGTAGCAATAGGTGTAGGTATGACTTAGTAAGGAAGTGAAAGCAGGACCATATAAAAATGGGCAAATACATATATAAGTCTAGATAGTTATAGAAATAATAGTTGAGGGTCAAGCGGTAACGCAGCAGGTTAAGCACACATGGCGCAAAGAGCAAGGACTGGTGTAAGGATCCTGGTTCAAGCCCCCAGCTCCCCACCTGCAGGGGGGTCACTTCACAGTGGTGAAGCAGGTCTGCAAGTGTCTATCTTTCTCTCCCCTTCTCTGTCTTCCCCTCCTCTCTCCATTTTTCTCTGTCCTGTTCAACAACAACCCATCAGTAACAACAACAGTAATGACCGCAATGGCAATAAAACAATAAGGGCAAAAAAAAAAATGGGGAAAATGGCCTCCAGAAGCAGTGGATTCATGGTGCAGGCACCAAGTCCCAGCAATAACCCTGGAGGCAAAAAAAAAAAAAAAAAAAAGAAAGAAAGAATAGTCAACTCATATCTGTGAGCTTGGGAGGACTATTGCCATTTCCAATGGAGGGAAGTGGGGACACAGAACTCTGGTGGTGGGAATAGTGTGGAATTGTATAACTGTCACCTGGACATCCTTGAGGAAACACTCACGAAAGACATGTCTCTGATATCTGATTACTGTAAAAAAATGGCGACTAATCCCTAGCACTGCAAAAATGGTATCATCTGTTTTCCATCTACACCATGCCTCGGCCTCGCATGAGCTTAATGTGCAGCTTGACGATACGAGAATCCGGCATGAAGCCCAGCCAGTCTATCTTGGCGTTACTCTCAATCGCACCCTGTCATTTCACGAACATCTCATAAAAACTGCAGCAAAGGTGGGCGCGAGGAATAACATCATTGCAAGACTGGCCAGCTCCTCATGGGGCGCGAGCGCTTCCACACTACGATCATCCTCTCTGGCATTATGCTATTCCACTGCAGAATACTGTGCCCCAGTATGGTTCCGTAGCCCCCATGTCCACTTGGTCGATTCCAAATTATATTCCTCCATGAGGATAATTTCTGGAACCATCCGTTCCACCCCGGTTCCATGGCTGCCAGTTCTTAGCAACATCGCCCCACCAGATATTCGTCGGGATGTGGCATCATCTAAGTTCATTTCCCACGTCTACGCTCGACCGGACCTGCCAATATACGCGGATATCTTCGCCCACCCTGTCCAACGTTTGACGTCTTGTCACCCAATCTGGTCCCCTATGCCTACACTGAACTTCTCTGTTCCAGACTCTTGGAAACAGAGTTGGCAGTCAGCTGAGGTAAAGAACAAACACCTCATCACAGACCCCTGCAAGCATCAACCCGGCTTTGACCTAGCACGTTATGATTGGGCCCTCCTCAATCGCTATCGAACAGGCCATGGCTGGTGCGCCACTATGTTCCATCGCTGGGGAGCCAGAGACGACCCGAACTGCCCCTGCGGCTACAGACAGACTATGACCCACATAGTCAACGACTGCCACCTCTCCAGATTCAAAGGAGGTCTCGAAACTTTACATCAGGCTCAACCTGACGCTGTTAACTGGCTACAGAAGAATGACAAACGCTAGAAGAAGAAGAACTGTCACTTCAGAATTTTGTAAATAAATATTAAATCACTAAGAAGTTTTTTTTTAATATTTATTTATTTATTGGCTAGACACAGCCAGAAATTGAGAGGGAAGGAGGTGATAGGAAGAAAAACAGAGAGACACCTGCAGCACTGCTTCACAACTCATAGAGTTTTCCCCTGCAGGTGGGGACCAGGGACTCGAACTTGGGTCCTTGGGCACTATAACATGTGTGTTCAACCAGGTGCTCCATCACTCGGCTCCCTTGCTAAGCAGTTTTTAATTAAGAAAAAAGGTGTGCCCTCCGGTCAACAGGACAGCTCACATAAGTGGGTGACTACCTTGTCATGCATGTGACTCTGGTTCCCCTTTGCTCCAAGGAAGTTGCAGTGTGTGTGTGTGGGGGGGGGTTGTCTCTTTCTGTCTCTTTCTACCTGAAAAAGACAACCAGGAACAGTGAACTCTCCATGAACACACACACACACACACACACACATGAAAGTGAAATACATGCTCCTTTCACAATCTAAAAGCATTAACAACAGAGACCTTAAGCCCTCAGAGTTCATAGCCAGGGAGCAAACTCTTTGTCTTCTGGCCATTGTCCCTGGAGCTACAAGAAGATCTTTGATGGTATCTGTGATGAAACTAGGAGACACAGGAGAAGTTCTTTCCTGCCCCAACAGGATGTAGACCCAACATATTTCACAATAGATAATTAAGGTGTTCAAATGAGATGTTCTTTAGTCTTCACTCAACTCAATGATTAGCATACCTTATTAGGTAGATGTTACAAGACGCACTTAAAAACAGTGGAGAAAGAATAGATTATTTAGTAAGTAGCATTGGGGGAAAAAGGATTCACATCTGGAAAACATAAAGCTATATCTTACCCCTCGACTCTATATGACCATAAATTCCAAATGGATCAGAGACTCAGATGATATAAATAAAACCATAAAATTACTAAATGAATCTGGTAGAAGTTTAATCCATTGAATGTAAGGTCGTTTTTAGCTCATTTAAAATCTAAGAGTCATAAAAAATTGATCAATGTGGGAAAAAAAAACTATAACACACTCCTGTTAAAGTAGAAAAATTCACAAGTCAGGAAAAATATTTGCAACCCACATATAACAAATGACTAATTTGTCCATTAGATTGAAATTTTTGCAACTAAAGAAACACAATTTTAACACATGGATGGGAAAACTGGGTAAAATATATAAACACAGCTCACAGAAAATGAAATATGAAAGGCTTGTCATCATCTGGAAGTGTGTTTGACTCCACTCATAGTAAAAGATATGCTAATTAGAACTACACTGAGATACCTGCTCTCTCATATCAGATTGGAAAAAGTCCAAAAGTTTGATCACAGACTCCATTGGTGAGTCCATCGAAAACAGACTCTCTCATAAACTTCTCGTGGGAGTATATGTTAACATAACCCCATATGGAGAGCAATTTAGCAAAATCCATCAAAATTACAAATGCCTATTTCTTTTGCCCCAGTAATTTCACTTCTGAAAATTTATGTTACATATGCACTTGCAGATGAATGAGAGGACATATGTTTAAGATATTAATCACAGAGTTGCTTATAAGGCTAAAAAAAAAAAGACCTTAATAGTTAAATTCAGTAACTTGTTTGAATAAACTGCTTAAGTAACTGATAATACACTTATAAAAAAGAATATTTTAGGACATAGAAATAATGAATAGCAGACTCACTATGGTGGTATGAAAATATCTTTCAGAGATAATTGAATGATAAAAAAGCAAAAAAAAAAAAAAAAAAAAAGGGAGTCGGGCTATAGCGCAGCGGGTTAAGCGCAGGTGGCGCAAAGCACAAGGACCGGACTAAGGATCCCGGTTCGAACCCCGGCTCCCCACCTGCAGGGAAGTCGCTTCACAGGTGGTGAAGCAGGTCTGCAGGTGTCTATCTTTCTCTCCTCCTCTCTGTCTTCCCCTCCTCTCTCCATTTCTCTCTGTCCTATCCAACAACGACAACAACAATAATAACTACAACAATAAAACAACAAGGGCAACAAAAGGGAATAAATAAATAAAATTTTAAAAAAGCAAAAAAAAAAAAACCTGAAGAGTGTGTAAGGTAAGCTGCCTTTCATATTAAGAAGTGAACTAAGAACCTAAATTCATATTTGTTATTACGTACCCCAAAAAATGAACTGGAAGTATTTACAAGAAAGTAAATAGTGATTCTTAGTAAGAGGTAGGTATAAGAACTAGGTCGGCAGTACATAAATGTAATTGTTTATCCTTATGTATATTTTGAGAATTGGACAAATACATATTTTCAAAATCTTTCAATCAAAGGAAAAAATTCCTTTCTTTCAATCCTGGATTCTAACTATACTTTCTTTTTTTAATTTTAATTTCTTTATTGGAGTATTAATGTTTTACATTGGACAGTAAATACAATAGCTTATACATGCATAACATTTCTAGTTTTCCACATAACACAACCCCCACTAGGTCCTCTGTCATCATTTTTGGACCTGTACTCTTCTCCCCACCCACCTCAGAGTCTTCTACTTTGGTGCAATACACCAACTCCAGTTCAGGTTCTACTTGTGTTTTCTCTTCTGATGATGTTTTTCAACTTCTGCCTGAGAGTGAGATCATCTCATATTTATCCTTCTGTTTCTGACTTATTTCACTTAACATGATTTCTCCAAGCTCCATCCAGGATGAGCTGAAAACGGTAAAGTCACCATTTTTAATAACTGAGTAGTATTCCACTGTGTATACAGACCACAACTTGTTCAGCCACTCATCTGCTGTTGGACACCTGGGTTGCTTCCAGGTTTTGGCTATTACAAGTTGTGCTGCCAAGAACATATGTGTACACAGATCTTTTTGGATGGGTGTGTTGGGTTCCTTAGGATATATCCCCAGGAGAAGACTTACAGGATCATTGGGCAGGTTCATTTCTAGCCTTCTGAGAGTTCTCCAGACTGTTCTCCACAGAGGTTGGACCAATTTACATTCCCACAACAGTGCAGAAGGGTTCGTCTGAACCCACCACCTCTCCAGCATTTGTTGCTGCTACTTTTTCTAATGTATGACATACTCACAGGAGTGAAGTGGTATCTCACTGTTGTCTTTATTTGCATTTCTCTGACAATCAATGACTTGGAGAATTTTTTCATGTGTTTCTCAGCCTTTTGGATCTCTTCTGTGGTGAATATTCTATCCATGTCCTCTCCCAATTTTTGGATGGGGTTATTTGTTTTCTTGTTGTTGAGTTTGGCAAGTTCTTTATATATTTTGGTTATTAAACTCTTGTCTGATGTATGGCATGTAAAGATCTCCCATTTTGTGAGGGGTCTCTCGGTTTGGGTAGTGGTTTCTTTTGCTGTGCAGAAGCTTTTTAACTTGATGTAGTCACATAGGTTTATGCTTTGCCTTAGTCTTCTTTGTAATTGGATTCGTGTCATTGAAGATGTCTTTAAAATTTATGCAGAAAAGAGTTCTAATAATATTTTCCTCTAAGTATCTGATAGTTTCTGGTCTAACATCCAGGACCCTGATCCACTTGGAATTTACTTTTGTATTTGCTGAAATATAATGGTTCAATTTCATTCTTCTGCATGTTTCAACACCATTTATTGAAGAGACCAGTGGGCATAAGGATCCCAGTTAGAGCCCATGGCTCCCTACCTGCAGGGGAGTGGCTTCACATGTGGTGAAGCAGGTCTGTAGGTGTCTATCTTTCTGTCCCCCTCTCTGTCTTCCCCTCCTCTCTCCATTTCTCTCTGTCCTATCCAACAGCAACAACAATAACTACAACAACAAAACTAGGGCAACTAAAGTGAATAAATAAATAAATATTTAAAAAAAGAAAACCATCCGTAGTACAAAACTTCAAAATTCAGTATCCTGGGCGTCAGGTTGTAGCACACCTGGTTAAGCATACATGTTGCAATGCACAAGGACCCTGGTTCAAGACCCGGTCCCCACCAGCAGGGGGAAATTTTTGTGAGTAATGAAGCAGTGTTCCAGGTGTCTCTCTCTCTCCTTCTCTATCACTCCCTCCCCTTTTGATTTCTGACTGTCTCTATCCAATAAATGAATAAAAATTATTTTTAAAAAACTAGCAAAAATTTAATATCCTAGATTTTTTATTATTTTTTTTTTTGACAAACAAGGTATGGTACCAGCTAGAGATGTTTTTGGTTTCTCTCAATATCACCTTTTTTGTAGAGTTCCATAATATCCTTTGTTATGTATACTGCAATATATTTGAAACTCGATTCTAAATATAGCCCTTGCTTATGCAGGGCTGTAATAGTTTCCTCAGATTTACATTGACACCTTTTTATTAATGCTCTAGAATTATACAGTGGGCCTCTACATTCCTTTCATTTCTGGTTTCCCTCTTAGCTTTATTTAGTTTACATTCCATTATGATTAATTTTCAATCCAAATATCTGTTCTTGGTCGCTCATGCAAGTCCCTTATATATCATTCTTTCTTCCTCTGTCCTAATCCACTTCAGGCAGATGAGAGCTGATGGTAAAATTCTATTAGCTCAGTGTATATTTGTACATCAACCATATACTTTTATAATCACATCATCAAATTTCAGGACTGAGCCCATTTCCTTAATGCAACAAAGAATTCCTTTCAGGGCTGTCCAATAAAATTTTCCATGAGGACTGAAGTGTCCCCTTTCTTCCTTCCCTCCTCCCTTCCTTCCTTCATTCTTTTCTTCTTTCTTTCTTTCTTTCTTTCTTTCTTTCTTTCTTTCTTTCTTTCTTCCTTTCTGTCTTTCTTCCTTCTTTCCTTCCTTCCTCCCTTCCTTTCTCTTTCTTTCTATTTTAATTTAACTTATTTTACCTCCATGGTTATCGCTGGGGCTCAGTGCCTATACTATGAATCCACTGCTCCTGGAAGCCATCTTTTTTCCATTGTTGTTGTTGTAGTTGCTGTTATTATTGTTGTTGTTGTTGAATAGAACAGATAGAAACTGAGGGGGGAGAGACAAAGAGGGGGAGAGGAAGATAGACACCTGCAGACCTGCCACACAGCTTGTGAAGAAACCCCCCCTGCAGGTGAGGAGCTGAGGGCTCGAACTGGGATCCTTGCACACATACTATGTGCTCTTAACCCAGTGCACTACTGCTGGGCCTCTATTATTATTTTTTGTTTATGTATTCATTTATTTTTTTGCCACCAGGGATATCCTTGAGGTTTGGTGCCAGCACTATGAATCCACAGCTCCTGGCAGCCATTCTCCTTTCTACTTTATTTGTATTTGACAAGACAGAGATATTGAGAGGGAAAGGGAGATAGAAAGGGAGAGAGAAAGATTGATCGCTACAGGCCTGCTTCACCACACATAAAGTGTTCCCCCTGAAGGTATGTCCTGAAGGAGTAGAGACTCGAACCCAGATCCTTGTGCATGGTGATATGTGTGCTTAACTGAGTGCACCACTGACAGCCGGATTGAAATGATTTTTAGTTGTGTTGTGCAAAATAGTAACCCGCTCGTAGCTATCAAGAATTTCAAAAGTAACTACAACAGTGGAAGGATTGTATGCTTAGTCTGATTTTATTTAAATCAATGCATTTTAAAGGGTGACGGGGAGAATAAGATGTAAATGCAAGGTATTTGACTCCAAAGAATAGTCACCCATCCAAACAGCAGTTGCCAAACATAGAGAGGTCACAGTAGCAAGAATCTTTGGGTATTCCAAGATGTTGAAGCTTTTTGCTTGGTTAAGAGTGGTCCTCACAAACAGGGGATGGTTTCTAGGTAGTCAAGATATGGAGCACCTGCCATTCCTCCTACACTCAGGAAGCATCAGCAATATTTAGAGTTCTAGGTGGGCTCATTAAGATGCAAGGCAAGGGGGTGGGGCGGTCGCACAGTGGGTTAAGTGCAAGAACCAGCCTAAGGATCCTGGTTAGGGCCCTCGGCTCCCCACCTACACTCCAGGTTGAACTCTGTGTTCTGAGAGTGTAAGGAATAAAAGGCAAATGAAGGAGGAGGAGCTGGAGAAAGCTGCAGCTTATCATGTTCTGAGCCTAGAGATATAGGCTCACCGGGTGTGCCACCATCTGGCCCCCAGAATATTGAATTTTGGAGTTTTGTACTATGGGAGATTTTTTTTAAAAAAATTTATTTATATATTCCCTTTTGTTACCCTTGTTTTGTTGATGTAGTTATTATTGTTGTTGTTGGATAGGACAGAGAGAAATGGAGAGAGGAGTGGAAGACAGAGAGGGGGACGAAAGACACCTACAGACCTGCTTCACCGCTTGTGAAGCGACTCCCCTGCAGGTGGGGTTCGCTTCACAGGAGGTGAAACAGGTCTGTAGGTGTCTTTCTCTTCCCCTCCTCTCTCGATTTGTCTTTGCCCTATCCAACAACAGCAATAACAATGACAACAACAAATGGGAAAAAATGGTGGCCAGGAGCAGTGGACACTAGTGCAGACACAGAGCCTCAGTGATAACCCTGGAGGCAAAAAAAAAAAAAAGACGCAAGGCTAATTCCTAGTACTTCACTATCCATCAGGAACTGGGGGGGGATTATCATATGAATTATGCACCCCTGTGTATCTGCACCAAACAAATATACCTAAAAGGAACTAAGATACTGGACTTGTGAAAATAACCATAATGTTAGATCTCCCCTACTGTAGGTAATAAACACAGCACTAATCATGCAGGCAGACACTAGCTCAGGACCTCAGTGCAGTTCTGCCAGTGAAGGAAACTGCCCTTTCTAGGCTCAGAACTTGATAAGCTGCATCTTTCCCCAGTTCCTCCTGCTTCATTTGCCTTTTATTCCTTGCTTTTATTCCACTCTCAGATTCACAGAGCTCAACCCAGAGTTTAAAGTTCTTCACAGTCCAGGGGCATATTCCATCATTGCTTTGTTCTATCTTTGTCTCATAAATTCTCCACTCTTAAGCTCTACTCATACATATTTATGTATACTTCCTACAACACGTACTTGTCTAGTCTAATGCCTAAATTGTTGGCAGTAATGACCTAGTATCTTTTTTTAAATTTTATTTATTTTGATTGAACCGAGAGAAATTGAGAGGTGATGGAGAAAGAGGGGGAGAGTAACAGAGAGACAACTGCAGCATTGCTTCCTCATTTGTGAAGATCTTCCTGGCAAAGTGGCACTGCCTAGCCCCTTCACATCTCCAACTATCTAAACGCCATTCACACTCCTGGTTCACTTCAGACTGTTCGTCCTCAGAAGCACCTTCTATACAATTCACAGCTGCATGTGTTCATTGTCCTTTAGCGGTTTATAGCGGTTTTGAAACCAAAGAAAGACCCAACACTGGCTGCCAGCTATAGACCAATTTCTCTCCTCTCTTGAGAGGCTGCTTCTGTCACATATTTCTCATCTTACAGAGAAATTCCTATCACCCGCCCAAGCTGGTTTCCGCCCAGGAAGATCCACCTGCGAATAAGCCCTGGCCCTCTCAACTTACATTGAAAATGGATTCCAGAAGAATTTAAAGACGGGTGCTGTCTATGTTGATCTCACAGCAGCCTATGACACAGTTTGGCACCGTGGTCTCCTAGTCAAGATCTCAAGATGCCTGCCTCCATGGGTGGCCAACACTATATCTTTTCTTCTCCAAAACAGAAGATTCCGGGTGCATCTGGGTGACAAGTCTAGCAGATGGAGACTTGTCTCAAGTGACCTCCCCCAGGGCTCTGTTCTGGCTCCTACGCTATTTAATATTTACATCAATGACCTCCCAGAAACTTCTTCAAGGAAGTTCATCTATGCCGATGACATCTGCTGTGCAACTCAGGCATCCAAGTTCGACATCCTCGAGGAAACACTCACGAAAGACATGTCTCTGATATCTGATTACTGTAAAAAAATGGCGACTAATCCCTAGCACTGCAAAAATGGTATCATCTGTTTTCCAACTACACCATGCCTCGGCCTCGCGTGAGCTTAATGTGCAGCTTGGCGATACGAGAATCCAGCATGAAGCCCAGCCAGTCTATCTTGGCGTTACTCTAGATCGCACCCTGTCATTTCACGAACATCTCATAAAAACTGCAGCAAAGGTGGGCGCGAGGAATAACATCATTGCAAGACTGGCCAGCTCCTCATGGGGCGCGAGCGCTTCCACACTATGATCATCCTCTCTGGCATTATGCTATTCCACTGCAGAATACTGTGCCCCAGTATGGTTCCGTAGCCCCCATGTCCACTTGGTCGATTCCAAACTATATTCCTCCATGAGGATAATTTCTGGAACCATCCGTTCCACCCTGGTTCCATGGCTGCCAGTTCTTAGCAACATCGCCCCACCAGATATGCGTCGGGATGCGGCATCATTTAAGTTCATTTCCCACATCTACGCTCGACCGGACCTGCCAATATACGCAGATATCTTCGCCCACCCTGTCCAATGCTTGATGTCTCGTCACCCAATCTGGTCCCCTACGCCTACACTGAACTTCTCTGTTCCAAACTCTTGGAAACAGAGTTGGCAGTCAGCTGAGGTAAAGAACAAACACCTCATCGCAGACCCCTGCAAGCGTCAACCCGGCTTTGACCTAGTACGTTATGATTGGGCCCTCCTCAATCACTATCGAACAGGCCATGGCCGGTGCGCCGCTATGTTCCATCGCTGGGGAGCCAGAGACGACCCGAACTGCCCCTGCGGCTACAGACAGACTATGACCCACATAGTCAACGACTGCCACCTCTCCAGATTCAAAGGAGGTCTCGAAACTTTACATCAGCCTCAACCTGACGCTGTTGACTGGCTATGGAAGAAGAATTGTCCTTTAGAATACCAGGCTACTGAAGTTAGTGCTGCTGTTTTGGCATTTACTTCATATATCCTTGTGCTGTGGGCATGAACAAGTTTATCTACTTCCCTGTGAGCAATTTCAGGATGGAGTCTGTGTCACTCTTATGTTTTTGTTTTTAACTATAGAATTTCATTAAGTAATAGTTCATAGTATAGTATATATTTTTTTACCACTCCCATCATCAAAGATCGATGTCCCTATCTCCACCCCCAGAGATAACCACTAGAGTCCTCCAGGTCTTAGATATAGATTGACTTTTTTCCCCACATTCTTATGCTTAATTCTCTATATTTCACATATGAGTGAAATCATTCTGTAGTCACTTATCTTTTATATGTCCATGAGTGCCTGACATATACTGGGTCTTCAGAAAGGACGATCTTCAAAGTGTTTTACGGACAGTTTTACATAGGAGGAAAATTTTAGCTAGTCAAAAGAAAAAAGAAAGAAAGAAAGAAAGAAAGAAAGAGAGAAACAATGAAAGAGATCTTTTACTCCAGAAGATAAAAGAGTCCATGTAGTTCTGTGCATTTATCTAAAAAGTACTTTATTGTGTAATGGGACATTTTCCAAACCAAAGGTGGCAATCAGTGTACACATGTGCCTCAAGGCAAGTATTTTTAAATTTTTTATTAGTTGTTAAATAGTGGTTTACAAGATTACTAGGGTTTAATTCCACACATCAGTCACAACCAAAGTTCTGTGCACCCCTTCTCCTGTGATAACTGCCATCATTACCACAACATATCTATCTCTATATCTATTTATTTATTTATTTAATTTTTACCGGAGCACTACTCAGCTTTGGCTTATGGGAGTGCAGAGGACTGAACCTGAGACTTAAGAGCCTCAGGCTCTTATTTCTTTACATAACCATTATGCTATCTACCCCCACCCTAATTTTATTTTTTAATATTTTGTTTATTATTGGATAGATACAGAGAGAAATTGAGAGGGGTGGGGGAGATAGAGAAGGAGAGAGACAGAGAGAGGCACCTGCAGCCCTGCTTCACCACTCATGAAGCTTTCCCCCTGCAGGTGGAGACCAGGAGTTTAAATCTGAGTCCTTTCACATTGTAATGTAAGCATTTAAACAGATGTGCTGTGGGGATATGGCAGGCAGGTCCAGCAGGGCTGACATCCCAATTATCTGAGACCCGTAGGAGTTTACCCAAATAAAAAGCCTCCTTGCCCCTCCTCCCTCTCCTCAGCCAGCCTTGTTGCCAGCATTCTGCACCTGGCCCAAGTGCAGAATGTTTATCGAAACTGCTGCCCAGATTATAGTTGAATTTCCATTTCCTGCAGGCAAAAGAGTGTTTCCACAAATAGGTTAACCATTGAGATTGCATCAACCTTTGCCCTAGTCCGTTCCTGATAAGACCACAACTTCCCTGTCCCCAGTGTGTTCCTGCTTCATTTCATTGACCTTTACAGTGATGAGTCCTACCATACTTCCTTTTTCCTGCTTGCTTCTCAAGTATAAGAATACCTTTGTGTAACCCAATAAACGCACTATCTTCTACCATTGTGTCCAGAGAAGTCTCTGTATGCTCGCCCCCACCATGGCCTGTTCTCCTCCTCCTCCACACCTCTCTGGTGGCCAACAGACTGGTGGGTGTGGGGTGGTCAATACAGGCCATCCAGAGCTTGCCCCAAAGTGTGCCACCATCTGGCCCCTCATATATTTTTTTAATTACCAGCAACACTTAAATTTATGGAGCATTCATACAAGAATCCATGCTTTCACATTTTCATACATATATATAACTGATCTGGTGTATTGGTCATCATTCCTCTCTGGCAGCTTGTCAATATACCATAGTCCATGTCTAGCTGACTGCCCTCAGATCCTTTAAGAACCTCATTTTCTTCACTGAAGTTTATGTACAAAGAGTCCTGGTATAGCCTTAATGATGATATGATCTACCCATATCATTTATAAAGCTCACAATGTCAATTATTTTTTTATCATGCTGGTCCTGATGACTGTCATGAATCATAGGCATGTGCCCTTCCCCACTTTATCTGCAAGAGTAATTTTTAGACATTAATCAAGGGACCTAGAGTTTAGAGCAAAAGACATACTTGTCGAAAATAGAAGTGGCAGACTGAAAAAGGAATACAGAATGTGAGACCTACGTGATATTGGATGCTAACATGTGATTTCACATCCATAACACCTTTTGTGTGAAGATTTCCAAGTAGATTCCAGACAGTAATTGAGTCTCACAGCACTTGATTAGAAGGGGCAGTGTATTCTTCATTCTCTGATACAGGACACTAAGACACTGTTTGTTCACCAAGTAAGGACTTCTCTGCAAAAGAACTGGTAGTCAAATTGAATTATCTTCATTTCTAGCTCCTTCCCTAATCACTCATTCTTACTCTTTGGTTTCAAGAGTAATTTATGTTAGATCAATCTAGACTCACTCTCAGAATTTAATCAATACCATCTGCAACTCATAGATCCTCTTTGGCTAAAGTGTAATCTTCAGAAAAATGCAAGGACTAAAGAGGGTAAACATGGAAAATTTAAAACCTGGGTTATTTTCTAACTTGTAGGCAAATGTCAGTGTTTCAAAGCCATCACATTCCATTATTGACAGTTGCTTTCTCTCCTCCTTCCTGACCCCCTCACATCTCAAACTAGTCAGAGATCAGTAGTGATGCACTTGCTTGTGATCAGCATTTATTTTAATGTCTTATTCCTGAAACACCTGCAGGGAGACTTCCAATTTCCTTGATCCACAAGAATATTAAATTTTTAAGAAAATAGGGATTTTGTTAGCTATATAACCCTTGAAGTGTCTAGCAAGTGCTGTCAGATTAGAAAAGAATAATAAACCACCTCTTAATTTTAAATCAATTACTTTAATCACACTTTAAATGAATCATTTAAAGTCCTGATTTATATAATGTCTCTAAAAACAATATTTCCAGGGTGTAGGAATTTATGATATTTTGAATAGGAGTTGGTCAGAATATAGTCTTTGTAGTAATAATTACTGATGCAGATCATGACTCCTGAAATATTTTTTCAAGGTCATCATCCTATCCAAGTAACAAAGGGGGAGAGAGAGAGAGAAGAATGCAGGAATTAAATATTAAATCTTAGGGGTGTTTTGTTTTTACCAGGTTTATTAGTTAATCTTTCCACTCTGGGAAGGTGGGATTAAATTCTACTTGGGAAAAGATAATTTAAGAGTTTTTCTCCTATATATTTTTGGAACCAAGAACAGAATATGAATATCGGGATGTGCCTAGAAATCTTTGTAGTAGGAAACAAACTATACAGACAGAGGTTAGCTTGTGTGTCATGTCCTCACAGCAGGACTTCATATGAGCAGATGACAGTTTCTGATAGTCTAAGTGTGCTTCAGGTAAGCAATTCAAAGTTGATTCACCTTAAGTTTGGGGCAAGTGTTAGCCTTTATTGTCACCTGGTGAGAGAGTGTTCAGCCTCAACCTCAGCCTTTTCTGATTTGCCCCATTAAAGACCCTGGCCTCTTGAGGCTGTTCCTTCTAGATCATCCCTTTCTACTAGGACTTGATCATCAACTTATTCCATCTGTCATCCCTTCTTACAGCCATGTGACCCACCCTGGTTCATTTCACATTCTGTTTTTCTAAATTACATTGTTCTCCGGAGTCTGTTGCCCAACTGAAAAGAGTTACATATTCTTTCTGTGTTAGTTAATCGAAGTATCAATCATTCTGTAACCACCTGTACTACCCTTAACCTTTGTCCTGTCTCCCAAATCAAAACCCATTTCTCACTTCCATATGTCAACGCCAGCCCCATGCATTGATTAAATGTCTTTCATTTGAAAGCACACAGTCCTGCTCTCCTTGCCTATGTCTGAATGTCTCCCATATGCTGTCCATGCAAGTCTAATTCTTCTGTTCTCTTCTTCTGGAAAGTCATTCTTCATTGTAATAAGTTGCCCAAAGTAAATGTATTCATCATATTTTTCTCTGACAACCATGTTTCTCCACTACGGGAAATTAAATACTGCAACATATGGCCTGAGCAGCAAACTTTAGTGCTTGTACGCTCAATTGTTTTAACACATTGCTGCCTTCACATCATATTCTGTTTGCCACAAGCATGTCAGGCTTCCGCTTGACATATGCATAAGACATGTTAATGGCAAAAAAAAGAAACCAGCTGAAGCTGACAATATGACGAAAGAAGGGTAAGTGCCTATTAATTACTAAAATTCCCTCTTTTCCCACTATTTAGTGTGTGTGTGGGGGGGACCAAATGAATGCCTTCTGAACATGCCACCACATTAGCCTGCTGTGGTGCCATCTGACAGATTTTTTTTTTTAAACCCTAAGTACTCAGGAAAAGCTTTGTGTAGATTCAGCAAAGCCCAAATAAATGGCACCAACATTATTCTTTTTGTCACGGACTCAATGGCTCTCTCCTTTCTGCTTCCACAGCCGCCACTCACACAATGAACAGGACGTGACTGCGGAATGTTTGATGCCACCCCTTAAGCACACTGGCATACACTGCAGTACTCTTTCCTCTTATGGGTGCAAACTCCTACAAACATGTATTCTAATGTGATATGTGTTCTGGACATGTGTAGCCTGAAAATATGGATCATTGCTTCACAGGCTACAGTGTTTAATTGTTTAAGAATCTTTGAGTTGATTGATTTCAAATTCATCTTTCAGTTTAGTGATTTTGATCCCAAAATTTACTCATAAGAGTAGTTGGGAAAGAGACTTTTTGTTTTGACTTCAGGAGCTGAATATGCCAGAGAAATGATGTAGTCTTATGCTAGAGAGATAGCACAAGGGTTATGTGAAATATTTTCATGCTTGAGAGTCTAATGTCCTAAGTTCAATCCTCAGCACCACTGTCCAGCCAGAACTGAGCAGTGCTCTGGTAGAAAACAAACAGTAAACTAGAAAAAAACTATTCTCTCTTTCCCCCTTACACCCACTCACAAAACAAATAAATATAAATTTAATTAGTAAGAATTGAAGCAATCATTTATTTACAATTAGTTTTCACTTGCTGGTTCTTTAATTTTTATTAATATCCTTTAATTTTCAGAAATAAACTAACATCTTTATGTCCCTCAAAAACAAAATATTTTTAATAGTTTTTAAGTGGATACAACATGAAATTTTCTTTTTTGTTGCCCATTGTTGTTATTATTATTGCTATCATTATTGTTGAATAGGGCAGAAAGAAAGAAATTGAGAGATGAGGGGAAGACAGAGAGGGGGAGAGAAAGACAGACACCTGCAGACCTGTTTCACAACTTGTGAAGCGACCCCCCTGCAGGTGGGGAGCAGGAGCCTCGAGCTGGGATCCTGTTGACGGTCCTTGCAATTCGCGCTGTGTGCACTTAACCCACTGTGCTAACATCTGACCCCCAAAATTTACTTTTACATAAACAAGTTAAAGTTATATTTGTGCCATAGGTTTTACTTGAAGCTAGAGGACACCCAAAGGCCAGTAGGTTTCCTGGAGATTCTGGGTCTGATGAGTCTCTAGCTTTATGACATATTCCAAGACCTCATGTCTCCTGGGGTTTCAGTCTATCAATAACTATCATCATGAACTCAGTGTCAGCCACTAATTATGTCACATTAACTGAAACTATTAATCAAAAGAAACAATTTCTGAAAATACCCATTTGTGACTCTGACCCATGACATGAAGTGTGACACAGAGAGTTCTGTCCCTGGACATCAAGAAATTGGTCTTCTGTAGAACAGATTTCCATTGTCTTTATCAGCCTGTAATTAGTGACACTACCAGAAACAGTACTTTGAAACTCAGTAATTTTTATCAAGGCATTATCAACTGCATTGCAGAGTCATCTTTTTTTTTTTTTTTTTCTACAAAGACCTATGACAAACCTTTCTCCCAGGCTTCATTACCAGGAGTAGTTAAGCCATGTCTGAGGAGCTAATTTTATTTTACAAAGAGAAAAAGCATAGCTTACTCACTACTTATTAAAGAGTTTGGAGCAAGTAAATGACTTATGAATTATTTTTGTGCCATCAACTCTCTGAAGGTGTTATCTTTTCTATAACTTCCATTATTTTTCTATTACTCTGTAGTTCCTATTACTTCATACTATAGTAAACATACATTATTGAGTGTTTCATATATTTCTGAAATAGTTTAAACATGTAAAAATACACAAAACTAAACTTTAGGAATCTTATATCAATGTATGTTGATGCATATTACATATATAACTTTTTACTTTTTAAATTATCTGTACTTGTTATTAATACTTTGATAAAAAAAAAGATTATAAGATTACAATGTATAGTTCCACACCACACCCACCACCAAAGTTCTGTGTCCCCACCTTACCATATCTCAAATATAGCCATGGTAGTGAGACAGAGATAATTTATGTGAAAAATGTTTTGGAATTGTCCAACCCTATAAAAACTTTCAAATTGGGCTGGGAGGACAGTATAATGACTGTGCACCAAGTTTTCATGCCAAACATCATCATAAACCAGAGCTGAGCAATGCTCTGTTCTCTCTCTCTCTCCCTCTCTCCCTCTCTCCCTCTCTCTCTTTCTCTGTCTGTCTGTCTGTTTGTCCCTCTCTCCCTCTCTCCCTCTCCTTCTCTCACAATAAAAAAACCAAACCTATAGGGAGTCGGGCGGTAGCGCAGCAGGTTAAGCGCAGGTGGCGCAAAGCACAAGGACCAGCATAAGGATTCCGGTTCAAGCCCCCGGCTCCCCACCTGCAGGGGAGTCACTTCACTGGCAGTGAAGCAGGTCTGCAGGTGTCTATCTTTCTCTCCCCCTCTCTGTCTTCCCTCCTTTCTCCATTTCTCTCTGTCCTATTCAACAATAACGACATCAATAACAACAACAACAAAAATCACTACAACAATAAAATAACAAGGGCAACAAAAGGGAATAAATAAATATTCTTAAAAAACAAAAAAAAAACCTATAAATGATATCATATTGTATTTTCTATGCTCTCAGAATGAAATCCGAAAGCTCCTTGAACCCCTCCTGATACAGAATTTGAATCATCTCATCTATCTCTCAGGGATAGGGGAATGTATTGCATATCTTACAGAAGTCAATCTGGATAAAAGTTTATATTTTTTTCTTATTAGATATGCTAAATGCACTGATTTTAGTAGCCACTTATTTGCAGTTATTGTCATTTTGGGGAGGCAACAATACACATATATTTATTAACATGTTTCAAAATATACCATTCAGTAGAAAAGGGTAATTATGTTTTCTATGTCTGCTGCCACCTGACACTGGTATCTAGTTTATCAAGAAAATATAATTCTTCTCTTGAGTAGGAAGTTATAAGTTGTCAAATAATTACAAGGATGTATATACACTCACAGACACACTCAACCAACTGTATGTTGAAAAATGCTCAACCTTCAGGAGACTACTGAGAAAAATCAGGAATAGTAACTTTATATTAATTTTCTCTTATCAGTCTGCACATGACAATAATAATACCATTAGTATTCCCAGCATAAATACATACACATATCAAGTGTAGTTTCAAGAAGTTTTTCTGAGACCTTTACTTATTCACTCATTCCACAAACATATATGGAACAATGTGTAAAGTTCAAGAGAAATGGGATGAATGAGACATAACTCACCACAACGAGAAATAGGAAAGTTACATGACAAACACAAGGAGAAGCACCCTACGGTGTTTGATTTGTCATGGAACATCCAGTAGACACTGAAGCATAAGAGAATGCGCTCAGCATCATAGCTCAACCTGACCTTACAAAACAAATACTAATATTTCCACAGTGCATACTTTGCTAAAGGAGATATATATGTAACACTACATTCTGGGAAAATACCCAAAAACAATGAAGGAGTGCTGCAGGTGTCTCTTTCTCTCTCCTACTCTCTTTCCCCCATCCCTTTCATTCTTTATCAAATAAAAATAAAGGGAGTGAAAAAAGAAAATTCCTCACCTTCACCAAAAAAATGTCAGGTGTCACAAGGAAACAAAAGAAACAAATTCTATAGAAACTTGAAGGCTCAACAAAGGGATTAATTTTACTCTAAATGCACTGGGAAGCACTGGAGTGTTTTCAATAGGGAGGGGACTTGATACGACCTATAATTTAAAAAATCACTCTGGCTACCATGTATAAAGTAAACCATGAAGGGAAGGAGGAAATGGAGCAAGCAATTAGGAGGTGTTGCAGTCATCCAAGCAGTGAAGACAAAGAAATGTAGTGTATATAGGAAAAGGAACTAAACTAATCTCTACATTGTAATCACCTGGGTTTCAGATCATTTAGAATTTCCACATGTCAGACCAATTAGATCCCAATCACTGCTGGAAGGCCACAGCTGTCAACTTTCGATGCTCCCATGTGCTTGCAATGTCCTGGTGAGTTTAAGAATCACTATATTTAGTATTTTTACATCAGTCCTTACAAGATAGCCTCTGGTCAGAGTCTTACCATTTCCTAAAGCCTGACTCTATCACTTCCTAGAAGTGACAAAAGCATCTTCACAGTGTTATATATAAAGAACTTAAATGATTAGTAGAAAAAGAGGTATACAATGGATCAAGAGATATACTGGCAAAATATCTATATAAACTAAAGGACAATCATTGTCTTTCTGACAACCTTTATTAGAATAACCAAACAAGTAAGGGAAGTAAACTTCAAGGCTAGTTTAGACCCCACTAAAATCCTAGGTGTATTTTCTACTCAAATTGAGACCAGATACTATAGACTGATTTGGATACAACAAATGTCACTTAATACTTTAAGAACTAGGAGAAAATCCAAGCTCATCAGATAAAGAATGGACTACAAAAAAAATGTAAAGGGGCAAGAGACTGACTCAGTTAATGGTGGCCTCTTTGGTCACTGCCAGGCCACCCCCTCATCTGAGGCCCTGACAAGTCAGGGAATCCTAGGATTTCCCCATATATATGATGGACCTAGATCTATAATAGACCCCTCTCTAGACCATCACTGGTCAATTCCATCATGAATGACGTTGTAAGCTCTTTCAAGGACCTCTTCAGGACCTTGTCCTCACTATAAAGTAGCAACGGTGGGGACTACTCCACTGCCTGAAGGGAGGCTGGGTCACCACTGAAGAAAGACTGGTCCTGAAATGAGTGCAGCCTGGAATGTCTCCAGCTATGACTGTGGACTGTGAGCTCAGACTGATAGGGAATCAATCATAGGCTTCTGTGCTAAATATGAATAGATATGGACCCTAGGACAAATGGATGTGATAAACAGTTAATTGTATTTATATATCTTTCTTCAACTTTGGGAGCTACTCTCTGCCCTGATCCAGCTTTCAAGCCCTATTCTCAACTCTGACTACATCTTCCCAGACAATATTTTTAGCCCACCTTCGTATTAACTATTAAGCTCAAGCAAAAATTCCTAAAGTCAAGAGTCCCTATGAATATACCTAAAATAAACTCCCTAGCTTCTTACCACCAAAGATCCCTATTCTCACCTGCTCTATTCCTGTTTTCTTGTTCCTATTTATTAGACATTTTGTCCTGCCTCATAATTTATCACCTTTCAGACATCAAGTTGCAGATTCTATGATTCCATCCTGAACTCCATGAATGGATGTTACTTCCCCTTTCCAGAGCCCTGCCACACTAAGAAAGATAGTAACAGGCTGGGGGTATGGATAGACCTGTCAACACTTATATCCTGTGGATAAGCAATTACAGAAGCCAGTACTCCTACCTCTTGCACCCCAAAAGGAATTTTGGTCCATACTCCCAAAGAGGAGAAATTTAGGGGAAGATGACCAGAGGGCTCTGAAAACAAATTCCATCCGGACCCAGAGAAATAAGAGGAAAAAAAGAAAGACACTTGGAAGTATTAATAGATGTGTGACTTAAAGAGAAAAGGAAGACAGGACCATAGTTTAAAAAAGGGCATATTATATAAATATATATATATATATATATATATATATAGAGAGAGAGAGAGAGAGAGAGAGAGGAAGAGAGAGAGAGAGAGAAACAGATAATTATAGAAATAATAATCAATCCATATCTGTGATCTTAGGGGAATCACTGCAGTTTCCAGTGGAGGGAATGGGGACACAGAATTCTGGTAATAGGAACAGTGTGGAATTGTACCACTGTTGTTTTGTAGTTTTGTAAAATCTTTTACAAAAATTTAAAAGTAAAGAATATTTATACAAAAAAAAATAAAAAAGAACTTAAGTGACATTATCCAATACCAGGAACTCTGTGGGGGAAACAAAAGTGAAAACTCCTAGCCATTGCTAAGTGTCACATGTATTAGTATATCATAGCTGCCTTTCTTCAAACATATTTTATGGAAGATATATGATTCCAAGATCCACTGAACTGTTTATCTTTGTCTGACTGCTAAGATCCTACAGAAAATTTATTTCCTGAATTTCTATCTAGTTAAGTTAATACTATTTTATTTGCAGCACATAAGTCCTGCAGTTGTGGGAAAGAAGTTCTGAAACCAATCAGCCTGAATTTGAACCCCTGTTAAGTGCAGGTGACTATCCATGGACATGTTCTTTCATCTTAAAGCCTTTGTCTTCTCATTGAAAAGAATAAAATGAAATTGCACCTACCTCTGAAAGCTATTTTAAGAGCTGAATAAGCTAAGATAAAATACTGGTAAGAGGTAAGTTACTGTGTGCAGAGTAAGCACTCGATATAAATTATTTTCTGTTCTTTTAGTATGCACCCGGGTCACCCATGGGCTCTGTCCTCCTTGAATCCTGGAAAGCTCTGATTCCTGGGCTTGTTCTTAAACTGTTAATTGCTCCTATTCTTCTCGACCCAAATTTTCCTAAGAAGTTGCTTCATAGTAGCTGCTAGCTCAGCTACATTCCCAGAGATGACCAGGGAGAGCTGCACCTGTCTGCTGTTCCCATTTTCCACTTCTTGCATTCAACTTAACAGCTGTATCCATTTCCCAACTTTAAAATAATGAATCCATCAGCTACAGTTTCCCCCAGGGCAACTTTCCAAGCTTACCTTATTACAACACAGTATCTGTAATCATGTTTAGTCATACATTGAGATGGAAAAACAAATAACTCCCATATGACTATAAAAGGACCTCTTTCCATATTCTGTGTAAACTTTCAAGCGTTGTTCTTCTTCAAGAAGTAATATGCAAAGCATCTTTACTAGCCTAACTAATAATAGGACTGTAAGATGCATTTAGAGGTCTTAGAGATGAATCAAGAAGTTATTGATTTGCTTTAATTGTTTGAATGATCTGATAATCTACACCCTTGAGACCTTGTTGGAGAGCCGGCCAATCTTCAATTACAAACTATCTGGCTTGTTTAAAAGTCTCCAACTTTGGCATGAGAGGGTGGGGAGAAAGGGAAGAGAGTGAAAAGAAATATAAATTTAAAAAAATATATCATTCAGGGGGAAAGGTTAATTAATTGGCTTCACAGTTTTCTTTTAGCAATACTTCTCAGGATATGGAAGTCTGTGGGGTTTTTTGAAGATGTAATAAGACCTTTACTATTTTCCAGCCAAACTGATCGTCATCCATTATAGAGCAAATCCCAGTGTGTGGGTCAAATAATCTGAAACTGATTTTAGAATTTCCCATCCATTGTGGATGTGGATGGCTTCGAAACCTTGCCGGCCCAGCAGTCTCCCCACTCCTGGCCTGTGGATCAGAGTGTATGGAGATTAGCTACACATGTTCTCCATTAGAATAATCATGCTGGGGATAAGCCTGGACCTCATCATGTGAGCGCCGGTTAATAAAAAGTGGTGTGATAAAAATAAACAGTAAAGTGATATTTTGTTGTTCAGGCCAGCTTTTTAATCGCCATGTAGGAGAGAGCATCCACAGGGCCCTTTCTCCCCAGAGCTCACATGTATGACTTCCATTTGTATCAATGAGAGTGGCGTGTGCACAGGGAGGTAGCTTGAAGACCCCACAGTGATCCAGAAGTGAGTAGAATTCTGGCACCTTGTGAGAAGAGAGCACAGGGCTATCCTAATTACCCTGTACTTGGAGGAAATAACAAAACCAAGATTGCTAGGCCGTACTCATTTATACACATGTGTGTGCTTATTAACAAATGTGCAGGGAGAGCCATATGTGAAAGAGAAGAAACATAAAGGAAAATGTGCTAGGGAAAGGGGAGACGGAGTGCTTGTGATATACTCCAATCCAGTGCAGGATTGTGAGTACCTATGTACAGAAGCGAAGATAGCTACTCAAACATCCTAACCAAAATATCTTGTCATTGATCCAGCAGTGGTATTATTCACACGTTCCTTTTATCTAGTTCAAAGTGATTAAGCTAGGATATGGGACATAATTTATATTCTATCAGTTAATCCCACAACCACCCAAACAGAGACCCCTTACAGAATGGGAGATCTTTGCATGCCACATATCAGACAAGAAGCTAAAATTCAAAATATATAAAGAGCTCACTGGAGGTCAGGCAGTAGCGCAGTGGGTTAAGTGCACATGACACAAAGCGCAAGGAACCTGTGTGAGGATCCCAGTTCCAGCCCCTGGCTCCCCACCTGCAGGTGAGTCGCTTTACAAGTAGTGAAGTAGGTCTACAGGTGTCTATCTTTCTCTCCCCTTCTCTTTCTTCCCCTTCTCTCTCTATTTCTCTCTGTCCTACCCAACAACAATGACATCAATAACAACAATAATAATAATAACCACAACAATGGAAAAAAAAAAAGCCAGGGCAACAAAAGGGAAAAAAATAGCCTCCAGGAGCAGTGGATTCATGGTGCAGGCACCAAGCCCCAGCAATAACCCTGGAGGCAAAAAATAAAATAAAAAATAAACAGCTCACCAAACTCAGCGACTAAAAAACAAATGACCTCGACCAAAAATGGGGAGAGGATATGAACAGAGTGTTCACCAAAGAAAAGATCTAAAAGGCAACAAATATATGAAAAAATGCTTCAAGTCATTGTCAGAGAAATTCAAATAAATAAAAATGAGATATTAAAAAAAAAAGTTAGGTCCATGGTCAAATTTTGACCATCAACTATCACATCCCTTTTCTTCATTTAAATAGTCAAGTGCTTTTGAAGGAACATCTCTATACATGTTTTCCCCACATGATGCTAACTGATAAGGCCACGAACACTCACAGGGTCATGCTGCTATTTTCAAATTAGAAAACACTTCATGAGCAGCCATGGCAGCTGTGCTCTGTCAAGGCAAAGAAAAACTCACTCCTGGTTGGGGAGGCCGTGCACAAGCCTCCATTATTGGAGGCCGGGGCAGGTGGCCTGGTGCAGCTACTTAGCTAATGACAGGAACATTTCCAGGGCTGCAGCCCTGAGATGAAGAATTTTCTCCCTTTCAAGCATACACAGTCTACAGCTTTGAGGGGTATAGGCGACCTTTTGGAAGTTTTTTTTTTCCCCTCATCTTGAGCTCAATGATCTATCTTGACATAATTCAGGGGAAACATACATTTATAAGCTAAGCATAAGGTCTAAAAATTACATTTTATTTCTGTGTAGGGTAATGTAATTCTGTCATGAACATGCAGTAGCTGACACTCACTAATGTGTGCCCTAACATTTTCATGCCAATGGCTATATAAAGCCTTTCCTGTGTGGTGTCTTGGGGGGAGGAGAAAGGGAGAAATGTGTTATATTACCATTTTTTTAATTCTTTACTCATTTATTAGATAGAGACAGAGAAGAAACTGATAAAGGAGGGGGAGATAGAAAGGGAGAGAGACAGAGAGACACCTGTAGCTCTGCTTCACCACTCATGAAGCTTTCCCCCTGTAGGTGGGGATCAGGGGTTTGAACCCTGGTCCTTCAGCACCATAATGTGTGTGCTTAACCAGGTGCACCACCTCCTTGACCCCCTTGTATTACCATTTTCTATGCATTGTTATATCACAGGCAGTCTGCTAAGCACCAAACACTTAGCTGTGAGTTAAGTGCCACACTGAAGATGAGATGGAAGTTTAACTCGCTCAACACTACACAGCTGGGGAGTACCAGGTCATGACCCAGCTGTCCATCCCACAGTCCCTATTCTGTTAATTCTGTAATATAGGAAGGATGCTCTCTCCTAACTTGGGAGGGTAGAAAGCAAATGAGACCCTGGGAAGTATTAACAGAATGTGAAATGCCGATACTTGAGAGGTTCTTCTGCTCGCAGCAAACCTACAACCTTTCAGGTCGCCATTTTTTTTTCTGTCTTTGTTTCCACCAGCTCCCAGCTGCCTATAATTGTCTGTTTGAAAGCTGACCTAACACTGAAGGAAGCTTCTCTGTTTGCTTGGACAGTATGAATTACTTGGAAACATATGTGTTCACAGGGGCAGCAACTGAACAATAACTGACAGGTCTAGAGGAATAAATACTGAGTTGGCTTGTCCCAGAAATGATACCCTGTGAGTGATCAACACTGACTCCAAATCCCCTTCTGAGCCGAACCAAAACTATCCTGTTGGGTCATTTTAGGTCCTTTTAGGTACCCAGATACAGGGAGAATTTTACTGACAGGAGAGACCATCAAATTACTTCCACTTCATGTTATATTTCAATCTCAACAAATGCTGAATAAAATCAAACAAACAACGTGGGAATAAAAATCATAGCTAAATATAAAGTCTTCTTTCTCCCACTAAAAACTACTTTAAAAATACATGAATATCTACATTGCAATAAGGCAATCTTAAACCATAGTTGAGAGACTGTTTTGTTCTCTCATGAACCTACATTCATATACTGAATTTTCTCTGTGCTGCCTGGTAACTCCTTTATATCTCAGTTTCTTTATCTGTGCAATAGAGATGAAATTAGATCCCTTTCTTTTTTTTTTTTTTTTTAGATCTCTTTCTTATGACGTTTTAAATCACTTAGCTTGCTGAACATATAGCAAGGAATGGTAGCTATTATTACTTATTTTTTGCTATCTCTGGCCTCAGGGATGTAATTATATGGCCCCTATCACCTTTTCCAAATGCTTGACACTGGAAGAAGGATCCTAGATACATCAGACTGAGGGGGGAGGGAGCCAAGAGAACAGGTAAAAGACATACCACCAACACTTCTCAGGGTGTCTGAAGGGTATAAAGAATATTCATGTCATGGGGCCAGGCTATGGCGCACCTGGTTAAGTGCACACTTTACAGTGAACCAAGACCTGGTTTCAAGCTCCTGGTCCCCATTAGCAGGGGAAATGCTTCATGAGTGGTAACGCAGGGCTGCAGGTGTCTCTCTGTCTCTTTCCCTCTCTAACTCCCTCTCCCTTCTCAATTTCTCTCTGTCTCTGTCCAGTAATAAATAAATATTTAAAAAGCAGACAAAAAGAATATTCATGTCATCAAAAGCAATTTCCAACTGCTGATTCTATAGTGCCCCTTTCAACTGAGTCTCACAAAATAATATTCCTTTGCAGAGTTTTGCCTATGTGCAAGGCACTGTGGTAAGTATTTTATTTATGCCACTTATTTAATAAGGAAATCTTAAACCATAGTTGAGTCATCTGTATCAGGAACAAAAAGCTCCTGTGGGCTTTACAGGACTTCGACCTCAATGTAGAACAAAAATGGTAGGGGCTGTCCCATTTTCCGAAGAGAGACTGGGCCAACATAGTGGTCCTGAAATAAGTGCAGTGCAACTAAGCAGTCTCATGAGTCAGGCATTGCCCCTGTTATGGAGAAGAAAAAAGACTCAAGAGTTAAATAACATTCTTAAGTTCAGGTCATGGGGCCACATCCAGACAGAGGTCTTAATCTCCACACTCTTTGCACTCCATTCTAGGTAGAATAAGAATATAGGGACATTTTAATTCATTAGCTGTAATAATATTTTTTTTACTAATGATTTAATAATGATTGACAAGATTATGGAATAAGAGGGATACAATTCCTTATAATTCCTACCACCAGAGTTAATATTCCATTCCCTCCACTGGAATGTTTCCTATTCTTTATCTTCTCTGGGAGCATGAAACCAGAATTATTATGGGGTGCAGAAGGTGGAAAGTCTGGCTTCTGTAATCGCTTTTCCTCTGGACATGGGAGTTGACAGATCAGTCCATACCCCCAGCCTGTTTCTTGTCTTTCCTTAGGGCTCTGGAGAGGTAGAATTCCAGGATACACTGGTGATACAGTCTGCCCGGAGAAGTCAGGTTGGCATCATGGTCACATCTACAACTTGGTTGCTAAAAGTATTAAGATATAAAGCAGAACAATTTGTTTAATCATCAGCAACCTAAAGGCAAGAATATAGCAGATGAGACTTGGGGTCTTCATGTTAGAAGAAGTTAGAAAGGTTATTTCAAGTATATTCCAAGGGGCCCATGAATTTAGTAAATTTTGCCTTAATCCGATAACTTACATGGAGGTGTACTAAAAGTATTGTCTAGGAAGATATTGTCAGAGTTGGAAATAGGACCAGAAAGCTGGATCAGGGCAGAGAATAGCTCCCAAATACGGGAAGGTGTATCAATACCATTAACTGTAAACCTCATCAATCTGACCTAGAGCCTGTGTCTATTCATATTTAGTACTGGAGCTTGTGTAATTGAGCCTGCATTCCATGGTCACAACTAGGAACATTCTAGGCTGCGCTTATTTCAGGACCACTCTTCCTTGAGTGATATAGTATGTTGGGCCAGCCTCTCTCCGGAAAGTGGGACAGTCCCTTCCATTTTTGTTCTACACTGAGGGCGAAGTCCTGTAAAGCCCACAAGAGCTTTTCGTTCCTGATGCAGATGACCAGTGATGGTGGAGTGAGGAATCTGTTGAAGTCTGGGCCCATCATGTCTATGTGGGCATTCAAGAATTCCCTGACTAGGACCCTGGGTGTCCTGGTCATGGCCAAAAGGACCATCATTATCTTGCCCTTAGCCAAGAGCTGGTGTTTGAAGGATACAGTTCAATGCATGAGTATGTTCCTTGCTTTTCCAAGTGATAACCTCAATAATATCATTGAAAGCAAGCCTTCACTTCTGTTCAAGGATGATTTTCTAAGACCAAGGCAATGTCCTCACATATAACTGTACCTCTACACCCTGGAAGAGTAAACTTGTGCTAGGAAAACAAAAGCAACCTAGCATTCCCAGACATCTTAGAGTCTGTTAAACTGCTTGAAAAGCTCACTAGGAATAAACCCAGTGGCAGCCTCTTTGCATTTACTCCTTTAATTTCTGCAAACTGCTGGAGGGTGGCATGATTTTCAGTTGCGAATATGCTTCCAAAGGCTTTCCAATTTTCCTAGCCGTCCTCCAACCTAATGAGCCTTGAGAAAAATCCTGAAAGATGCACAGGAGCACTCCAAGAAAGACAGATCCCAGTTCCCCTCAAGGAGTGTTCACACCAGGACCAGCAAGCAGGGTGAGGGGACAGCCAGATGCCTCTGGCATGAAAACTGATATCCCGATTGCTTTCTGCTTTTGTCTCCTGCTGAAATTCTGGAAAGCCTGTGTGATAGTGACCACTCACTCTTGCTTAGTGCAGAGGTTAGGAGGAGACCGGGCATTTCTCCACTGACTTTTTTTTCAGACAAGCAATTTCCACAGTATCCCATGGGAGACTTAATGCAATTTGCACCAAAGAGGAAATGACAATTTTGAAAGAAGCTATATTCCATTCAAATGTTGAGATATAATGGTGACAGTGTGTGTTTTGGGGTGGGGGGAATAACTAAAGACTGAATTTGTGCTGAGAATAAGTCAGGGTCAGCTTCTTTTAGTCTTTTTGTTAAGACAAAGAACTACTATTAAGACAAGTACAGTCAGATTCCCTGCCCTGCGTTCCCCTGTCAGGAATCCATTCTTTTTTTATTATGCCATATGCATAGCTTGAGGTTATATTGGAATGCATAAATCTCTTGTGAGCCACAAAATGTTAAGCTGCCGTTGTCCTCATAATTTCATTATCTCAGTTTCTGCCCTAAAATGTTTAACACTAATTGAACACCCGAGGTTTTCCTGTGAAGTTTATTTTCTGAACATTATTGAAGTGCTGTTGATAAAAGTCAGGATTTATGGAGTCAGCACTACTTAGAACACCATGATAGATATGGGAAGGAATATTTTTATGAATTTGCCTGGAATTTCAAAGTCTTTCAATCATTCTACATTATAAAACTGCCTATATTAGAGAGTAATTGCCAAGAACCAAGTCATTTTACTAAATCCAACCTGTTCAGTTACAGGTTCAGCTTGGATACACTTGGTTACCGGCTTTACCTTCCATTTCAGGTTGTCCTCTGATGTTTGTTTTGTTCTGATTAAAAATCCTTGACTTCTGCTTACCTATATCTTCTCAGCTGTGGGTTCAGGCTTCCTTGAATAATGCAAATACTGGCAGTCATTTCACTAATGGCAGTTCATTCGTCTTTTCATTCTTTTTTCTCTGCAAGTAATGCATGTGCCTAACTCAAAGCTATCAAGCATCCTTAGTCCTTTAAGGGAAGAAACTGTTCTTATAAGTATCCCTCAAATCTAGTAAAAAGAAGTCATGTGTTAAATCTATCCCTTGTATATTGCTTGCATTTCAATTAATTTCATGTATCTTGGAGAGTAATTTAGCTCAGGAAAAAAAAAAGGAGTTATGGTGGGTGATGGATTTCTGTTAGTATTAATGCTTACAGAGATTACACACACATTCACACAAAATGTATACAACTCATTAAATATATATGTGTGTGTGTGTGTGTGTGTATACTATTTTGAAGTGTAGTCTTTTGCAAAGCATATGCTTGCATTTTGGCTTCACAAAATAAAGCAAAAACTTAGAGTTAAGTGTCCATTTTCCCACTTAAAAAAGTAAGTTGTTCCTGGTTACTATAGTAACTGCCAAAAGACTAGCATTTTTCTGTCATTATTATAATTGGAAAAGAAAATCATCTATTTTAGATTATGAAGCATGGTGGGGACTGTGCATCTATAATGAGTCCCTAAACTGACTAAGAAGGAGGAACGACGGATACATTTGCAGCTCTTGGGATTGAGATTTCACTTTCCTAGACCAAAATGTGATTTCTGAAGGGCTAAGCAAGGATAAGTTGTTTATCCTTGATGCAAGAAACACAGTGACAGAAAAGAAAAATGATATGGTATTTCCATCTTGGGTCTTATATGCAAACTACTTTCAGAGATGATGCATAACTTTAAAAAAAAAACACTTGTTTTTAGTATTATAGGATCATAGAGTATGTCTCAAGCTACATGTTGAAACTCTGTCCTCTGCTACTATTTACTACCATCGTCTAGACGAGATCATTTATTTCATTCACAAAAGAAAAGAGCTTTCCCTATACTTACCCTTATTAAAAATATTTGGGGGGGGGAGTTTGGCAAAATAGCTCCTAGTGTTACTTAGCATTATTCACAATTCAGGTTTAAGTCCAGCCCCCACAGCACATGTTATGGACTCTTTCATACTCTCTCACTCTACCTCTCTGCATCTGTCTCTATTAAAAATAAATAGTTAAAAAAAATTCTTCAGGGCCAGGCCATAGTGTACCTGGTTGAGTGCACATGTAACAGTATGTAGGAACCCAAGTCCCCTCCCCGCCCCCACCAGGTTCCTCCCTGCAGGGAGAAACTTCACAAACAATGCTGCTGGTGTCTCTCTGTTTCTCTCCCTTTCTAACACTCCCCTCCCCCAACTTCTCTATCTCTATCTAAAAAATAAAAACATTAAATTTTAATTTTATCCTAGGGCTGGCAAGGTAGCTTGCTTTAAAGGATGCCTGCTCTGCCATGTGGAAGCAACCCAGGTTCTAGTCCCCCCCTCCCCAGCCCCCACTCCTCACACACACTAGAAGATGCTTTTGTGCTTTCTCTCTCTGCCCCACTCCTTGCATCTGGAAAAAAATCATCCTGGTATGGTGAAGTCTCAGGAATAAAAATGATAATGATGATGATGATGATGATGATAATGATGATAACAGTAACATTTCTCTTTAGTGTATGTTCTCTATATAGTATAATTTTTTTTAATCATTAGATTTATCCACAAGTTTTACATCAGAAGTCTTTTTTTTATTTATTTCTTTATTGGGGAATTAATGTTTTACATTCAACATGTACAATAGTTTGTACATGCATAACATTCCCCAGTTTCCCATTTAACAATACAACCACTGTGAGTTTTTTTAATTTTTTTTAATATTTATTTTATTTATTTATACCCTTTTGTTGCCCTTGTTGTTTTTTATTGTTGTAGTTATTATTGTTGTTGTCGTTGTTGGATAGGACAGAGAGAAATGGAGAGAGGAGGGGAAGACAGAGAGGGGGAGAGAAAGATAGACACCTGCAGACCTGCTTCACTGCCTGTGAAGCGACTCCCCTGCAGGTGGGGAGCCGGGGTTCGAACCGGGATCCTTAGTCCGGTCCTTGTGCTTTGCGCCACCTGTGCTTAACCCGCTGCGCTACAGCCCGACTCCCATAACTAGTATTTTTTAAAGTGGTCATATTAGCAGAGTTTTTGGTAGGTGCTTAAATTATGAGGTAGAAGCTCTCATGAATGAGATTACTGCCTTATTAGAAGACTCATGAGAGATCTCTAGTCCCTTCCACTGTCCCTCTTCTATCTTGCAAGGATACAAGAAGTCTGAGTTCTAAAGAGAATTTAACAGATAATATTGATAACTTGATAGTGGGCATCCTGTCTTCAGGACTTTCGAGAAATAAATTTCTGTTGTTTATAACTTACCTGGTCTTGTGATACCATGTCATAGAAGTAAGACTAGACTAAGATGCCAAAGCACAGGACTTGCCCCTAGTCAAGAGAGAGAGAGAGAGAGAGGGAAACAGAAGCTATCAGTCCAATAGTCTTCAAGGAGTGGGATCTTGTCAACATCATATAAGTTTGTAATCAGTCTTTACTCAGCTAAGCCTGCAAATGGGATTTTTAACCTTGGCTACTTTCTTGGTTGCAAATATCAGAGACCCTGAACAGAAGACCCAGTAAATTATATGCGATAAACTGGAGGAAAAAAAGTAATTTTTTAAAGATACTAAGCTTATTTTGTCATGTAGGAGTAGATAATAAATAAACTGTCCATCATTCAATATTTAAAAAACTCACAGTGGGGGAGTCGGGCTGTAGCCTTTTCACCTTTAATGCATCTACAGAATTTTACACCAATATGAGTCCTCTTTAGCACATGAAAAATGGGAAAAATGGCTGAATTTCAAAATCAATTCCACATTGACTACATTCATTATATTCACTTACAAAGTTATATTTCAACCGCTAAAGCTCCTTTCCTTGTAACGCACTGTAAAGGCACAATACTCTCAGTTTTTCTTAAAACAGAAAAACACAGGTGCCATTCTTTGTGATTCTCTCTCCTTTCTGTTCGTTGGAATTTTTTCTCTATGGATACCCTGCAGAGCAATTGACTCCTGGGTTTTTAAGTTGAATCTCACAACTTACTGCAGCCAGATTCCCAGAGCATTTTGCTCCTATCCCACCCAACTCCCCAGAAGCACATCTCCATAGGTGTCCTTTTAAGCAGGAACCAGCAGTACCTAATTTCTATGTAAAGTTCACAGCCATATTCTCAAAGACCAGTAAGTCTGTTTCCTGGTTCAGACTTCTGGAGAGTTCTATGAACCTCAGTCACACAGTCCAAGAGGCAAGAGAAAAGCCAGTGGAACTACGTATACCTGGAGCATTTTGAAGTCTCAAAAAGATGGTCTTCAAATTATTCATGTAAATGTTTCACCTCTAGCTTCCCCAAGTCAATGACCTGTCAAAGAATTCTTGAAACCTTATTTTGTACATTAGACATCTTTCCCATTCCCCTGCCTGGATTTCTGACAAAACACAAGTGATGGTAACTAACTCAGTTGTTAAGAGCAAGCCCTAAATAAACAGCCTCTGTTACTTTCACTTTTTTTATTCGTCCTTATTTCTGTATTCTATTATTTGCTGATTTTTACCATTTCAAACTCCTGGTGATTCAAATTACTTCAAGCTCAAGTCTGTCTGAGATGAAAAAAGCACTTGAGGGAGGAGGAAAATAGCATAATAGTTACACAAAAAGAGTTTCATGTCTGAGGCTCCAAAATCCCAGGTTCAATCCCTACCCCGAACCACCATAAGGCAGAGTTGAGCAGTGCTCTGGCAAGTAGATAAATAAATAAAGCACTTGAATTTCAGATTTAGCACACACAATACAATGCCATCATTGCACTGTTTTTGCATTTGAAAATGATAAAAATGTATTAGGAAAAAGGACAGTCTCATGCTAAGATTTATTTTTCATATAATAGTCTTTATTGAGATATGATGTGTATGTCATACAATTCTTGCATTTAGAGGATACAATTTTTTCAGTATATTAAGGGTTGCTTAATCACTACATATATTTCTTTAAGGTTTTCACAAATTCCTGGCTGAAGTCATAGTAAAAGCTAACATTTACGGAAGACTTTTTACTGCTAGTTATGTGTGTCACACATGAAATTATAGCAGTCCTATAGAGTAGGGCATATTATCTCCATTTTATAAGTGACAAAATAGAAGCACAAAAACTTGACACAATTTGCCTAGAGTTATGTACCTGAAATACAGAGCAACAAGGATTCTTACTATAGTCCTCTACCCAGAACTTTGCTTTAACACTACCTTCAACGTATTATGTCAATTCATTTTTATTCCTAGTCAAAATAGACTGTGCTTTCACCACAAGGAAATTTTTAAAAAAGAGTATTTTATTTCTTAGACTTTCATAACCTGACTTCCAGACATAGCCCCACCACCTGCCTTGGTTATCTTGCTATTTTAATAATTTCAATTTCTCCCATCAGATACAACCTGAATAAGTCATATCTTCTCCTATTTCTTCTTCTCCCTTTATCTCTCTAGTTCTTTCTCTCTTTTCATCTTACTCTACCTAAAAAATAATTTCAGGGAATAACCCAATTGGTCTTTTATCTCCATGTTTACTTTACTATGACAACTGAACTATATTAATTTGGAATGTTTTTAGTTATTCTGACTGATTCCTAAATCAGCAAGTAAGAGTTTGACTGAATCTATAAATGACCAAGACAATAATACAAAAAAAAAATACAATCCACCCTGCTTTTTCTAAACATCCCAGCCTTGTCCTTAAAATCTCATCACTTGGAACATTCTGGAAGATGGTGGACTGAGAAGCTGCTAGTGGCTTGAGCTCCAACAACATCCACTGGAAACAGTAGGATTTTTTGCCTTTAGCAGGACACTCAATAAGGGGTCCTAGCGGTAACACCAAGGAGGTGACTATAACTCAGTTTGGGTTAGAAAATAGAGTAAAAAGAAAGGAAAAAAATTTTTCTTTTAATTATTATTCCCGAAGCTCACCCCTCACCCCCGCTCCCCCCATAACCAGTCCCTGGGGGCCAGAGATCTGCTCCTAGCAGGTTCCCCTGCTGAGCTTCTTTCTTTGCCAAGATTCCTGTCCCACCAGCGGGTGTCATTCCAACTTCAACTCTATTCCTTTCTGAAACCCTTGGTCTTTCTTCTTTCTAAGTGGCCAATTCCAGCTACAAATATTCCACCAAGCAGAGCCTTACTCAGATAGGGAAAGACCGCCAAAAGTTTTTTGTTGTTGTTATTGTTTTTTTTTTTTTTTTTTTTTGCTTTGTTTTCTCAACAAGCAGCTGCTCTGCTCAGGGGGGCTGAGGCAATCTGGAGCCATCCAAGCTGAAGATAGGACAGGTTTTTTTACTCTGTTCTATTTTATTATCAATACTAGATAAACACGTATCCCTTTAATCCTCTCCTTCAGGTTGACCAGAATTAACTCTTATTGTATTTTCCATTGCTAGGGGACTGGGTATCTTATCCAATGCTAAAGTAACTTGTTTCAATCTTCCTACCTCCCCTACCCATTCTCCCCCTCCCCCCTCACCTAGCTAATTAAATAATAATAAATAAATATATAAATAACCCTTTCCTTTCACTGCTCTTTTATTACTGTTCTTTTTCTTATCTTTTTTTCTTTTCTCTCTCTCCTTTTTTCTTCTTTTTCTCATTCTTGTCATCCTTTCTTCCTTCCTCCTTCAGCTTTCTGAATTCACTGATACACGTTTGGGAATGATTTTGGGGAAAAAAATCTGACTCAGAGTGGACTCTCTCTGCATGTATCTCTGCTCTACTTCCCTTTCTCCTTTAGCTACCCCTAGATTATACAGTGGATAGTATATTTGCATAACTGTCTATTCCTGCTATTCTTGTCTATTCTTATCTATTCTTGCTATTCTTGTCTATTCCTCAGGTGTTTTGTTTGTTTGTTTTACTTTCTTAACAATCAGCTGCCTCTGCTCAAGAGGCTTGAGGCAATCTGGAACAGGTTTTTTACCGTGCTCTATTTTATTATTAATATTATACAAATATTATGCTCTATTTTATTGTTAATATTATACAAATATTAATTATTATATTATTAATATAATATTAATACAAATTATTAATATTATACAGATATAAAATATTATTTATATAAAATTAATATCATATTATTAATATTATCTCTTTCCCCCCCTCCTTTAGATTGACCAGAATTAACTCTTAGGGTATCTTCCATTGCTAGGGGACTGCACATCTTATCCATTGTGAGAGGAACTTGTTTCACTACTCCTACCTCCTCTACCCACTTTCCCCTTCTCCCTCCTCCTACCTAATTAAAAAAATAAAATAAAATAAATTGATCAATTAAAAAACTTTCCATTCACTGCTCTTTTATAACAGCTCTTTTTCTTATCTTTTTTCTTTTCTCTCTCTTGTTTCTCTTTTTTTTTTATCTTGTCTTCCTTTCTTCCTTCCTTCTTCTTTGGCTTTCTGAATTCACTGAATTCATTTGTGAATTATTTGGGGGAATAAATCTGACTCAGAGTGGACTCTCTATGTGTGTATCTCTGCCCCGACCAGCGGGGCTGTGAACAGGGGCTAGGAACCTAAAGACCTGGAATGACAGGGAAAAGAGACACAAAAGAACGACAGCAAGACAAGTTTATGATCAAGCTGCAAAATTTTATTGTGTTCACAGGCATTATAAGGCTTTGGGAAGGGGGGGGGAGATGCTGGAGGAGGGGGGGGAGCAAACTTCAAAGTGGAATGTTCCTTGCAACAAACAATGGCCAAAACCATGTTTGTTACCACAACTATGTGTTGTCTCACTTGATTACTGATAAATGGTTTACCTGAGGGGAAATGGCCTGCCCAGAGGGGAAATAAAACTTGTCTCGAGGGATTCCATTGTTTCAAAGCTTATCATCTATCAAGCAGAGAAATGGTTCCTGGCATCTCATCCCTTCATTATAATTTAACTTGAGGCAGGAAATCGGGGGTGAGGAGCAGAGACCTTAACAGCAGGTTTGGTTGGCATAACCAGAGGGGAGAAGTATTGACCCAATTCCTCCCGCAGGGTGAGTGAAAAACCAATCTTTCCGCATCTTATAAGGCTCTCGGTATCTTTTTGGGGAGGGGAGGCAGAGCCACGATTTCTAGGGAAACAATTTTTGTTGCTGACACCAACCTCCATGCAAATCAGGTTTGCTTCATGGGGGACTCAGAGGTGGAATATAAGGTCCTCCCCCTGCAGTGCTTTGCCTTACACCCCTTACTGGTGTCCTTGCCCTGCCAAGGTTGGATGTCTCGATGCATAATTCTGAGTTTTATGCCATCCGAAAAGGAGGTCTGTCATCCTCAGGTTCATCCAGGCCTCTATCAGCCAAATCAAGTCTGTGATAATGTATTTGCAAAGGTTTTGATGCCAAGGAGTCAGTCTGCCGTTTTATAAAATCAGTAATCTTATTAAAAATAAAGGGTCCTAAGGTAATCATTAATAAAAGACTAATAAGGGTCCCATAAGGAGCTCTGTAGTGACTCAAGACTATTTGTGATGGATTCTATAACCTGTTGTAATTTGGCATAAAATTCATGGGAGGAATATATAGAGTGTCCTAGCAGGCCACCACCAAGTCTAAGGGAAGCAGTCAGTGGATGTTATGTCCAGGGGAAGAAACACAGCACATCTGGTCCTCTGGTGGTGAAATTTTTCTTCTTCATAGAGGGTCAGCTGTGGAACAAGCAAAACTAGGAGGCAAGGACCAGGTAGAGAAGAATTGACATGAAAATATAGGATAGTGTTGCACCAAAACACAGAGGAGGTGCATACACATTAGAAGTCAAGGTGAGGTTCCTTGAACATGAGAAATATTTTGAGAAAAGTGAGCAGTCAATAAACATGCAAAGATTAAGTCAGCAGTGGTGCATCAGCAGAAAGAGAAGACTTGGATAGGCTGGTGAGGTTAGCTGGAGTATATACTGCTATGGCGTCCTTTGTGGTAAGGACTTGCCAACAGGGACTGTGGATTTTACAAGAGCAATAATGTCATCCACCATAATAAAAGGAAAACAAACATGGACATCCAGTGTTGAAAAAGAGAAAAAGAATATGTCTCTGTGACTGGAAAAGTGGGTGGCTTTGTCAATGAGATACAATAAATGGACAATTCGAATTTTTGTAAATATTAAAAAGGTTTAGTATAGTTACTTCATTGACACTTTAGCCAAGTGAATACTGGGGGGTGCATTCACCTTTTTTTTTTTATTAATTGAGCTTAAGGGGAGCCAGAGACGACCCAAATTGCCCCTGCGGCTACAGACAGACTATGACCCACATAGTCAATGACTGCCACCTCTCCAGATTCAAAGGAGGTCTCGAAACTTTACATCAGGCTCAACCTGATGCTGTTAACTGGCTATGGAAGAAGGGCAAATGCTAGAAGAAGAAGAAGGGTTTTAGTTTTTCTTTTTTGAGCTGTAGCCCACATAAATTTGGAAAAAATATCAACTGAGAAAAAAAAAGTTTTTGTTTACTAAACATGGACAGGTGAATTACATCAATCTGCCAGAGATCATTGGCTTTTATCAGTGAAGATTAATCTTAAAAGTCTGAATAGCAGGATCTTAATTAAACAATGTAGGAGCCAGTAAAGTGCTCTCACTATGGCAGGTCAAGCATTACAATTTCAAGAGGCTTGTAAAAAAATGAGAAAAAATTTAGGATATGAGTGACTGTAGGAGTCATCACACACCCATAAATAAAAAATGAAAAATGTTTAGTTTTAAATCTTACATATGAGCAGTCAGTTCTTCATGTGCAGATGTACCTATAATATTTACTTAGGGAGAGAACTTGTACCAAGTTAATTGATGATCTAATGGTTAGAATTGGCTTGAGGTTTTTTATATGATTTTAGAAGGCTCTTTATTAGAATATACCAATATGTTATAGAAAGTCTATACCTAATGTGTTGACATGATAAAATGTTTACCATTTTTTAGCATTATTTTAAACTGATTAGACAGTTTAAGCACACTATTATAACTTAGGTTTACTAAGATCTTTACTCATCACAAGGCTATCATGAGTAAGTGTAGATATAAAACTCTTAATATATTTTGCTCTTTAGAACTCTAATATGGCAACTTAAAAGGCTAAAATAAAACTTCATAGTTTAAATGTTCAAAATAATAATTTTGTTAAATCAGGATTTGTCAAAACAAATCTATCAGACCAGAAGCACCATGTATTACCTTAATTTATCAAGAATAAACCTCTGGCAGTGTCTTAAAACAAACCAGATAATTTTTAAAAGCAGAAAGATATAAAGAGGAAAACCAGAGCAAAAGCCTCTGGCATGTAAATAATTAGCATAACCATTGTGTTATCTTTTACTAACCCAAGCCAGTCTTAAACAATTTTAAGTAAAATGTTGAACTTTGTTTGTTAGGATCTTTGTTTATCACAAAGCTATCACACCCTTAGGGAAGCTATGAACAAGGGTGGGTACACAACTTAATTGATCTTTCACTTTGATTTGGATAGGTAACTTAAAAAGCTAAGATAAATCTCATAGCTGAAATGTTCAAAATAAATTTTTACTGTTAATATTTCTTTTAGATGACCATTTTACACTAAATAATTTTGTTGAATCACATCTGCCAAATGAAAATTTTTTATCAGGCCAGGAATATCATGTTTAACCCTTTTTTTAAAATTAATTTTATAAGGGAAGCTGTTTTTTGTGCTAGTTGTGGGGGGTCTTCAGGGTTTTCTATTTCTATAGAAGCTTCATGTGCAGGGTCAGTTTGAGCCTGGTTCCGAGTAACAGGGAAAGCCAAAACCGGTTTTGATTTGGATGGTTTAGTTTTAGTTTTAGGGATTGGGTTTAGGTTTTTTGGTGAAGCTAAAAATGTAAGTTCTTCTGTAACTGCAGCTATTTCTTTCATTAATTGAAGCTGCTCTTTCCGGTCAGCAAGGACCTTGTGGAGGGTGGAAATTCCTGTAGGGGCTCCTGAGCGTGCCTGCCTGACAGAAGGATTGTCAAGGAGAGGGTCAGGCTGGAGAGCAGGGGCATAAGTGTTGGGAGGGGGATTAAAGGGAGGAAGACACCAATCAGGATTGTGGTATTTGGCAGTCTCTTTTTCTAGCAAAGCCTCATCCTCCGTGGGAAGTGCTTCAGGAGAGGGGGGGGGGTTTGTAAAACTGGATAGAGGCAGGGGAAAGAATGCTGGGTTTCATTCTCATGTGAGTTAGCAATAGGAGGGTCAATGGAGGGAACTTTAGTAAGTGAGGTGGGACCTATAGGGAGGGGAACAGGGCTTTTACTTTCATCAGGTGCTGGGAGGCTTTTATTTTGACTGGGTACTGGGGGATCAAGATCAATAATCACAGAAGGGCATGGGGATGGGGTCTTTGTCCTGGACGGCAGACGAGAAAGTTGCCAGAGGACCTTTTCACCCTCTGTAATAAGGTTTTTAATGTCAGGGTGATTATTATAAATTTTTAAGATATCATTAATTAAATTCCAGTGACAAAAGGCAGAAACAGGTACACGTTCAGGACCAAAAGACTGATAGTGATCATTAAGATAGTCACCAATTCTCCTCCAACGTTTCTCATCTATAGTGCCTTCCTGGGGGAACCAGGGGCAAATATTTCCAATATAGTCTAAAAACTTCTTTAATTCTTTCTTTTTAACCCTAGTTCCTCGTGTCTTGAGTGACTCCTTGAATCCTTTAATGAACAAATCTTGTTTGCTAAATTCATGTCCCATGGGTTTGCTTACCTCAGCTGCTGTGACACCCCTCCAGATGCATCTCATGGTTGGGTAGTTCCATGGCGATCTCTGCGAGTCTTTGCGTTACCACCTCAGCCACAGTGATTCAGTGAATTCGGATAGGCCTATCCTCTTGATCAGCGGAGTTCCTAGGTCCAGAAGGCTTCTTCGCCCCACGTCCGGGCACCAGATGCCCCAACCAGTGGGGCAGTGAACAGGGGCTAGGAACCTAAAGACCTGGAATGACAGGGGCAAGAAACACAAAATAACGACAGCAAGACAAGTTTATGATCATGCTGCAAAATTTTATTGTGTTCACAGGCATTATAAGGCTTTGGGAAGGGGGGGAGATGCTGGAGGAGGAGGAGGGGGAGCAAACTTCAAAGTGGAATATTCCTTGCAACAAACAATGGCCGAAACCATGTTTGTTACCACAACTATGTGTTGTCTCACTTGATTAATGATAAATGGTTTACCTGAGGGGAAATGGCCTGCCCAGGGGGAAAATAAAACTTGTCTCGAGGGCTTCCATTGTTTCAAAGCTTATCATCTATCAAGCAGGGAAATGGTACCTGGCATATCTCTGCTCTACTTCCCTTTCTCCTCTTGCTACCCCTAGAATAGACAGTGGATAGTAGATTTGCATAATTGTCTATTCTTGCTATCCCTTCTTTCCTTTCTCTTTCTTCTTCACTTGGACTTGGTTGCTATTTTTTCACAGACTGGAGACATTGTTTGGCTACCTGGTAGTGATTAAACCGCTTCAATCCTTGCTTCAGTTGCTATTGTAATTTCTGAGGTTGGTGATTGCATTTGTCATAAAGGTATTTAGTACAATGTTGCTTGTACTCAAAACACAACAACTGAGGAACAACAGAACATAAAAATAAGAAACACATAAATCAAAAAAATGGGTAGATCAAGAGCAAACAAAACTGCCACTCCAATGAATGAAGACAAGAGCCCAGAAGAAACTACAAATCAGCCAGAAGTAACCATAGATAAGAAAAGTATGCAAGCAATAATAAACTTATTAATCACAGAAATGAAAACAACATTGGAGGAAAGAAATGGCAGTATTAGGGAAACAACAGTTGAGACCCCCAAGGAAAATACTGATTATCTCGAGGCAATTAAAGAGCTGAAAGCTGAAATTGCTAAACTGAGGAGAAAAGCTGAGGGAAGGGAAAGCAGACTAACAGAAGCAGAAAACAGAATTAGTCAGACAGAGGATGAGTTAGAGAAAACTAAGAAAGAGGTGAAAGAGATCAAAAAGAGATTGAGACACTGAAAACAACAACAGATACATATGGGATGATCTCAAAAGAAATAACATTTGCATAATTGGCCTGCCAGAGGAAGAAAGAGAGGAAGGGGAAGGAAACATTCTAGAGGAAATAATAGAAGAAAACTTCCCAGACCTGAATAACAGAAAGGACATCAGGATTCAAGAGGCCCAGAGAGTTCCAAACAGAATCAACCCAGACCTGAAGACACCAAGACACATCATAGTCACAATGAGAAGAAGTAAGGATAAAGAAAGGAAACTAAAGGCTGCAAGAGAAAAACAAAAGTCACATACAGGGGAAAACCCATAAGACTATCAGCAGACTTCTCCACTCAAACTCTAAAAGCCAGAAGAGAATGGCAAGATATCTATCGAGCCCTGAATGAAAAAGGGTTTCAACCAAGGATAATATATCCTGATAGACTTTCATTCAAACTAGATGGAGGGATCAAAACCTTCTTAGACAAACAACAGTTAAAGGAGGCAAACATCACCAAACCAGCCCTGAAAGAGGTTCTAAAAGACCTATTATAAACAAGATAATCACTATAATACTTGCAATATATCAGAGCAAACAAAAATTTGTTGAACAATGGCACTACAATACATTAAATCCATAATATCAATAAATGTCAATGGCTTAAACTCACCCATCAAAAGGCACAGAGTGGAGGGATGGATCAGAAAGCATAAACCAACCATATGCTGCTTGCAAGAATCTGATAAAACAGCATAAACACAAACTTAAAGTGAAAGGATGGAAAACTATCATACAGGATAACAGACCACACAAAAAGGCAGGAACAGCCATTCTCATCTCAGACACAATAGATTTTAAATTAAATAAAGTAATAAAAGATAGGCAAGGACATTACATAATGATTAGAGGATCAATCAGCCAGGAAGACTTAACAATTATTAACATCTATGGCCCAATGAGGGACCATCTAAATACATCAAGCACCTACTGAAAGAACTTCAAAAATACATCAATAGTAATACAATCATAGTGGGAGACTTTAACACCCCACTCTCACACTTAGACAGATCAACAAAACACAGAATCAACAAAGAAACAAGAGAATTAAATAAAGAGATGGACAGACTAGACCTTTTGGACATTTTCAGAGCTCTTCACCCCCCAAAATTGGAATTCACATTCTTTTAAAATCCACACAACACATACTCATGGATAGACCACATATTAAGCCACAAAGACAACATCAATAAATTCAAGAGCATTGAAATTATCCCAAGTATCTTCTCAGACCACAGTGGAGTAAAACTAACATTTAACAACAAATGGAAAATTATTGAAAGTCACAGAATTTGGAAACTAAACAAAATACTCCTTAAGAACCACTGGGTCAGAGAGTCTCTCAAGCAAGAAATTCAAATGTTTCTGGAAACAAAGGAAAATGAAGACAAAACCTATCAAAATATTTGGGACACTGCTAAAGCAGTATTGAGAGGGAAACTTATAGTCATACAATCACATATTAAACAACAAGAAAAAGCTCAAATAAATGACCTTGCTGCACACCTCAAGGACTTAGAGGAAGAGGATCAAAGGAACCCTAAAGCAACCAGAAGGACAGAAATCACTAAAATTAGAGCAGAAATAAACAACATCGAAATAAGAGAACCATACAAAAGATCAATGAAGCCAAATGTTGGTTCTTTGAAAGATTAAACAAAATTGACAAACCCCTAGCCAGACTCACCAAACAAAAAAGAGAGAAAACTCAAATTAATAGAATTGTAAACGATAGAGGAGTTATTACAACTGACACCACAGAAATCCAGAAAATCATGTCAAATTTCTATGAAGAACTATATGCCACCAAGCTGGAGAATCTGGAAGAAATGGAACAATTCCTAGAAGCATATGCCCTTAAAAAACTGAATCTAGGAGAACTACAAAACATAAATGTACCAATCTCAAAGAAATTTAAACCATTATTAAGAATCTCCCCAACAACAAAAGTTCAAAACAAATTATACAAAACTTTCAGGAAACAGTACCCATACTTCTTAAGATTTTCCATAAGATTAAAGAAACAGGAATATTCCTTTACACCTTCTATGAAGTCAGCATCACCCTGATACCAAAAGCAGACAGGGACACAACCAAAAAGGAAAACTACAGACCAATATCTCTGATGAACATAGATGCCAAAATATTAAACAAGATCTTGGCCAACCAGATACAACAGCACATCAAAAAGATTGTTCATTACGACCAAGTGGGATTCACCCCAGGAATGCAAGTTTGGTTCAACATCCATAAGTCAATCAATGTCATTTACCACATCAATAAAAGCAAAGCCAAAAACCACATGATTATCTCAATAGATGCAGAAAAAGCCTTGACAGAATTCAATACCAATTCATGCTCAAAACTCTACAAAAAATGGGAATAGATGGGAAATTCCTCAAGATAGTGGAATCCATATATAGCAAACCTACAGCCAACATCATACTCAATGGACAGAAGCTGAAAGCATTCCCCTTCAGATCGGGGACTAGAGAGGGCTGTCCACTGTCACCGGTACTCTTCAACATAGTATTGGAAGTTCTTGCCATAGCAATCAGGCAAGAGAAAGAAATCAAAGGAATACAGATTGGAAGGGAAGAAGTCAAGCTCTCACTATTTGCAGATGATATGATAGTATACATAGAAAAACCTAAAGAATCCAGCAGAAAACTACTGGAAGTTATTTGGCAATATAGCAAGGTGTCAGGCTACAAAAACAATGTACAAAAATCAGTGGCATTTCTTTATGCAAACACTAAATCTGAAGAAGAAGACATCCAGAAATCACACCTATTTACTGTTTCAGCAAAATCTATCAAATACCTAGGAATAAAGTTGACCAAAGAAGTGAAAGACTTGTATACTGAAAACTATGAGTCGCTACTCAAGGAAATAGAAACTGATACCAAGAAATGGAAAGACATCCATGCTCATGGATTGGAAGAATAAATATCATCAAAATGAATATTCCCCCAGAGCCATATACAAATTTAATGCAATACCCATCAAAATTCGACCAAGCTTCTTTAAAAGAATAGAACAAACACTGCATTCATTTATCTGGAACCTGAAAACACCTAGAATTGCCAAAAACATCTTAAGGAAAAGAAACAGAAATGGGGGTATCACACTCCGAGATCTCAAACTATATTATAAAGGCATCATCATCAAAACAGCATGGTACTGGAACAAAAATAGGCACACAGACCAGTGGAACAGAATTGAAAGCCCAGAAAAAAATCCCCACACCTATGGACATCTAATCTTTGATAAGGGGACCCAGACTATAAATGGAAGAAGGAGGCTCTCTTCAATAAATGGTGCTGGGAAAACTGGGTTGAAACAGGCAGAATGAAATTGAACCACTTTATTTCACCAGAAACAAAACTCAACTCCAAATGGATCAAAGACCTGGATTTTAGACCAGAATCAATCAAATACTTAGAGGAAAATAGTGGTAAAAATCTTCATCACCTATACCTCAAGGACATCTTTGATGAAATAAACCCAATTGCAAGGAAGACTAAAGCAAAAACAAACCAATGGGACTACATCAAATTGAAAAGCTTCTGCACATCCAAAGAAACTATTAAACAAACAAAGAGACCCCTCACAGAATGGGAGAAGATCTTCACATGCCATACATCAGACAAGAAGCTAATCACCAAAATATATAAAGAGCTCAGCAAACTTAGCACCAAAAAAGCAAATGACCCCATCAAAAATGGGCAGCGGATATGAACAAAACATTCACTACAGAGGAGATCCAAAAGGCTAACAAACATATGAAAAACTGCTCTAGGTCACTGATTGTCAGAGAAATGCAAATTAAGACAACATTGAGATACCACCTCACTCCTGTGAGAATGGCATACATCAAAAAGGACAACAGCAACAAACGCTGGAGAGGCTTTGGGGACAGAGGAACCCTTTTGCATTGCTGGTGGGAATGTAAATTAGTACAGCCTCTGTAGAGAGCAGTCTGGAAAACTCTCAGAAGGCTAGACATGGACCTTCCATATGATCCTTGGGGTTATACCCCAAGGACTCCATAACACCCAACCAAAAAGAGGTGTGTACTACTATGTTCATAGCTGCACAATTCAAATAGCTAAAACCTGGAAGCAACCCAGGTGCCCAACAAGAGATGAGTGGCTGAGAAAGCTGTGGTATATATACACAATGGAATACTATGCAGCTATCAAGAACAATGAACCCACCTTCTCTGACCCATCTTGGACAGAACTAGAAGGAATTATGTTAAGTGAGCTAAGTCAGAAAGATAAAGATGAGTATGGAATGATCCCATTCATCAATAGAAGTTGATAAAGAAGATCTGAAAGGGAAACTAAAAGCAGGATCTGACTAAACTGAAAGTAGGGCACCAAAGTAAAAACCCTGTGGTGAGGGGTAGACATGCAGTTTGCTAGGCCGGTGGGGGATGGGGGTTAGTGGGTGGGATGGGACACAGTCTTTTGGTGGTGGGAATGGTGTTTATGTACACTCCTAGTAAAGTGTAGTCATATGAATCACTAGCTAATTAATATGAAAGGGGGAAAATTAATTGTATGTCTCAAAGTTTTTAAAACACAGACTGAGTCTTTTTAATATATAGGCTGTGTATTTGATATGCGGACTCTCTCAAAAGCCTAGACCAAGTAGATCAGAAGCAACCGGTGGCACTGCTATATACAAGATACTGGGTACTATACAGCAAACCCTAACAAAAGGACTTTTCAATGTTAACCCTATTACCAAATAATGTGATGATAACAATAACTATCCATTGTCTTTTTGAACCCTAAGACAGCAGGAACCTCACATCTCCACTATGGAGCCTATATTTCCCCCAGTCCTGGAACCTTAACTGCCCCTGCGGCTACAGTCAGACTATGACCCACATAGTCAACGACTGCCACCTCTCCAGATTCAAAGGAGGTCTCGAAACTTTACATCAGGCTCAACCTGACGCTGTTGACTGGCTACGGAAGAAGGGCAAACGCTAGAAGAAGAAGAAGGATAGGGTCCACTTTCCCACATGCCTCTCCCAATCCATATCAAATAATATTGCATCTGCAGATCGCAACCCAATCAACGCAACAATTGCCACCTCAACATGCTTCAGCTCAGACTGTGTCCAGAGACTTCAGGTGTGGAATGACAACCCTTCAGCTTCATTACTCAGATGAGACCTTTCCTTTCATAGTATTCTCTAATTCCATCCCAGGTGGTTCACTTTCTAACAAAGTCCCAAAACCTAGATCTAGACCAGGTTCTGTGAGATACAGCATATGTTCACACGTATCCATAAACTAGTGCATAAATATATACCTGAAAGCAGAAGTACACTAGAGTTTGCAGTGAGTACCCCCCCCCCAACACTTCCTTTCCACTATCCCAATCTTTGGGTCCATGATTACTCAACAATTTGTTTGGCTTTGTATGTTAACTCTATTTTCAGCCACCAGGTTCCAGATGCCATCAGGATGCCGGCCAGGCTTCCCTGGACTGAAGACCCCACCAATGAGTCCTGGAGCTCTGCTTCCCCGAGACCTACCCTACTAGGGAAAGAGGGAGGCCGACTGGGAGTATGGACTGACCAGTCAACGTCCATGTTCAGTGGGGAAGCAGTTACATAAGCCAGACCTTCTACCTTCTGCAACCCACAATGACCCTGGGTCCATGCTCCCAGAGGGATAGAGAATGGGAAAGCTATCAGGGGAGGGGATGGGATATGGAATTGGGTGGTGGGAATTATGTGGAGTTGTACCCCTCCTATCCTATGGTTTTGTTAATTTATCCTTTCTTAAATAAAAAATAAATTTAAAAAAAATCTCATCACTCATTTGGGTATTTCCAAATAGTTCCCATCTGAGTGTTATTTAGAGCAGGTGCTGCTTTTCATCCTGTGTTGTTTTTTAGAAAAGATTATTTAATGGGGGGATGAGACAGGGCCAAAAGGTGGAAGGTGAAGTTGTTGGCATAAAGCATTGTCATTGATTCCTCCAGCCAGAGCATTAATTCAATAAGTGAAGTTTGATGAATCAAATTTAAATTTTGCTAGCAGATAATGATTTTGCTTTGTGCTGAGCTCAGAGAAGGGATGGCCTCAGAAGTAGTGGCTTGCCAGCAGCCATTGGATGGAGCCCTGCTGTGCACTGATTGGCATCTGTGACTTGTTTGTGTAGACTAAGGACAGATGCCTTGCTTACTAACTTCACAGGAGGGGGGTTACTGGTTGGAAACTAGTTTGGCTGTTTCTCAATGGCCGGATGTGCTTTAGAACCCTTCCTTTTATGATTTAGACAAGCTTAGCTGCCAAATTAGCTCCTGAAATTGGCCTCGTGCACTGTGAAATTTGTTCAAATAGCAGCTAAAATTCTCACAGGTCCCCTGCACAGTCTGGACAAATCATAGAGAAACAGCCAGGTCCTACAGAAACAGGTCGGGAGTGACTTGTAATTTCCCTTTCCTGGTTCCCCACTCAGTCAGAATACAGGAGAGGAAACCATGTCAGCTCCCTCACACGAGCCAGCTGCACTAATCTTGCTGACAGTGCTTTGGTTCTAGGCAGGGCCATGCAGGCAGTTAATTATACGCCAAATTAATTGAGTGGTCATATTAACAGTCTATTCTCAGGAGGTCCAACAGGATTCCAGAAATTTAGGTGCCTAAGACCCTCAAGACGAAGTCAAATGAGACATCATGTTCTTTTTGACCTTCCCTTTCAATTTGGGATGATGGTTTTATTAATCAGGATTCCTTCCCCCTGTCATTTTCTTGTAATTGACAGATGCTAATTAAAATAGCAAACGGGATCCTCACAGGCAGCTTCTTCCCTGTCTCTTCTTCAGTGACCATTCTATTCTTGACTGATTTAGTGTGACTCTTTCCCCTCAATTAACAGGCAAGTTAAACTTTACATTCTCTTAAATTTTTATTACTTATAATTAGTTAGGGGGAAAATCTTTTTTTTTTTTTTGCATTTTACAACTCTAAAATGTAAAAATAAATTAGGTGCTGAAATAATGAAGGGCTAACTGCCTTATATGAGGTGAGCTGAAGTCAGGTGGCATGTCAACACCGCACTCCCTACTTCCCATGCCTACTGAATGTTTTGCCCCAGCAGCCCAATCTAGGCCCAGATTCACAAAGGAAACATTTAATGGGGTGTCATTTTTAAATTTGTCTCCTGGGGGCAAAATGTGAAAACATTTAAGGATAACACCAAATGTTAACTTTAATTCTAAAACCTAGCAGGTGTATTTTCATGTCACCATTAGGCTAACATAGACAAACATTAGGCTAAGCTTACTGGAGGTCACAAAATGTCTTTTTTTTTTTATTAAATTTTAAATAGTGATTTATGAGACTATAAATTAATACAAGTATATATTAGTGTATATTAATGTCATTCCAAGCACCAAAGTTCTGTGTGCCCCCCTCCATGTCTTACTGTAAGCCTGTGAAGTCTGAATTCAGGTGTTTACTTGGTATTTACTTAAGAACACTTACTCAAATGAATCAGTCAACAGTATTGCCTCTCTCTATCCCTTATCTTTGTGCTCTGAGCTCTTGCATCTGTTTCTGACATCACTTACTCTTGACTTGAGTAACTCAGTCAATATGATTCAGGTTCTAGACACTTGTCATGATCTGTCTTTCTTTCTTCTCCTTTTTTTCCCCCTTCCTTTTTTGCCTCCAGGGTTACTGCTGGGGCTCAGTGCCAACAAATCCACCGCTCCTGGCAGCCTTTTTTATTTTTACTGGATAGGACAGAGAGAAATTGAGAGGAGAGGGAGGAACATTGAGGGAGAGAGTCACCTGCAGAGTTACTCCACTGCTTGTGAAGGGGAGGCTAGTGCTCCAACCAGGATCCTTGTGCCAGTCTTTGAGCTTAGCACTATGTGCCCTTAACCTGGCCACTGACCAGCTCCAGAAATTAAATAATTTAAATTAAAATATGTTCAGTAGTAACCTTTAATGATATTTATTTTTTTAAACAAAGATGATTGTTAAATCATAATTTTATTTTTTTTGCCCAATCCAGGTTTTGGTTTTTGGTTTTTTCCTCCTGATTGAAGATACCATATTTTATCTGTTGCATCTTGACTCTTAAATATAACAATCTTCTTTGTCTTCGAAGTGAGATTTAAAAGCAGTTACCTTTGTGAAATTACATATTTTGGAAGAGAAGAGAAGCAGGATGCTAGGGAGGAATGTGGAATTTCTCAATTTTTAGTCTTCCTCAGGAAAGACTTTGTCATTAAATATCAACAATAATTGTCACATTAGTTAGAAAGAGATAAAATACCAGTGCAGTCTCCTGTAACAGCAGTGCTGCTGAGGCTTTTCAGTCACCTGAGAGAATTCCACAACCAGGAACACATAGGTGTTTGCCCCCTTGGGCAACACAAATGCTTTTCTGAGAATCACACAGTCACTGGAATGTCTCACAAAGCAGGAAAGTGACTTATTCTGAAAATTAGTCCAGTGTCTTACCTAGCTTTAGGAAACCATTCTCTTCTCACCTAATTCACAGATATGCCAGGAAGATACCACCCCTAAAGTCCCTCCAGAATCAGAGGACGTTTCAATGAGCATTTGTGTTATGATAAGGAAAGAGAGCTGGAAATAATTTAATGAATCACCGCACCAATTTTCTTTGACTATGAAATCCCATAATAAAAGGTGGGTGAATGGCGTTATATGGTAACCAATACCCTCTACTATCCAATTCTGATCCCATACCCTTTGTCTCCCACTGAGTTAGACACAAAGTGACTGTTGGTGTAATAAATGGGTTATTCTCTGACCACGACCCCCACCCCCATCTTTTGAGATGAGTGTTAGGAGGAATGAAGAACAAATATGCTGGGGGGAGGAAAAGACTTCTGGTCAATACTTCTAGAAGAATAAATGAAGATTTCTAGGTTTTGATTTTTTTTAAAGCTATTTTTAACATACTTGGCCTATAAACTACCTTCCTGACCCCAATCAATCCACCCCTTTATTTCAAGAAAAACAATAATTTCCCTTAGCCCTTTATTTTTATATGTTGGTACCAGGCTACTCTTTCTCCTATACCTATTTCGATTAAGTTCTGTATATTAATGTTGGTGTAGGTGCATTAGTAATTTAATGACCTTAGAGGTTCCCCCTACATCCCCCTTTCCAGAATGTGATCATCTGCCACCAGTAATGGAACTGTGTGACAGACAGAAGGATTCGAAATGTTGGGGTGGAAATCTCTTCCCCCTTTGCTGTTTGACCTCAGGCAGTAACCTCTCCTGCCGGCACCTTACACTTTCATACTTATCAAGTTGCTAGAGTTCTGGGTATGCCCTACAGAAACATTCAAATACAAAAGCTGGTTATGAGGTCTAGAGATTGAATTTGCTCCTGTGCATGATCCCACTCTGTTATTGGAAACGGGCTGGACTGAGAAATACTGCCATGAGGAAGGGGATTTGACACTCTAAAAACACTCTTTTCTGTTTGTAGCCAATGGGATTCAACACTCCAAGTTTTTTGTTTGTTTGTTAGTTTTTTGTTTTTTTTTTTCAGATAGAAAGACACAGTCTCACTGATGCTTCCCACAGTAAGGTGGAGGGTTGGTTCAAACCCATATCATGAGCATGACAAAGCAGGTGCACAGTCCAAGTGAACTATTTTGTCAGCCTCCCCCTCCTGCTTTAGGTTTCCTTGGGAGACAGTTTGGAATCATATATACATATATTTGTCCTGATGGTGGCAGATAGTTAAAATAATTCCCTAATTTTTAGATACCAGATAAATATATTTTCCTTTTTATCTCTAATTTTTATTAATAGGACAGAGAGAAATGGAGAGAGGAAGGGAAGATAGAGGGTGAAAGAGAAGCACCTGCAGCCCTACTTCACCATTCCTCCCTGCAGGTGGGGACCAGAGGGCTTGAACCTGGGTCCTTACACACTATCATGTATACACTCAGCTCCACAACCCAGCCTCAGTAGATACCTTTTCAATGTTTCTTCCTGAATTTAAAGAATTTAAAACTACTGAAATGAGGGCCCTAAGGGCAGCTAAAGTGTTCATTAAAAGGCACAAGTTTGGGATGTGAGGGCCGTCTGTCACCTCATTGATCACCAGAATTGATTTGGCTGATCTGGCTGCATGGGCAGGTGTTCTCTTGTTCTCTCAAAGTTCCAGGTGCTACCTCAGGAAGCTGAGTGCCTGGTCTTCAGTGTTGATCTCACAGCAGTCTATGACACGGTCTGGCACCGTGGTCTCCTAGTCAAGATCTCAAGATGCCTGCCTCCATGGGTGGCCAACACTATATCATTTCTTCTCCAAAACAGAAGATTCCGGGTGCATCTGGGTGACAAGTCTAGCAGATGGAGACTTGTCTCAAGTGACCTCCCCCAGGGCTCTGTTCTGGCTCCTACACTATTTAATATTTACATCAATGACCTCCCAGAAACTTCTTCAAGGAAGTTCATCTATGCCGATGACATCTGCTGTGCAACTCAGGCATCCAAGTTCGACATCCTCGAGGAAACACTCACGAAAGACATGTCTCTGATATCTGATTACTGTAAAAAATGGCGACTAATCCCTAGCACTGCAAAAACAGTATCATCTGTTTTCCATCTACACCATGCCTCGGCCTCGCGTGAGCTTAATGTGCAGCTTGGCAATACGAGAATCCAGCGTGAAGCCCAGCCAGTCTATCTTGGCGTTACTCTCGATCGCACCCTGTCATTTCACGAACATCTCATAAAAACTGCAGCAAAGGTGGGCGCGAGGAATCACATCATTGCAAGACTGGCCAGCTCCTCATGGGGCGCGAGCGCTTCCACACTATGATTGTCATCTCTGGCATTATGCTATTCCACTGCAGAATACTGTGCCCCAGTATGGTTCCGTAGCCCCCATGTCCACTTGGTCGATTCCAAATTATATTCCTCCATGAGGATAACTTCTGGAACCATCCGTTCCACCCCGGTTCCATGGCTGCCAGTTCTTAGCAACATCGCCCCACCAGATATGCGTCGGGATGCGGCATCATCTAAGTTCATTTCCCACGTCTACGCTCGACCGGACCTGCCAATATACGCGGATATCTTCGCCCACCCTGTCCTACGCTTGACGTCTCGTCACCCAATCTGGTCCCCTGCGCCTACACTGAACTTCTCTGTTCCAGACTCTTGGAAACAGAGTTGGCAGTCAGCTGAGGTAAAGAACAAACACCTCATCACAGACCCCTGCAAGCGTCAACCCGGCTTTGACCTAGCACGTTATGATTGGGCTCTCCTCAATCGCTATCGAACAGGCCATGGCCGGCGCGCCGCTATGTTCCATCGCTGGGGAGCCAGAGACGACCCGAACTGCTCCTGCGGCTCCAGACAGACTATGACCCACATAGTCAACGACTGCCACCTCTCCAGATTCAAAGGAGGTCTTGAAACTTTACATCAGCCTCAACCTGACGCTGTTGACTGGCTACGGAAGAAGGACAAATGCTAGAAGAAGAAGTGAAGGATGTAGGAGTGACTTCGCTTCCCTGCTGGAACCTCCATACAAGTTCATGAAAAGGTACAGTTGTCTTTGCTTGTTTTGTTTGCTAAGTAGCTAGCATTAGCAGCTTACAGAACAGACATGCATGCCTGAGTTACTAGAGGTCCCACGTTCAAATCAAGGTACTAGAGGTCCCAGGTTCCCAGTGCTCTGGTAAAAAAAAAAATAATTAATAAATTATGATGATTAGGTCACCTAAATAAAGTCATTTGCATAAAAATAGTGGCACAGTACTTAATGTGACTAAGTACGTGGGTTGTTGGGTCCCTCTTTTGGAGCTACTGGAGTTACAGACCTAAATCAATTTGTTCAACCTCAGTACTCTCACCTGTAGAACAGGAGTGACAAGCCTGACTGTCCTGGGGGTTCTGAGTGACAGTGAAAGAATGCATGTGGATCTTAGCATAAATCCAGGTCTGTGGTCCCACAGATTTTAGAATGACCCCTCACACTTGGAGGGCCTATTTATGATGGTACAGACATACTTTCAAATTTAGGATTTAATTTTGTTGACTTTCAACTCTGGAGAGCATTTAAAAATCACTAAGGAGTTAACATATAAAGCCAAACAAATTGTTGACTAATCATGAACCTAAAGGCTGGAATAGTGCAGATGAAGAACCAGGTTCCAGATGCTACCGTGATGCCAACTGGATTTCCCTGGACAGACAACCCCACCAATGTGTCCTGGAGCTCCACTTCCCCAGAACCCCACCCCATTAGGGAAAGATAGAGGCAGACTAGGAGTATGGATCGACCTGTCAATGCCCATATTCAGCCGGGAAGCAATTACAGAAGCCAGTTTTTCCACCTTCTGCATCCCACAATGACCTTGGGTCCATACTCCTAGAGGGTTAAAGAATAGGAAAGCTATCAGGGGAGGAAAGGGGATATGGATTTCTGGTGGTGGGAGTTGTGTGGAGTTGGACACCTCTTATGCTATGGTTTCTGTCAGTGTTTCCTTTTTATAAATAAAAATAAATCACTACAAGGGCCAGGTGGTGGTGCACACAGCTGAGCACCCACATCACCATGTACAGGGATCACAGGGTTCAAGACACAGTTACACACACAGTGAAGCAGCATTTCAGCTGCCTCCTTTCTTTCTGCTTCTCCCTCCCCTCTTTATTTCTCTTTATCTTCACAAATAAAAAGGAAGGAGAAAGAAAAGGGGGGAAATGGCCTCCTGGAGTGATGGATTAGTAGTGCAGGCACTGAGATCTAGTGATAACCCTAGTGGCAATAAAAATAATAATAAATAAAAATTACTCAGATTAATGGTTTCTAGGAGATAATGTTGTCATTATTGTCCTCTCAATTTTGTTGTGAGCTTACATATTTACTTCAAAAATAAGTAAATAAATAAAGGGAAAAATAATAAGGGCTAACATCTACATCTTTCCTTAGACCAATTAAATTGCAGTCCATAGGAAGTCTGTTCCAGATCTTCAGAGGTTGTTAATGCTCTCCAGGCAATTCTCAAAAGCAGCTTGAAAACTGCTAATTTACAGACTCACTTGTTTGTGACTTAAGCCCTACTAACAAGCAGGCTACTTTATGATCACTGGTCACTGAGTTGGCCCACAGGAGATTCAACTAAGATGAACAGGCTATCTAAAGTCCATAATGTTTTGGAACATTAGCTTTCATCCTCATCTTCACCTTGGGTTGGTACAATTCCAGTGAAAACATTACAGAGCAGAGCAACAGAGAGGCCAGACAGTTGAGGGAAGATAGTCACCAACAGCAAGTAAGTCTTGGTTCCTTCTAAAATACTTTTGCAGAGTCCCATGTCTGTATTTCTATGGCCACATAAACAAAGTGGGTGTTAATGGTTTGGAGTTCTAACCTTCATCTCAAACTAGGGCAAAAAGGACCCAAACTTCAAATCAAACCAAAATTATATGATAGGCAGTGGAGAAAGTCATGAAGGGTAATAACACAAAGTTTCTCCTTCTTGACTGGTAGAGCAAGAGATGGTTCTGAGTGCTGTGAACTTAAGAAATCTCTTTAAGAATGATTATACAGCTCTGAGGGACACTTTCAACTTCTTTAAGTGAATCAGAGTATTTAGATTTATGCTGAACTATCACCTACATGTTAACATTGATATTTATTCCAGCCATTCTCCAAGCTTCTATTTTCCCAACTTTACCTACCCTTTACTTTCCTCAAAGGGAATGTGTGATAATAAACAGAAATAATGTTCCTCAGAAGACACTGGTTGAGCTTCTACAAATAAATACACATAACTTAAATCAAGGTAGTATCATTGTCATGAAGGAAGATGCTGGAAGAAGTTAATATTTTTATTATCAAAGTAGTGTCTTTCTGGGCAAAACACAAAGTTTCCCCAGGAGAGTTTTCTCTCAAGTATTATCCAGTGAATTCCAACATTTCATTCCTTCTAATGAGCCACACATCGAAACTTGCTGCCAAGACCTACAAAGTGCCTAGTAATAGCAAGGCAGTCAAAAAAAGGTTTATGTTCACCTAAAAAATGAGCTCCAATCTGTATGCTGACTTGTTTCATAATGTTTCCATCCTCCTTTCCCACTTTGAAGTGAATACCTCATTGAGGCTAGTGGTGAGAGCATTTCACACATTTGTGGTTGCTATTGTTTTTCAGACCACTGACACTTTTCTACAAGGCAAATTTGATAGCCCTCCAGGGCTTATGGATATAAGAAATAATGTTGACTCTAATTCCCCCAGGTGAATCTCAAATACTTCTTTCTTTTCCATAATGAACTCAGCATTACTAAACTGCAACATTTTCTTTTGAAAGCACTGTTCACATCTCCTCAAAATCTGCGTTTTTTTCTATTTAAGCACCCTATTTCTTTTCATTAACTAGTCTTTCCATAGACTCTTATTAGCATTTCAAATCTGATAATATATTAACAGTTCTGAGGCACATCAGATCTTTTGTACAACCTGTCTCCAAAAATATTCTCACAAATTAAATGGGAACAAATAAGTTTTGTTAATTTCTGCTCTATAAAAATTAGACATAGTTATGACTAAAAGCAGGAATGGAGGGGGAAGCTGAAGTGTGGGGGAAGATATAAGGGGTGAATGTCTTTAAATAGTAAGTCAGACTGGTAAAAGCACATCAGAAAGAAGATGTATCCTGAGGATTACACAGTGATCCCTTGGTGGACACAGCCCTATTTTGGCATGATTAGTAAAGAAGTTTTAATAATATCAGGATACTTGTGTGTCCTCTTTGGAACGTTTCCAGTCAGCAAAAGCAACTGACTACTAGATATCTCACTTTCTGTTAATTACCACAATCCTTTCCTCCTGTTCTCCTGAAATGCTTTATATCAACTATTTCCTAGTAATAGGGCAGTAAAATGATGGGCAACTGATATTCACAAGAATGCATGCTTCTCCATCCTCTGCTATGAGCTTGGGAGTTGGGTGGTAGCGCAGTGGGTTAAGTGTACATGGCGCGAAGCGCAAGGACCGGCATAAGGATCCCGGTTCGAGCCCCGGCTCCCCACCTGAAGGGGAGTCACTTCACAAGTGGTGAAGCAGGTCTGCAGGTGTCTGTCTTTCTCTCCCCCTCTCTGTCTTTCTCTCCTCTCTCCATTTATCTCTGTCCTATCCAACAACAATGACATCAATAACAACAACAGTAATAACTACAACAACAACAAAAAAAGACAACAAGGGCAACAAAAGGGAAAAATAAATAAATAAATATAAAACTTAAAAAAAAAATGCATGCTTCTCAAGAAGAATAAAATAGAAAGCTTATGTTCAGTATCCACTCACTTTTTGATAGTACTAAAATTTCTTTCTAGCCACTTCCTCCTGAAGAGTCTGTCTTATTTGGATGTAAGTAAAAGCAGACCAATCAAAGAACTACATTCCCTTTTCAATATATCTCACCGAATGGTTGCCAGTGAAGTACCATGAAATTCTGCATCTTTTTCTAGGGATGTTTTGAGTTACTGACAGTCATCTTTCACCACAAGATTTTTCTTTAGAAATAGAGTCAACATACTAGAAAGTAGATCAAAGAAATAATAATAATAATAATAAAAAGTTGGGACATGATGAAGTCACTTGAATACTCTTCAACCTGTGCCTTCAACTGGTACAGTATGTCAACCACTAAGCAGGGTTCTTGCTTAGATCAGCGTTTTTGCAATCAGTTGTGACCCAAAGAATCTGTCTGAGTAAAAATTGTGTTGTAGTTATTCTATTTCCCCAGGGCCAAATTTAGAAACTGACACATAGTAAATGCTCAATAGATTGTACTGGTTTTAAAAAATCAGTGTTGTTCCTGTCTGCATCAATACTGTTCTTCCTGATCATCATAGAAAATGCCACTTGTAGGATCTCCAACTTCCCCAGCGAATAGAGAAGAGAAAGCAAAGTCAATACACTGGGGGAAATGAAAGCTAGACTTCCTTGCATGATTGAGATTCTCAGTTGGTGCATGTTTAAATCAACTACCCTGAGCAACAGAAAAATAATTATCTAGTGTCTTCACTCTTTGCTTTTTCCTAGCCAGACAAGAGACTATTCTCTTTCTTCACCATCTGAAATATTTCCCTCTATGTCCTGCTTTGGCATTCTACCACAGTATTCCAAAATAAATTTCCATTTATTTCAGAAGTTGTTTCGTGATTGAATACTGAAGTTACTGACATTTAGGTTTTTTTTTTTATTTGAATTTCTCTGTTAGAATATTGCCAAGCAATTAAACCAAAATAACATTTTTATAATAGACCATTTGTAACTAGGAATTGGGAAACTAACAGAATCAGAGCTTTGGGTTTAATTCCTGGCTTTGCCAGAAACTTCCAACTTAACATAGGAAAATCATCATTCATTTCACTTGGTTTTACTTTTTCCATCATGTCTTTGAGAAACAGAGTCAGAAATAGCTCAGAGTAGCATAGAATCAATATTGGGAGGGTGTTACGTGATGAAAGAATTAAATTTAAGGACCCTCCATTTATAAGTGTGATAGTGAGGCGAATATTAATTTGGTTATTAAATTTTAGAGTACTGAGAGATGTATACTGAATTTGTAAGAGACACAGTTAGGTATAACAAAGGACTTCTATTTATTGTGCAAGAGTAAAGATTTTTAAATCCATGGATATGAGATTTATAAATGGAGTAAGAGGAACTATGATGACTTGTGCTCTACTCCTCGGAGAAAGAAAGCTGTATTTGATTAATCTTGGTCTGACCCATAAAATGTATTGCATTTGTCTTCTTCATATGACTATAAAATGAGCTCAAGAGATCTTATAAGGATTTTGTAGCTGAGACCTTGAGAGTGTTCAGCATGGGGAAGACATAAATAGAAATGTCTTTATCTCAGTGCATAGACTTTGATAACTGGACAATTCACTGCTACTTTTTTTTTTTTTTTTTTTTAGCTCTAAGGTCCTGGGAAAGTTCCTTCATCCATCTGTGCCTTAATTTCTTCTCTGAAAATTGACAACAACGACCACCTGTAGTTGACATGTATTGCTGCTACAGCTCTTACAACAAATAGTTACACACTCAGAAGTTTAAAGCATCACAAAGTTATTATCTTAGCAGAGTGAGTGGGCTAACATCAAGGTGTCTGAAGGCCTGCACTTCCTACAGAGACTTCAAGAGAGACTCCATTTTTTTACTTTTTCCAGTTTTTGGAAGTTCGTGGCTGCCTTGATACAGAACCTCCTTTCATACTTGAAACACATACCTCTCACCTTGGTTTTTGTTGTCCCAACTTCTGAACTGATTCTGACCCTCCTACATGCCTCTTTTTTAATTTACTAATTTATCAATTTAAAGTAGAGAGAGAGAGTTGGAATATCAAGATGGAGTGTGCAGTACTGGACTTAAACTCAAGACCTCAGACATGTAGATCTGTGTTCTGTCATTGAGCCTCCAAAGCCATGTATTTAAAAATGACATGTTTATTTGCTGATCTAAAGTGAGAGGGCCGCTTTGTATTGGTAGGACAGCTATGAATACTTGGACTCACCCAGACAGCCCAAATAATCTCACCTGTAAATTTACACTGATCACCTAAATTATTCACAGATTATAGGGATTAAGACATAGCATCTTTGTAGGGGCTGCCAGGCATTATTCCTCCTATTTACCATACTACCACCAGAATTGTTATATGGATTACATGAGATTGGGGTCGGACAGATTAAGCACACACAGCGTGAAGCCCAAGGACAGGCATAAGTTTGATCCCCACCTGCAGGTTCACAAGCAGGTCTTCAGGTGTCAATCTTTCTCTCCCCTTCTACCTTCCCCTCCTCTCCTGATTTCTCTTTGTCCTATCCAACAGCAATTACAGCAGTGGCAACAATGACAGTAACAACAACAACAAGGGCAACAAAAATGGGGAAAATGGTCTTCAAGAGTAGTGGATTCGTAGTGCAGGCAGCGGTAATCTGGAGGCAAAAATAAATAAATAAATAAATAAATAAATAAATAAATATAAAAGCAAAAAGAATTACATGAGATTGTGCTAATAGTTTTAGAACACTGTCTCAAAGAAAGAGAAAATCAATGCTAGCTGTTGCCATGATCTTCACTGGCAGTTCTTATTGTTAGTCTCAGGATTTCTCATCCACCTACAGATAATCCAACATTTTTATAAATAATCTGCTATGATTTTCTTCCTAGGGTACTAGTTATCTTTTGCTAAGATAACCAAAGACCCTATAAGCCCACCAATCCAAGAGCTACACCAGTCAGAACTCCCCTTAGTCACCACTCCTCTACATTAAGCCTCTTCTTCTTCTTCTAGCGTTTGCCCTTCTTCCGTAGCCAGTCAACAGCGTCAGCTTGAGCCTGATGTAAAGTTTCGAGACCTCCTTTGAATCTGGAGAGGTGGCAGTCGTTGACTATGTGGGTCATAGTCTGTCTGGAGCCGCAGGGGCAGTTCGGGTCGTCTCTGGCTCCCCAGCGATGGAACATAGCGGCGCACCGGCCATGGCCTGTTCGATAGCGATTGAGGAGGGCCCGATCATAACGTGCTAGGTCAAAGCCGGGTTGACGCTTGCAGGGGTCTGTGATGAGGTGTTTGTTCTTTACCTCAGCTGACTGCCTCTTCATGCTGAAGACCTCTGAGTCATACAGGAATGAAGTTTATTCAATTCGGAGATTGCTCTGCTTGTCGGAAAGGGCTCTGCTAAGTTTGAACCATTATACCTTTGTGTGAGTTCTCTATAGGTCCTATAGCTGTAATTTTATCAGTCACTTCCATTCTCATAGCCATGTGAAAATCTATCAGATGTGAAGGACTGTACCAGGTCCTTGTTCTGTCTTTTATTTCCAGACTTAACATACACAGAGACTCCTTAATATGGTATCACTGATGCAAAATGCTTGTGGTACTCTGGATTTTTTTGAACCACTCACCAATAACCACCCCATGCCTTCTTATTACCATCAACTTTGTTTGTTTGCCTCCAGGATTATCACCTGGGCTCAGTGCCTGCACTAAGAATCCACTGCTCCTGGCGACCTTTTCTTCTTTTTTTTCTTTTTTTCTTTTTTCCGATTATTTGATAGGACAGAGAGAAGTTGAGAGAAGAAAAGAAGATGAAGACAGGAAGCGAAAGAAGATACCTGCAGACCTGCTTCACTGTTTGGAAGCAACCCCCCTGCAGGTGGGGAGTTGAGGGCCAGTCCTTGTGCTTTGCACTATGTGCGCTTAACCCTGTGCCCCACAGCGGGGCCTCCATTAACCTCAATTTTATCCCTGGAAGTTATGAGTTAACTTTCTTACTATGATTCCATCTGCGTAATAAGCCCTTATGAAAGTATAGTGACCGGGCTTATGACATACCTGATTTCTTTCTTGTAGATCAGAGTTTAGAAGTTAATGTTTCTTGCTCCATTTTTCTCCAGGGTTTTATTCTGTCTTGAGAAAAGCAAGGTAAAAATATTTCACCAGCTCTATTAATTTTGAATTAAAAACAAAAACAAAACATCCAGAGATGGTGTTCCCAGGAGAGGACATGTACTAACCATGCTCAAGGTCCTGGGCTCAATCACCCATGAGGGCTGGGAAGCTTCATGAGCTGTGGAGCAAAACTTCAGCTGTTTCTCCTTCTGTCAGTCACTCACCCTCTATTAAATAAATAAATAAATACATACAAGTATTGTGTTTATACTTTAAAAAGCAATAGAGAATTTACTAAAAGAAATTTATACACACTGCTAAAGAAAATATAACTGGGCATAACCTTTCTAAACATATATGAAGAGTTGCTAAAATGTCCTATCTTTTCTCAGAAATTCAATTTCCTAGGATTTATCTAATAATATGACAAAAACATACATGTATTTATGAGGAAAGCTGCTTATCATAACATTTATAATAGCAAAAGGATAAGAGGAAACAGTTTGACTGTCCAACCTCAGGGAGCTACTTCAGTAAATTATACCATGCCCTGTGATGAGCCTCTGTTGTAAAGTATGATTAAGGATATTAAAATATTCAAAGATTAAATGAAAAAGAAAGGATGCAGAAGAATGCAGTCTGACCTCAATTTGTACCAAAAAAAAAAAAAAAAGCACTAACAAAAGTATGGGTATATGCGTAGAAAATAAGATAATGGGAAGAACCCAAAATATTAATTGTGGTTTTCTCTATTTAACTTCCATTGTCATTATTTTTATAACTTTAAAGTCTATATTTTATCTTATTTATTTATTTGTTTATTTATTGCTGGGGTTATTGCTGGGTTATTTATTTATTTATTGCCCAGGGTTATTGCTGGGGCTTGGTGACTACACCACCAATCCATTGCTCCTGGGGGCTATTTTTTCCCCTTTTGTTGCCCTTGTTGTTTAACATTGTTGTGGTTATTAATACTGTTGTTATTGATGTCATTGTTGGATAGGACAGAGTGAAATGGAGAGAAGAGGGGAAGACGGGGAAAGAAAGACACCTGCAGACCTGTTTCACTGCTTGTGAAGCAACCCCCCCTGCAGGTGGGGAGCCAGGGGCTGGAACCAGGATCTTTACACTGATCCTTGGCCATGTGTGCTTTAACACACTGTGCTACCACCTGGCCCTGATTAAAGTCTATATTTTTATATAAAATTCAGTTTGGGGACACCTGGTTGAGTGCACACGCTACAGTGCGCAAGGTCCCAGATTCAAACCCCAAGTCCCCACCTGCAGAGGGAAAGCTTTGTAAGTAGTGAAGCAGTGCTACAGGTGTCTCTCTCCCTCTCTACCTCCCCTTTCCTCTTGATTTTGGACTATCTCTATCCAATAAATAAAGATAAGTAAAAAATTAATAAAATAAAAACTTTAGTTTTAGAGCATTTTAGGCTTACAACAAAATCAGAAAGTCCCAATATACTCTCACATATTCACCATCTGTTCCCTCACTACCAGCACCTACACCAGAGAGGATGGGATGGAAAAGAAGAGGACAGGAGATGAAGGGCAAGAATCTGGAAAAGTTGATCAAGGAAGACGTGGAAGCATCTGTGAGGTCAGACTGAGTCCCTGATGGGAATGCTCAAAAAAGAGGGTCACTAAAGCTGTCACTTCTCGGGACTATTCCCTCTGTTGCGGCTGTCCCCTTTGTGGGTCTGTAGTCAAGTGCAGACCCAGGCCCACTATTGGTTAGTATTGCTGTGACTAAGGTGACAAGCCAAATGCAGAAGTAAGAATGAGAAGCTAGTATCTCTTGTCTGATGGTCACACTATCTGATCATTATGGCCTTACAGGATTACTAGATTCTGCTTCATTTCTGTTTCCCATCTATCACAGAAGTTCCCCTTTTAATCAAATTGGAATTGAATTGTGTGGACAGTGAATCTGGAGAAAACTTAGTTCTGAAATTCAGTCAAGTTGATAAAATCCAGTACATATAATATATATGTAGATTTGTAGAAATATAGATTTCTAATATTTTCATGTGTTGGTGGCTTAATGTGTAAGCATTTCATAAATTACAGCTTACTTCAGAACAGTTTCTGGGAGAACAATCCCTCTTCACAATTTGAGATATGATCCTATGACAATATGGAGGCTACTGAAAGCTTCTCACGCTTCTAGTCAAATGGTAACATGAGATTGTGTAATTCCAGAGCTATGCATACTCCTCCCACTTTTCCCCATGCCAGACATTTCTTTATGAACATGGCACCTTCCTCTATTGGAACACACATTCAAATGTGTTTACATTCCATGAGCAAGGAGATCACTTCACTCTGCTATTCACATACATCCCTGAGACTATGATGCCACTATGACGCCACTGTGGAGTCTTACAGTATCCCTCCTCATACTTTATAGAGATGTATATGAATACATGTCTCGGGAGTTGTGCCCTCATTCCTGACCAATTTTCCCATCTATTTTGGTCAATATCAGTATTAAAGCACAAGTTGTAGAATTCAGCACACTGAAACTTAATCCCTAGCCTACTAATAACTATCTGTGCACTGGAAATACATCATTTTACCTGTGAGATCACAAATCTATTTCTGTAAAATAAAGTTGGAATTTTACTCTAAGTATTTTCCTATCTCTTCAGGTAGAATAATCCTGTAAGAAAACAGAATTTCCTTTCTCATAAGACTGCAACGTAGAAATATTTATCTCCTTTAGTTCTTTTTATTACTATTCTTCTTCTTCTTCCTATTATTATTATTATTATTATTATTATTATTATTATTATTGGTTTTCTTCTCCTTGGCCTCACACATGCACAATCTCACCACTCTGAGATGACTTTGTCATAGACAGAGAGATACCAAAACTTTTCCGGTGCCATTGTACTTTTACGTGGTATGATAGTGGGCTAGGAGCACGGAGCAGGTGGAAAGTAGGGGTGGAACTCAAAGCGAAGTAGGACTCATGGCAAAGTGGTATCTTACCAAGTGAGCTAGCCATCTTGCTGATATGGTAATATCCCTATATGTCACAACATGCAAGGTAACTTCTGTATGGTAAGTAACACTGTATGGGCTAAAGGAAAAAATAAACAAGCATCAGTGCTCTGCCATGCCATCTTCTAGGTATTCTCTCTCTGTCTCTCTCTCTCTCTCTGAAGCTGAGTGATTCAGAGACCAGGAAAAGGAGGGCTAATTTTGCTGCTTTGCAACTGACAGCGCTGCAGGCTATGACAAGCAGTCATTCCTTGTGAGACTAGATAACAATGGAAATAAGACATCCTCCATTTTTTATCAAATACAATATTTTCCACCTCTTGTTAGGGAACACGATACACAATTAAACTACCAATCTTACCCTTTATGTTCCTCTCTCACTCACAACTTACTCAAACAGAGAGCTGCCTGATACTTAAGAGCCTTTCAGGCAACCCTCAGAATTGAAAATGTTTGCCTTATTCTGTCCTGTATCCAACATTCAGTTTGAACAAAAAAAAAAAAAAAAAGAAAGAAAGAAAAGAAAGAGAAGTTTTTCCCTGATTGCTAATTCATATGGGAGGTTTTAAATTTTTTTCAGACAAATTGCTTTAGGTACATTGACTTCATAATTTGCGTGTGGCTAATTGGATTGCCTGATTAAAGGACCTGGCCATTGTTCCAAGACACAAATTGCTGGTCTGGGTTTCTCCAGTGACTGGAAAGGCCCCCAGAGTGTAATTGAACACCTCTGATTTGAAATGATTAGTGGTGTCTACAGCTAAAGGAAAACCGTGAGACTTCCCAAAATGCCTGTGCTGGTGTGGACCTGCACTGATGAGAACAGCCTTCCGACAATGTTAGAGGCCCTCCAGATTTCTGCATAGCTAGAACTAAGTTCCTACACATGATTTATCAGGATCAGAAAAGCTGCCCTGGGAGTCAGGCAGTAACGCAGCAGGTTAAGTACATGTGGCGCAAAGCGCAGGGACCAGCACAAGGATCCGGGTTACAGCTCCCAGCTGGCTCCCCACCTGCAGGGGAGATGCTTCACAACTGGTGAAGCAGGTCTGCAGGTGTCTATCTTTCTCTCCCCATCTCTGTCTTCCTTTCCTCTCTCCATTTCTCTCTGTCCTATCTAACAATGCCGACATCAATAACAATAACAATAATAACTACAACAACAATAAAAAGGGCAACAAAAGGGAAAATAATATAAAAATTTTAAATATTAAAAAAAGAAAAGCTTCCCCATGCAGGGCTGCCAGTTGCTCAACAGAGGAACACTGCTAAGACTGAGATGCAAATGGTCTCCCCACCATCCACTAGAGTTGGGTCCCAATAGCTTTGAGAAAAATCACTACACTATTTGTACCTTAGCCTCTCATTATTAAATCATTCTTCATTAAACTTTAAAATGTTGAATATATTAAACCAACAGGTCTAAAAGCCTTGTTTGTTTACCTTTTCGCCACTAATGCTTTGATGGTATGAAGTGTCACATCCTCCTAGATGAGTTTAAGCCCTCAATGTACCATTTAGATGAGAGATTAGCATATCTCTAAATAATGGCTCAGTGCATTTGATTTTGAACTTATTCCATTTCCACCCTAATTTCTTGTGTCCCCAAATAAGAGTCAAGGGAATACAAAATATTACCTAAAGCAAAGCTGAAATTGCATGTTTTAAATTTTTATGTCAGGAAATGCAAAATTAATGCTCTTCTTGTGATAGTGCTCATTAATACTGTACTTAGAATAAGCTATAGTTTTAATGGCCTAATTCAAAAGAGTGGAAAATTTTATTTTACTTAATTTAAATCATTTAGATGTATGAGCTCTTTTATTTCCACTGGCACTTTTTCACATTAAATGTAATAGAGAAGAAGTCGATCTCAAAACCTCTCACAGAACATAAACTCTTGATGGACTGAGACCAAGCTGAGCCTCTGAATACTTATGACATAATGAACTGTAGGGATTTGGAGAGCAAGGTGTCGGAAACAGCAGAATAGAAGGCCCTAGGGAGATATCCACATGATCAGGTCAGAGATAATACACAAAGTGAATCAGAAGGGGCCTGGATGGTGGTACACCTGTTTGAACACATGCATTAAAGTGTATAAAGACCTGGGTTCAAGCTCCCAGGCTCTAACTGCAAGGGCAATCTCACAAGTGGTGAAGCAGCAGTATTGAAGGTTCTCTCTGTTTTTCTCCCTCTCTCTCCCCCTCCACTCTGTTACTGTTTTATCAAACAAAATAAAATATGATACATTTTAAAAATTGGCACAGAGGTATTGTTTATTCGGTATGACTTGCTCATTTAAAATAGCTGTAACATGAGCCACAGTTTGTAAGAACTGTAAGATTTCAGGAGCATGGAAAGGAATTGCTGTTCAATCTTTTAAAAATAATAGAGCATACATGGAACCAAGTCCTGCAAGCAGCTGTTCCAGCTCCTAACCAGAAGCAATCCATAGCCCCAACAGCATAGCAGGTTATAGTTGGGCATCTGCACCCTCTTCCTAGTCCTGTCACTTCCTGTCCTCAGTACTTTTCTTTTTTTTCTATTTTTAAAATTTTTTTATTTATAAAAAGGAAATATTGACAAAACCATAGGATAAGAGGGGTACAACTTCGCACAATTTCCATCACCAGAACTCCGTATACCATCCCCTCCACTGATAGCTTTCTTATTCTTTAACCCAACCTTCTGCATCCCTCAGTCCTTTTCTATGATCTGAGAACACTAGGCTACAAGAACTATAAAGTCCATGATAGCTCTGGTGTTCTATTCTGGAGTAAAATAGCTTCAGGGAAACTGAGTTTCAATCACTTATAAAAATGCACAAATAGCCATTTGTTTGTTAAATTGACACAAGTAATGGCATGATTCATAATATGTTTCTGTCCTGCAAGGACATGTAGTATAATGGAAGCATTTAAGAAGTTTCACTGTTCTTAAACTTTCTTGTGGTAGTTGAGGAGTTGCCTCAGTAGTAGGGTATAGGGCTTGCATGTGTGAGGCCCTGAGTTTGACTTCCAGCACTAGAATATGCCAGAGCGATGTTCTTATCCACCCCCTTCTGTTTCTCATTAAATATGTAACATCTAGAAATCTTTTAGCAACTACCAGATAGTGTCACTTACATGTGGAATATATAGAATTGAAGCACATGAATTTGAAATATATATATAGTAGCCAAACTGTCTCTAAGACATTGTGAGAACTACAGTGATTATTAGGAGGGAGTGGAGAGAGACGTGTCACCAAACTTAGGCAGTGGGTGTGGTGTGAAAGGTGCCTATAATCTTTTATTATTAAATCATTGCATATTACTTTGGCTATAAAGCATTCAAATATTTCCTGCCTGCCTTCACCAGGGAATCTCTGGGAAAGAAGGGGTAAGAGCTGCATAGACAAAGAATGCTAGCACTAAGCAAAGCAGCAGAATTACTAGGTCTTGGGGACTTCATATGTAGACATACAGAGGAAGAGAAAGTAAACAGGAAGAAAGGGAGTGTGGCCCTTGAAGGGAACTGGTAGTGTATTTTGCCTGTATGAAGGCAGTGTTGAGCAAGTACGTTTGTTTGCTAAAGCAGTCATAATAAACAGATTGAATGGTTTAAAGGACAGAAACGCATTGCCTCAGAGTTCTAGAGTCTCTGTATCTGAGGTGTTAACAGGAACGGTTCCTTCATTCCTTCCTATACCTGTCAGCTCTGTTGCTGCTCCTAGACTAACTAGATCCTGCTGGTTTGTCAGCAATCTCTGACCAGCCTCAATTAGTAGATACATCATCCAGTAACTGCCTCAATCTTAATCTTCACGTTATTCTCCTTATGTACATGTCCGTGTGGATTAGTGATTCACTCAAGTGTTCTCATTTTAACTTGGTTACCTTTGTATAGACTTTATCTCCAGATAAGGCCATTATTGGGAGGTGCCAAAGGCTAGTATTTCAATAAATAAATTTCGTGAGGGACAGAATTTGATTGATAACAGACAAAAATCTGGTCACCACAAAAAGCGCACACATGTGCACAGATTCAAAGGAAAGGTTACGTGTATAGAAGGACATGGAAAAACCCAAAGTTTGTTAGGCAGTGGCTAAAGGAAGTATATAAACTAATGTTAAATTGATGTGGCAAGACAAGTGTTTGAACAGGGAATGGAGAAAGAGGCGAAGTAAGGTTGTTAGTGTTTGTTGTGTTTCTAGATGAGAATGAGGATCATAGACCAATCAAGCGTGAAGCCCAGATCCACTCTTGGGGTCAGTGGGGATACTGGCCTATGGGATTTCAGAGTCTCCATGTCTGATGTGAAACCGAGTTCTACCAGTCACACTTAAAACCAGTCAAGTAATGTAAACTCTTTGACCTTGTATTCCTTAACTGTAAACTTAGCATGGTGATACCTATTTCTTTTAAGTTGTTGAGATAATTCAACAACAAGATCTGTAGTGTCTCTCTCTACTCCAAACAAACACTCAATATTCAATCAGGTGACACTAGAATCGATGTAAAGTTATCTTAGCATATACTTCATCTATGACTTTTCTCAAACATAAATAAAAGAAAGTGGTTTTCTGAAAGTGAAACTGAGTTACCCCAAACAAAAATATTTAACTTAAGAAAATAAGCCACCCTGAGAGGCATTCACCTCAGTTATATTTCCAAATTAGCTTGTATTGTGCAAATTTATTTTATTAAGGTGCTCTTCCTTTTCCTATTTTTTCTTCTTTGTTGGGGGTATTTTACAGTAGGCAGTAAAATACAGTAGTTGCTACATGTGTAACATTTCTCAGTTTTCTACATAACACTCTAACCACACACACCTCCACACATAAACACACCTATGTCCTCCTCCACCACCACATTCCAGGAACTGAACCCTCCCCCCCACCTCAAAGTCCTTTTCTTTGGTGCAATACACTAACTCCAGTCCAAGTTCTGCTTTGTGTTTTCCTTTTTTTCTTATTTTTCAACGTCTATCTATGAGTGGGACCATCCCATATTCATCCTTTTCTTTCTGGTTTATCTCACGTCACATGATTTTTTTAAGTTTATGGTGCTCTTCGTAACATTCCACCTTTTAAATTAGAGATGACCTTCATAGTGTTATATAGGATATAACACTTAGGCTGCTAATTGAAACATTCATTCTTATTTTTTAAGACGGTACTCTGCGTTTTTCCACTCTTAAAAATTAGAAATAATGCTACTTTATGTGGAAAAAAAGTGTATGTCTTAATTCTGTGCTAGAAGCAAACTGAAGTGCATACTATCTTATGTCAGGGAGAGAGCCTGGTATCAGACTCCTCCCCACCCCGCCTCTTTATAGTCTACTTTCATTAAAATATACAAACCTTCTTACCTTAATTTTTAATTTCCTTTCCACATCATGCAGGGATCTCCTTGATTTTCTGTTCTCCTGACGTGAGCATGTAAAATTTAGAAAGTGGTTTTTTAAAAATATTTTTACTATGAAAAGCAATCAGAGATATTACCCATAAGGACTAATTAGTGTACAAATGGGGTTTAGTACCTTAATAACTTTATTTATTGAAATAAATACAACAAGGGAAGTCACTACATCTCCCGAGCTGCGGAATGCTGTTAGGGGAAGATGAGCACAGAGCTCTGAACTCCAATTCTATCAAGACCCCAAAATCCAGAAAGAGGAGAAGAAAAAAAGAAAGGGCACTTGAAACTAATAATAGGTGTATGTGTGACTTAGTAAGGAAAAGAAAACAGGACCATAGAAAAAATAGACAAAAAATATATAAACATAGATATGTACTTATAGAAATAATAGTTAACCTGTATCTGTGACCCTGGGGAAACTATTGCAGTTTCCAGTGGAGGGAATGGTGACACAAAACTCTGGTGGTGGGGATGGTGTGGAATTATACTCCTGTTGTCTCATAATTTTGTAAATGAATATTAAATCACTAATAAAAAATTTAAAAAAAGAAAGAAAAGAAAGGATCACAAGAAACAATCAGTGAAGACTTATCCCGGAAGCTGTTTTACCATTCAAATTCAAATTTTAGGTAACTTTTGTTCCAGATACCTTGGTTAAGCAAAAACCCTTTGGTCTTGTGTTCTACAAGTATAGTAGGTTTATCCTGATGAATCTTTTTGTGGAATAAACCATGTATAAAATGTAAATACATTTATCTTTTCCCTTTTTACATATCATCGTGAGACTTAAATGGATCATGGATTTTAGAAGATCCATAATCTAAATCGTGTTGTAAATGTAGAATTTTACCCTTTCTAAAGCATTTTCAGATCATCTCATCCATTTTTCACCTCCTCCTTGCTCACAATGCGTCTACACTAAAACACCTCTCACTGGAGTCATCAATAAATAAGACTAGATTCAATGAGTGCTTTCATTCTTCCTCTTGATGAATATATAAGTACTTCCTCTCCCCACAAAGTCAGCATCACTTTATAGAAGGAATGTTGATTTATAAGATTTCTGTTGTTATGAGAATACATCACATGTTGCCAAGATAGATGTCAGTAGAGTTCCCCCTCCACCAAACCGCCATCCTGTACCACTAAAAGAACTTAGATCCCAGATCTTCCCTTTAGTGCTCCTCCTTTCCCACTTCTAAGTCTCAAATCTGCTGCAATAGACAACAGTACACTGAGTTTTCACTCTGTATGGTCCCTTGCTTTGTTTCTTAGATCCCACCTATGAAGGAGGTCATCCACATATCTGAGGTGGGTGTTAATGTCTTCCTTGGGGATTGTGT